>NW_022589711.1:32479135-33186157 GCF_004348235.1 Phoca vitulina | reverse complement strand
AAAAAAAAAAAAAAAAGAGTATGGATTCTAGAATAAGACTGACTTCACAGCTTGCTCTGCCACCTAAAAGGCTTATGCCCCAATTTCCACACTTACAAGAATTAACATAGGATCTATGTCATAGAGTTTTTGTAACTATTAAATGAGTTAATGCCTGATACTTAGGATAGTAGCTGGCCTATGATAAGCACTATATGAATTTTATTTAACTATTTTTTATTATCACCTACACTATCATCTCTGTGGCTGCGCCTTTATAATGATTTTTTTCCCTGTCAGCTCTGCACTGCTGTCTCCATAGTTTCATGTTCGTCAAACCAATGTGCTAATTTCTGGTTTGGAAAATATATTCATAATTTTTTTTAAAAATGCTATTTTTGAAACAGTACTTCTATTGAAATTCCCTGATCTTAAATGCTAACTGCAGAGACTCCCAGCAGAAAAAAACCTCCTGACCCCTCCTCATCCCCAGTGTTTTGCTCCTTTTCTCTGTCTTGGCCCATGAAGAGCTAACTTCTTTATACAATTTAGCTCAAAATCAAGTCTCAAATGTCAAACAATAAGTATGTTTTCTAAAAAGTCACTAAAGGATATTCAGCAAGTTAATCCAAGTTCCTTTACTTCTAGATCATGCATGCGTCCAAATTAATGAGGCTTTTTAAAACTCCGCTGTCATTTTCATTTTGACTCTGCTCAGGATAACTAGACTTCTGGTCATTAAAAGTAATTTTCAGAAATACTCTATTGTAACAGAGATCATTGTTACTCTAATATAATAAGCTAGTCTTCCCAATAAGTCACATGGGATTCATTACTTTTCACGTGTTGCTTTCATTATTCAAAATATTGAAAGAAGATATAAGCTTTGCTATAGAGGGGACATTTTCAGCTATTCATTGCTGTGTAATGAACTACCTCAAAATTTAGTGGCTTTAACAGTAGCCATGCTAGTATCTGTTTCTGTAGGTTTACTGGAATCAGATGTGTGGTTCTTCTATTCTATAGGATATTGGCTGAGTTGCAGCTGTTGAGGGACTCAAATGCACTGGAACATCCAAGATGGCTCACTCTCAGACTGCCACTTAGTACTGCTGTCCACTGGAGAGCTTATCTTGGGCTGTAGACCAAAGCACCTCAGGTCTCATGCTGCTTAGAGCATGACAATTAGGTTTACAGAAGGCATATCACAAGAGTGAGTTTCCAAGAGGAAAGGAATAAAAGCTCTTAGTCCTTTTACGGTCTGGACTCAGAAGTTCCAGAACATTCTACTGGTCAAAACAGTCACAAGAGCAGACCAGATTCAAAGAGAGAGGATATAATTCTATCTCTTCCCATGAGCAGTGTCATGCAGTGCAGGGAGTAGAGAAATTTCAAGGGACATCTTAGTAGACTGGGAACTACAGTAACCAAAACCCTCTTCTTCCTCACAGATTTCTTCTGTTAATGGACAGTAAGTGGGATAAGAATTAAGAGAGTATTTTGAAAGACAAAATAAGTTATGAATGGTGCCTTTAAATTTTATTGAAACAGTAGAAAGAAATATGATCTTGGAATCAGAACACTGGGGTATAATTTATAAACTAATGTGACCTAGAACAATTCTCAGATTATTCTCTTACAAGATCAGACTGCGAAAAATCAGGCAAGGAACCAACCTTGAGAAGGATAAATGCCAACATGTAGGTTTCAAAGAAAAAAATCACTAATCAGGCTTAGGAAGACTAACTCAAGGTCTCAATATAGTCCTAGGATACTGGTGGGTTCATCTGACAGTTGATATAACCGCAAAACATAAAAGCCACATGGGTGGGTCATTCCCCATGTAAGGCCAAAGACAAAAGCAAGTTACCAGGATAGACTGAGGAACTGGGATGCAGGCATAAGTCAGACAATAGAGCTAAAGAGATAAACATACTTCTGGTCTCTCTGCTTCCTTATCCAAATTTCCTGAATTAATAAGCAATTCTAATCAGAATTTTTCAACGGTGGTTCTATACTAAAACTGCCTGTGGAACTTTAAAAAAAGCATTAATCCACATTGTGCTTGCCATTTCTCCTATCTGGAACACCTTTTCTCCTGGTTAATTCCTATTCATCCTTTAAGTCTTAGCTGAGAAATCACCTCCTCTAAAAGGACTTCCCAGACACCCCTCCAGCCCAGGTTCGATCCCATATCTTCTTTTGTGTTACCATATACCACCAGCTTTAATATTTCCTATTTTCTTGTTTCTCTCCTTCAGTATATTGTGAAGCTAACTAATTCCTAAGGCCTACCACAGTGCCACCAAGATAGATAGATACATACATACATACATAATGGAAGGGAGGAAGGACGATCCCATGTTCAGTTTCTTTCTACCATCTCCAATACATGCATGCACACACACTTACACCCTGGCCTCCTGCCAAGAGATTATAAATCATAGATACACAATTTTATAGATTCTAATCCTGAAATATAGTCAGGGTTGATATACATATTGCTTTATGTTTGATAAGCAAAAATTCAGCTTATACTAGCACAACAATCCTATACTGATCCAAATGCTGGGCATGAAATCAAAGAGTAGGAATACTATGTGTTTCTCCTGATCTAGATATAGAACCAGGGGAAATAACATATTTTTCAGCATTTATTATGTATCAAGCACTATTCCCAAGGTCCTAAATATATTTCATTCTCACTGTAACAATAAAAACCCTATCTTACTATCTCCATTTTTATGGACAAAAAAATTGAGGAATGGTACAGAGAGAATAAGCAGTTCAGGTCAGGCAGCAGATTGAACTTGGTGCACACAAGTAACCATGGCCCTATCAGGACTGTCGCCCCTGCAGCTTTCTTTCTATACTGCTAAGCACAAAACTATGCCCAGATTGATGTTCAGTAAATATTTGTCAGCAGCAGGACAAGGCTTATCTTATCTGCTTTTGTAATCAGGAAACATAAATGTGTATAAAATGGCAAAACTACAAGAATCATTTCAGCTAGTGGATATCTTAACCACTGTGCTACCACTGAAGTTGGGAAGGTGGCAGAAGGTGGACATGAAATAATAAAGCAGAAAAAGTAATGACCGAGTTGAGTAAAGTGTTTTCTAAGCAAGACGTGAGACGCCTTCAAGGAGCACCCATGTGGGTATTCTTTCCCTCCCACCAAAACCCAGTAGCAGGGTTGACTTCATGCTATGCAACTAGTACAGCCACACAGGGCCCATGTTTGGAAGGCTCCTCTTGGTTCAATTCTCCGCTGTCACGATCTTGAAAGTTTTAATAGCTTTTGAACATTTTTGCTTTATGCTGAGCCCCACAAATTATGCAGCTGGTCCTGCCTAGGAGGTTCCGTAAAGCCCCTCACATTACAGCAATATTAAAGGAGACATCTCATCGTAGTTGGCTACAGCAACATGTTTGCAAAAATGGGGGGAAATTGCCTAACTATCTGTAAGAACGAGTGAAAGAGAATTGTTAGACTCCTAGAAATACAGACAGGGTCTTAGAAGTCCTTGTAATCAGTTTATCAGTCTTAAATGAAGGGAGTGACAAGGCTGATGTGAAGCAGATTAGATCAGCAGGTTTGGGCCCAGCAAGTGGAACAATGGACAACAGTGAACAAGGACAGCGAGAAAACACATGGATGAAAATTAGAAGGACGATATCTGGAGCAGTGGTGACAGAATGTTTTTTCAAAACCCCTGAAAAAAATAGTTAATAAATATTGGGGGGGGTGCATAAATTTACCTGGTTATTATTTTTAATTGTGTTTATGCTTAAGTGATCTGCTAGTAATCTGTATATAATTAATTTTATGATGTGAGTTAATCAATTAATCATTTCTGATGTCTTTGTAAACTGTTGAGTTGAAGGAACCGTTTCCAGAATTGTTAATCACAGGAAAGTAACTAGATATTTGTTCTACCATTCTTTTTGCTCAGGGACAACAGATGAGGCAAGAACACAACAGTGAATGATCCTATGCAGACTTGTTCCTGTCTAAAATAGTTAGCTGCTTAGGACAGTCGCTGTGAAGGAACAGGGGCTCATAATAATGTCTAACATTTGTCTAATAATATCTAATATTCTGTGCATTACACGTTTAGTCCCTTTAAGAACTCTATGAGGCAGATAATATTTTGATCCCCATTACTCATGGGGAAATTGAAGTATAGGCAGTTAAGTTATATCTTCAAACCATATTCTAATCAAGGAGCAAGCAGATGGACACATTAAAGAAAATATAACTTAAATCATCAGAAGAGATATACATCCAGACTTACATATATGGGTATGACTCTAGCTCGATGCTCTGACACATTGCTTCACGCTTCATTTGTTCTTTCATGGGTGAATGTGCCTGCCACTGGAATTCATCATTCTGATCCTCCAAACACTTATGAACTATTTATTCATTTAAAAGATTATCCTTTCCCCCACTAAATTGGGATATTCACATGACCAAAAAAATATGAACCTCATACTATATGCAAAAAATTATCTCAAAATGGTCATGACCTAAATGTAAAATCTAAAACTATAAAAATTCTAGGAAAGGGGTGCCTGGCTGGCTCAGTCGGAAAAGCACATGACCCTTGATCTTGGGGTTGTGAGTCTGAGCCCCACATTGGGTGTAACGATTACTTAAATAAGGAAACTTTAAAAAAAAATTCTAGGAAAAAAAGCATGGTAGTGACATTGGGTTAGACAAAGATTTCTTAATTAGGGCAAAATAGCAAAAACTCCATAAGAAAACACTTGACAAAGTAAACTTTATCAAAATTAAAATATTTTGTTATTCAGAAGACACTGGTAAAAAAATGAAAAGACAAGCTATAAACCAGGAGAAAATATAAATATGTATCTTATAAAATATTTATAACTAGAACATATAAAGAGTTCTTAAAGCCAACAATAAGAAGATTTAAAAATTGTCAAGAAATAACGGGTAAAATATTTGAACCGACACTTCACTTAAAGAGAAGATTTAGATGACGTGTAAGCACAAGAAGGATACCCTATGTTATTAATAACTGGAAGATTAAAATTAAAACTTAAATACCACCAGACCTTCATTAGAATGGTTATATCAAAAGACTAACAAATATCAAGTTTTGGTGAGGCTAAGAAGCAACTGGAATTTTCATATACTGCCAGTGGGAAAGCAAAATAGACACTTTTAACCATTTTGGAAAACAGTTTGTTTTAGTTTTTTTTGTTGTCATTGTTGTTACAGTAAGTATTGTTGCAATAAGTATACACTTACCATATGACCCAGCAATTCCACTTCTAGAAATTTACCCGGGAGAAATGAAAACATGTCCACACAAAGACTACTTCATAGCAGGTTGATTTGTAAGCACCAAAAACTGGCAAGAACTCAACTGTCTATCAAAACTTGTGAGTGGATAAATGAAGTGGTGTATCCATACAATACTACTCAGCAATAAAAAGAAACTACTGATACATGCAAGAGCACAGACGGATCTCAAAAGCATTATGTAACGTGAAAGAAGCCAGAAACAAAAGACTTCATACTTATAGTCCTATTCTTAAGAAATTCTTAAAAAGGCTAGACTGTAGATATAGAAACCAGACAGGTGATGGCCAGAGGTTAAAGGAGAAGATTGATTGAAAGGGGTCATGAAAGAAGTCTTTGAGACTATGGAAATACTCTATATAATGATTGTGGCTACCCAACTGTACATATATGTTAAAAATCACTGAAGTGTACACTTTAATGAATTTTAACTTATGCAAATTACACCTCAATAAACTGACACCCCAGAAAGCCTCTTTAGTCTATCATAACACAGCAAATTTGTTGAAGAGCAAATCATTCATACAGAGTCATAAGCCTAAGAAAGATTATTTTTGCATCTTCTTCATTCATCTGTAATTTTTTGCCAGGGTATTTGCTTGCCCATTTATTGTTTCCAGTACCATTTTACCATCTCATGAATTATAAACAAGTATTTTATGATGAAGGACTTTTGCTTTGAAACACGCTTCATTGAATCACAGATACTAGATTCTGTGAAGGTGAAATACTGTTTTTGCACTGCCAACATTTAATCAGAATATGGGGTAGGGGTGCTTTTTTGATTTACAGGATGTTGAAATCATTTCATCCCTTCAGGACACCCACTGGTGGTGATTGTTTATCCAAGTGGCTGCCGCCCAGATGAAGTTAACAAAATCCTAAATGCTTACAATTCCTCTTGATTCATTATTTTATGCTTGTGTATAAAAATTTGCCTGCTAAACTTATTTCATCCAAAAATTCACATTTCAGATGAGGGGAGGTCTGAAAGCCCAGACACTTGTTTCCTGCCTTTTCTAACTCATCCATGTCCACATTTATGTAAATGCCAACAGGAGTCTGGACCACCACAGTATCTTAAAAATGGACTTTTAGAGAATTGATTGAACTCTAAAACTAAATAAAATAGTTTCTCGTTCCCTTTTCCAAATAAAGCTTTTTGAAGTGATGTGGATAAAAGAGAGAACATGTTTCAAAGTTCAGCACGGAAAATAAGAAATATAAGAAAATAATGATTATGTGGTGCTTTCTGCTTAAAAATATCTTTTTTATACATTATCTCAGATCAAACCAAACCACCAGAGGATCAGCATGACTTAAGATTAACTCCCCAGAAATATTTTTTCCCTTGAATATAGACATTTCTAAGAAGTTTCCTAACACCTGATCAACCCTGAGACGGCTCAGCACAATATACACCTCACTGCACAGATGACATGTGTCATTCATCTAAAACCTTCACATATCACTTCCATACATGGAATGCAAAGAGAATGATCAGACCTCTCAGGTTGTTAGTGAAAACACACTTTAAAAGCGCTTTTTAAAAATCAATTAAACTCTTGTCATTTTCTAATATAACCAAGTTCCTACTGTTTCAGAACAGCTAATATCTCAAAGTGAAACATTTTTGGCACAGCCATATCTAGAGTACACTTTGAGGCTCTACTCCCTGGATTTCTTCCAGGAGGAAAGCAATTTGCCTGACTAAAAATAATGAGAAGCCACTGAGCACATAGACACGTATTTTAGGAAAGTCAGCTCTAAGATGAATAATGAAGTAGGGTAAGTTGCCATTGGGGATGCATAAAAGGAGATATTGGGGTGTACTTCAAGAACTTGGAAATGAGTTTCCAAGAATTAAATTAATAACACTTCGCATTTTCATAACATAGCAGTAAGCAAAAAGAATATATTATATAATGAAGAGTTTAGACACATGTAGAACTCTAATCAAGGTAGTCATTTGTTTTACCCTTTTTTCTTGCTTTTAAAAAAATTCAGGTATCATACAGAAATATGCACACTATAACAAGAGGACAATAGATAAATAAATGTTGACACTCCTAGGTATTAGGTTAGAGAACTAACACACAAATCTACCTTTGCTTTCTCCCCACACTCCACTTAAATAATAAAATAGAGATTTCAAGGCATAAGAACAGAAGATGGAAGTAATAGCAGCAAAATTTTGGAAGAGATGGGCTAGTGATAATGACACCAAACTACCTGGTAAGTGGAATCCAAAAGCAGTAGGGGAGAGTGCCAACAATAAATCTTATTTGTTCAACAGAACAGCAGTTGCTAGACCTTCTACCTCTATATAGAAGGTCTGAAGAGTCTTCTTCATAGAATCTGACTAGTTAAGAGGAAAAACCCGGAAGATATGAAAATCAGAGGTTGATCCAAAAAAACCCAGCCATATCGCCCTACAGTAAAAGTTATGGTACACAAGCCCTAACTCCATCCTCAGACCAAAAAGCACAAATAATCCAATTAAAAATGGGCAGAGGACAAAAATAGACATTTTTCCAAAGAAGACATACAGACAGCCAACACATAGAAAGGTGTTAACATCACTAATCACCAGGGAAATGCATGTCAAAACCACAATAAGGTATCACCTTATACCTGTCAGAGTGGCTAAAATCAAAAAGACAAACAATAAGTGTTGGCAAGGATGTGGAGAAAAAAGAATCCTCATGCACTGTTGGTGGGAATGCAAATTGGAGCAGTCACTGTGGAAAACAGTATGGAGGTTCCTCAAAATAATTGAAAATAGAATTACCATATGATTCAGTAATTCTACCACTGTGTATTTACTCCCCCCAAAAATGAAAACACTAATTTGAAAAGAGATATGCACTGTTATATTTAATGCAGCATTATTTACAATAGCCAAGATATGGGAACAACCCAAGTATTCGTCCATGAATGAATGGACAATGAAGGTGTGGTATTTATACACAATGGAATATTACTCAGCCACAAAAAAAAATGAGATCTTGCCGGTTGCAACAACATGGATGGACCTAGAGGGTACAATGCTAAGTAAAATAAGTCAGTCAGAGAAAGACAAATACAATATGATTTCATTCATATGTGGAATTTAAGAAGCAAAACAAATGAACGAACAGGGGGAAAAAAGCCAAAAAAAACAAACCAGACTCTTAAGTATGGAGAATAAAGAGCTGGTTGTCAGAGAGGAGGTGGGTGAGGGGATGGGTGAAATAGGTAAAGAGGATTAAGAGTACACTTATATCGATGAGCACTGAATAATGTATAAAAATGTTGAATCATTATATTGTACATAAGAAACTAATATAACAGTGTATGTTAATTACATTTCAATTAAAAACAAAAAAACAAAAAAACCCGGGCACCAGGGTGGTTCAGTCGGTTAAGTGACTGACTCTTTTTTTTTTTTTAAAGATTTTATTTATTTATTTGAGAGAGAGATAGCAAGAGCGAGAGAGAGCACTAGCAGAGGAGAGAGGCAGAGGCAGAGGCAGAGGCAGAGGCAGAGGGAGAAGCAGACTCCCCGCTAAGCAGGGAGCCCGAAGTGGAGCTCAATCCCAGGACTCTGAGATCATGACCTGAGCTGAAGGCAGATGCTTGAAAGATAAAATTGAGTAAATCTCTCAAAAAGAAGAACAAACAGATTAAGAGAAGAAAGATTTGGAAAGAAGTGATAAAAATCACTAGTTCAGTAAGTTTAATATCTGAATAATAGAAATTACAGAAAAAGGAACATAGAAAATGAAGAGAGAAAATCATTAAAGATTTTTCAAGAAAATGTCCCCAGAATTGAAGGACATGCTCTTTCAGATTGAAAAACCTCAGAACAGGGGAGCCTGGGTGGCTCGGTTGGTTAAGTGTCCAACTCTTGGTTTTGGCTCATGTCATGAATTCAGGATCATGATATCGAGCCCCACACTGGGTTCTGTGCTCAGCATGAAGTCTGCTTGAGATTCTTTCCCTCTCCCTCTGCCCCTCCCCCTGCTCTCTCTCTCTCAAATACAATAAATAAATAAAATCTTTAAGAAAAAACTCAGAACAATGAATTAAAATATACTATACTAACACATATTATGAAATTTCAGGAACCTGGTGACCAAGAGCACAGTAAAAAGCAGGTCACATTCAAACAATATTATCATAGTAACCTTAGAGATATATAGCAATAACTTTAAAATACTGAAGGATGGAGGTATATTTATGGTCCCTGACTGAATGACTTCTCAACCTCAAGGTGGTATG
Organism: Phoca vitulina; assembly: GCF_004348235.1. Lineage (NCBI taxonomy): Eukaryota > Metazoa > Chordata > Mammalia > Carnivora > Phocidae > Phoca > Phoca vitulina. The sequence goes on along the minus strand of NW_022589711.1, from coordinate 33,176,580 downwards.
GAAGCAATACACATTAAATAGAAACTGTACTTCAAATTTTGAATGTTGATCTTTTCCCAGGCTAGCAGGAAGTGCTCCGATGCTCTCTCATGATGCTGAATAGCAGCGGTGAGCCAAAGTTCCTAGTCAGCCACCCCATCAGGAAGCTAAACAACCATATGCTTACAACCATTCTGTACCCATACAACCATTCTGCTTTTCATTTCCAGTACACTATTCAATAAATTACATGAGGTATTCAACACTTTATCATAAAATAGGATTTGTGTTAGATGATTTTGTACAACTGTGGGCTAACATGTTATGAGCATGTTTAAGGCAGGCTAGGGTAAGCTATGATGTTCAGTAGGTTAGGTGTATTAAATGCTCTTTCTTTTTTTTTTTTTTTTAGATTATTTATTTATTTGAAAGACAGCGAGAGAGAGAGAGAGAGCACGAGAGGGAGAAGCAGACTCCCCTCTGAGCAGGGAGCTGGACTCAGGGCTCAATCCCAGGATCCTGAGATCATGACCTGAGCTGAAGGCAGATGCTTAACCGACTGAGCCACCCAGGCACGCCTTAAATGCTTTTCAATTACAGTATTTTCAAATTCCAATGGATTTATCAAGTCATAACCATCATTAAGTTGAGGAAGATCTGTACAGTATATCCAGTCAGACTAAAAATTAAAAGTGAAGGTAAAGACCATTTTGGACATGCAGGATGTTTGAAGTTTACCTTCCCCTCCTCCTCCTTCTCAGGAATCTACAGGAGGATGAACTTCACTAAAATGAAGATGTAAGCCAAGAAAGAGGAAGATATATTAATGAAAAATTGCACACTCACTAGAGACCAAAAGAATTCCCAGGTGACGGTGAAGGAAGTTTCTATAATAACAGCTGTGCCTCAGCAAAGAAGGAAAACAATCCAGACTGGAGTAGGGTAGAAAGTTCTTCAGGAAGAGATTTCTTCACAAGACAAAACTGACAGAACACTTGATGTATTTCAACATCTTGAAAGGATAATTGTATGACCTTTAGGGAAAATATAAAACTATGCAAGGAAAGCAAAATTATCAAGATTCACTACATAGCTCACTGTCAACTGTTTTGAGCTCTATCAAGAGGATGTGGGCTCGGAAGTGGCACTTGTGCAGTGGAGAGTGGGAGTGGTGAAATTCAGCTCAATCTGAAAATTCTGCAGTTGAAAGTCAATAGGCCATGCCTAAAATCAACAAACCAAGAAGTGGCAATAAAGCATGTTATTTAGAGACACAGAAATACATCCCAAAATAATCCTCCAAAAGTGAGAGTATGGGCAAGTAGACTGATGGTTTCTACAACAAATTTTATAAGAACTATTTGTCTCTTTGAAATCAGTATATGTATAACTTTGTTAAAAATGTTTTGAGGAGCATGGTGCTCTCTTCTCCCCTCAATGGCGTGTGCTCGTCCATTGATATCTGTGTACTCCAAAAAGGGGGAATCATCTGACAAAAATATTACTTTGCCTGCTGTGTTCAAGGCTCCCATTCAACCTGATATTGTGAACTTTGTTCACACCAACTTGCGCAAAAACAACAGACAGCCATATGCTGTCAGTGAATTAGCAGGTCATCAAACCCGTGCTGAGTCTTGGGGTACTGGCAGATCCGTGGCTCGAATTCCTGGAGCTCGAGACGGTGGGACTCACCATTCTGGCCAGGATGCTTTTGGAAATATGTGTCGTGGGGGCTGCGTGTTTGCACCAACAAAAACCCGGCACCGTTGGCATCGCAGAGTGAACACAACACAGAAGCAATATGCCATCTGCTCTGCCCTGGCTGCCTCAGCCTTACCAGCACTGGTCATGTCAAAAGGTCATCGTATTGAGGAAGTTCCTGAACTTCCTTTGGTGGCTGAAGATAAAGTTGAAGGCTACAAGAAGACCAAGGAGGCTGTTTTGCTTCTTAAGAAACTTAAAGCCTGGAATGATATCAAAAAGGTCTATACCTCTCAGCAAATGAGAGCTGGCAAGGGCTAAATAAGAAACCGTCATCGTATCCAGCGCAGGGGACCCTGCATCATCTACAATGAAGACAACAGTATCATCAAGGCCTTCAGAAACATCCCTGGAATTACCTGACTTAATGTAAGGAAACTGAACATTTTGAAACTTGCTCCTGGTGGGCATGTGGGACGTTTCTGCATTTGGACTGAAAGTGCTTTCCGCAAGTTAGATGATCTATATGGCACTTGGCGTAAGTCTGCCTCCCTCAAGAGTGACTACAACTTTCCCATGCACAAAATGTTTAATACAGACTGTAGCAGAATCTTGAAAAGTCCAGAGATCCAAAGAGCCCTCCAAACATCATGAAAGAAGACTCATTGCAGGGTCCTGAAGAAGAATTCACTGAAGAACCTGAGAAGCATGTTAAAGCTAAACCCATATGAAAAGACCATGCACCAGAACACCATTCTTTGCGAGGCCAAGAATCACAAACTCCAGATGGATAAGGCAGAGCAGCCTTAGAAGCCAAATCAGATGAGAAGGGGGTTCCAGGCAAGAAGCCTGTGGTAGGGAAGAAAGGAAAGAAGGCTCTTGGTGTGAAGAAGCAGAAGAAACCTTTGGTGGAAAAATAGGCTGCAGTTACCAAAAAACCAGCAGCTGACAAGAAGCCTGCAGAAAAGAAACCCACCACAGAAGACAAGAAGCCTGCTGCCTAAAAACTTACATGTGTTTATTCTATAAAAGTCAAATCATTTTGGATAGCTTATTTTGAATAAAGACCTGATCAAAATGTTTTAAAGGAGCAACATAGCAAGTGGTTACTTATGGAGATTATAAATATACAGCAATAAAACATAAAAAGAGCACCAACTTCCTAATGTGATGGGAATACTGGTAGCATAAGATGAATTTTTCACTAACATCATACATGGAATTAGTAAGTACATATCTCAAAAAATTTAGATAGAAGTGAAGATGACATTGTCAAATTTCCAGCAGCCTAAGACCTAAAGTGAACACCATTACACTCCACTGCTTTGAAATAATAACGTGGAAACTAATGAGAGGTAGCTTTTTCCAAGTTACTTATATTTATTATAGAATTATATAACAAAACAAAAAAGATTCAATTTAAAATTACCCAATCCATCTAAACTAAACTTTCCTATTAGTATACTCACCATGGGACGCCTGGGCGGCTCAGTCCGTTAAGCGTCCGACTCTTGGTTGTGGCTCAGGTCAGGATCTCAGGGTCCTGGGATTAAGCCCCACATCGGGCTCCATACTCAGCTCCAAATCTGGTTGTCCCTCTCCCTCTGCTCCTCCCCGTTCTCCCTCTCTCTCAATAAAAACTTAAATCTTTTTTAAAAAATATACTCAACACACCCACACATATTTCTTGGAGTAGTTGTATAAGGACTCACAGATGGTGTCTGCAACGATCCCTCTTTCAATTGCGGGAATAGGCGATTTTGCTTTTCCAAGTAGTTGCTAGACTTTGACTGTGGATTGGATCTGGTACAAGTTTTCCAAAAAGTATTCCATAGCCTGTAACCTTCAAGCATTAGGAAGTGGAGGGACAGCATATACACCTGCCATGAGGGCAACTAGTGACACTGAGCTACGTAAGCCCAGGGTGTTATACTTAGAGAACTTTAATATGCTGATCTTACATATAATTACTGCATCTTTCATCTCTGCTACCCCCACCAATCTGTCCATAGGTTTCAAATGGATATAAATTAATGTTATGTTGATCTTGAGAAGATGAGACATCCTTCACCGAATGTTAACAGATCTATGCACTGAGAAAGATTTGGTACTGTGGTAAGAACTAGATTTAGAGTCATAATTCATATTCAGTCCTGTGAGTAGGTGGGAGGATAATGGTGGCTGAGATGAGGCAGTCATAGGAGGACCTTGAGGTTTAGGAGAACAAAGGTATATTACTTTGCCTGGGCTGCCATAACAAAATAGCACACACTAGGTCTCTTAAACAATAGAAATTTATTTTCTCACAGCTCTGGAGGCTGGAAGTCTAAAATCAAGGTGCCAACCAGACTGGTTTCCTTTGAGGCCCCTCTTCTTGCCTTGCAGATGATCATCTTTCGCTGCCTCTTCACATGGTTGTCCTCCTGTGCACATAAGCCCCTGGTGTTTCTTCTCATGTGTCCACATTTTCTCTTCTTCTATGGACACCAGTGAAGTTCTGTTAAGGCCCACTCTAATGGCCACATTTTAGCTTAATCACCTCTTAAAAGGTCCTATCTCTAAATATAGTCAAACATTTTGAGGTACTGAGAGTTAGGACTTCGATATATGAATTTGATGGGTACACAATTCAGTCTGTAAAAACTGGAAAGAAGACAAACCAGGTAATGATAGAAAGGCAATGAATGAGAGATGAGAAGACACCAAAGCCAGGTTTGGTGTCCTTCCCAACCCAGCTTTAAGTTGGCTTGATTCCCTCCTCTCAGCTGTCTTCTTAAGAGCTCAGAGAGAGCCTGAAAGTGAAAAAAAAAATCCTAGGCCTCATCCTCCAACCCCGAAGAGTGTGGGGATGATGAAGCAAGGAGGTGAGCAGGAGAAGAGGATGTGAGCCAGCTATACTGTAACTCTCAAGAATGCTGGAGCTGAGAGGGAACTCACGCTGAGACACAAGGACTAGCCCTTTACCTCTTCGCCTTTCAGCTCTTCTGTAGGATACATCATGAAGAAGGTCCTCCTCTCTTTTTATTCCTCACCAGCCCCCTGAGCCAGCTATGGTAGGCCCCTAGAGCTATTCATGAAGGGAAACCATGCATGGACATAGAAATTATATAATGCTGAGGACATCCATGGGTCCACAGACTTAGTGCACATCACTACCCTCTTTCCTATTACTGTATCCCATAGGACAAATGTCATCCCTTAATTTTCAGCATAAACTATTCAGAAATTAAATTGCTTTAGGTTCTAATCTAGTCAAAGGGGTGAAATATTTGCCTGCTTCCGATGGTAGTTAAGGCATTAATTATATATTATAGTAAAAAATATGTAGCACCCACTTTGACACCAATGCATTTTAGCATTTGCTGAATTTCCAGGCTAGCGAGATATTTCCCTGGAAAAGTTTGCCACCTTCTGCTGTCCTATGATATTCATATCAGGTAAAATGGAATGGTTGTAACACCCCCAATATTTTTGCCAGTGAAAACTTATGGGAGAATAGTATTCTAATTAAAGTAATTTGCCACTAACGTTTAAAATAATTTCACATATAAAATCCATAAAATTGAAGAGAAATATGTCTCTGAGACATGCAAAATGTTGTGGTCGGTTTTTCAAAGTGAGTTAATCTGTCGCAGCATAATTAGACATGTGCATAGTAGATGGTCCACGCAGGTGAATTGCTTGACTTCCAATTAATATATTCGTGCCAAATTCTATTACTATTAAATTGTTCACATTTATTTTTTGAGAGTACCAAGTCTCCTCTGTCTCACTTTTACATATTTTGTCTCTGACACCCAAGTTTCCTGTTGCAAGATATTTGTACAGTGATTTACAGCTGCAACAAACCGAACAATCTGGGGCCAGCAGCCACCGTATTTTACTCCCACATTACAAAGTGGTGTTTGCGCTTCAGAAAATATTCAGGAGAAATTCACCGTGTGGGTTCTCACCTGTGGCCAAACGCAAGTGACTGAATCGAGCCATAAAAGGTAATCCTGATTCTCCCTCTCTCCCCTAATTTTTATTCCCATTGCCATCACTCTGATTTGGGTGTTCATTAGCCCATTCCTGAATTATTCCAGTACCTTCCTCACAAGAGTTCCTTAGTTCAAGGTCTACTCAATCCCTGTGCTGATTTGTCTTGCATCCAACAGCACGTTAATCCTGCTATAGCACTGCTGTTATCACACTACTTCCATCTACTACTTTGTTTTCCCAAAAATAATGCACGCTGAATTTCAAAGTAGAACACAGACTCTATTCTCTGTATTCTTGAATTCTTGAACTCTGTTATGGACTGCATGTTTGTATCCCCCCAAAATTTAGGTTGAAACCTAAGTCTCCAGAGCAATAGCGTTTGGAGATGGGTTCTTGGGAAGTAATTGGATCATGAGGGTGGAGCCCTCATCATGGGATTAGTGCCCTTATAAGATACAAGAGAGCTTGCTTCTCTCTCTGCTGTCTGCCATGTGAGGACACAATGAGAAGGCAGCCATCCGCAAGCCAAGAAGCAGTCTCTCACCAGATACCAAACACGCCAGCTACCATTGGACTTTCCATTGTTGGCAACTATGAGAAATAAATGTTGTTTATGCCACCCAGGCTATGACATTTTGTTAACAGCAGCCTGAGCTAAGACACCCTCCAAAACCTGTATCATTCCAATCCAACTTTTCAGTTGCCCACACCAAACCCTAATTTCACAGCTATCTCTATATTGATACCTGCATAGACAGTATTTATAATCCACATCTTTCCTCACTTTTCTATCAACCTAGAAAATTCTCTTATCCTTATTACCTATCCTACACTTTTTGATTTTATCCCATCTTCTAAAAAAGAAGATGGGATAAAATAAGAAGATGGGATAAAATCAGGAATTAATAATCATTCCAGGGGCGCCTGAGTGGCTCAGTTGTTAAGCGTCTGCCTTCAGCTCAGGTTGTGATCCCAGGGTCCTGGGATCGAGCCCCGCATCGGGCTCCCTGCTCCACAGGAAGCCTGCTTCTCTCTCTCCCACTCCCCCTGCTTGTGTTCCCTCTCTCGCTATCTCTCTCTCTGTCAAATAAATAAATAAAATCTTTAAAAAAATAATAATAATAATCATTCCAGGCTACAGTGATCTCCCCAAGTAATCTCTGATCTCTTATTGCCTTTAACTGCTACATTAAAAAAGCACTTAAACAAATGTAGAATCAGATTGTATTATGTGTAAGTGCATCTTTCTTACAAAACTGTATGTGCGTCAATGGGAGAACCATGTTTTATTTTTCATTTGATTTATCCTACATGTTTCACATTATTAGGCACATAGTAGAGATACAGATGTAGACACAGATATCTAGATACAAAGGAGATAAGTACTTACTTAATTCATCACATTAGTCAATTATCTATTCATTATATTAATATCAATCAATAAGATTTACTCACATTTCTGATTGCTTATTAGCTCTGTGATCTTGGGCAAGTCGCTTAACCACTCTGTGACTCAGTTTCTTCATCTGTAAAATTGAAACGCTAATAGTCTCTCCCTTACTGGTTCACTGTGAGGATTAAATAAATAAAAACACTTGGTACAATACCTAGCACATAGAAAGGATTCGATAAGTGTTTTATCACAACCATCATCATCATCATCATCACCATCATCATCATCATCAACTTTACCTTCTTCAACATCTCATCAGATAGATGAGTCTACTCATGGACTCATACTTTCATTCTGTCTGTCAGTTAGCAAATATTTGTGTTCCTTGTAGCTCACTTAGCTTATTTCTAATGCAGTCATTTTCAAGCCTTGCTCTTCAGAGCCCCTCCGTGACCATCACAGAGGAAGTTGGGGGGCCGAGAAAGCCTATCTCCAAGCCACCTTAGACCTAAGTCAACCAGAGCAGCAAAGCTTTTATCTGCATTACAGATGAACAATAGCTAAATAAGCCTAGAAACCAATATTCTGATACATAAATTCAACCACAAATGTTATTGCTTTCATGAGCTCCATAGCTTGTAGTTTTTCTGTCATCCACTCTTTCATAAATGGTCTTACCCAAACCTCCATGCACAGGCTTAAATAGGATTATGTACTGCAGCTTTACTTCCCCCAAAAGTCCCACTGCTTTTCCTCTATCACCTTATTCTAGGTTTCAGGGACTGCTCTGCAATAAGTAAAATAAATACAGCAGTAGGATACTAAAGCTAATCACTGGAAAGCAGGATGCAGCAAGATTAAGTCATTTTATAGCCAATTATTCAAAAAATATTTATAGAGGGGAACCTGGGTGGCTCAGTTGTTAGGCATCTGCCTTCGGCTCAGGTCATGTTCCCAGGGTCCTGCTCAGCGGGGAGCCTGCTTCTCCCTCTCCCATTCCCCCCTGCTTGTGTTCCCTCTCTCGCTGTCTCTCTCTCTGTCAAATAAATAAATAAAATCTTAAAAAAAATAAAAAATAAAAAATGTTTATTGAGTGCTCTTTATATGCCAGGTATTGTTTTCAAAACCAGTTCTCAGAAGTGTCTCTCATCCAATTTATCCATGTGTTCTTCAGACAAATATGGGAAAAATGCTTCTTTAGTATTATTTGGAAATTAAACATAAATACTTTGATTTAGGAAAAAAATCACAAAATGATCATTTTAATATGTATTATCATATATTATCCAATCTACGCAGTTGGTTTATCTACCGCAAATTCCTCCTTCCAGCTCTTGTGGAAGTTAGACTGCTGGTCAGTGTTTATAGCAAGTCTGTTGCTTTGCTTTGCTATCACAGACGACAGTGCAGAAAAGTCCACCCCCAATATGCATGCAATTACAGGAGTAACTCTGCATTTTCAAACTGCACACCCTGAATCTGGGCATCTACTTGCCATGTGCACAATTAAAGACAATGACTAATAAATAAGTAAAATATGTATTTTTCAATATGTTATGTAATGTTCTATTAATGATATAAATATTGCTTTAATTTCCCCATTGTCTCACTTTTTGAAGGGTCTCCTTTTTATAATAAATCATATCATATATGTTTGAAGGAGCCATTTAATTAATTTCCTACCATATGACAGTAAGTCTGACGCTAAAAACCACCTAGGAATGCAGTTATCTCATCATTTAATTAAATTTTGCACAATTTTTAGCTCATACCGATTTGATTAATGACAAAAACTACACCCATTTTGATTTATATTGGATCTAGGAACAAAAATAAAGATGGCTTTTCCATCAACTTAAGTAGTAAGATTATATAACCAATCATCTTCCATCTTTAAGTGAGGCCTTAGCATGAAAAGCACCTTCTTTACTATGGAAACAAGGAACTAGTTTCACTAGAACAGTGAAATTTTTAGTGAAGGCTACTGGTGACATGACCCTCAGACTTCCCAAATTTTGTTGACTTTACTCTTTTCTCTCTCATCTGTGTGCATTAACTGGAGTTTGTGATTTTAGAGAACTAAATGACAGAGTTGGGGATGTAACAGGCAGTAAGTAACTAGGATACCATTATCTCGTGTTATCCAAATAACAAGGTTTTGGTGGTTTTTGTTTTTGTTTTTTTTTTCTCCCAAGTCTGCCGCTTTGGTTTTTTACTGGCTTTGGTTCCCAGGAAGCAAGAGATAAGGCAAATGGAAGAAAAGAATTAGAAAATGATTCTTTTTTTTTTTTACTTTCAAGTTTTTATTTAAATTCTAGTTAGTGAAAGAAAGTACAGTGTAATATTAGTTTCAGGTGTAGAATGTATTTATTTTTTTAAAGATTTTTTATTCATTTATTTGACACAGAGAGCGAGAGACAGAGACAGAGAGCGAGAGCGAGACAGAGAGCAAGCACAAGCAGGGGGAATGGCAGGCAGAGGGAGAAGCAGGCTCTCCACTGAGCAAGGAGCCTGATAAAGGGCTCGATCCTAGGACCCTGAGATCATGACCTGAGCTGAAGGCAGCCGCTTAACCGACTGAGCCACCCAGGTGCCCCCAGGTGTAGAATTTAAAATGATTGTTGGCAAGAGTGTCAGCAGGTAATACGAATGAAGATTTTGGTTAGACTATTAATGTTTTGGGTGCCTGGGTGGCTCAGTTGGTTAAGCGACTGCCTTCAGCTCAGGTCATGATCCTGGGGTCCCAGGATCGAGTCCGCATCAGGCTCCCTGCTCAGCAGGGAGTCTGCTTCTCCCTCTGACCCTCCCCCCTCTCATGTGCTCTCTCTCTCTCTCATTCTCTCTCTCAAATAAATAAATAAAATCTTTAAAAAAAAGACTATTAATGTTTTGTTTTTCTATAGTAATGATTTAATGATTTTTTTTCTGACAGTTAAAAGGAAAAAATCAGCATCTGAGAATCTGTCAAAACAGAATATCATGACCTACCATTCTTTTTTCTACCCAAGGAACGAAGTTTGTAGGTAAAGGAAACATGGCTTTATTTCAAACCTCAGCAGCCAGATTAGTAACAGCATAAATGACAGTCCTGGAAGCTGGGGTACCTGAATTATACACAGGGCTCCTTGGTGAAAGTTTCCCCTTTAATATTAAAACTGTGTTATCCATAGGTTTCTCTAACTCTGCATATCCTGATTCTCCTTCTTCAGTTCAAGCTCTTTATCTCTGTCATCTCTGCTATTTTCCTTCCTTCTCCCAACCCCTAAATGTTTGTGCCTCCAAACTCAGTTCGAAGATTGCGGTATTCTTGACCCCTCCCCTTTTTGCCCCCTAGAATCAGGTTTCAAGTCCTTTCAATTTAAAACTGTTCCTTTCTTGGGGCACCTGGGTGGCTCAGTGGGATAAGCGTTCGACTCTTGATATTGGCTCTGATCATGATCTCAGGATCGTGAAATTGAGCCCCACGTTCGCTCCGCGCTCAACGTGGAATGTACTTGAGATTTTCTCTTTCCCTCTACCTTCCCCCATTCATGCTCACACTCTCTCTCACTCAAATAAATAAATAAATCCTTAAAAAAACTGTTCAGTTCTTTCTTTTCCCATTCAGACTACCGTTTTCAGTGAGCTTATAACGTCCTTATATTCTGACAGTAGTTTCTGAAGTTAAATAAAGAACCAAATGCTAAGCACATACCACAATAACCACAACACAGATACTTAGTAAATGTAGCTGTCTTCCTTTCTCACCCCAACTGGTTTCCCTGATATTAACCTGCTCTCAGGAACAGACTTTATACATTTAACACTTCATATATATATCTCACCCTGTACTTTCAAACTCTCAGTCTGCCTTCAATCTGTTTCCGCATTTAACATTAAACATCTAAAGAAACACTGCACTTAATCCTACCAAGTCTACTTGGTATTCCTCAAATGGCCATTCACATTTCTTTCTGTTTCCTTTCTTGCTTCATTTCCTTTTCCTGCTGTCTACTAAAATGTCTACCTCTTCCATTAAAGTGTACGTGAAGTCCCATATTTTCCAACTACTTCAGGCTTTGGTGTCCTTTGCTGAATTATTTTGGCATTTACAGATACTTACAATCATTAGGATTTAAGAGGCTATTTGAAATCCCATCTATTTGTAAGGCCAAACGGACTTATGCCAGAGGCCATCAGCACCATTTGTTGTTGGCATGCTGGGGTGGCATGGTTTGCCCTGGCCAATAGCTTAGTTCATATCAATGATCTACCTACTTTGAATGTTTATAAGTGAAGGTGCTTCTGTAACATGAGCTCCACTCAGTATATTTGGCATCTATTTTGCATTATTCCTTATCTTTGCGTGAGTAAGTCTTCTCTACTCCTTCCAGCATATAAGTGGCTTTGAGGCTTATACAATCTTAAACATCTCTGCTTCCTACATCCCCAGTCTAATAAAATCACCGTCAGTATTTGTTGATGATAATCAAAAGAATATTAAATTACTTTCCCACTTATATCACAGGAATGTGATAATATCAGATCTTTAAAGCACCATAATCTCCTCTGAGACATGCAATTTATACTAGAGAGAAAAAAAAAGTTCTGTTTTGTTTTTACTCTTTTTGCAGTATTAATTTCTGGGAAAAGGATAGTAATACAAACCTGCCATGTCTCAAAGGCAAATTTTTGTGTCTTTACAACCTGTTAAATCTGTATCATTTGTATAATTATTTGGGAAAGACAAAATCATATTCATTAGCTGAAAAAACTAAGAGCTACCAAGACCAGTTCAGTTTTATAAATGGAGCTTGAAATATATACTGATGACCCTCCACCGAGCATAAAGGACAAAATGTGCTTCTAGTTCAAAGCAAACAGTAAATTTTCAAGTAAGCTGGCATGGGACACTCTCTTGGAGCAATATTAAAGGATAGATTTACAACATTCTTACAGATATGCTGAAAATGAGATTACTCAAAATGTAAGATAGAACTGTTACACTAAATTCCATACTATAAGAATACATGTTCTTGTAAAGCTCAAAATGCCTTCATGCTGAACAAAATACTAAATTCAAGACTCATATGAATAAGGAGTTTAGACAAGGAAAAGCAGTTTTCAAAGGATTAAATAAGAAACAAAAGATGGAAAGTGCATACATGTATCATCAAAATGCAAACACACAAAGGATAGGAATGTATGTAACCAGAGATCCCGATTTACATCAGTATCCTAGAGACCATACGCAGAGTTCTAGACCAGAGACTTACAGTCTAGAAGTAGTCTAGACACCTTTTACTTTGTCACCCTCTCTCAGCAACTCAACCTCCTCTATTATAAAATGCTGGTGTATTTCTTTCCCGTAACAGGTTGTTATGAAGAAAAATTAAAAAGAGTTTTTAGATGCACCTGGGTGGCTCAGTCGGTTAAGCATCTGCCTTCAGCTCAGGTCATGATCCTAGGGTCCTGAGATTGGCCCCATGTCCGGATCCCTGCTCAGTGGGGAGTCTGCCTCTCCCTCTCTCTCTGCCCCTCCCCAATGCTCATGTTCTCACTCTCTATCTCGCAAATAAATAAAAGCTTTTTAAAAACATGTTTTTAAATGTAATTTGGTCTCCTTATAGAATCTGCACATACAAATACAAGGTGTTCAACTATATACATGGTTGTGAAAATGTTACCCCATTTTCCCCCAGCCTACTATATAACTGCTCAAAAATAGTGAAGCAAAACTGCTCAGTTAGGAAACAGCAGACTTTTCTGCTTTATTGATCTGTTTCTGGATTTGAACTGAGCCAGGCTGTTACATTCCTGTTGTTAATGGCACATTTTAATAGATTTTATATAACTAACTAAATCAAGAGCCCATTACTTCCCAATTTGGATTTGAAAATAATTGCTGGAACAGGGAGCTTTGGTGGTTTGGACACCTGAGCTTCCGCATTAGCTAGAACAAAAGACAACTAAGTAATTGTTTGAACCAAACACACCCAATTTGTACAGCTAATCATCGTAAATTTCATTTTCCATTATTTATCAGCATGGGACTATCAGAGTTTCTAAACTGAATCTAAGTTGGATTGCTTTTTGTCCAGTGTCACCTGCAGATGAATTTATGTTTCTGTGGATATGAGGAAGGGTTGTTTTGTTTTGTTTTATTTTTTTTTAGTGAAGGAGAAAGGGGACATTTTATTGTTGTTTATGGTGATGATGCTAGTAAGACAAAGACCCATGGGGGAAGTGTTGGTAAAAACGGATTAAAAAAAAAAAAAGTCATAGACATTGTATTTTTCTCTTACTTGAACTGATTAACTAGCTTTATACTTTTGTAAAAGAAGGGTTAAGGGGAGAAACTTACAGTTATGTTCATAAAAGATATAAGGGGAGAAACTTACAATTATGTTCATAAAAGATATTATCTGAGCTTATTCAGTGCTGCTTTGAGGGAAACAGAAGAAAGTATTTGTACGTAGAAGACTCCAATGTCCGAGGCCGTGGTGGGACAACCAGACATGTCAGCAATGTGCATGCACACATGTGATGCCACCACGCTGGAGACATGTGACATTCCTGCGGCTTTTGGGAGTAGACTGAGGCCCCACAAAATGGTTTGGGGACGGCAGCAATTGAGGTTTAGATGGTAATGGTAATGGTAATGGTATTGTACATGTTCTCACAGGGTAGTGAAACCCGTTGTGTACACCCAACCTATTTACATATGCAAACTGCATCTCTTCCGATACATCTTCTCAGATTTGTCCAGCAACAACACAGTAATCCATTTCCAGATTTCCAGGGTAAATTATACATATCCATTGTTATATGTAATCTAAATCCTTTTAGCTAAAGTGAAATTCTATTTCTGTCTCATTAAGACTCTGCTTAGATCATACAAGTGGTGCACTTTACGCAAATATAATGGTGTACGGTAGATGCTTAAGTATTTTAAATAAGCAGGTCATCTTTATAAATACCAAAGTGATAGTAACCATTTTGAAACTAGGGACAATATAAGAAAATATGATTACTGTTAAAGAATGCTTGAATTGTATGAGACGCCTGCGACAGTAGAATTTGTAATTCCTTAGGACCACCAGCAATAAAGCCCCTTCTGTGTTTGTGGAATTCCCCAACCACGAAAGCTGAAAATGCCAACCACTCACCACCCTGCATGACTTGAATTGAGGGCCTGACGATACGACCTAGGCTCCAGAGGAAATGATACAAAGAAGTGGAAACCAGAGAATGATTTCTGGGGGCTAAAACAATTGCTGCACAGCGAAGTCCCCTGCTCAAAACCCATAGGAGCCAGCTGCTGGGGTTCACGCTCTTGGTAAAGCAGCTGTGTGGTTTTCATCTGACTGCTTTTTCTTGGCTGTGTGAGTCTGCACCAAGTTTTCCAATCCTCTTTGGGCACCAATGAACTATCCAATATGCTTTTACGAACTCCCTTTTCTGTTGCTCGCAACAAAGAACTCAATAAACGTGCGAGTTAGAAAGCTTCTTCTTAAACAGTTTAAAAATGTGAGGGGCACCTGGATGGCTCAGTCGGTTAAGGGTCTGATTCTTGATTTTTGGGTCAGGTCATGATCTCAGGGTCCTGGGATGGAGCCCATGGTGGGCTCCGCACTCAGCGGGGAGTCTGCTTGAGGGTTCTTTCCCTCTCCCTCTGCCCCTTCCCACACTCGCACGTGCACGCTCTCTCTCTCTAAAATAAAATAAATCTTTAAAAAAATGTTTTAAAATGTGAAATAGTATTTATTATCTATTAAACTGAACATACTCTTTTACCAGACAGCAGCATAGCTCTCTTGGTCCCTTTATTAATATCTCCGCCAAACGTTACTTTATCAGAGAGTCCTTTTCTGACCAACCTATCTGAAAAGCAACCCCTATCCATTCTACCCCTTTAAGCCCTACTGGACTTTGCTTGTTATCATTCATCTCTGACTTCAAATGATTTGGTTTATTTTCGTATTCCCACACTGGTACATAAGACCCAAAAGGGCATGGACTTGTTATGAGAAACAGTTTTCTATCAGTCCCTTCTTTGCTGCCTTTAATACTTTATAATTAGGGCTTGTGGGAAAGGCAATTACAGTTTAATGTACTGTATGACCATCTACTTGTATCAGCCACTGAACTAGCTGTTGTAATTTGCAATTTCTTTAAAAACCAACATCAGATGTAATATGGGAAATTAAGCATTATGGAAGCAATTTGACATAAGCATAAAATCAGAAAATTTAATGATGATGCACTGCTGAAATACTGAACGTATACAGACTTAATTCATGTTTTTAAAATGGGACAACATAGACGCTTGCCTTTCCCCTCCATTATTCTGGTGTCATTTTTAATATATGTACATAATTCAAAGTACTATGAAGCTGAAATACTAAGGAAAAAACACCACTGTTGGCATATTGTGTTAAAGGTTTTTAGGTTATTTTACATATTAAAGGATATTAGAAATAACCCAATAGTTTCAGTGAAGAGAAATTTCTGTCCAATGTATCTCCCAAGTAAGGATAGTGTGTTGCAATTCCACATGCTGATCATTAGATTTGCTTCTTGCACAACTGTACCGTCCCCCATATTTTTCTGAAGAGTTCAGATATTCTACAGAGAATTTTTTCACTGCAAAACTTTAATGTAAACAAGGGACACCCCCAAAAGCACAGGAACAGTGACACAGCCTCATCCCAAACCCTGAGCAATGCTCCTCATGGGTCCTCATAGGTCCTCATGGTGCCTCATGGGTCATCATCCCTAACCACTGCTACTTAAGAGGTAGAAAGAGCATCTGGTGGGGGTTAGGAGACCTCAGTTTGAATTCTGCCTCTTCCACCAACTAGCTGTGTGATTATAGGCTTCAGTTTTCTCATCCAAAAAATAGGGAAGTTGAATTTCTTCTTATTCTAAAACTCTACAAGTTTTCAGTCTAGAGAGAAGATAAGATGTTTGCTTTACGGGGCTCCTAGGTGGCTCAGTTGGTTGAGCGTCTGCCTTCGGCTCAGGTCATGATCTCAGGGTCCTGGGATGGAGCCCTGCATCGGGCTCCCTGCTCAGTGGGGAGTCTGCTTCTCCCTCTCCCTCTGCCCCTCCCCACTGCTCATGTTCTCTCTCTCTCTCTCAATCTTTTAATCTCTCAAATAAATAAATAAAATCTTTGGGAAAAAAAGATGTTTGCTTTAAAAATAATAATACCAAAACTGATTCCTGGCCAGTGAATAAAGCTAGTTGTACAGAATTTCCTTCTCTAGATGTGGCAATTCAGTGGCCCTTGAACTTTGGTCACTGGGTGCAATCATGGTGATCATACACAGAGCTCTTCTAGGAGGTAGGTGATGAGAGAGTGCCATTATGTTTGGCTCATCCTTGCCAGTGGCCTGTCTCCTGAATAGAAGATAACAGCATTGTGGAGAAAATGGAGAGAGAAGATACTATTGACCTGATGAAACTTTCTGGGAGCTCTAGAGCACTTGAGATACTAAGTGATCTCCATGGGTTTAGCTAGCTAGCTTCCTTTTCAAGTACACTCCACATGTATGATTGCTTGTAGCTCACACTTCTTTGTCACTCACCAATCAGAAGGGGGGCAGGGACTAAGAGACATCTTGCTCCATGGCCTGGATTTAAGATGGTAGGTAAAAAATCAAGCATTTGTGTTTCTTATATGAAGTTAATAAGTGTAAAAACTTTTCCATCCCCAGGCAAAGATCTAAATTGTGTATCAACAGGGTGATAAATAGATATGAGCGTTGAAACCTCAGAAACCTTTTATAGGCCTCAAATATCCATGTCTGCAGGCAGGTTATAGCATCAGATATCCAAGTGGTGGCTGATGTTGGGATTACAGATCATTTTTTAAAGCAACATAATAGTCCCCAAAGCCATCAACTAGGCAAACAAATAAACTAAAGTCTATTAGCCTATTTTTTATCTACAGGCCTTACATTATATGCGCATCACTGAAATAAACGCTTCACCATAGGTTGTGGGTCACCGCAAAGCTGTTGTGAAGAAACATTGCTTTTTGTCTTTTCCTTCCTATGGAGCAGTGATGTATAAATGTGGCTGCACAATGGAATTACCTGGAGCATTATTTAAAAAGAGAGAGAGAGAGCTAGAAAGAAAAGAAAAAAGCCAGGTGCCGGGGTTCTATTCCTGGAGATGCTGATTTAATTCTGGGCATCTACCTTTCCAGAGCTCCTCAGGTAAGCTTAATGTGAAGCCAGTACTGAGAACCTCCGTTTATCGAGGTTGCCAGTGAAGGGGCCAGTTGGTCCTTTTTGTGATTGTTAGCTCAGATGTGGGACACCTGTTTACTAAGAAATTGGGCTGAAGCAGCAATTTATTCTGTTCAGAGCATAAAATCACATTCAGCTGTTAATGGTTTTTTCTCTGCACTGACCTACGCTGGATTTAAACCAGCAATGACCTTCGCTTTCCATTGCCTGTAATTAAGGATGTCTGCCACCACCATAATCCAGTTTGGGGCTTGATTAATTCTTACCATAATCCAGTTTGGGGCTTGATTAATTCTTATAATTACCAAATGCATTTTTGCAGCTGTAGAAAAAGAAGGTCCAGGCTACTGAAATGAGATAAAGCCATGATGGCAAAAAATAAATAACAATAATTTTTAGCATTTATTCTGTTTAATCATTATTTTTTACACTCTTGACATTCTTGACATTCATTAACTAGTTATTCCATACGATGTCCTGGAGAAGTAATGCAGAATTATTATTTGCATTTTATGTCAGTCGGTGGGGCAGAAAAGTATTTTGTCAGGTCTTAGGAGTTGTAATTTTAAATCCTTCATTGCATGATTAAGCTGTGGCTTCCCTTTAAAAGGAAAGAGCACTATCAGGGCTGTGGTGACTCAGAGACAGTGAAATCCACACTGATCTCAATAAATAACCTCTATCAAAGTTGACAAATTAATGATGCATTTTATGACTAGCTCATCATTAGGGACTACTTTCCCTTGCAGGGTCCACTGGCAACCTCCAAGGGATTTTAAAAGTATCTGTGTCCAGGGTAAAAACTAGAATCTTTTCACCTAAACAATAATTCAAATGCTGTACTCAAAAAGCAGATAGTATTATTTTTAAAGTCCAGGCCTTATAGAGGAAGAGAGGAAATTTCCTGACTTTCAACTCCCAAGTTCAACATTCCCCAATACTCACTTCTAACCACAAGGGACTGAACATGTAATATTTTTATCAGGTTCCATTTACTGGGTGCTTACCGTGCCCAACCCTGTGCTCCAGACCTTTATCTACTATAACACATTTACTTACAAATCGTCTCCTACGTTGCGGTTATTATCCCCTCCTCAGTTTATGGATAAGAAAAATAAAGCTCAAAGAAATGTAGGAACTAGTACAAAATATAACACATAGGAGTGGGATTAAAGCCCAGGTCTGCCTGACTCCAGAAACCTAAAAACAAAACAAAACAACCTCGTAGCAACGCTGAAGTCTATCTTTGGGTTTCCTTCTCTCTCTTTCTAAATACTCCCTCAGTGATTTCCTTCCAATGCAGTGACCCACTGCTCATTTGACCTGGTTTTTTGGTCGGATTCTCAGGGCTGGCTAAATCCAACCTGTTAGAGCCTAGAAAGGAACCATGCTGTAGTCCCTCCTTTATTCCGGGATTCTAGTGGACCACAGTGTCTGCCCATCATCTCCTTTTAGTATTTATTCTATCTCTGCCATTGCTATTTTCAGTCCAGGCTCTAGAACAACAGGCTCCCCTCACTCCCACCATCTCTTGCTAAATAATTATTGCTGTTGGACTAATCCCCGAATGCTACCTTTGTGGTGCAATTTTCTGACTTAAGAACCTTCCATGGATCCTGATCTCCTGTCACAGGAAGCTAAAACTTTGTATCTGGCTTTCAGTGCATCTTGTATTACTTCCCCACTTTACTCACATGCTATCTCCTATCCAATTTAATTTGATTTATTAAGATCTCATCAATTGTCATTAGATCTATTAATTAGTCACTGTTAGATCTGATAATTAATGAATTACTAATTATTAGATCCAATCATTCATTTTTCACATAATTAAGTAATTGTGGGTGGCACACAGGATTGTCCAGTCAATGGCTGTGGGTGATTCTCAGTTGTCGCCTGACGATAAGCAAGGAGGGACCAATGGCTCCTACCCTCAACGAAGAAGGTGGCTCATAATCTCTATCTCCTCCCGCCACAAGGTTCCTAGGAGTTGGGCAGCAGGCATTCTCACGATCTCTCCAATGAATCTCTCTCAAGCTCCAGTGATTTGGCAGCCAAACTCAGACTGGTTTCCTTATAGGGCTACTCTCACAATGGCCCTAAAAAAAGAGCGGTCTTGGTGCATACCACTGTCCCTGACTCAACTTGCCTCTGAGCAAGATGCTGTAGGAATGGAAGAGTGTTTGCATCAGCAGATTTTTTTAATGCAGAAATAGGCCTTGTCTCTTTCAACAATTCAAAACATCAGAAACTTTGTTCCATTCAAGACCTACCCAAAATAACTTTAAATTAGAACAGAAAAGTGAATTCTATTGATTTATAAGGCTGTAGAGTTTCTATATTCATTGCTGGAGCTTTCCACAGACGGCAGCTTCTAAATTATAGCAGATTTACTTTTCATCAAGTTCAAGGGTACAGTTTCCAGTTCAGAAAGTCAAAAGTTAAGGACGCCATGAATAGTGAACAAAAATAAAGGCAAAATAATAAAGAAATGGAGACCCTGGTTATCTTAAACCTAAAATTTGTAGGACCTACAAAAGCTAGACTAATAAGAAAGGGGGTGGGGAGGGAGAGGGAGAAAGGAAGGGAGATAAATTTCAGATCTTATTGCAGTGAATGAGGCAGAGAAGTTGATACTGAGCTGTAAAATGGTCTATATACTGATGACATATCAAGAGCTGTACAATGGATTATAATTCAATGTTGATACGGAAAGAAGAGGAACAAAGCAATACTAGGAAACACTTATTTATCAAGGGCAAATTGTGCACCAAATAGGGTGTAAATACTCTATTTGGATTATTTCATTTAAAACAAATCTGTATGATAGATGCTGCTCTTTTCAATTTGTTGTTGGTAAGAAAACTGAAGAGTCAAAGAGCTTAAGCATTTTGTGTAAGATTTTTAATCAAGAAAATAGATTAAAGGGAGGGGGCAGGTAAGTCATTAACCCGTGGTCACACAAATAGCAAATGGCAAAGAACTCAAACCCAGCTCTGCTGACTCCGGATCACATGCTTCTAAGCAACATACAAACACATGCTAATGTAAGGGGCCCACACCGCAACCACAACCTCCGAGAAGCATTTTTCCCTTACACTACAGACACCCACTGGGAGTTGTCCCGGATCCTCTAGTTTGCAAGTTGTGTGGGAAAGAACAGATAAATGGATTTGACACAAGAGGCAGCCCTGCCACGGTCCTTCACCTTTGGTTAATTAGGAGCAAGCACACAGGACAGAAGGATAGTCAGGGTATCGGAAAGACATCAAATTCAACTGCTCCAAGTTATAGAACACCCGGCTGTGAGGACGGGCTGAGACCCGGGCAGCGTGCGGAGGGCAGAGCTGTAATTCTGGCGGGACTTATACCAATGCAGCTTCACAAGCAGCTTTTCCATCAAGATGGCTTTCTTCCTGAACCATGAATAAAGGAAAGCTAGAAAACAGAAAATGAAAGCCGTAAGATGTCTGAAAATTAGGTTTTCTTTCATGTCTTCAGTCAGACAGGAAGACTGTTGGTTAACAAGTATTCACGGACAGCTTGTTCTTGGTGAGGATCACTGAAAGCTGGGGAGAATACAACAATATAAAACATACACTGTCCTCAAAGAGATTCTAGCTAGAGAGACATTATTTGACACAATGTCCCAAACCGCGCAGTGTAAAGACCTAACAACGCAGCAAGTTTCCTGAATGCATTTGACTCATTTGAGTCCCTAGAGCCTAATATCACTGTCAGTGCACACAGCCCTGCCCAGCATCATCAAGCAAAGTTTGTGGAACACAGTAAGCTGAGTACGTATCTTTGCTTCCCAGGAATAAACAACTGTGGTATCATAACCTAGGATATAATTTTCCTTCCTTTCACGGTTTTCTTTAAAGTGCCATAGATAGGGGCTCCTGGGTGGCTCAGTAGGTTAAGCGGTTAAGTGTCTGACTTCAGCTGAGGTTATGATCTCAGGGTCATGGGATCGAGCCCCGCGCTGGGCTCCCTACTCAGCACGGAGTTTGCTTGTCCCTCTCCCTCTGCCCCTCCACCCCCTCCCCCCGCTCGTGCTCTCTCTCTCAAATAAATAAAATCTTTAAAAAATTAATAAAGTTCTGTAGATAAAGAAAGACCATTGTAAACAAAGCTTAAATCAATCTTGTACTTAGTTTAAAATCATCAGGACACTGATGTACCCTCTGAATTCATCTTTATCAGCTCTATACATTACAATTGCTGTGACCAACTTGCTTCCTTTTTGCACTCTTTAAATCATAAATGCAATGTCTGATTTCTTAAGAAAAGGGATATTCGGGGCGCCTGGGTGGCTCAGTTGGTTAAGCGACTGCCTTCGGCTCAGGTCATGATCCCAGAGTCCCGGGATCGAGTCCTGCATCGGGCTCCCTGCTCAGCGAGAAGCCTGCTTCTCCCTCTGACCCTCACCCCCTCATGTACTCTCTCTCTCTCTCATTCTAGCTCTCTCAAATAAATAAATAAATAAATCTTTAAAAAAAAAAGAAAGAAAGAAAGAAAAGGGATATTCATACACTGGAAACACTCTTACAGCTTCTCTTACAAACAAAATTGAAATATCAAAATTTAAGATGCCCCGAAGGGCATGGGCTGGTTTTGGCTGCTTGGCTTTCATTTAGGGTCACTGTGATTTATTTTAGGCTATGGGGATTTGACTGAGGATAGGATTTCATGACTCTCTCTAGAAGAGAGTAGAGTTAGCCAAGAATTGAAACTAACCTGTAAATTTCACAAGGCTACAAGGTCAAACCCCCGAAGAAACAAAGATTACCTGGCTGACTTCACTTTTTAGGACCAGTGCACTGCTGAAAACAAACAAACCAAAAGTCATAAACAATTTAATCATAAGGGAAACAGTTATTAAATTGTTGATAAAGACTCCCATTCAGCACATGCCTACTCTATGTCAGACACTGTGTCAACTGCCTTGCACTGTGTTTAGCATACTGCAAGCTCTTAACAGGTATTAGTTAATTTAACATCTTATTTTTAATCTTCACAAAAAAGACTGAATGCAGATTTTATTAGTTCCATTTTCCACGCGAGAAAATCAGGTCAAATAGCCAACAAATAGTATCTAAGCACTTTTCTCTATACTGAACTGCCCCTCACCTGGCAAAAGGAATCTGATGATTCTGCACTGAATATAATTTATGAAAAATTGATTTTGTGTTTTGTAATTTGAATGTCCTTACACTGAGCATTGACTCTTCTAAATTGCAAGCATATAGAAAATACAAATACATCATTCTGCATGCATAACCGAGTGGTTAAAAATGCCATTACTTGACCTTCCATTGTTGTGGATTTGCATACATACAATTTTGAGGTCCTTTGAATGAGACGGAGTAAGACATCAAATATATTACTTAACTTCATAATTATTATCCTAGAAAACACAATAGTAAACAATGTATTCTTAGATTTATGTTTGAATTATTTTTTAACTACAGAAGTTACATACATACATATACAGATAATGAGAAAGAAAGAGAAAGAAGGAACACTTGATAAAAGGAGACTCTACATTAAGAGAAAGGGAAAAAGTGGACTGGAACACTTGACATTTGGCCTCCGTAGTCTTTTCTACCTTTAATACTTTAGAATATAAATTGCCAACAATGAACAATTACACCTAATTTTTGGGGGAAACAAACTTGACATACTTTCTCCCTTCTTTTTGTTGCTGTTGTTATACATATAGAACCAAAAAGTCAATTCTCAGAAATCATTCTAATTGGTGACAAATTATTATTATTATTTTCATATTGGAGAGAGAGAAATTACAATAGGGAAAATTTGTGATTGACCAAGATCCTAAACCAAATGAGGAAAACATACTATAATCATAAGAAAACAGAAAAACTTGCTTCAATACCCACGGTGCATATCCAAAAAACTAAAAAGAAGAAAAGTTACTAATTATTTTATTTTTAATACACTATCATAACTGTGAACTGACAATTATGTATTATGATACATAAGAATAGATAATTCAAATATAAAGTAAATCATGTACATTTTATTTCTACAGCAGTTTGACTTTAAAATATGCATATGAAATCTAAACAGAAACAAATCAAATATTAAGCATAATATCATATTAGGTTATCCATATTTAAATTTTATTTACCAGTAATTGAGGTAGAAAGAATATGTGTCAATGGAATCTATTTATATTCCCTCTACATTATTTGTGGAGTTTGAATTGACCTTAATAAATTAAATATTATGAATATATTAGCCCTCAGAAACAAGAATGAAGAGGATATAGACACTCTCTTAGAAATCCATGGCCTTGCTTGCTTGAAAGATTCAGTGACGATCATGGCCGTGTTGATCTGAACGATGGATATTTTAAAATGTTCCAGGGAACACACAGCAGAGTCCTTCATGGAAAGCAACAATGGCTTTACCTCACATCTGTCCCATTCAGTGTCTGCAATTTAGCAGACAGCCAGGCATACAGGGGGAAAGACAGGGCGTTCAGGGTTGTCAGTCATGGGTCTGAAGTTCTCTCCACACCTTCATGAACAGGAATCTTGAACAGGTTATTTCATTGCTCTAAGCCCCGATTTCCTTACTGGCAAAATGAGACAATAACACCAAACTTGAAGAATTATGGTGGGAAAAAGTCACCTTGACACACCTGCTGATCGCATGCATTGCACAACTAAGCCTTCGGGACGGGAATCTGTGGAGCACGGCTCCTTTCTTCACATAACAAAGGCTTAGTGTATGTCTTCGGTCAAGCCATTACTCAGTTTCTCCCTCTGACGCGCTACCTCCTTCGTAAGCCTGAAGTGAGAACCTTTTTAGGATAATCAAACAATACCAGAAGATTTCTACTGCATATGACAATATTTATCTTTATTATTACTCACAATTTTCAAAGAAAATTACAGTTTTTCCCTCGAGTGTTCAGTTAGGCCAAAGAGAGTTTCATGGGATTTGGAGAAATTCGGGGACCAGAAGAAGTGAATTGTCCCAACCAGATGAAGTGCCTTTCAGTTCATACTGCAGCTACAGAATCACGTGCTGTCAGTAGGATGTGGCGGCCAACTGTTAACATACCCGATGCTTTTGAACAGTCCCTTGAAAGGTTTCATTCCGAGATAAATAAAACAACTCTTATTTCAAAATTTGAGACACGGAATGTGGGTCCAAGTCTGATCCATCGATCCAATCGACTCACATCTCTAATTGAGGTGTTGAGCATTTTACTGTTTTACTTCTGTTTACTATTTATCTCTTCATTTACATATTTATTGTATTCTTTTCTTCCTACTGAAGAATGAAAACTGGTGGCTGGTTGAAGCTGGGAAGTCAGAGGTACTTAATGGTATAAAAACAAAAAAGGAACAATTACCCACAGTAAACAAAAAGGAGCTTTCTCTGAGAGCTACATGAAGCAGCATCTTTTTGATAGCTTTTATGCTCTGTCAACTTCCAGGCAAGCCATTAGAGGAAGGAGGCAGGAGAAAGAAGGCAAAAGAGGCCTCAAAGCACCTGGCGGTTTTCCATAATGAGCTTCCTGTCTAACTCTCCAATAAAGGCCAGCTCTGGTAATGGGCCCCTGGTGAACTCGAGATTCTGAACCCACGTGTGTTGCTCCACACAGCTGCATAAGGAAGAGAGGCACGAAGTCACCCCAGCTGTTACACAGCTCCTTGAGGCTAGGTCCAAGGCGTATTCTCAATCGCCGTACCCCCAGATCCCATCTGGGAGTAGGTGTTCGTAGAATCAATTTGAGTATGATTATGTGTTTTTGAGGGTGTTAAATAAAAAGATCCGTTGGTTGCCTTATTTATAAAGCATACTTTTCCCTGACCAAACTATATGAGTTCCAATGACTGTCTTAATCCTTGTCAATCCATGAATCTCCTTCACTGGATACGTGTGCCTTTGCTATAATCTATGCTCATTTCTCACCTCCTTATCCCCACATTTAAGTAACCAATCGTCCACTCTGAGCCTTCCCTGCTGATCCAGAGACTCTGACTAGTGCCAAGCTTATCCTGAAACATTCCAGTGGCCAGCCTCTAAGAATACCCTTGATCCCCTCTTCCTAAACGGTATGGGAAAATGAACCTAAGAACATTCTCCCAGTAAGCCGAGAGCTGTGTCCGCCCCCCTGTCGCCAGCCCCTGCCACCTCCAGCCAGCTTTTTTAGGGACTGCATCATCAGGAGGAACTCTAACATTCTTGGGAGCGCCTTCTTTCAGACTCACCCGCCCACTTCCACCCATCTATTATGAAAGCTCTGGAAAAACTTTACGTCCTCCACACTCTGCCTGGGAACCCCCTTGGGGTTATCTTTATTTACCTGAAGCAGTTGGCTTTGGGGCAACGGCCGCAGTCAGTAACTGAGCGAACAACGTCCCAACAGGGGAAGGTGTGAGCAGCAGCATGGCCAAATCGAGCTGTCGAAGACTTGGTGAACAGGCTGTGTTAGAAGTGCTGAAGATGGCAGCGAGTAGTGCCCGTGAAGGCTAAGAGGATCTGAGTCAATGACGGCCGGATGCATTGTATGTGGCAACAAATTCTCTCAACGAGCTTTCTGCAGGCTGGTGACCAGAGAGGCACGTGCCACATCACAAATGCCACTGCAACAAAGCAATTCTGCTCAGTGATGCCGTGGCCAACACCCAGATGAAGTTCCCTGCGAAAGTGACTTTTTTTTTTTTTACTTTATCTTTTCGAGAAGTTTTAGGTTCAGAGCAAAAGTGAGGGGAAGGTACAGAGATTTCCCACATACCCTCTATTCCCACACATACGTAGCCTTTCCCATCCCCAACATCCCCAACCAGAATGGTACATTTGTTGTAAATGATAAACCTACACTGACATATCCTAATTACCCAAAGTCCACAGTTTACCTCCTGGTTCACTCCAGGTGTTATACAGTCTGTGGTTCTGGACAAATGTATAATGGCATACATCCATTATCATAGTATTACACAGAGTATTCTCACTTCCCTAAAAAAATGCTCCGTGCTCTGCCTGTTCATCCCTCTTCCCCATTCCCTAACCCCTGCGAACCACTAATTGTTTTACTGTCTCCATACTTTTTGCCTTTTCCAGAATGTCATATAGTTGAAATCATATAATATGTAGCCTTTTCAGATTGGCTTCTTTCATTTAGTAATATGCACTTAAGTTTCCTTCATGTCTTTCCATGGCTTGAGAGCTGAGGGTTTTTTTTTTTTTATTTTTTAAAAATTTGTTTTTTTAAAGATTTTATTTATTTGAGAGAGGGAGAGAGAGAGAGAGACAGCGAGTGAGCATACAATCAGGGGGCGGAGCAGAGGGACAAGCAGACTCCCTGCTGAGCAGGAAGCCCACCGCGGGCCTTGACCCCAGGACCCTGAGATCATGACCTGAGCTAAAGTCAGATGCTTAACTGACTGAGCCACAAGATTTATTTGAGAGATAGATAGAGAGAGAAAGAGCACACAAGTGGGGGGAGAGGCAGAGGAACAAGCAGAATCCCCACTGAGCACAGAGCCTGACCTGGGGCTCAATCTCATGACCCATGACTTCATGACCTGAGCCGAACCCAAGAGTCAGAGGCTTAACCGACTGAAACACCCAGGCACCCCAGCTAGCTGTTTTCTTTTTAAGCACTGAATAATATTCCACTGTATGGATGTACCACAGTTTATTTATCCATTCACCTACTGAAGGACATCGTGATTGCTTGCAAGTCTTGACGATTATAAATAAAGACATTACTGGGGCTCCTGGGTGGCTTAAGATTCTCTTTCTCCTTTTCCCACTGCCCCTCCCCCGCCTCTCTTTTTTAAAAAAGCCACTATTTTTTTTTTAAGATTTTATTTATTTATTTGTCAGAGAGAGCACAGGAGCACAAGCTGGGGGAGCGGCAGGCAGAGGGAGAGGGAGAAGCAGGCTCCCCTCCGCCCCCCCACCACGGGGAGCAGGGAGCCCGATGCAGGACTCAGTACCACAACTCTGGGATCATGACCTGAGCCAAAGGCAGTCACTTAACTGACTGAGCCACCCAGGCGTCCCCCCGCCAATAAAAGCCACTATTAACATTAACACTATTAACATGTGCAGGTTTCTGTGTGGACGTAAGTTTCTAACTCCTTTGTATAAATAAACAAGGAACACCATTGCCGGATCTTATAATAAGAATATGTTTAGTTTGCATAATATTTTATTATAGTTGATGTTATATATACTAAATCATACCAAATAAATTAATTATATATATGTGTTATATATATATTTATAAATTTAAAAAAGAATATGTTTAGTTTTATAAAAACAAAAAACCACCAAACTGTCTTCCCAAGTGGCTGTACTATTTTTCATTCCCACCAGCAGCAAGTGTGCATCCCTGTTGCTCCACATTGCAGTGTTCAGGAATTTGGCCATTCTAACTGGTATGTAGTAGTATCTCATTTTAATTTGTGTTTCCCTGATGACATATGATATAGAGCATCTTTTAGTATGCTTACTTGCCATCCACATAGCCTCTCTGGTTAGGTGTCTGTTATAAAAGTGACATTTTAGGCACCTGGGTGGCTCAGTTGGTTAAGTGACTGCCTTCAGCTCAGGTCATGATCCCAGGGTCCTGGAATAGAGCCCCGCATCGGGCTCCCTGCTCCTCGGGGAGCCTGCTTCTCCCTCTCCCTCTGCCTGCCACTCCCCCTGCTTGTGCTCTCTCTCCATCAAATAAATAAAATCTTAAAACAAAGGTGACATTTAATTAAAATAACTCTCTTTAAGAAACAATGCAGTAAAAAAATTCTTCCCTTGCCACCTACCCTTAAAGTCATCCCAGATAAAACAACTTTGTAAAAGGAGAACAAAATTAGAGAGTGAACACATTTTGATTTCAAGACTTAGTACACAGCTACAGTAATCAAGTAACCAAGACAATTGATATTGGCATAAACTTTAACACAAGGACAAAGGCAACTTGTAGAGAAAACGTTGTCTATTCAACAAGTAGTGGTGGGATAATAGACATCCACAGGCAAAAATATGAACTTTGGTCCATACCCTGTATCATATATAAGCAAAATATAGTACACATTTTATGAGTCTATAAAGTCTAGAAAATGCAAAATATAACGACTGAAAGCAGATCAGTCATTGCCTGGGAAGGGCATGATGGAAGAGTGGGAGCAAAGGATTACAAGGGGGCATGAGGAGGCATTGAGGAGAAAGGAGATATTCACCATCTTGATGGTGGTGATGCTTCACAAGTATGTACATGTATCAGAACTCACCAAATTGTATATTTTAAGTAAGTATAGTTTATTAAATGTCAGTTGTATCTCAATAAAGTTGCTTTTCAAAAGCAAACAAAAATCATTACTCTCCTTAAGAAAAGTACCTGTTTCTGACAAAAGAAAGAAGTAGATGAGGAAGATGGGAAAACAGGAAGATAGCCCCAGTACATTTCTAAGTGTGGAAAGCAAGGTTCAATGCCGTGCTACTGCTATAACTACAAAGAGCAAACTCATAAAGCACTGATTTGTGGCAATCTAAATGCTTTACGTATAATAATTCACTTCTTCTTGCTAATATTCACGTGAAGCAGCACTATTACTTTACACATCTGCAAATGAGGAAGCTGAGGCATATCCCAATCACACAGTTTATAACCTGTGAATGAGGGCTGATAATCCAGCAGTCAGTTCTCAGTCGGTGCTCTTAACCTTTACACTTGACCCCAAGATCCTACTTGTGTAAAATAACCATGCATGTAAGGGCAGATTAGGGAAGAACAGTGAAATATGGAAAAGGTGTTGGTGAAAGAGAATTTTATTCTTTAATGTAAATACTGTCATCTTGTTTGAATTTTTACAGCAATCATTCCTGTGTCAGTTGATCTGCTTCTAGAAGCAGAAGCTAAGATGAGAAATTAGAAGCACAAGTGGTTTATGGGGAGGCAACACCTTGGAAAGATTAAACAAAGCAGGATTAGGCAGAGAGAACCTCAGACTATCAAACAGATCGGCCTGAGCCTTAGCCAACCCAATGGAAAACTTCTGAAGCCAAAACTGTGCTTTAGAAGAGTCTCATCTCATGTTGAATAGAAATAGCCAGGCTCTGGTAGTCCTGCCATGCTCAGTCAGTGGCATAGACCACTTTGAAGGGATATGCCCTCAACCAGAACAGAAGCCCAGGATGATCGCAAAGGCACTGCGGAGGAAAGTTGTCAACTCCCAGCGCTCTGTACTGGAACAATGTCTCTCTTAAGAGATCTGAGCAGCTCTCCTCCTTGGTTGCCACACTATCAAATGGAAGAATACATTTTCTTATAAAGCTCTCAAGTGTACAAGAAGTTTCCCAAAACTGGTCCGGAGACAGTTGGAAGATCTTCAATGATGATAAAGCATTGCAAATCTTAGTGAAACAGAAATGAGAAATTTATTTATCAGACAAATTACCCTAAATATTCATCAAGAGGTTTAGAGAAACCTCTTTTTTAATATGTTCCTTCCCCATAGTAGAGAAGGAAAAACACAAATGCCCAAGTGGTATTAAGCCATCTGCAAGAGAAATTGCTTCTTTGTATCTGTCCACTGCGGAGGACGATTCAACCACCCCCTAACTAAATTCTCTTTTCAAGACTTACACTTTGTTTGATAATACTATTGTCAAGTACGACCCCATATTATTATTATTATTATTATTACTACTACGACGACGACAACAGCATTATAGCAGTTTCCATGCAAGGTGGAGCAAGTCAAAGTGGAATCTAAAGTCATCAATGCAAAAGATGCATTCATTTTCAAATTCAATTGAATCAGATATACAAGTGAACATGCTCAAAAAGGAAATAAATTTGCCATTCTCAATACTTTCCCAATTAAGGGAAAGGGAATAAATCTCCAGAATACTGAGTGAAAGGGACATGGTGACATATCCTGGCAGGTCCCTCCTATTCGAAAAGCAGTTGCATTCCTGAGCCACATGAATAATTAAGCAAGCACTTGCCACCTGTGGGAAATAGAAAATAAAGGATAATACCAAGTACCTTTCAACTCTAACTCTTGAAAAAAGACAATAAGTTTTCCTGGAAATCATTGGTTCCAACCTGATAAACTGGTACAAAATTATTAATTTCCTATATTTTAGAAATCGAGACATAGCACTTTTTAAAAGGTTACCTGTTCATCTTTGATGGGTATACATTCTTCCCTGTGTTCTCGCTTTTCTTTTTCAATCAACTTTCCTCCCCTCAACACACACATATGTTCATATGTACATACTACATGTTAAGCTTGTAACATGATTATGGAAATAGATTGTGAATCAGGAGAAGAAGGCTTGATATTCATATCTGCTACTGAATATTCTACCTTAGGTTAACCAATTAATTTTTCATTTTAATTAATTTTTAATTCAATTTTTGCAAATACCCAAGCAATGACTGACTAAAATATAAATATGCAAACAAAGGCACTCTCTCTGCAAAATGGAAATGTATTCTGCCTCCAAAGTACCAGACAGTCTCTCTCTTCAAGTAATGTTTTGTCTAAGAAAAAGCAAGAATAAACATGTAAAGTACATGGGAAAACACTAAGGAAAAGGAAAATACCCAATTAGGACCATGGAGTCACTTGCCTAAATAAATGCAATGGCAATAGCTAGACAGCAGTTTGAAATGTGTGCTTAAGATGAATTTCATTGTGCATACATCAAAAAAAAAGGAAAAATTCAAGACTGTGAGTCAGGTGATATTTATTTATTTATTTATTTATTTATTTATTTATAACGATTTTATTTATTTATTTGACAGAGAGATACACAGTGAGAGAGGGAACACAAGCAGGGGGAATGGGAGGGGGAGAAGCAGGCTTCCCGCTGAGCAGGGAGCCCGATGTGGGGCTCGATCCCAGGACCCTGGGATCATGACCTGAGCCAAAGGCAGATGCTTAACAACTGAGCCACCCAGGCACCCCGAGTCAGGTGATATTTAAAGCTAATTACCCTTCATTGAGCTTTTGCTACGTGTCAGACTCTGTGATAAGGACTTTACTGACATTATTCTATTTAAGCATTACAATGTTAGGAGGGGGATAGTAAAATCCCCATTTTAGAGATGAGAAAAATCAAACATTGAAAGATGAAATACCTCACACATTGAAAGATCCAGATCCAGAATTCAAAAATATGGTTGTTTTACTCCTAAAGCCATACTACAGTGATTCCAAATAAAGCAAACAGGGATGTTGGATCTCAAACATTAGTGTGCATCAGAGTCACCTGGAAGACTTGCTCAGATTGCTGAGCCCCACCACCAAAGTTTGTGATTCTGTGGGTACAACTGGAGAATTTGCATTTCTATCCAGTTCCCAGGTGATGCTGATGCTAGTCTAGAAACTACATTTTGGGATGCACTGTGCTAAACCACTGACTTCCATTCCTTTAGATTTCAGACAGCAATAAATGAATGAATGAATGACAAAACTTTAATGAAGTTTGACAGATAGATCACCAAATTTAGTATGCTGAGTTGGTAGAAAAATTACAAACACATACACACAAAACCCTATGTTTTAGTATCTCTATAATTTGTTTTTCTTTCTTGTGTTAAATTAAGGCATAATTTACATATTGGAAAATTGATCCTTAAAGATTGACAAACATCTACAGTCTTGTAACCAGCACTACAATCAAGATAAAGAACAGTTTCTTCACTCCAAAAATATATGCTCCCCCTCTTCATTGTAAGAAATCCCACCCTCATCCTCAGCCCCAAGCAGCCACTGAAAACATTTTCTGTTCCTACAGTTTTATTTTTTCCAGAACGTTGTTATATAAGTGGAATCATACAGTATGTAGCCATCTGAGTCTGGCTTCTTTCCCTTAGTATAATGATGTTGAGATTCATCTATTTTGTTTTGTGTAGTTTGTTCCTTTTTATTGCTGAAGAAATATTCCATCGTATGGATATACCACAGTTTGTTTAACTAGTCTCCAGTTAAAGAACATTTGGGTTGTTTCCAGTTTGGAGCAATTATGAGAATAACTGTTATAAACATTCACAAATATGTTTTTGTCCGTGTGCTCAGGAATGGAATTCCTGAATCGTATAGTAAGGGTATGTTAAACTATATAAGAAACTCCCCAACTGTTTTCAAAAATGGTTATATCATTTTATATTCTCACCAGCAATGTTTGAAAGTTGTTCCATTCCACATCCTCATCAAGACTTAATATTGTCATTTGTTTTGTTTTTAATCTTCGCTATTCTAATAAATGCATAATGAGATCTTATTGTAGCTATAATCTGTATTTCTCTAATTAATAACAATGTTGAGCATCTTTTTGTGTCTTCTAATTTTGGTCTTTTTTTTTTTTTTTTCAAAATTGTTTGTCTATTCTAGTGTTTTTGTCTTTCCATATCAATCCTAGAATCAGCTTGCTAATTTTATATAAAAAGTACTGCAGAGATTTTGAATGTCATTGTATCGACTCTGTATATCAAGTTAGGAAGAATTAAGATCTGAACCAAATTGGGTCTTCCAGTCCATGAATATGGCATATCTGTCTTTGATTTCTTTCATCAGTATTTTCTTGCTCTCAGCATACAGATCTTGAACATATGCCATAAGACTTATACCTAAATAGTTCATCTTAAGGTGCAATAACAATAATATTTTTTTAAATTCTTCATTGTTAGTATATCAATAATTTAATTTTCAGAGATGCTTTAGTGCTAAAAATGAGAAAGGTGCATAGTAAAGTGTCAATAAATATTTTTGGCTTATTGAATAATGAATAAGTAAAATGAGGAAAAAACAGAATTAGAAAGTACTTTCAGGTTCTAGAGAACGCAGTAGATCTAAAGAAGTAAAGGGCCAGGATGTCTAATTTCCATCGTGATATTATTCAGTTGTTCTCTGGAGCTTATCTCATGTTTCTTAGGTCTTCAAATATGTGTGTCCTTGACATTCAGTCTCAAAGTGTATGTAACTTACTCCAACAGCCCAGTCTTAGCCCCGCCCTTAGTCATTTTCTGTCAATCCAGCCTATTTTAGTTTTTTCATAACCCTTTCTATTGCTTGACCTTTTCTTTGTATTGACTTATCTGATTATTTCTTGTCTTCCCTCACTAGTTTTGTTTACTGCTAATATAAAGAACTTAGAACAATGTCTGACACATAGAAGTCATCAATATGCATTACTGGGAAAAAGAAGGAAAAGATGCATAGATACAGGCATGAGCAGTAAACATAACCATTTTTAAATATAACAAAAACATAAAAACCATTTAAAAGAATAATGTCATAAAGTACTAGGAATAATTTTTCAAATTATGCAGGACCTTCATGGAAGAAATATGCCCCACAATAAATATGGGGCATACAAAAAGCCCTGAATAAACACCACATTCATGACTGAGGAACTCAAAAGCACAAAAGTTATTAATTTTCCCTAAATAAAATTATAAATGTACTGTAACTCCCAGGGCCAACACCAGAGTGAGGGCAATAAGGCATGTGAGAACCTTGATAAGGGTACAGACTTTAAAAAGATACCAAAAAACCCCTCAGTAATCAAAATAAATAATATTTTAATGTAACATTTTTTAAAAATCAAAATTAATGCAAAAAGTCACTCATTATTATAGCTAAGTATAAAAATTTTCAATAAAGAATAAAAGATAGGATCAGTCTTGATTTTCCATTTCGCTTCTGCTTCCAATAAGGCTTGGCATTGGCACTATTCCTGATGGGGTGTTCATGAACAATGTTGATATTTTGTTATTCGGTGCTTTGTGTATCAATGTTTTATTTCTGAAATGTTATCTATCTTGATTAGCATCACTTCACTCATCCTAGTTTTAGCCAAGAAATTTCTACAGAAACCACATAGGATTTTTAAATAATGTATCAAACTGATTCTTAAATATAGACTTTAGAATATAGGTCCAAGAGGAGTCAGAAGACACTGAAACGCAAGAGCCAGGCAATCCTTGCAAGAACTTCTAGTTATTATGACAAGTCAGAGTATAAACTTCCTCTGCCTCAGGAAGGACAGAGAGGAGGCACGGTAGCTGGAGACGTAGCTGAGGGAACTGGACAGAAGCATCAGGTATTGAGAGAATGAATGTGAAGCAGCTTCTGCTAATAAAAAACCTCCAAGTGGTCATACGGATAACACCTATGACCCAGAAAAACACAGAAGGGACCTGACCCCCCCCACACACACACACACACAGGGAGCAGCGTGGATGGGGGACTTGGAAGGTGGTGCTAGAGTCCCAGTTACTTCACTAGCTGATGTCAGGAAGACATGGGGTATCTTTAAGGCTCTCCAGGTCTGCTCATGGAACAGCTAAGAACTACCAAGTACATTTACAGTACACATCCTTTACCAATCTCCCTGTAGACCCTTGCAATGTGGTGGCTCTGGATGGCGACCTGGATTTGACTCACTTTTATTTCATGACTACTACTCTAGAATCACCTCTATTCCCATGATAGACTGAATCATGGGTTCATCCTTTTTGATTTTCAGGTTCTCCCTGCCCCTTGCCACCTTCCCTGGGCACTTAACTCCTCCTCCACCCTTAACCCCCAACACCATCTCCCAATTGGTTTCTCTACCCCAGTTGTAATCTTCATCCACTCCCGCTTCTAGCTCCTCACAAAAAGTCATAGGCAGGACTGTATGGCCTAGAGAGGAAGAACTATATGTGTTTATCTAAAAAGTGAAATATAAAAATCAATTAACAGAAAAATAGACTCTTACTTTTGTTTTATATTGTGGGACTTAAACTACTGCTACTAAAAAAAAAATAAGCCGAACTAAAAACTGAAGAAAAAGACTAATTTTATCTATTAAATTGAATATGATTTTTTTTTAAGATTTTATTTATTTATTTGAGAGAGAGAGACAGCACAAGAGGGGGGAGCGGGAGAGGGAGAAGCAGACTCCCTGCTGAGCAGGGAGCCCGATGCGGGACTTGATCCCGGGACTCCATGATCATGACCTGAGCCAAAGGTAGTTGCTTAACCAACTGAGCCACCCAGGCGCCCTGAATATGAATTTTTAAAAGATGCTAGGATACAGAACTTCTACTGATTATCAACATCTAATGCTAATACATTTGAGAAGCAACCATGTGCAACAGTGTACCATTCATCACAAAACCGATAAAGAAAAGGTGTCTGCAGTCAAAGGATTTTTTCCCTCTCTTTGGCCCTGCCAAACCCTTTTCTAAAGCCTCTTACAAACGGGAGAAAGACAAGCAGACTGCGCCTTTTCTACTGTCAGATGAAACCCCTGATTCTCCTAAGTGCTGCAGCATCTCTATCTTAACGAGGTAAAGCTCTCACATTGTGATATTTAAGCCAGGCCAGTGAAAACTGACATGGTTAGCATACTCATTACTACCCACATCTGCAAACAGCACTGTAAAAAAGGACATTCACTGAGGCTAACTGACCCTCTCAGCAGTAATTTTACCCATTTTCCTACCTTCCCCCAAATATGAATAATCTCATTTTTCAGTTATTACACATTTATTTCTGGCAGATTCCACTCTGATTAAATTAACCTTATCAAATGAATAAAAGTTTAAGAAATACAAGTTACACAATGAGTGCAGTTACAAAGATAGTGTCTTTGAAAGAGGAATTTATTTTCGAGTGTTAATTTTTTGCTTGACATAAACTGCTAGCACAAGTCCTGTAATAGTGCCACACCTAAGCATGTTGGATGCCTTGTCCGTGATGTCCTGAACACACTGTAGAGCTTATTATATGTTTCCCTATTTCTGACCCCAAAAGATGAATTTTTATATATTTTCTGCTTTGGGCTGTTTTATATGCTTGATTCTATCAACAGGAAAACGATAATGCATTCTATAGGTCATTGTTTCCTTTACTTTTTATAATCCATTCAAGACAGATAGCCCAAACATTTTCAATTAAATAATTCCAGAATCACAAGACAAGAGGT
Source organism: Phoca vitulina (assembly GCF_004348235.1). Classification (NCBI taxonomy): domain Eukaryota; kingdom Metazoa; phylum Chordata; class Mammalia; order Carnivora; family Phocidae; genus Phoca; species Phoca vitulina. The sequence goes on along the minus strand of NW_022589711.1, from coordinate 33,140,307 downwards.
AACATTGTTTATGTAGAGATTGGGCTGGGAATACTAACAAGCTTGGCGCATCAATTCATGGTAACATCCTGTAATTCTAAAGTTCACCTTGAAGTTTGCATTGCATTTTATCATTCTATTTAAATGTGTGTCTTTGTCAAAGGTGAGCAATGCGACTTTTCACTTCTTGCTATTAGTAATCCTTAAAGAACAAAAATTAAAGTCAATGCCAAACCATAGTTTTGTCAATATGTTCAATTTTCCAGTGGCATATATATTTTTGGCCCCAAATACATTTCTTTCTTAATTTCTTTTCTTTACTAATGCATCATAAAATTGTGTGCAGTACACTTTAAGATGCAAAAATTAGTCTAATTTAATATTAAGGTCAAATCTTCATATGTTATGGTGATACTAAAATGAGATTACTATATCATATAGTCATATGTTCAAAAATGTATTAAGCACCCATTATGTGTAATGCTCATCCATAGGTATTGGAGCACACCACATATAAACTAAACAAAAACCCTTTGAGACATTATAGTTGGTGGGGGGGAAGCAGAGAATAAAAAAAGTAAGTAACATTTAACATATAGTGTGTTGTATAGTGTTAAGTGCTGTAAGAAAAATAGAGCAGGGAAAAGAAATAGCGTCTACAGGAACAAGTTTCACTTTTCAATAGGCCAGAGTAAGAATTACTGAGGTGATACTTTTAAGTAAAAACCTGTAGAACGCACAGGAGAAGGCTGTCTCTGAGGGGGAAGTCCGAGAACAACAGGGCAATGGCCTGAGATATATTTGGCACATTTGAATAATAGCAAATAGGCCAAGGGGATTGGAACAGAATAAATGAAAAGGAAAATAGTAGGAAGAAAATCCAAAGACATAAAAGGAGGAGGTAGTGAGCTTATGATGTGACACATCGTATTCTGTATGGATGACACCCTCTGGAGTTGTTCATGACAACTCCAAGTGGGCTGCACGACAGGGCTTGGTGGGTCCCTTACTGACTTCGGCTTTTACTCTGAGTAAAATGAAAAAAACAATGGAAGACTTTGAGCAGTACAGTAAAATGTTCTGACTTAAAATTTAGTGGGATTACACTGCCTGCTGATTTATTTCTTTAGGAATAGACAGAAGAGGGACTAGAGCGGAAACCAGGAATCCTAATAGGAGGTAACTGAAATATGCTGATAGCTTAGCTGAGAAGAATAGAAGTGGAGTCATGAGAAGACACTGGAACCTAATTATATTTCTCAAGATTTGCTGATTGACTGGAAGATGAGAAAGAAGAGTCAAGGACTGCTCCAAAGTCTTTGGCTTGAGAATAAGAGCAAGGCTATCATTAGTTGAAGTGGGAAAGAGGGGCACCTGGGTGGTTCAGTCAGTTAAGCATCTGCCTTTGGCTCAGGTCCTGATCCCAGGGTCCTAGGATTGAGACCCATGTCAGGCTCTCTGCTCAGTGGGGAGTCTGCTTCTTCTTCTGCCTCTGCCCCTCCCCCCACCCTTGAGCTCCAGCACACGTGCTCGCTCTCTCTGTCTCTCTCAAACAAATAAATAATCTTATCAAAAAAAAATAAAAAAAAGAGGAAGAAGTGGGAAAGACTGCAGGAAAAATGGGTTTCAAGGTGGAAAGTTCTGAGCTCTTTTTGGATATGTTAAGATGAGATGCCTGTTACCAGGTGAAGATATGATATAGACATTTGGATAATGTTCTGGAATTACGGAAGTCTGGAGTTGGAATACACATTTGAGAGAATATATTTATGCGAGAAAAGATATTGCAATAGGGAAACTGAAGGACTCTATGAAAGCAGAAAGTAGGAGCTATATCCCTACTTTACCCATGCTTCAGAATGCAAATAGTGTATGTCCTCCTTGTAAAGGACAAGGAGTTAATGATTTCTTTAAGACAGATAACAACTAGGGTGCCTGGTTGGCTCATTTGTTAAGTGTCGGCCTTCGGCTCAGGCCATGGTCCCAGGGTCCTGGGATCGAGTCCCACATCGGGCTCCCTGCTCCACGGAAAGCCTGCTTCTCCCTCTCCCACTCCCCCTTGCTTGTGTTCCCTCTCTTGCTGTGTCTCTCTCTGTCAAATAAATAAATAAAATCTTAAAAAAAAAAAAAGACAGATAACAACTAAGAAAGGACCAGATGAGAATGACCAGACAAAGCTATCATATGCATATTCCAGACCACCAGCACTAGACATCTCAATGCCAAGACTCTCTGGGTTCAAGGAATAACATCAGGGCCTTCATCTTTGTTCTAACCAGTTCTGGGATACCTGAGAGGACATGTACACCAGACCACAATCCTAAATAAAAATCCCAAACCCTGAACAAAGATGAGACTCATGCTCCATTTCTTTCCTAGTCTCCCAGACCTCCGTTCTCCATCTGCTTTCTCTATATCTTCAATAAACTCTGCTCTCACTTCCTTCTGGTCATGTTTTATGTCCATCCTGTTGAAGCCAAGGACCCTCTTGGCTGGTCCTGTGGGACCCCCTTTCTGGGTCCTCAGACCCAACCTGCTGACATCAATATTTAAGCCAAAAGATCAACACTTGCAGATCTACCTTATTATGTGCTTTCAGAGACCCCAGGAAGAGCCAGTCATCACTTCCCTCTTCAGAAGACTGAGTCCTAGCCTCCCAGACCTCTTCTCTGAGCTTAGAGACATCAGCACCATCTGACAAGCACCTCCAATTCTCAGGCCAGGATTTCAGCTTTACATAGTTATTTCTGTAATCATTTAAGTTCTAATTCCATCTCCTTTCCTTTCTTCTCCTAAATCTAGGAATGATAGATACATTTGCAATTACTATTTCTATACCATGATGGAAATATCCTTTTTTTTTCAGTTCTAAACATTTAATCAACAATTCTCTATAATGCATTCCTTACAATAAAGTAACTTGTATGGTTCCTACCTCCTAATGATCTTTGAGTAATATAATGCCATGGAACCACTGGCACAGAGAGAGTAGATCTAAAATATTTTAAATAAAAACCTCAAACAAAGGAAATACTTCTGAAGAATTACACTCTAAAATAGATTCTTAAAAATAAAATGCATACCCTTCACAATAAAAACAAAATAAAATAAGATTATTTTTAGAAATAAATTGATAAGGACAAAGTAATTGGGAGAAGAGATGCTAAACAGAAAATTCTGAAAAACTGAAAAGCAAATAGAAAAATGGCAACTGATCTAGAAAACCTGAGAATGCTAAAACCTCAGCCCCTAGGAAGACAAAGCACAAAAGCAAGCCAATTTGCACATTAGAACCAAAGAAATATTTCAGCAACTGGAAGCATGGGTACTTTTGAGCAATGATTTCCCTGGGTTTTCTTTTTGCCTCATATATTCTAAACTGAGCACTGAAGCAGCAAGCAACCTGGAAACACCAACAGGCACAGACAAATATGCTCCCAAGAAAAGCCTTCCCAGTCCAGCCAAAGATGCAGAAAAGAGGCATCTTACTAAGTATTTTTTTTTTTCTAAAATTAGACAATAACTCTACTCAAGCCAAACACTACAGAAAAACTGTGACCTCATCCATACCTCTGCCATCAAAAGTAAAATGAGACAACTAGGAGTCTACTCTCACCTGGGTGTAACAAATCACCTCAACTCCTCTGCCAGGAGGAGTCAGTGAAGGCTAAGAAAGAAGATGGGACTTTCATCCCTACTGAATGATAACAAGATTCCCTCCTGTGGGATCAGTGGAGACCACATGGGAAACCTGGTCTTCTACCCAGATCCAAAGGTACTAAGATACCCCTCTCCTTTCCTGCTGAGTTGGTATCAGATGAGGCCTAGTGAAGAGTGAGGTCTTTTGCCAATACCCAACAGTAACAAGGCAACTGCTCTCCCAGACAAGTATCAGGGAGGCCTCATTGGGAGCTGTAATGAGGCACCTTTCCATTCTCAACCTGAGTGGTATTAGTGGATGCATACCAAAGAGCCCAAACTCCCCATCCTCACCCAACAGTAACAAAGACTACATCCTCTCTCTCCATCATCAATGGACATCAAATGGGTAACCTGGACTTTTACTCCCACTGTACACTAATGAGGTGATATCCCTTTTTCTCCAATGGAGTGGTGTCAGAGGACGCCTGCTATATCACAAACTTAAATACGACCAAAAGCCTCACAACATAATAACCAAAATGTCCAGAATTCAATAAATCACTCATCATACAAAAATTACAGAATTCTCAACTAGAATGAGATAAAACAATTGACAAATGCCAACAAGACACAGATGTTAGAATTACCTAATAAGAATTTTAAAGGATCCATAACAAAAATGCCTCAACAATTATGAATATGCATAAAACTAAAATAATATAAATTCTCAGTCAAGAAATAGAAGATATAAAGAAGGTCCAAATGCATTTTTAAAAAATAACTAAAATTCTAAAATTCAATAAACAGGCTTAACAGCAAAATGGAGAGGACAGAGGAAAGAAGCAGTGAACTGAAAGACAAAACAACAGAAATTAACCAATCTGAATATCAGAGAGAAAACAGACCAGAAAAACTTAATGGACTTGAAATCAAGCTTAACATAAGTTCTAACATTCTTGTCACAGGAATCTTAGAAGGAAAGGAGAAAGGGCGCCTGGGTGGCTCAGTTGGTTAAGCGACTGCCTTCGGCTCAGGCCATGATCCTGGAGTCCCTGGATCGAGTCCCGCATCGGGCTCCCTGCTCGGCAGGGAGTCTGCTTCTCCCTCTGACCCTCCCCCCTCTCATGTGCTCTCTCTCATTCTCTCTCTCTCAAATAAATAAATAAAATCTTTAAAAAAAAAAAGAAGGAAAGGAGAAAGATGGTATGGCTAAAAAAAATATTCAAAGAAATAATGGCTGAAAATTGTTCAAATTTCTCAAGAAAATAGAAGCTTACAAATTCAAGAAGCTGAGCAGACGCCAAACAAAACAAACCCAAAGAAACCACACCTAAGCATATTATAATCAAACTCTGAAAACTGAAGACAAAGAAGAAATCTTTGAAGAAAGGGAAAAGAAATGACACCTTACCTCCAGGGGAAAAATAATTCACATAACACCAGATTTCTCATCAGAAGCTATGAAGGCCAGAAGGAAGTGGTACAACATTTAGCAAGTTCTGAAATAAAAGGACTTCAAACCAGAAAACTAGGCATAGAGAAGAACTTTCCCCACTTGATAAAGAACATCTATGAAAAGCCTCCAGCCCATATCATTATTTAATGGTGAAAGACTGAAAGCTTTCCCCTGAAAGGATGTCTGCTCCCATCACTTCTATTCAGCATAGTTCTGAAAGTGTTAGCTAGTACAGTGAGTAAGGCAAGTAAAGGGAGGAAAAGGTATATAAATCAGAAAGAAAAAAGAAGTAAAATTGTCCCCATTTGCAGATGACAGGATCATCTATTCAGAAAAATCAAAGAAATTTATTAAACTACTTAGTGAGTTCAGCAAGGTCAAAGGATATAAGGTCAACATACAAAACTCAGTTGTATTTTTACTTACTAGCAATGAATAATACATGGACACCAAAATTAAAAATAGAATACTTGTACAATTTATTTTTTAAAAAGAAGAGACATGCTTAGATGTGCATTTAACAAAACACATACAGGATCTGTATGCTGAAAACTACAAAATGCTGATGAAAGATCTAAATAAATGGGGAGATACATTGTGTCATAGATTGAAGACAACATACTGAAGATATACAAATTAATAAAGTTTACCAGAATTACTATCAAAATCCCAGCAAAAATTTTTTAAATATATAGATAAGACTATTCTAAAATATGTGGGATGATAATGGAACTTGGATATCTGACTCCAAAAAATAATAAAATAGGGATTATTCTACCTGTTTTCAAAGCTTATTATATCCTAAGAGTAATCAAGACTATGTGGTACTGACAGATAAATAGACACATAGATCAATGTAACATCACAGAGAACCAAGAAATAGACCCAAAAAGTACAGCCAATTGATTTGCTACAAAGATGCAAAAGCAATTCAGTGGAGATTGTATAGTATTTTTAATAAATGGTGCTGGATCAATTGGAGATCCATATACAAAAGGATGAATCTTGATCTAAACCTCACACCTTATACAAAAATCTAAAAGGTCATAGATTACAGTGTAAAATATAAAGCTATAAAAATGTAGAAGGTAACATAGGAGAAAATCTTCAGGACCTAATAAGGCTTGGTAAAGAATCCTCAGGACACAAAAAAATATGATCCACAAAAGGTAAACTTTGATGAATTGGGCTTCATCAAAGTAAAAAAAAATAAAATAAAATAAAAACTTTTGCTCTCTGAAAGTCCCTGATAAGAGGATGAAAAGACAAGCTACAGAATAGAGGAAGATATTTGCAAACCATACATCTGACACTGGATTTAAATATAAAATACAAAGAACTCTCAAAACTCATCAGTTAAAAAAATCCAATTAAAAAATGGGTAAAAGACACAAAGAGACATGTAACCAAAGAGATTCTATAAACGGAAAATATAATACTACTTTAATTAAACTCATCTTAATGGGACATAGGGAGAAAAGTGAAATACAGGGTGCTTACCACGACTATCCAACTCAAAAACAATGGCAGTACAATTAAAACAGAAGCAATATAATTTGTGTTTACTTACATCCCTCAGTACCCTTCCAACCCCAGCACCTAGCCTAAAAAATTGCAATCAGTTTTTAATTAATCAATATATCAAGCCTGGGAAACTGAATTAAACATCTTTAAGCCTACTATAAGACATACACAACGCCAGGTGCTGTCTTACTTACCATTCATTTAAACTTCCCAACAACCCTGTGAGAGATATTTTATTATCCTCCTTATAACAAATGAAGAAATTGAGATTCTGGAAGGTTATCATAACCTGATAAGTCCATTAAGTTAGTTAAAGTGTGAATTCTGAATGTTGATTCCGTACAGATAATTTATTTCACTTCTATTTATAGGAGATGGTACAATTTAACTTGAAAACGTAATATTAGAGATTTCCATTTTGTGCCAACATGAAGTAACAAGGACTGGATTAATCCTCTCACCTGAATGAACTTTAAAAATTGTATATAAAATATGACACAAAAAGCGCCTAAATCATTGACTGTCAGTCACTGCAGGAGCCCTAACACAAAGGAGAGCAAATGCAGAGCCGGGTAGTCTCCCTGAGTTGAAGAGATGAGGCTGGAGTAAAGGAGACCAAGGTAACTAGAGTTTATTACAAGGGAAAGTCCTGGAGAAAAGCGAATTACACAAAAAGTTCTACACCTCTGCCCAGTCTCAATCAGTTAAGAACTAATTAGCATATGGATGTGAAGAAACTACCCAAGGCAAGGGAAAGAAGCACCCAAGGGATTAGAGAAGTAATCAGCAAACCATAGCCAGTGGGTTGTTTTAGTAAATAAAATTGTATTGGAACACAGTCACACCTATCATTCACATGTTATATAGGACTACCTTCATGCAGTAATAGCAGAGTTGAGTAGTTACAATGAACCCGTATGTCTCACAAGATTAAATTCTTGGGGCGCCTGGGTGGCTCAGTCGTTAAGCGTCTGCCTTTGGCTCTGGTCATGATCCCAGGATCCTGGGATCGAGCCCCATGTCGGGCTCCCTGCTAAGGGGGAAGCCTGCTTCTCCCTCTCCCACTCCCACTCCCCCTACTTGTGTTCCCTCTCTCACTGGGTCTCTCTCTGTCAAATAAATAAAATCTTTAAAAAATAAAATAAAATAAAATAAAATAAAATAAATAAATTCTCTACAATCTAGCCCTTGAAGAAGAAGTTTACAGATCCCTGAATTAGAACCACCAATCCTACAAACCAGGACTGGGACTACTATAAGGCAAGCATGGTGCCTAGTACACAAAATTTTAGGAGGCATGTATTCTCCGGTGTAGACCCTGAAATTGCATGAACCAAATTAAATTTTGTACCCTTGACATCTTGCTCTCCTCACCCTAGTTCCAGCACTGCTGAGAATAGCCAGTTCACATGAGCTGTAGAGCAAAAGCTCATAATTTACAGAGCATTGGGTAAAAAACTTAGAGCAATTTTGTCTCAGTCCTAGAAAAAAATTAGTCATACACTTAAAAGCTTCTCTGGTTCAACCTAATGGAACTAACTTAAAGGCGAGACCCAAATGATCAAACTGTTTCTAAGTAACTTAACCAAATCCCAAAACAAAGATCAAGAGTATTCAAGCACACAAGGTAAAAATTTAAATGTCTGGAAATCCAATAAAAAATCACCAGGCAGGGGATGCCTGAGTGGCTCAGTTGCTTAAGTGGCTGCCTTTGGCTCAGGTCATGATCCCAGGATCCTGGGATTGAGTCCTGCATCAGGCTCCCTGCTCTGCTCCTCTGCAGGGAGCTTGCTTCTCCACCTATTGTGCTTGCTTTCTCTCTCTTACAAAAAAAAAAAAAAAAATTACCAGGCAGGGGAGCCTGGGTGACTCAGTTGCTTAAACAGCAGACTCTTAAAAAAAAAAAAAAACAAAAAAAAACAGCAGACTCTTGATCTCAGCTCAGGTCTCAATCTTAGGGTTGTGAGTCCAAGCCCCACAATGGGCTCCACACTGGAGAAAAAAGATTAAAAAAAATTAGCGGGCAAACAAAGAACAAAAACAGGAACCATGGTGGAGAGAGGAATCAATTAGTTCAAAGTGCCCCAGAAATGACACAGATGAGAGAATTAGTAAACAAAGAATTTTTAAGTTATTTTAGTTGTACTTCATATATTCAAGAATCTAGAGGGAAGACTGAATATGCTAAGTAGATGAATACAAAAACAAAAAAGACACAAATCAAACTTTCAATATTCTCATTGAATGTAAATTGCCTAAAAGCATTGAAAGAGATTGTATTACTGGAATTAAATGTAAAACCAAGTAGAAACCAATAAACCAAGTTCAAATAAAAAGACACGAATAAGTTCAAAGTAAAAGAATGGGAAAGAATACATTATGCAAACATTGATCAAAAGAAAGCTAAAGTAGCTACATTTTTATCAAAGTCAATTTCAGAATAAACAATATAAATAATATAAACAGGGACAAAAAGGGGATATTTCATAGCGATATTGGGGTCAATTCATCAAGCAGACATAACAGTAGTAAAGCTTTATAGAACTAACAAGAAAGTTTCAAAATACATGAAATGGAGCCCCTGGGTGGCTCAGTCCATTAAGCATCCAGCTCTTGGTTTTGGCTCAGGTCAGGATATCAGGGTCATGTGATGGAGCCCTGGGTCGCTCTCTGCGCTTAGTGTGGAGTCGGCTTGTCCCTCTCCCTTCCCCTCTGCTCCCCACCCTCCCTGCTCACTAGCGTGCTCTCTCTCTCTCTCTCTCAAATAAATAAATAAAATCTTCAAAATAATAGGAAGTAAACACTGACAGATCTGCAAAAAGTGAAAAAGACAAATCTAGGATTATACTTTAATTTCAAACCCTTCACTCCATAAAGAAAGACAATAAAGCTAAAGAAGATTTCAACAACATTATCAATCTCCTAGACTAAATTGACATATATAGAACATTTCACTCGACAATTGCAGAATATGCATTCTTTTTTTTTTTTTTTTTTAAAGATTTTATTTATTTATTTGAGAGAGAGAGAATGAGAGACAGAGAGCACAAGAGGGAAGAGGGCAGAGGGAGAAGCAGACCCCCTGCTGAGCAGGGAGCCCGATGCGGGACTCAATCCAGGGACTCCAGGATCATGACCTGAGCCGAAGGCAGTCGCTTAACCAACTGAGCCACCCAGGCGCCCACAGAATATGCATTCTTTTCAAGTCTACTCAGAATACTTAACAACACAGACCATATTTTGGGCCATGAAATAACTGTCAATCCATCTAAAAGCAATCAAGTAATACCACAATGGAATTAAATTTGAAACCCACTACATTAAGATATCTGAAAAATCCCCAAATATATAGAAACTAAATAACAAAATTATAAATAACTCATGAATCAAAGAAGAAATCAAAAGGGAAAATGAAAAGTATTTTGAACTCAATAAAAATGAGAACACAACATATCGAAGTTTGGTTTGGACACAGCTAAATTAGTACTTACAGGAAAGCAGATAGCACTACTTAACTTTAACAGAAAAGAAAAATGTCTCAAATCAACAATCACAACTTCCACGTTAGAAAACTAGAAAAAGAAGTACAAATGAAATCCAAATAGGCAGAAGAAAGTGCAGGCAAATATCAGTAAAATATAAATCATAAAAACTATGTAATTAATCAATGAAACCAAACACTGGTTTTTTAATGAGATCAATAACATTGATAAACTTCTAACCAGAATGATCTGGGGGAGAAAAAGTAAACACAAATTAACAATATCTGCAAGAAATAAGGTGACATCACTGCAGATTCTACAGATATTAAAACAATAATAAGGGAATATTATGAAAAATTTATGCCAATAAATTTGACAACATAGATGAAATGATCAAATTTTTTTAAAGGACAATTACCAAAACTCACTCAAGAAGAATTAAGTAGCTTTTAATAGCTTCTATCATTTTAAACATTGAATTTGTAGTTAAAAATTCCCCCCCAAAAAAGAACTCCACTCCCAGATGGCTTTACTGGTGAATTCTATCAAATATTTAAGCAAGGAATACTGTTAACTTTATTCACCAAGGCCAGCATTACCCTGACACCAAAACTAGAGACATTTCAAAAATAAAACAAAACAAAAAACAAATTATAGACCTATAGATGCATATTCCTTGTGAACATGGAGGTAAACATTTAAAAATTAAGTATTTATGGGACTACACCAAAATAAAAAGCTTTCACACAGTGAAGGAAACCATCAACAAAATGAGAAGGCAACCTATTGAATAGAAGATATTTGCAAATGATATATCTGATAAGAGGTTAATATCCAAAATATGTAAAGAACTTATACGACTTAACACCAAAAAACGCCCCAAATAATTCAAATTAAAAATGGTCAGGGGACTTGAATAGACATTTTTCCAAAGAAGACATACAAATGGACAACAGACACATGAAAAGATGCTCAATATTAATCATCAATATGCAAATCAAAACCACAATGAGTTATCTACCTCACACCTGTCAGAATACCTAAAATCAAAAACACAAGAAATAGCAAGTGTTGGTAAGGATATGGAGGAAAAGAAATCCTCATGTACTGTTGGTGGGAATGTAAATTGGTACAGCCATTGTAGAAAACAGTATGGAAGTTCCTCAAAAACTTTAAAATAGAATTGCCTTATGACCCAGTAATTCCACTACTGGGTATTTGCCCAAAGAAAATGAAAACATTAATTCAAAAAGATATATGCATCCCTATGTTTATTGCAGCATTATTTACAACAACTAAGATATGGAAACAACCCAAGTGTCCATCCATAGATGAATGAATAAAGATATGGTATTTGTACACAATGGAATATTACCCAGCCATAAAAAAGAATGAAATCTTGCCATTTGCAACAGGGATAGATCTAGAGGGTATAATGCTAAGTAAAATGAGTCAGCAAGGGAAAGACAGATACCATATGATTTCACTCATATGTGGAATTTAAGAAACAAAACAAATTAACAGAGAAAAAAAGAGACAAAAAACCAGATTCTTAAGAGAACAAACTGGTGGTTGCCAGAGGGGAGTGGGGAAAGGTGATACATGAAATAGATAAAGGGGATTAAGAGTACACTTATCATGATGAGCAATGGGTAATGTAAAAATTGTTGAATCATTATATTGTAAATCTGAAATTAATATAATACTGTATGTAAATAAATTTACTTAAAATTTTAAAAATTAAGAATTTAGCAAATTGAATCTAACAATATAAAAAAGGATAATATATCATGACAAAGAAGAGTTTATTTCAGGAATGCAAAATTCTTTTAACATTCCAAAATCAATTAGTGTAATTACTATATTTAACAGACTAAAACAAACAAAAAAAACCATATGATCACCTCAAAACAGAAACCCCTGATAAAATCTAACATCCATCTCTCATAAAAATTTTCAACAAAATCAGAAACAGAAGAGAGCACTCTCAACCTAATAACAGGAATCTACAAAAAGCCTAATGGTAAGTGAAAGAATTAATACTGTTCTTACAAGTTCAGGAAAAATATAAAGATACCTGTTCTCACCACTTCTACTCAACATTGTAATGGAGCATGATGTAAGCAAAGTGGTAGAACAGAAGGTCCACAGACCTCACCCCTCCCGCAGAAACACCAATTTGGCAACCATTTATGGAAAAAAGTGCCTTCACAGAGGCTCCGGGATCCACATATGAGATTGAAACAACCTTGTGGAGCCCAAGACCAAGATAAGTCACTTTGAGAAAGCTGCTCCATACCCCAATAGTAGGCCCATCAACCACAAACCTGGGCACAGAACTAAAAGTAGCCCTGTACCCTTACAGACTCAATGTCCACCCTGACTCATCCTAATGGCATTTTTTACAGAAAAAGAAAAAAAAGTTAAAATTTATTTGGAATTAGAAAAGACACCAAATTGCTGAAGCATTTCTGAGCAAGAGAAACAAAGCTGAAAGTATCACACTCTGATTTCAAAACATATTACAAAGCCACAGTAATAAAAACAGTATTTTATGCCAGACATAAAGACCAATGCAACAGACTAGAGATCGCAGAAATAAACCCACACAGATACAGTCAACTGATCTTGACAATAGTGCCTTGACAATGGTGCCGAGAATACACAATGGGGAAAAGATAGTCTCCTCAATAAATGCTGTATGGAAAATTGGATCTCTATACTCAAAAGAATGAAACTGGACTGTTATTTCACACCATTTGCCACTATCAGCTAAAAAATGGATTAAAGACTTAAACATAAAATCTGAAATAATAAAACTCTTAGAATAATACATAAAGAGAAAGCTTCAGGACATTGGACTGGGCAATGATTTCTTGGATATGACACCAAAAGCAAAGGCAAAAAAAAAGCATACACAAATGGGAATACATCAAACTAGAAAGCTTCTGCACACATACACAAAAAAAAATTGAAAAAATGAAAAGGCAACCTACAGAATGGGAGAAAATATTTGCAAATCATATATCTGATAAGGAATTAATACCAAAATACATAATGAACTCATACAACTCAAGAGGAAAAAAATAACCCAATTAAAATATGGGCAAAGGACTTGAATAGATATTTCTCCAAAGAATATATACAATTTGCAACAGTATATGAAAATGTGCTCAACATCACTAATTATCAGGGCAATGCAAATCAAGACCACAATGAGAAAAAAAAAGGAAAAAAAAACTACAATGAGATATCACCTTACAAAAAAAAAGAAAAAAGAAGGGAACACCTGTACTGGAGGGAATGTAAATTGGTATAACCAATATTGAAAAGAGTATGGAGATTTTTCAAAAAATTAAAAATAGAACTACCATATGATCCAGCAATCCCACTTATGAGTATATATCTAAAGCATCTGGATCTCAAAAAGGTATCTCCTTCCCATGTTTATTGCAGCATTATTCACAATAGCTAAGATATGAAAACAACCTAAATGTCCATCAATGGATTAAAAGATGAAGAAGACTTGAGGTATATAGAGCATGTGACTCTTGATCTCAGGGTTGTGAGTTCGAGCCCCACACTGAGCATGCAGCCTACTTAAAAAAAATAAATAAAATCCTTAAAAAAAAAAAAAACGAAAGCATAAGAGAAAATCTTTGTAGCCTTGGATTAGGCAAAAATTTGTTAGGTACATAGCAAGACTATGATCCATAAAAGAAAAATTTGATAAAGTGGACTCCATAAAAATTAAGAACTTCTGCTCCCTTGGCACTGTTAAGAAAATAAAAAGGCAAGCCTTGGACTAGGAAAAGATACTTGCAAGTCATATATCTGATGAAGGACTCGTATCCAAGAATATGTAATGAACTCTCAAAAAAACACAAAAATCAATGTTTAAAATGTACAAAAGATTTGAACAGAACAAAGAAATGTATATATGGATGCCATATAAACATATGAAAAGATGTTCAACAATTAGAGAAATGTCCTTTAAATCACAATGAAATTCCACATCTCTTTATTAGAATGTCTCAAATTGAAAAGACACATATTACCAAGTTTTTGTGAGCGTGTAGAGCAAATGGAAGTCTCAGACACTGCTCCTGGGAATGAAAAATGATATAGCCACTATGGAAACAGTATGGCAGTTTCTCAAAAAGTGAAACATATTCCTGCCATAACCCAGCCAGCCGTTCCATTCCTTGGTATTTATTCAAGAGAAATATAAGCATATTTCCATAACATTTATGTACATCAGCTTTATTTGTAATAGCCCAAACTGGAAACAACCTAAATACTCATTAACAGGTAAATGGATAAACCAGTTGTTCTATATCCATATGATGAAATACTACTGAGCAATAGAGAGGAATGAACTACTGATTCGTGCAACAACCTGGAAGAATTTCAAAACAATTATTCTGAATGAAGAAAGTCAGACCTCCTTATCAAAAAAAAAAAAAAACAAAACAAAAAACAAAAAACAGAGAGAGACAGTGTATTTATGTATATATGATTCTGTCTATAGAGAATTCTAGAAAATACAATCTATCTATAGTGACAGAAAGCAAATCAGTGGCTACCTGAGGATGGGGGGGGGGGCAGAGAAGCAGAAGGGAGATTGAAAGGGGCAGATGCAAACTGTTGGGGTAATGATATGTTCATTACCTTTCTTGTGACTGTGGTTTTACTAGATGTGTATGTATGTCAACACTTATCAAAATGCTAAACGTGTGCAGTTTATTGTAACTCAACTATAGCTCAATAAAGCTGTTTTAAAGTCTCTAATTTTAGTATAAAAATATGTATAGCATAAAAACTATGAAGTATAATAATAAAACAAGCATCTCTGAGCCCTATCCAGGTTCCCCTCCTCAAACCCATCACTCCTTCTTCCCCCCAAGAGGTATCTCCTATTATTTTTCTGCATAAAAATAAGCAAAAATTTTATTATATTCCTTAAAAAATAATATGGGAGGGAAGCCCGGGTGGCTCAGTCAGTTAAGCGTACAACTCTTGGTTTTGGCTCAGGACATGATCTCAGGGTGGTGGGATCGAGCCCTATGTGGGGCTTGCACTCAGCAGGGAGTGTGAGATTCTCCCTCTCCCTCTGCCCCTCCCCTCCGCATGCAAGCACACACACGCGCTCTCTCTCTCTCAAATAAGTAAAAAATAAATCTTAAAATAATAATAATAATAGCAACATTAATATGGGAACATTTCAGGTCTAAATTAATGAAAAATAGTTACATCTTAGAAAACATTTTTCAATGTAACACTTTTCACAAATGGAACTTTTTGGGGGGGGGGGGCACAGGGAGAAAGAGAGTGAGAATCTTAGGCATGGAGCCCAACGTAGGGCTTGATCTCACAACACTGAGATCATTGACCTGAGCCTAAATCAAGAGTCAGATGTTTAACCAACTGAGCCACCCAGGCACCCCTAAAAAGAACTTAGATATTAACATCATCAAGTTACCTACTATTTTTATGAGAATTTTAATCATATTATTAGATACAATTTTATCATATTTACCAATAATTTCATTTGAAGCCATCTTAACTACTAACTGGATTTGAAGTCCTTGACTACAAGTACTCAGAGTTCTTCAGTGTTCACCTCCCCTGCCTCACCACCAAGTACTTATCATCCAATTTAGCACAAATTATGGTTTTTTTACTATGAGAGTTCCCCAAATCTTGGAAATAAGTAATGCACCCTATGAATTAAGTATTAGAGACTCCAGAGAATTTATGTGGAAACCAAGAGCTCATTTATAAAAATTTTTATTAAAGAGTACACAGATTCAAAATTTTAAATGAGTTGCCTTGTTTTTAATCTTAGAAAATGAGATGTGGATGCCATTATCATTTAGTAACTGGAAGCCTGCTCAATTTAATGTATCTATGCAGAAAAGGGGAATGCTTCATGTGATGATTAATTTTATGTGTCACCTTGACTGAGCCATGAGATGCCTAGACATTTGCTCAAACATAATTCTTGGTGTTTCTCTGAGGAGGTTTTTATATGAGATTAACATTGAAATTGGTAGAATGAACAAAACAAATTACCCTCCCTAATGCGAGTGGGTCTCATCCACTCAGCTGAGGGCTTGAAGAAAAAGGCTGACCCTCCCCCAAGTAAGGAGGACCTCCTCCTGCCTGACCCTTTTCAAACTGAGACATCAGCTTTTTCCTGTCTTTGGACTTGAAACCTGCGTACTGAGCCTGTCAGCCTTCAGACTGGAACTACAAGATAGGTTCTCCTGGGTCCCAAGCTTGGCATCTCACCCTGCAGATCTTGGGACGTGTCAGCCTCCATAACTGCATGAGCCAATTCCTTAAAATAAATCTCTTTATGAAAAAATCTCTATATTTATATATACATATTTCCTATTGGTTTTGTCTCACTGGAGAACCCTGACTAATACAGTTAGCATTGAGCATAGAAACTGGTAGAACTAAGAGGCCTAAGTTGGCAAGTAGTCCCAGCACTAATGGGAGTGAGGGGATAGTTACTCCCTGGTTCACAGACTCCATCTTCCAGAAATCCCTTCTAGGTATGACTTCATTAAAGAGATTTTTCAACTATCACAGTTCAGCACGACTTAACTTCAAACCACCTATGGATCTGTGTTCTGACTACACACTCACCAAACAACCACTGGTTTTAATTTAGATTTCCATGTACAACTCTCCCCTGGGGAAATATCCCCTCCTCATGCTAAGTCCTTCAGACTGTGTGACAGACTATATGGACACCTGTTCTTCTTGTCTAGTTGGCATTCATTTGGCCTTCTTTTAATGAAAACAGTTTTATTTCCTTCAATCCATGTTTGTGGAAGGATTCAACCTTCCAGATACAGGACTAGGAACATGACTGAGGCCCAGATCAATCACAGTTACTGTGATCGGTTTAGGAATGGTAGGTGAACAAATCTAGATTGATGAGAATCAGCCCCAGGACTTTCTCTAGAATCATTTGCAAATTTTTGGAATGAGACATACTCTTTCTGCTAGAGTTGCTAAACTGTTAGAATGTAAGCCCAGAGTTCTGTAGTCAACTTTGCCATATTTACTTGCCTAAGAATAAAGCCAGTGCAGAGGAAAAAGATACCAAGAGATAGGTTAGTATCTGCACTACTTAATCTAAATATCTGAATCCAGCTGTCTCTGAAGATAGCACTGTTCTTTTCAATTATGGAAGCCAGCAATTTTTGTCTTGTTTTAGTTTGCTTTGCATAAGCTAGCTTGCCTTGGGCTTTGTAACTTTCCATAGAAAAAGATCTGACCCATGCAAATACCAAATTAAAACCTACTGGGGCACCTGGGCGGCTCAGTAGGTTAAGCAGCTGACTCTTGACTTCAGCCAGGGTCATGATCTTAGGGTCATGAGATCGAAACCCGCATTAGGCTCTGCACTGGACATGGAGCCTGCTTAAGATTCTCTCTCTCTCTCTCTCTCCCTCTGCCCCTCCCAGGCCTTTGTAAGTAAAGTAAAGTAAGTAAGTAAGTAAGTAAATAAATAAATAAATAAATCCTACATTTTCTGGCTTGTATATTGGTCTCTGTGAACCCAGTTAGTCAGCCCACCCTTGATGTGCTGACAGACGTATCTTTTTAAGTAGGCTCCATGCCCAGTGTAGAGCCCAACGTGGGGCTGGAACCCACAATGCTGACATCAAGACCTGAGCCAAGATCAAGAGTTGGACACTTAACTGAGCCACCCAGGCACCCTGAGAGACAGTATTTTTTTTTTTCTTTTTTTGAGAGAGTGAGGGAGCAGGGGCAGGGGCAGAGAGACTCTCAAGCAGTCTCCACGCCCAGCACAGAGTCTGACACAGGCTCGATCCCAGGACCCTGAGGTCATGACCTGAGCTAAAAATCAGGAGTCAGACATTTAACTAACTGAGCCACCCAGACACACCGACAGTATTTTTGAGCATACCGAACTGAGGACCAGATCCTGGACTAGAACAAATTCACTAATTTAAAGTAAGATTTGTGAGTCTGTAGAGGGGAGGAGGCTAGGGCATGCGCTTCACCACAGTAAAGAACTGGCATTACATTTCAGCAGGCCCGTTGACTCAGACAACAGTTCTTAGGCAGGTAAGTTACTTAACATCTCTAAGTCTCAGTACTCACCGTGTTAAATGGAGTTAATAGTACCTACCTTGTCCTGCGAGACGAGAACTTAGAGTAGAAGCAGCGACAATAGCTAATAGTTACTGATCACCCATTATGTGCAAACTGTTGCTGTAAGTCATCTGTATGCGTAAAACAAGCAAGATCTCATGGATGAGACCCATTAATAGGCCTGAGAAATCGAGACATCTTGGCAATGAGCTAAGAAGCCTGTTTTGTCAAAAGCCCATTGCCTTTTAATCTCAGAGAAGAGTAATTCAATAACTACTTGTGTTTATTGTTTATTTAGGTTTCTGTTTGTTTTGGGGCTTTGTTTTTTGTGGGGGTTTTTTGGCTTGTTGGTTAGAACAAGATATAAGAGTGTATCTTTGTTTATGATTTTTGGTTTTGGATCCTTCTGTTTTCCTTGTATTAAAAAAACTTCAAGTTCTTCCGTATGATTAAAGAATTTTGTCTAAAAATAGAAACAATGGAAATGACAATAAAATATCAAAAAAGGACATTTTTAATCCTCCCAACTGGCTAATTTAAAGTTACAATTCATCCAGTTTCACCCAGTCTGAGAAACTACATAATATCCCAAGACTCCAGAACTCAGCAGCTCATCACAAATAGTAAAGAGAGCTGGGTAAAATTCCTTTTGTGGCCTCCCTGACCTCATGAGCTCTAATCACTTTTCTGGCTCTGATCTTTTTTGTGCAGTTCAACTTGTAACAAAAGCAACAGCTTTCAGAAAGCAATGCTTCAATCAGTAACCAGAATGTGGAGCTTATGAGAACAGGGCCCTAGGTTCAACCAACTGGCTTCATCAACAAATTGGCCTCATGGAATGAAAAATCCAGTTCTCTAACTACGATCAGTACTCCTATGTCAAACCAGCACTCCTCCAAATACACGCCCTTAATAGTAGCAGCAAGCCGTTAAGAAAATACGGTGTCTCAGCATAATCCTTTACAACTATGAGAAGGAGCAATAATAGCACAGGACCCCCCGTTTTACCTCATGCATACTTTGCATCAACTTTCCCATCTGGGGGGACACAGATGTACTGAATATCCACTCGAACCTATAGGGATTTACATTCCAGTATGGCACTTAAAACACTTGTGAAAACCACCATACAACAATTTTGCAGAAGAAAATTAAAAGTTTGTTTTAATAATCAGGCCATGTGAGAGCTTACTGTGTAGCCATCTGTGTCAAAGAGGACACTAAGTTAAGGACCATACAGTTAAGGGAATCTGAAACTCTAAGAGCTTACGAGATTGGACTGATATCACATAGTGTAAAGACAGGGAAGTCAGGATCTGACCCAGTTTTATGTAAGGTCAAAATCACTGCTCTTAACCATACTACTGTACTACTTTCCCAATAGAGTAGTACATACAATACTGAGAAAGCTAGGGACCTCAGTCTTTTCGTGCACATGGTATCTACTGAATGGGGCAGTTTGGCTAAGAAGTAGCCTTTCATGCTAAGGGACTATCTGTGTCTTCTGTATGTGACTGCTTTGGACCAGAGAATTCAACAGTGGACTTCTATAAGATTGATAGGAAAGTGTCTGCCTTCGGCTCAGGTCATGATTCCAGGGTCCTGGGATCGAGGCCGCATCAGGCTCCCTGCTCTGCGGGAAGCCTGCTTCTCCCTCTCCCACTCCCCCTGCTTGTGTTCCTGCTCTCGCTATCTCTCTCTCTGTCAAATAAATGAATAAAATCTTAAAAAAAAAAAAAGATTGATAGGAACAGAGTGATCATTAATTTTCTAAAACTGCCCATTGCACCATGGCAGGTATTTATGTTTTTCTCAAATAGGAGAATGCCCAGAAGCACTACCATAAATCTAAATGCATAGGTCTTTTAGCAGGATTCTTAGGGGGCAACTTTACAAGTGCCTGAAATAATGACCAAAGCAATTTTTAAAATGTGTTCAAATAACAGTTGTGAGCACAGTCAGGTTGTTCCACCTAAGATGCAAAAGAAAGGTAATTACCTGTAAAACACATAAAATGTATATTGTTTACTCATCATTAACTCTGAACACCTTTATACTAATGGATAGAATATGACATGTTCCCAGCAATAAAGTGACATAAACAGCCTAAGTCAGAGGGACACAAAGACCTCCCCAGCTGAGTGAATGACATCCCAGTAACCTTGAAGAATCCCTGTGACCAGCCATGGACTTTAATCACCTGTGGAAGCAGTAAATTATGGGAGAAAACCCAAAAGGCACTAGAGACTGCTTTAGAGACATGACCTTGTCTTTACACAGTCTCTACGAAGGTGACAGCAAACCACATGCCAGGCAAAGAAATAGAGAAGCAAGGAAGAATATAAATGACAAGACCCAATGAAAAGTCAAAGTCTCAATCCTCTGACTCCCAAGAATTTTTTTTTTTAACTATTATTGCTACTCCTCCAAAGTTTCTATCATGTGGGGGTCCTTCAAGTTCTTTTTTAAAATGTTAAAAAAGCATTTCTGGAAAAGTTTGAAGTCACAGAACAAGAGTCTTGCTTTTACCATCTATTCATGTTTCCTCCTCCACAGTCTCCGGGAAGCACAGAAGTTAAACTAATGTTTATTGAGTTCCTGCAATGTGCCAGGCAACTTATATACAGTATATATAGAAACACGTGTTCTCAATAAACTTTTTAGTACTTTTCTTTTTTTCATAATCCATCCCTCCCTCCTAGAAGCAGAAATTATCCAAAGAGTCATTGCAAAAAGGCAAGCAGAATAAGAGGGCAATACTTGTCGCTTCTGCTCTTGACATTATTCTTTTTTGATGTGGTAGCTTTGGTTGATGCTGAAAAGAATTTTGAGAATAAGAGTTTGTGATTTTTATTAAGCATTTTTACTTTGCCTATGGTGACTTCAGTAACAGAGGAAGAACTAGGTTGCCAATAGCTAAAACAATCTCATTAAAATAATTTTAATATAGATAGCTATAAATATAGGTAGATATAGATATATAATCTCCACCTTAGTCCCTCCAGTGAGATAAAGGAGAATGTAGTCTAGAAGAAATGAGAGGGTAAGCTTCCCTTAGATCTTGAGCTAGGTGGGGTTGAATTTTTGGCAAATGGAGGAGCCCTGTGTCCCAGCTACATATAGTGCCCCAGATGGGGGTCAGAGAGGGATAACTGAGGTTGGTCTCTAAGGGTCTGGGCCATGAGAGCAGCATTAAAGGCCTCTGTGAGCCAATGGGGAGGACCTCGCAAGTGGAGATCTCTGAGCTGGTCCACTACAGTTCTGAGAGAAAAATGACAAAAGAGCAGTCTGTGTAAAAAGCATCATGCAACAGAATAAACAATGGTAGTAATAAAGACACTATGGGCTAGACTAGGCCACTTTGTCACCTCTTCTTGCCCCAACTCAAGTCTTAGAGAACCATAAGAAGGAGGAGTCCCAAATCAAGACTAATACTACATTCCTTACTGCCCTGGTAATTGAAGACTAGACCCACAATAACTGTTTTTTTAAAAAAAAGATGAAGTTCTCTAACTCAAGCAATGCATGGCATGACTTTTGAAGTTCTTCTGACCTCAGTTTAAATACTAACTATGAAGGGGCGCCTGAGTGGCTCCGCCAGTTAAGCGACCGACTCTTGATTTTGGCTCAGGTCATGACCTCAGGGTTGTGATGAGATCAAGCCCCATGTCAGACTCTGCACTGGGCATGGAGCCTGCTTAAGATTCTATCTCTCTCTCTCCTTCTGCTCCTCCACCCCCTCTCCCTCCCTCTCTAAAAAAAAAAAAAAAAAAATTTTTAAATAAGATAAAAATAAATACTAGCTATGTATATGACCACAATTAAATGACTTAAATTCACTAAACTTTAGTTACTGTATTTGTAAAATCATAACATACCTTGAGGCAAAGGTATAAAAATTAGTAATTCGGGGTGCCTGTGTGGCTCAGTTAAGCATCTGCCTTCAGCTCAAGTCATGATCCCAAGGTCCTGGGATTGAGCCCTGTGCTTCTCCTTCTCCCTCTGCCCCTCCACCCCTGCTCATGCTCTCTCTCTTGCTCACTTTGCTCTCTCTCTCAAATAAATAAATAAAATCTTTTACAAAAATTAGTAATTCACAAATTGATAGACATGTTGTATGGCACACAGTAGGTGCTCAATAAATGGCAGCTATTACTATCATCATCATCATTATTATTTTACAAATGTGCTCCATTATGCAGAAAAGGTGACCTTTCCATATAGGGAGCCTGTGGAAGATGCTGTGGTATAGAACTCAGATCCCCTTCAGGACCAGGGAATTCTTGAACTAGGCTACCTGGCACGTGGATCACAGAACACATGCACTAGCAGAAGTTGGGAGGGTACATGTAGAACTGGACCTAAGGGTGCAGGAACAAGGGGGCACAGAACATTAAGTTGGACAAGGAAGAATCGGTCACTATGGCAGCATTCCCCTGTGAAACAGGATTTAACATTGTGCAAGGACTTCAGAAGACAGTGCTAACAGGCTGCTCAGATGATGCTGGAAGCACAAAGTGATGGCCTACATTAGGTGAATGAGAAATATCAGGGGCATTTAGCTGGCTCAGTTGGAAGAGCTACTCTTGATCTCAGCGTAATGAGTTCGAGCCACACAGTGGGTGTAGAGATTACTAAAAATAAATAAATAAATAAATAAATAAACTTAAAGAAAAAGAAAAATCAGAAATTCTTCACTCATGGATACACTGGCTCAATGTAGAGGTGCAAGCTGAAAACTGACAGTTGGTATCCCCAGCCATCTGCTTTGTGTGGAAAGTGATAATAATATCTATGGTGTCATGAGCAATGGCAAAGGGCTTGGCTGGCTGAACCAAACATGGAAGGAAAAAGACTAGGAGACCTGGCACAGACAAGTCTGAGAAAGAGGCATGTGGATAGACACAGAGGAACAGACCCAATGTATGATACCAGTGTATTGCATATTACATATTTGCAAAGCACTGTGTAATATGGCACCCAGAAGGTCCACTGGAGCAACCCTGGGTACTGCTCTATCCAATATGAGGGTGGGTCCTGCTCTCACATTCACTCACAGATAGTTTTGAAGAGCACTTCCCTGTAAATCTCCTGCCTGTGTACACATCTCTGAGTCTATTTCCCAAGTAACCCAATCCAAGAAAAGGCTAAACATTTATAACTTAAAATGGAAATGTTGTATGAAAGATAATATTTTCATCATAAAATGTGTATTTTAAATCCCTGAATATTTCAAAGAAGAATGAAGCAAGTGGCTAAAATTGTTACCACCACCCACCCTACACCTGCCAATTATACAAACACACAGACTCACAACTCACAGATATACCCACACACATATACCACTCATTTAAGGGCATTTAATGACATGTTATTACAAAGTTTGACATATTACAAAGTGAATAAAATATATTATAAAACAAATATGATACTACTTCACACTCATTAGAATGGTTATCATAAAAAAAAACCCAAACAAACAAAACACAAAACAACAAATGTTTATAAGGATGTAGAAAAATTGGAACACTTGTTCATTGTCAATGAAAAGGTAAAATGATGCAGCTGCTAGAGAAAACAGTATGATGTTTTCTAAGTAATTAAACATAGAATTACAATATGATCCAGCAATTCCACTTCTGGATACACACACAAAATAATTGAAAACAGGATTATTCACAATAACCAAAAGGTGGAAATATCACAAACGGCCACGGACAGATGACCAAACAAAATGTGGTATGTATGTATGTATATATGTTGGAATATTACTCAGCCATAAAAAGGAGTACAATCTGGATATACTCTACAACACTATCTAAGTGAAGTAAGCCATACACAAAAGAACAAATATTACATGCTTTTGTTTATACGAAGTACCTAGAATAATCAAATAAGTAGAGACAGAAAGTAGAACAATGGTAACAAGGAGCTAGGGGGAGGGAGGATTGGGGATTTATTGCTTAATGGGTACAGAATTACACTGTGGGATGGTGAAAAAATTCTGGAGATGGTTGGTGGTGATGGTTATACAGCAATGTGAATGTACTTAATACCACTGAAATTTATACTTAAAAATGGTTACATGAGTCAATTTTATGTTATGCATAATTTACAATAGAAAAAAAATAATTTAAAAAACACCAAATATGGTGCAGTATGATACAATTTTTGTGAAAGCATACCTAAGTTCTATAATTAGCATCTAAGAATCCTCCCCTCCCCCCTTCTTCTTTTCTTCCTTCAAAAACCATATATTGGACACTTACTCAGTGTCAGATCCTAAATACTAGGAACACAAAGATTTCTTTTTTTTTGAACACAAAGTTTTCTAAGACAGAAAAGGATCCTTTAAAAGAGCACACAGACCCAAAATTTAATATGAGAGAAGAGATCCTGAAGAGAAAATGTCGCCACAATTTGATTAAAGGCTCTAATGAATATAAAGACATAATGTTGGGAGAGCAATCAACTCTGCTGTTACTCTGCCCCCATTAAAGTTCTGGGATATTAGCAGTAGGGCTGGCATGGAGCTTTTGTATCAAAACATTTTTCAAAAAAACAAATATTTTGAACAACTACCTCATAGGATATATATGACACCTAATTCAAAGCTTGCACCTAAAAAACTTCTATTGTGCCCATCCACACTCCCATGGAAATTTGTACTATGCATAGTAACAGCCATTTACAATCTTTCTCCAACATTAGATTTTCAGTTGAAGACATTACTGTATCTTGTTCACTATTGTACCCCTACTTCCCATCCTAGTGTCCAGCACTTACTAAAAATTCAAGACCTGTTGGTTAAATAAGGATATGATAGAGAAAGATGAAAGAGGTTGAGTGTCCTTAGAGCCAATATGGGGACTGAGGACTAATATCACTGCAAAAGATGGCCTGCTATTTAGTGTCCAAAATGGAGCAAAACACCTCCTTGTCCTAAAAGTGATTGGTGAATTAAATGACAGCGGAGGGTTGAGAGCCCTGTAGTTCATCATTTTTTGGGAACCCTAGCACTTTGTTGAACTGTTATGTGTTTAAACTATATGTTTACTAGACTATGAAAAACCTCTGAATTAAAACTAAAATATCCAGAAAAAATAAAAATTAAAAATAAATAAATAAATAATAAAACTTGTATCACCCCTGGAAAGATTAAAATCTACTTAAAAATTAAATTAAGAGGGGCACCTGGGCAGCTCAGTTGGCTGAGCATCTGCTATCGGCTCGGTCATGATCTCAGGGTCCTGGGATTGAGGCCCACAATGGGCTCCCTGCTCAGTGGGGAATCTGCTTCTCTTTTTCCCCTCTCCCCCTGCCCCCCCCCCACTCGTGCTCTCTCTCTCTCTCTCTCAAATAAATAAAATCTTTTAAAAAATTAAATTAAGAAAAACATACATATTAGAATAGAAAGTGGAAAATATTTAATGTGTTAATGGGACACCTGGGTGGCTCAGTCGGTTAAGCATCTGCCTTCAGCTCAGGTCATGATCCCAGGGTCCTGGGATGGAGTCCTGCACTGAGCTCCTCGCTTCTCCCTCTGCTTTCTGTTTCCCTGCTTGTGTGCTCACTCTCTTTTCCTGACAAATAAATAAATAAAATCTTTTAAAAATATATTTAATGTGTTAAGAAAAATACAGTTGAGGTCAGATGCACTGAATGCTAGTCCTAATTCAACCACTTAAAACCAGGTAACCATGGATCAATTATTTAATTCTCTGGGTCCCAGTTTCCTCATCTATAGAATAAGAACATTGGGAGGAAAACTCTTAAGGTTCTTTCAGGGTGATTTTTCCTGAATTCCACATGCATCATTGTGGCTCATTGTGCTATCAGAATCAGGTGAAGTATCTCAGAGTTTGTAACATCTAGGATTATCACTGAATCTGTAGCTACTAGGTTTGCTTTGGAAAGACAATCAAATTGTATTAGAGAATTTAAAAAAGAGAAAAGGTTTTTACCATGAATAAGATTACTAATCTAAATATCCTCAGCTATGGCATCAATAATCTAAGATTAATGAGAAAATCAAAATCTCTCAGTTATGCAACATTCTTCTTTTATTGGATGAGGAAAGAGAAAACAATATCAGTCTCTCATCTTTTGATGGTTAATTTTATGTGCCAATTTAGCTGAGCTATGGTGCATAATTGTTTGGCAAACACCGATGTAGATGTTGCTGTGAATGTACTTTTAGATGTGATTATCTACTTCAGTAGACTTTAAGAGATTACTTTCCATAACGCAGGTAAGCCTCACCCACTCTTAAGAGCAAAGATTTCCAAGGTAGAAAGAATTCTCAAAACTGCAACATGCAAAACCTGCCTGAATTTTCACCTTGTTGGCCTGCCCTACAAATTTCAGACTTGCCAGCTTCCACAATAGCATAAACCACTACCTTAAAATAAATCTTCTCTCTCATTCATACATACATGAAATCTGCTTCTCTGGAGAACCCTGACTAATACAATTATTTTAATACTACCATAAATGCTTTATTTCTGGTTGTTTGGGAAGCATGATTCTTCATTTAGAATAGTGGGGAGAAAGTTCTAGAAGATGCATCAAATAAACTCTCTGCTCAGTCATTGCCAATTTAAATTCATGATGTTGTTTGAAGCATACTGTTTCTGGATCTCCAAATACATTCCAGTCTTAGACTTGATTTTCCATTACCAAGAAAATTTTAGGGATATGAAGTTTTGGAATTGTTGAGTTGCAAGTGAAGGAACAGACTTAATTCAGACAATAACAGTGATAATAATGGTAGTGGTAGTAGCAGTAGTCATAATCATAATAATGGTTCACATAACTAAAAAATACAAAGCAGACCTGACTTCAAATCTAAATGGCTTCCAACAGTGTCATCAAGATTCCTGAACCATCCTTGACTTTGACTTTTTCAGTGGAGAATTTACTCTCAGAGACATTCTCTAATATGGTAGCTCCCACACAATTCCAGCATTGTTTCATCCTACATCTAACAACTCCCAGTGGAAATAGCCTCTAATTCTCAATAATTTCAACAAATTTCCAGAAACCACTCTAAGGGTCTCCTGTTGTCCTGCACCTGTATCTAAATAAATCACTACTGAGAGGATAGAATATGCTGATTGGCCAGGAACAAGTCACTTCTTACAACTTCAAATGTAGGGAGGAAGAGAATAACACTGTGGAATGATGTAGGGCAAGAATTAGAAAAGAGAAGAATCCCAAAGAAAACTCAAAATGCTATTGCCAGAGAACAGCACCATTTTTCAAGAAAAAAAATTTTAAATAGAGGAGCCAGAAAATGTGTTTTGTTTTCTCCCTGAATCCTCTACTTTCTGACCCTGTGACCTTGGGAAAGGCTCTTGTATAAAAGATTGAATAAACCCCAGAAACTGAATCAGTGAAAGGAGTCCATGAAAATGATGTATGTTAGGTGCTTTATGAATTCCAAATTGCTAACTAAAATTAAAACACAGGATAATGTATTTATTAAGTGGAGGGTTTTTTCCCTCCCCCAGACAGTATATTCTAGACACCAGCATGCTCAGAATGTAAGCCTTTTAGGAATGATGAAGCACTGGGTGTCAATGATCCTTGGACTGCATTGTAGACTGTATTCTATTGGAATGTTGATAATGGAAAACAAATTACACTAATCAGCCTGTTAAATAAAACTTAACCTAACAAATTACAGTGCTTATATACTTTGTAAAATTTATGTATAGGGACACATTTAAATGTTTAGTAAATTGAAGCAATTATTAACTAATTGTTACCGGCCAAAGAGTCTTGAGTTACTAGTGTAATTAAGGTTATTTGTATAAGAATGAATCTTGAAACGGGGATAGCTTTCTTTTCGTTTCATTTTTATTTTTTAACTTCCTTTAACCAGAGTTTAATAGGAATCCAAAATCATTTATATCCCAACAGCTGTAGGTTGCCTGTGAGTTTGAGATGATTTCAGGCAAAGTGGTGATTCAAACTTCTCACTGCTCTTTGGATATGAAAATGCAATGAGATTTCTCTATTCTCTAGGTAATACTCCTGAGGATGACTTATTGCTACTATAGGGGAAGAAGACCTCCCTCTGCCCTACTGTCCTTCTAGCTGGACCTGGAATCAAATTGATGTGAGACAGATTAACAGAAAAATCCAATTTAATAGGCATATAAATACAGGGAATCCACACAGACATGAATTCCAAAGACAGTGAGACAATAGGAAGCTTTATGAGCTAATGAGAGGGGTAGGGATCCGGGGATACAAAAGGGAGAAAACTCAACAGCAAGAAGTTGAAAAGGGGTGTTTAGGGAAAAACAAGGTTGCTCTATTATGCAGATAAGTTCCTTCGGTAAAGGGAAGTCTGTGAATAATTCTCTTCCTGTTGCAGGCGCTCCTTTCCAATGTAAATTTAGGCAGTTATGGGGGAGGCAAAGAGCTTTTCCTGCATCTGCTAGGTTTTTATTACTTTCAACTTGAAATAATCTGTATGCCAACGTGGCACATTTTGGGGCATCTCATCCTGGACCCCTTCGCTATCTTTGCTTCCTTCCAGAAAGTTTTTTAGTAACATTTATTTAAAATGATTAAACTACAATTATTTGATCAGGTTAGAACAACTCAGTGCCTCCAGCTCACCAAACATAGATACTGAAGTAAGAAGTAAATCCTGCCAGTATTGCCTTTTCCCACAAAACAGACTTTGGAACAAGAGGAAAACATACAACACAGGACTATAAACTTCTAGAATTGCCTAGGTTTAATCTATTGAGTCCCTGTAGTATTTTAAAAGTTGTTGTGATGCCAGATGGGCTGTCCTGATTAATAAGATGATGCAGAAATCAATGTGTCAAATTCAGGGTTATTTAACATTATTCAAATTAGCTATTTAAAGCACACCTTTCCAAGTGGGATTTGCATTGGAGAAACTGTGGGGGTCAGGACTCAAATGAAGATCTCATGAATTTCAGTAAAACTGACTTACTGTTTCATTTGTGTACCCTTGGGCAAATCATTCTAGCAGTTAAAAAAAAGGGGGGGAAAGTAATGCTCAACGCTAAAGGATTAAAAATAAAATGATAAGGTATTATAATTGTTGTCATTTATTGCTATTGCTTTTGTGTCCAGCTTTCTCTAAGCTCCTATTACTATTATTATTCATCATTTTCAATTGTCTACATTAGGCAATGTGCAAGGAGCACATACCCAATCTTATGTGCCATCCTAGAGATTGTTTCTCTCTGTCCTAATCCATCTATAATAGTCTCTAAACTCTGGGGCAGAGAAGACTCAGTGGAAAGATGTTCCAGAAGCTAAAGGAAGAACTCAGGGACCAACTTTCATAGCACTCCTTCTAGGAGCTCTGATAAAACTAGTAGAGGACCCATAAAGCAGGTGCCAGGTGCTGGTGCAATAAGATAGAATGAATTAATGCAGCAGGCAAGGGCACTGCCTAATGAGATCTTTCACTCACCCATGACAGTTTGAGGCAGAGATCTGCTACCTCATTTATTGACTCATTTACCTGCTATATCTATCACAATATAGTAAGTGCTAATAAAGACAAAACAAATTAACCCATGTATGAATACTAATGACGCCGAATAAACATTACTTAACCTCCAGAAGCTTACAAGATTTTACAAAGATAAGATACTGGAAAGAGCTAAGTAAAAGGAAAAAAAAAAGATATTGAGGTAGTGTCACATGACAGAAAGAGTGGAAACTTCTACCAATATCAAAATGTATTATAAAGTAACAAGAATTAAAAAAGTGTGTTACTTGTGTAAGACTAGACAAATAGACCAATGAAACAGAACAGAGAACAATGTCACAAATAATCATGTAAATGTAAGTGAAAACAATATAAAGATACCACTTTCACCAACCAGATTAAACGTCTGACAGGATCAACTGCTGGCAAGAATGGTAGGAAAAGGCAACTCGTCCAGAAAGTAGGACATTAGAATACCCACTCTAGAACAACAATTTGACAGCATCTAGAAAAATCCAAAATACCCTGTATGACCCAATAATTCAGTGTCTAAGTATTTTTCCTACAGAAAATTTTCATAGAAACTCTGCCCAAAGAAACACATATAAATATGCACGATCCATCATTTTTATAAAATCTTGTTATTCTACACTGAAAATGTAATGGCAATTGATCAGAGAACAGTGTTATGAAAAACAGGACCATAGATTTAGAATTTTAAATAAAACTGGGTGATTTACTTAGAATTTCATTGCAGGAAGGGAAGGGGGGAAATATTTACCATGCAGAAGCTCAGCAAATACCATACCTGAATACTTCCTTAATATCAAATTCATAGCCTTTTTTTATTTTATTATGTTAGTCACCATACATTACATCATTACTTTTTGATGTAGTTTTCCATGATTCATTGTTTGCATATGACACCCAGTGCTCCATGCAATACGTGCCCTCCTTAATACCCATCACCGGGCTAACCAATCCTCCCAACCCCCTCAACCTCTAAAACCCTCAGTTTGTTTCTCGAAGTTCATAGTCTCTCATGCTTCAGCTCCCCCTCCAATTTCCTCCCCCTTCATTTTTCCCTTCCTTCTCCTTTTTTTTTTTTTTAAAGATTTTATTTATTTATTTGAGAGAGAGAGACACAGCGAGAGAGGGAACACAAGCAGGGGGAGTGGGAGAGAGGGAAGCAGACTTCCTGCTAAGCAGGGAGCCCGATGCGGGGATCGATCCCAGGACCCCGGGATCACCCAGGACCCCGGGATCATGACCCGAGCCGAAGGCAGACAGTTAACGACCGAGCCACCCAGGCGCCCCTCCCTTCCTTCTCCTAATGTCCTCCATACTACTCCTTATGTTCCACAAATAAGGGAAACCATATGATAATTGACTTTCTCTGCTTCACTTATTTCACTTAGCATAATCTCCTCCAGTCCCACCCATGTTGATGTAAAAGTTAGGTATTCATCCTTTCTGATGGCTGAGTAATATTCCATTGTATAAATGGACATCTTTATCCATTCATTTATTGAAGGACATATGGCTCTTGCCACAGTTTGGCTATTACAGACATTTCTGCTATGAACACTGGGGTGCATATGGCCCTTCTTTTCACTACATCTGTGTCTTTGGGGTAAATACCCAGGAGTGCAATTGCTGGTCATAAGGTAGCTCTATTTTTAACTTTTTGAGGAACCTCCACACTGTTTTCCAAAGTGGCTGTACCAACTTGCATTCCCACCAACAGTGTAAGAGAGTTCCCCTTTCTCCACAACCTCTCCAATATTTGTTGTTTCTTGCCTTGTCAATTTTTGCCATTCTAACTGAAGAGACTGTCTTTTTTCCATTGCATATTTTTTCCTGCTTTGTCAAAGATTATTTGACCATAGAGTTGAGGGTCCATATCTGGGCTCTCTGTTCTGTTCCATTGGTCTATATGTCTGTTTTTGTGCCAATACCATGCTGTCTTGGTGATCACTGCTTTGTAATATAGCTTGAAATCGGGCAACATAATACCCACACCTTTTTCTTTTTCAACATTTCCTTGGCAATTCAGGTCTTTTCTGACACCATACAAATTTTAGGATTGTTTGTTCAAGCAGTTTGAAAAATATCACTGGAATTTTGATTGGGATGGCGTTGAAGGTATAGATTGCTCTGGGAAGCATAGGCATTTTAACAATGTTTATTCTTCTGATCCATGAGCATGGAATGTTTTTCCATCTTTTTGTGTCTTCTCCAATTTCTTTCATGAGTGTTCTGTAGTTCCTAGAGTACAGATCCTTTACCTCTTTGGTTAGGTTTATTCCAAGGTATCTTATGGTTTTTGGTGCTATTGTAAATGGAATCGTTTCTCTAATTTCTTTTTTTACAGTTGCATTGCTAGTGTAAAAGCAACTGATTTGTGTGCATTGATTTTGTATCTTGCCACATTTGTGAATTGCTGAATGACTTCTAGTAATTTGGGGGTGGAGTCTTTTGGGTTTTCCACATAAAGTATCATGTCATCTGCGAAGAGAGAGAACTTGACTTCTTTGCCAATGTGAATACCTTTTAATTCTTTTTGTTGTCTGATAACTGTTGCTAGGACTTCTAGTACTATGTTGAACAACAGTGGTGAGATTGGGTGCCCTTATCATGTTCCTGATCTTACGGGAAAGGCTCTCAGCTTTTCCCCATTGAGGATGATATCCACTGTGGGGTTTTCATAAATGGATTTTATGAACTTGAGGAATGTTCCCTCTATCCCTATACTCTGAAGAGTTTTAATCAGGAAAGGATGCTATATTTTGTCAAATGCTTTTTCTGCATCAATTGAGAGGACCATATGGTTCTTCTCCCTCCTCTTATTAATATGTTCTATCACACTGATGGATTTGCAAATGTTGAATGACCCTTGCATCCTGGAGATAAATCCCACTTGGTCGTGGTGGATGATCCTTTTAATGTACTGTTGGATCCTATTAGCTAGGATTTTGTTGAGAATTTTGGAGTCCATATTCATCAGGGATATTGGTCTGAAATTCTTTTTGATGGGGTCTTTGCCTGGTTTGGGGATCAAGGTAATGGTGGCCTCACAGAATGAGTCTGGAAGCTTTCTGAGTCTCTTCTGAGAGTCAGAGCAGAAGAGATTGTTTCCAACCCTCTGCCTCAGAGCAGAGAGATCGCAGTCTGTTCTTCAGTGAGCTCTCCAGGTTACACTATTTCCATTTCTGTCTATGCTGCTATAAACTGCAGCGTCCTGGGTTGTGTGCCCCTCAGCAGGGTTCCTAGTCCTTGCCTCCAGTGGTCACATGTTCTTTCAGTTTCTGCTGGTCTTGGAAGCTCTGCATCTCTCCATCCATTCTAAATGACAGCCTTGCTGGATAAAGTATTCTTGGCTGCATGTTCTTCTCATTTAGTACCCTGAATATGTCTTGCCAGCCCTTTCTGGCTTGCCAGGTCTCTGTGGATAGGCCTGATGTTATTCTGATGTTCCTCCCTCTGTATGTAAGGAATCTCTTCCCCCTAACTGCCCTTAAGATGGTTTCCTTGGTTCTAAGATTTGCAAGTTTTACTATTACATGCCAGGGCATTGGCCTGTTTTCCCTGATCTTGGGAGGGGTCCTCTCTGCCTCTAGGACACGAATGCTTGTTTCATTCCCCAGATTAGGGAAGTTCTCAGCTATGATTTACTCAAATATATCTCCTAGTCCTCTCTCTCTCTCCACCCCCTCAGGGATCCCAATCATTCTGACACTGGAACGTTTCATGCTGTGACTTATTTCTCTGATTCTATTTTCATGGATTTTGTGTTGTTTCTACCTGGCCTCTTCTTTTCCCATCTTTTCTATCAACTGGTCTTCTAGATCACTAATTCGTTCTTCTGCCATGCTTACCTTAGCTGTTAGATTACCTAGATTAGATTGGATCTCATTGACAGCATTCTTAAGTTCTGCCAGTTCAGCTCATTTCTGCCCTTAGAGACTCTATGTTGCCATTAATCGATTTCTCCATTCTAGCTATCGTATTCATAACTATTACCCTGAAGTCGATTTCCGACACCTTGCTTATATCTGTATCCAAATCTGTGGCAGAAGTCACAGTCTCTGAATCTTTCCTATTTTGGGGGTTCCTCCTCTTAGTCATTCTGTTGAGGGGTGGTTGAGGGAATGTGCAGAGTCCAAATTATTGACCACAACCCAAGCAAGAAGCACCTGTTTTATAGGGACCTTAGGGTTGTCAGCCTCTTGTTCTCCCAGCCTGTCTTCTGGGGGAGGGTCGTGCTGTGCTGTTACTCAGGCAACCCTGTCTGGGCAGAGTTGCCCTGCTCCCTGTGGGGAGGGGGTGGGCACAGTGAAAACCGTTTTTGGGGGGCTTTTGTTCTCTGGCGGCTTTCCCTGGTGGCTTTCTGTGTCTCTTCTGAGAGTCAGAGCAGAAGAGACTGTTTTCAACCCTCTGCCTCAGAATAGAGAGATCGCAATGTGTTCTTCAGTGAGCCCTCCAGGCCACAATCTCCATTTCTATCTGTGCTGCTATTAACTGCAGCGTCCTGGGTTGTGCGCCCCTCAGCAGGGCTCCCAGTCCTCACCTCCAGGTCGGGGCACAGGGATGTGTCTCTGCCCTTTGTGCTTCTAAAACCGCCAACTGCTCCCAGTTCGCACACCCGACCCCCGCCACTCCGGGTTTCAGTCTGGGGGGCTGCCCTAACATCCTTTCCCCGCTGATACCAGTCTGCAAGTCTGTGCCCCGTCCCCAGTGTGGGAGACTATTGCTCACCAGCGGAGTAGGATCCTGATGGACAGGCTCCCTTCCCCTTCCGTTTATCCTCCAATATGTGCCCCGGGAATCACGGCTCCCTGCTTTATACCTCAAAACCAACTACCAGCGATATTCTGTTTGTAGAGATCCAGATATATCTTCTTACATCTCAGGCTGATTTTGTGGGTGTTGAGTGGTCTGGTAGGTATCCAGCTCAATTCAGGGAACCAGTTGGAACAGGGTCCCCTACTTCACTACCATCTTTGCCAAAATCATAGGCTTTCTTTAGTATATAGGTACTTACTAAAAAAAGTCCTCCAAGAATTTTCCTGGGTTTTAAGGGGAAGAGAAGCCTTCTGACATTCAGGTAGATTTAATGATAGCAGTGAACCAAGGGCAGAACTCAACATCATATATCATCAATCTTGAAAAGGTTATTTAAAAGATATCCTTGTAAAATATATTTGAAAATGGGATTAGGGTGCCTCTCCAATAAAATGTTAAGTACCTATTATTTTGTTAAAACTTCTCTAACGGGGCACCTGGGTGGCTCAGTGGGTTAAGCATCTGACTTCAGCTCAGGTCATGATCCCAGGGTCCTGGGATCCAGTCTCGAATCAGACTCCTTGCTCACTGGGGAGCCTGCTTCTTCCTCTACTCTTCCCCCCTACTCATGATCTCTTCCTCTCTCTCTCAAATAAAAAAAAAAAAACTTCTCTAACTACTACTAGATAACACTGATTTAATTTTTCATCAGTAAACAAATAAAATGTACATTTATTCAATGTATTTATACGAATGAAATTGATCTATATGTATCAGCATGGGAATAGATCTAAGGAAAATAAATAGATGCATAAGGATGTGTATAATATATTTATACGCATTATTATTTAAAAATAAGGAATCTAAGGTTTTAGGCTACTGATACATGTAGGAAACCCATGAGCTGAAAGAATATACACTAAATTCATCATAGAGGTTGTCTCTGAGGAGGGGGAAAAAAGCAATGGGATGGAAGAGGGGGGATTTAAAATTATCAATAATATATTTATTTTAAATATATCTTTTAAATTTAAAATCTGAATGAAATAAGAAAAAATTTTACATTTCATAATTATCATGACAGGTATACATATAACTGTTGAATTGTTTATTTATTCTTTCAACTGTCAATTATGGCTTCATGTATTAGGGGTATTAAGGGCTGCGTTGTAAGATGCATATACATTCATAATGTTATCGTCCTGATGTAGTGACACTTTTAGACAAGATCAGGCACATTAAGGGTGGTATGGCCATAGACAGTGACACTTTTAGCATAATGAAATGTCCTTCTTTGTCTCTAGTAATAATGTTTACTTGCTTACTTTAAATTTTATTTTATTTATAATATTCATACCACCATTCCAGTTCTCTCATACGTTTTTTCATCATTTTATTTTCTACTTTTGTGTATCTTTTCATCTGTCTCTTACAGAAAGCATATAACTGGGTTTTTCTTTTTGATCGAGTTTGATAATCTTTGCTTTTTGATGGAGACTTTAGCCCATTTACATTTGGTTCAATTATTGTTACGTTTAAATTTATGTCTACCATTTTGCTTTTGTTTTCTGTATGACTCATGTCTGCTCTTTTTCGTGGCTTCTCCTTAACTGACATTGTTGTTAATCCCACAAAGTAGACAAGGGTATTATGTTAGACCAAGTCCTCAAGAAGCAGGCACCAGAACAGATTAAATGAGCAAGGATTTTATTAGAGGAAACCTCTGTGAGAAAGTGAGATAGAATTTGGGAAAGCTGTCAGACCATGAAGCAAATTTCATCCTGAGTGAAGGAGAAAAGGAAGGACAGCTAAGTTGTAGCATTCAAAGTGCCTTTGGAGTCTGCAAGCCAAAGAACTCCATCAAAGAATTCTGTATTTCTCCTGAGTAGACCTTGTGTTTCTGTGCACTAAGTCACTGGTTGGGAAGAGCACATGGAAACAGCGACCTTGGAGAACATATGGAGATGGATTTCACAGTGCAGAACTAGAGCTTGTGATTCATCATGCACCCTGATACAGGAGATCTGCAAAGTACACTTTCATGGCTGGCACATCATCATTACCTTCTACGGGCAACATTACTTTACATTCATCTACATGTTTGCCAATTTCTTTGTCCATCATTCCTTGTTGCATACCAGACTTTTTTCTGGGTTCACTTTTCTTCTAAAATTTCATTTTATAAAAGTTCCCATAGTAGAGGTGCCTGGGTGGCTCAGTTGATTAAACATCTGCCTTTGGCTCAGGTAATGATCCCAGGGTCCTGGGAGCGAGCCCAGCAGCAGGCTCCCTGCTCAGCAGGGAGTCTGCTTCTGCCTCTGCCCCTCCCCAGCTCACTCTCTCTCTCAAATAAATAAAATCTTAAAAAAAAAAAAAAGTTCGCATAGTGAATCTGTGTTCCTAAATTCTCTGTTTAAAAAAAAAAATGTTTTTCAGCCTCATTTTTTTTTTCACTCTCATTCTTGAAGGTTGAACTCAATAAGGACAAAAAAGTAATCTGACAATCATTCTCCCTCAGGGTTTTAAAAAGTTATTCTTCTTCTGTCTACAAGTTTCCATTGTTGTTTTAAACACAATCAAATGCTAGTTTAATTATCATACCTCAGTAAGTAATCTGTCCTTTCTGGCCACTGTTTGAGATTTTCACTTTCTCTGTGGTGTTTTGAAAAGTCACTATAATATTCCAGGGGTAGATTTATTTTTATTTCTCTTTCTTGGTATACTTTGAACTTTTTGTATTAGTGAATTCATTTCTTTGATTATTTCTAGAAAACTGCCAGCTATTATTTCCTTGATATTCTTTTATATTCTTTCATCTCTCTTTTCCTCAACTATAATAGCTACTCATTCAACCTTCAATATCTTTTAGCCTCTCTTTCATATTTTCTATCTCCTTGTCTCTCAGTGTTTTATTGTTTAAATTCATCAAACCTACCCTCCTGTTCACTAATTTTTAATTCATGTATGTCTCAGTTGCTATTTAATTCATGATTTTAGTTAGTTAGACCATTAGAAATTGTCATTTCTGGGGGGCTCCTGGATGGCCCAACTGATTAAGCATCTCACTCTTGATGTCAGCTTGGGTCTTGATCTCAGGGTTATGAGTTCAAGCCCCGCATTGGGCACTGCACGGAGCCTTCATTTAAAAAAAAAAATTGTCATTTCTAAAACTATTTGGTTTATTTTCACATCTGACTTAAACTATTTTTTTGTTTATCTAACAAGTAATTTCATTGTAATGTGAAAGCCATTCAGATTATCTAAATCTCCATACAACCAGAGGCAAAAATACCAGATTTCATAAGACTATACAGGCTTAAATAATGTTAAATTTAATTGTATTTACTGGTATGTTCCAAGAACATTCATTAGCATTTATTAGGCTTTATTTGAATAAATTTTGAAGAAATTTTTATTTCTTAAAAATAAAGAATTAAGGGATATTAAATGATAAGGATAATAAAAATCTAAATATATTTTACATATAACTTAAGTTATAATATATGTAAAATATATTTAGATTTTTATTATCCTTATCATTTAATATCCCTTAATTCTTTATTTTTACAATGTTATTTGTTTGTTTACATTTATTTATTTATTTATGAAGATTTTGAGAGACAGAGAGAGAAAATGGGGGGGGTGGCAGAAGGAGAGAGAGAGGGAGAAACAGATTCCCCGCTGAGCAAGGAGCCAGATGGGGCTTGATCCCAGGACCCCGCTGAGCAAAGAGCCAGATGGGGCTTGATCCCAGGACCATCAGGACCTGAGCCAAAGTCAAAGCTTAACTGACTGAGCCACCCAGGCGCCCGTTTATTTATTTTTAAGTAAGTATAGTTGACACACTATGTTACATTAGTTTCAGATGTACAATTTAGTGACTTGACAAATTTATATATTAGGCTATGTTCACTACAAGTGTAGCTATCATCTGTTCGATATATCACTATTACAATATCATTGACTATATTCCTTATGCTATCTATACCTTTTATTCCCATGACTTATTCATTCCATAACTGGGAGCCTGTATCTCCCACTCCTTTTCACCTATTTGTCCAACTCCACATTCCTCTCCCCTCTGGCAATCATGTTTGTTCTCTGTATTTATAGGTCTGATTCTGCTTCTTGTTTGTTTAAGATTCTGCTTATGAGTGGAATTTGTCTTTCTCAATCTGACTTATTTCATTTAGCATAATACCTTCAACATCCATCTATGTTGTCTCAAATGGGACAATATCATCCTTTTTATGGCTCAGTAATATTCCATTGTGTATATATAGCACATTTTCCTTATCCATTCATCTATCAAAGGACCCTTAAGGTGCTTCCATATCTTGGCTATAGAAACTAATGCTGCAGTGAACACAGGGGTGCATATACCTTGTTGAATTAGTGTTTTACTTTTCTCTGGGTAAAGACCCAGTAGTGGAGTTACTGGATCATATGATATTTCTATTTTTAATTTTTTTTTTTTTTTTTTTTGAGGAACCTCCAAATTGCTTTCCACAGTGGCTGAACCAATTTACATTCCCACCAACAGTGCACAGGATTCCTTTTTCTCAACATCCTCAGCAACACTTATTTCTTGTCATTTAGATTTTAGCCATTCTAATTCATATAAGGTAATATTTCACTACAGTTTTGATTCCTATTTCCCTGATGATTAGTGATATTAAGCTTCTTTTCATGTGTCTGTTAGCCAATTGTAAGTCTTCTTCAGAAAAATATCTATTCAGGGTTCCTGCCATTTTTTAATTGGATTTTTTTTTTTTTTTTTTTTTGGTGTTAAGTTGTATAAATTCTTTATATATTTTTGATATTAACTCTTATCAGATATATCATTTGCAAATATCTTCAGTAAGTTGTCTTTTTGTTTTGTTGATGGTTTCCTTCACTGTGCAAAAGTTTTTAATTTTGATGTAGCTCCAATAGTTTATTTTAGCTTTTGTTTTCCTTGCCTTAGGAGACATATCTAGAATAATGTTGTTATGGCCAATGTCAGAGGATTACTGCCTATATTCACTTCTAGGATTTTTAGGGTTTCAGGACTCACATTTAGGTCTTTAATCCATTTTGAGTTTATTATTTATTTAAAGTAGGCTCCACACCCAACATGGGGTTGAACTCATGACCCTGAGATCAAGAATTGATGCTCTACCTAAAGAGCCAGCCAGGTGCCCCCATTTTGAGTTTATTTTTGTGTATGGTGTTAGAAAGTGGTCCAGTTTTGGGGAACCTGGATGGCTCAGTCAGGTAAGCATCTGCCTTTGGCTCAGGTCATGATCCCAGGGATCTAGTCCCTCATCAGGCTCCCTGCTCAGCAGGGAGTCTGCTTCTCCCTCTACCCTTCCCTCCTGCTCATGCTTTCTCTCTCTCTCTCTCAAATAAATAAAATCTTTAAGAAAAAAAAAAAGTGGGGGTGCCTGGGTGGCTCAGTTGGTTGAGCAACTGCCTTCGGCTCAGGTCATGATCCTGGAGTCCCAGGATCGAGTCCCACATAAGGCTCCCTCCTCAACAGGGAGTCTGCTCCTTCCTCTGATCCTCCCCTCTCTCATGTGCTCTCTCTCTAATAAATAAAATCTTTAAAAAAAAAAAAAGTGGTCCAGTTTCATTCTTTTATATGTAACCGTCCAGTTTTACCAGCACCATTTATTGAAAAAACTGTATTTTCTCCATTGTATATTCTTGCCTACTTTTTCATAGATCGACCATATAATTGTGGGTTTATTTCTGGGGTATTTATTCTGTTTCACTGATCTATATGTCTATTTTATGCCAGTGCCATACTGTTTTGATTACTACAGCTTTGTAGTATATCTTGAAATTTGGTATTGTGATACCTCCAGGTTTGTTCTTCTTTCTCAGGATTGCTTCAGCTATTTGGGGTCTTCTGTGGTTTCATACAAATTTTAGTATTAATTGCTCTAGTTCTGTGGAATATGTTGTTGGCATTTTGATAGGGATTGCAATGAATCTGTAGATTGCTTTGGGTAATATGGACATTTTAACAATATTCATTCTTCTAATCCATGAGCATGGAATGTCTTTCCATTTGTTTTTGTCATCTTCCATTTCTTTCATTAGTGTTTTACAGTTTTCAGAGTATAGGTCTTTCACCTCTTTGGTTAAGTTTATTTCTAAGTACTTTATTCTTTCTGATGTGACTATAAATGGTGCTGTTTTTATAATTTCTTTTCCTACTACTTTGCTATTAGTGTGTAGAAACACTACTGACTGGGTATTAATTTTGTATCCTGCCACTTCACTGAATTACTTTATTACTTCTAGTAGTTTTTTTGATGGGAGTCTTTAGGATTTTCTATGTAGAGTATCATGTTGTATGCAAATAGTGACAGTTTAACTTCTTTACCAATATTTCTTTTGCTTGTCTAATTGCTGTGGCTAGGACTTCTAGTAATATGTTGAATAAAAACGACATGAGTGAGGGGCACCTGGGTGATTCAGTTGGTTAAGTGTCAGACTCTTGATTTTGGCTCAGGTTATGATCTCAGGGTCCTGAGACTGAGGCCTGCATTGGGCTTCACACTGAGCGGGGAGCCTGCTTAAGATTCTCTCTCTCCCTCTCCTTCTGCCCCTCCCTCCCTGTGCTCACTCACTCTCTCTCTAAAAAAAAAAAAAAAAGACAAGCGTGTACATCTTTGTCTTATTCCTCATCTTAGAGGGAAAGCTCTCAGTTTTTTATCGAGTATGAGATTAGCTGTGGGATTTTCATATATAGCCTTTAGCACGTTGAGATATAACTTTTATCCTTTGTTCTGCTGATGTGGTGTATGACCTTGATTGATTTGCAAATACTGAATCATCCTTGCATCCCCAGAATAAATCCCACTGACTGTGGTGAATGATGTTTTTAATGTATTATTGGATTCAGTTTGCTAACATGTTGCTGAGGATTTTTGCATCTATGTTCATCAGGGATATATTAGCTGGTACTTTTCTTTTTTTGTGGTCTTTGTCTGGTTTGGGTAATGCTGGCTTCACAGAATGTATATGAAAGCTTTCCTTCCTTTTTTTTTTTTTTAAAGATGTCTATTCATTTGACAGAGAGAGAGGGAAAGCACAAGCAGGGGGAGCAGCAGGCAGAGGGAGTGGGCAGGGACCCTGACACAGGGCTCAATCCCAGGACCCTAGAACCAAGACCTGAGCCAAAGGCAGACACTTAACCAACTGAGCCACCCAGTGCCACTTTCCTTTTCTATTTTTTAGATTACTTTGAGGAGAATAGATATTAACTCTTCTTTAAATGTCTGGTAGGATTCACCTGTGCATTCATCTTGTCCTGAACTTTATTTTTTGGCAGTTTATTGATTGCTGATTCTATTTCACTACTTGTAATTTCTGTTCAGATTTTCTACTTCTTCCTGGTTCAGTTTTGGAGGATTCTATGTCTCTAGGAATTTATCTATTTCATCCAGGTTGTTCAGTTTGTGGGCATATAATTTTCATAGTATTCTCTTTAATGCTTTGCATTTCCATGGTTTTAACTGTTAATTCTCCTCTCTTATTCCTGATTTTATTTATTTGCATCCTTTCTGTTTTTTTCTTGATGAGTCTGGCTAAGGGTTTGTCAATTTTATTAACCTTTTCAAAGAACTAGCTCTTGGTTGTATTGATTTTTTTCTATGTTTTTCTTTTCTTTAACTCTCCATGTCATTTGTTTATCCTCTGATCTTTATTTCCCTCCTTCTACTCACCTTAATTCTTTATTTGCAAAAAAAGTCATATTTTGACACAAATTCATAATAAAGTGCTATTCATATTATCTAAGTGTTGTGTGTTTTTAAAATAAGCCATATCTAAAATATTCAGCTAGTTCAAGTGTATTTCCAAGAAAGACTAGCTTTTCAGCATAGTTTTGGGGTAGTGTCCTAAGGGTATGTGAATTTGTGATTCAAAATAATATCTATTTAACGTAGGGGGAAAAAACTATATTTACTTTTAAGTACAATATTTATGAATGTTTATAAATTATAAATTAAATGTTCAAAATGCATCATTAGCATTGTGATGTGTGTATCCAAACCCATCATAAAAAGGACTTTTAAAAATTAACTTATAAATTCTGATTCATATATCCATTTCAATGGATATAATTTCAACCTATAGATAATAAGCTACATGTTAATACATGTTTAACAGATGCAGAAAAATAAATTTATCTAGAACTTCAAAATAATTATGCAATGTATACTATCCTTAAGATGTCTAGATTATAGGATTATAGTGTTATATATATCTTTATAAAAGAAAATTTAGATATTGATCCAAAGATATACATAGATTCCCTGATAGTGTTAACAATATAAGTGGGTTTTATTGTATATAAAGCTAATCTTCAATAATATGAATATTTTAACATATGACCACCAACTATTAGATTGATATCTTAATGTTTTAGATGTATGTGCTTTTCTATGGTATTTAGCTAATATATTAGTACATAAATTAATATTATATATAGAAGGGAAACAATTTTCAAATTTGATGTTTTTGAGTATATGCTTCCATTTAAAAGTTGCATATATTATAGTTTTGGCTTCTGTATGAGAACATGGTGCTAATCATTGCTAGAGTTATCTAAGGATCATCAAGGGAAGTGTGCCTGAGTCCTAACATCCTAACATTGTTGAGCCTAACCATTTTGGAACAACTTAGCTCTAGACTTCTTGTAATGTGAGATAATGTCTATCTTTACTATTTAGTTCACATTTAATTGGATATTCTATTAAATGCAGTCAAAACTTTCCTAAACGTTATATAATCATATAATTTTTCTTGAAATGTAAGAATTGTTCTACTCACTCACCAATAGGTTAAAAGAGAAAATACTGAAAAGAAGCGGTTGATAAAACTCAAAACACATCCTTAAAGAACATTCTTAGCTAACTATGAATTGAAAGAAATTTCTTTAAGTTTATCTTCTAGAAGACCATTCCTAATGAAAGATCACAACTATTCACTTTTTAGTCAAAATAAAAGAGGAGGGGCGCCTGAGTGTTTCAGTCAGTTAAACGTCTGCCTTCAGCTCAGGTCATGACCCTGAGGTCCTGGGATCGAGCCCCAACTTGGGCTCCCTGCTCAGAGGGGAGCCTGCTTCTCCTTTTCCCTCTGTCCCTCTCCCCACTCATTCTCTCTCTCTCTCTCAAATAAAGAAATAAAATCTGAGGGGAAAATAGTCTTTCATAGAACAAAAGTTTCAATTTCAAAAAAAAGAGGATTATACAATCTCACTAATACTTGCAACATTATACTGGAGATCCTAGCCTCTGCAGTCACACACACACACACACACACGACGTATAAATATTAGAAAAAAAGACCAAATGCTCATTAATTGCAGGTGATTTCACAGAATCAAATACTTAGAAAAAATCTGGAATAACTGCTGTGTAACAAGAGACTGTGTAGCCACAGGCCTTGCTAATTTAAATACTAAATGCCTGACACATACTTTTTTTTCATCGTGCAAGTATTTATTGGGTCTCTCCCATGTGTCAGTTACTGTGCTAGATCTTGGAGATTCAAGTCAAGCAACACAGCACATTCCCTGACATTTATGGAATTCTGTCTAATATGAGAGACAGACACTAATAAAATATTTATACTAATATAAATCACAGAGTGTGATAAGTCCCCTTAATGAAATGTACAGTGATCTATAGGAGAAAGACTGAAGAAAAATCATGACATCAGGGATTTAAATAATGATGAGACAGTAATTAGATGAGGCAGAGGAAGGAGGGAAAAATGTCTCCAAAAGAAAAATGACACATGCAATGGCACTTGGAAGGAGCACAGCCCATTAGAGAAAGTTAAAGATGCCCAGTGTGTTCGAGAGACAATTCTCCATGGTATTTATGGACATCCTGTATTACCTGCTGTGCTGGACTATCTTTCCAAGGATATCTGTATAGCAACAACCATGGAAGATAGAGATAGTGTCTCTCTCTGGGGCAAAAGAGCATTTTCGTTTCCTGACCAGAATAATAAAAATATCTTCTTCCAGGTCAAAGACTGGACAAGTTTGCTAGCAGTCTATTTATAAGATCGAGGTTTTCCTAGGCTCATGGTTCATCAGTGATTTAGACCCA
The DNA here is from genome assembly GCF_004348235.1 of Phoca vitulina. Classification (NCBI taxonomy): domain Eukaryota; kingdom Metazoa; phylum Chordata; class Mammalia; order Carnivora; family Phocidae; genus Phoca; species Phoca vitulina. The sequence continues at coordinate 33,095,697 of NW_022589711.1, read as the reverse complement.
CTGTGTACAAGGCATCTACCTAGGCCTACATCCACATCACCCTCGTGGGACTTGGAATCAGGAAGAACCAAGATGAACAAAAATCTGCCTGCTGTGCTATGCCCAATAATATCCTCTGCCTCTGACCCAAGAATCTCGTGTCTTCTGCCAGCATCCATGAATCTGTGGCAGACTACACCATTTGCTTTCAAGTAGCATAAAACTTAAGCCCCTTCACATTTCATGGCAAGTGTGAGTGAAGCAAAGACAACGTGGAGTGAAGGGCAAAATATGACTCTGGAAGGGAAAGCAGGATCTTGCGATACATAGTCAGGAGTAATACTGCAAATATTTAACAACCATCTAGCACAGACACTATCCAATCCGAATAAATTTAAGAGAATCACAAAAGCTATTAACAGATCAATATGATCTTAGGGTTGCATAACTGCTGAATATGAGCCTTAGCCTTAGCCATGAATGTCTTATTTTTATCTTAAGAAAAATACAAAATCATCATAGGATGTTCAGCCAGGTAGTGATACTAACATTTGATTTTCAAAAAGAATACTCTGATGACAATTTAATGTCATTTGTGATCACAGACTGGATTCTGAACCAGAGGGGGAAAAATATTGTATGACAAAGATATTAATGGAAAACTGGAAATTTTTATCAAAGTCTACAGATAATAGTATTATTTTTGTTTCTGATTTCAATCATCATACTGTGGTTATATAAAATGATTTCTCATTTTCAAGAAATACACATTGAGGTGTTTAGAGGTAAGGGTGTACAACGTTTGCAATTTACTCTCTAAAAGTTACCCTCAAGGGGTGCCTGGGTGGCTCAGTCAGTTAAGCATTGACTCTTGATTCTGGCTCAGGTCACTATCTCAGGGTTGTGGGATTGAGCCCCATGTCGGGCTCTGCACTCAGCAGGGAGTCTGCTTGAGACTCTCTCCCTCTCCCTCTGCCTCTCCCCCTGCTCAGTGCTCTCGCTCTTTCTCTCAAATAAACACATCTTTAAAAAAAGTTTCCCCCAGGGATGCCTGGGTGGCTCTGTTGGTTAAGCATCAGCTCAGGTCATGATCCCAGGGTCCTGGGATCGAGTCCCGCATTGGGCTCCTTGCTCAGCTGGGAGCCTGCTTCTCCCTCTGCCTGCTCTGTCTCTCTCTCTCTCTCTGACAAATAAATAAATAAAATCTTTAAAAAAAAAAAAAAAAAAAGTTTCCCCCAAATGTATAAAAATAAAAAGAGAGAGAAAAAGAGGAAGGGAGGGAGGGAGGGAGCAAGGAAGGAAGGAAAGAAGGGAGAGAGGGAAGGGGGGAGAGACACAGGAAAAGAGAAAAGAATAAATGTAGTAAAATGTTAAGATCTGGCAAATCAAGGTGAAAGTTATATGGACCATTTTTATTTTTGAATCCTTTTTGTAAATCTAAATTTAGTTCAAAATATAAGCCTTAAAAAGCCAAAAGATTACTTTGTTTACAATATAAGAAATGTTTTAGAGGGGGCCATATAGTAGGGAAGCAAAGTGTATGTCTGAATAATAATCTAATTTTTGCATGCAAATCAAGTACATTATCTCCTGATTTAGTTGCCTTCTACCTTTCCCACCATAAGATGTGATCCAGTCATCTGTTTTCAGTTGATCTTTTATTATTCAGACATTTTTAATATTTTTAAGCAGTTTTACTCCAGCCTTATTATCTAAAAAGGATAAAGGTTTTCCTAATTCCTCTTCTCAATTTTCGCTGAAGAGTATTTTCCTAAAATCTCTATTTCTGAAAACTGATTCCATTTCATCATTTAAAATTTCCTAGCTTTCCCCCTGCAAAGCCATGTGCCTTTATTTCACATTCATGACCTAACCTCATTTCCACACCTAGTGACAGTCTCATCTACTTCTCCATTGCTTTGTGCAGCTCTGAAATTAACTAACTTTATATCTTGTTAGCTTGCCCAGCATAGTCCCATCTGCAGACTTAATGAGCAATCTCACCATTCCATCACCGGGGAAGATGCTAACTAATTATTAAATTATAAGGTAGAGTATGAAAAATCAATCTCTCTCTCCCTCTCCTCCCTCTCTCTCTCTCTCTCCCTCTCTCACACACACACACACACACACACACAAATATGGGTACATACAGGCTAATTCTAAACTCTTGGAAAGATCAGATGAGAGACGAGAATCTCAATAACAGCCTGTCTGCTTCCTGAATGCATTTGTGCTATGCTATTTGTGGTTATTCCATTGACTAAAAAAACAATTTTATAAAAATATATATTTCTAAAATATTAAGATGTACTTTATATATATACTTATATTTTATATACTCATTAAAAATATTATATTAATTTATATGATTAAATTTATTTTCTATTTTTATAGATATTAGGACTTAGGACCTCCTGGAGCTATGGGAGAGTCTCACACTTGATCAACAGAAGCATTGCCATCTGCAGCCTATTTGCAGCTAGACTGTAACATGTTGAAAACTGGGTGAGTTGTCTAAGTGTCAGAGGCAAAGAGAGCTCAGCCGGCCTCTTGTGACCTCAGAAGAAGTTGCAGAGATGCTGGAGGGGCCTGGGTCGTCAGCTCACCTTCACTGTAACACTGGAAACTTAGGTCTGGGTGAGCTTTTTCCAACACTGTGGTTGACTCAACTCCACGTTTGTTTTTCTCCAATGGAAAAAGTATTATCAAAAGCACATTTTATTATTTTTTTTAAAGATTTTATTTATTTGACAGAGGGAGACAGCGAGAGAGGGAACACAAGCAGGGGGAGTGGGAGTGGGAGAGGGAAAAGCAGGCTTCCCACCAAGCAGGGAACCCGATGCAGGGCTCGATCCCAGGACCCTGAGATCATGACCTGAGCCGAAGGCAGACACTTAATGACTGAGCCACCCAGGTGCCCCAAAAGCACATTTTATTGAAAGGAGCCAAAAAGGAGGCCAAGAGCTCCAGAAGTCCTGGGTCCCTATTCCTCCCCAGTCCCTGAACGTTCTTTGTATACTGATGGGATACACTCACTCTTGAGTAGCAAGTCGACTTCAAGATGTTAGCAAAACCGGGGCGCCTGGGTGGCTCAGTTGGTTAAGCGACTGCGTTCGGCTCAGTTCATGATCGTGGAGTCCCGGGATCGAGTCCCGCATCGGGCTCCCTGCTCGGCAGGGAGTCTGCTTCTCCCTCTGACCCTCCTCCCTCTCATGCTCTCTGTCTCTCATTCTCTCTCTCTCAAATAAAAAAAAAAAAAAAAAGATGTTAGCAAAACCAAAGCAGAGAAGATTAGACAGAGGCCAAATGTATCTTTAGAAAGAAATCAGATGACAATAGCATCTGCCATCTCAATCACAAAATCGGATCATGCTTTAATAGATAACATTAGGGCAGTAGTTAGCGTTATCAATGAAACTAAGGTTTGCCCTATGGAATTTGCGACTGAGGGACCAGGGCAGGAAATGGCATACAACCAAACTCAGCAGAGTAAGTGTAATTAACATGAATACTGCATTTGGGTCACTCCACGGACTGCATAGAGGTGGAGGGATTTTCAGCCCTACGATTTTCTCATTCTGTGTAACAGGTGGCTTCTCAAAAATGAATTCGAGGATATAAAAGTTGTCACTATCTGACAAGCTATTGGGCACTTAGTAAAAAAAAAAAAGAGAAATAGAAATTTTAAAAAGAAGGCTTGTCACAACCAAGTGAAGAGCACCTGGGTACCTCAGAGCTACCTTGCTAATTGGATACTTTAGCCAAGAGTCTAACCAGACAGCGGGGGGATCTTATGAAGCAGGAAAATTCCTGATATAATCCTGTCTTTTTCATAGGAATCCAGAAATGTAAAAATTATTCCATAAATTATCTTGCTTTTGGAACTTTCTATTACCTTCTTATCACCAGTGAGGAGAAAGGGGTATCTTCTGCCAGGTGCTGAGTTTTCTCACTCCCGAGCTGTCCCATAGACACCTTCCAGCCACAGGTGGGAGAATCACGTTCCAAGATCTTTCTCCTGTCCCCTCTAACACTGCATTGACCATTGGCCTTCTGGTTTTCTAGTCCTCCCTGACTGAATCCAGGGAAAAATTAAGTTCCAAGCACTGGCAGCCCAGATTTCAAAAAGGCTATCATCTCTTCTTTAAAGTCATGGGCACCTGGGTGGCCCAGTTGGTTAAGCATCTGCCTTTGGCTCAGGTCGTGATCCCAGGGTCCCTGCTCCATGGGGAGTCTGCTTCTCCCTCTGCCTCCCTCTCTCTCTGTCTCTCATGAATAAATAAATAAGTATCTTTAAAAAAAATAATAAAGTCAGAGCAGGCACTGACAGGCACAGTGGTATGGGAAAGTAACACACAATCCCTGTTCCCAGCAGTCAGTGTCTGGACACATCTGTGCAGGAAACCCCACTGCTAGTACACAGGAAACAGGGATTTCTCGTTCTACCTTCATTAAATAATTACAAACCAATTTTTAAATTGCAGAACATTGATCTCTGTTCTCAAGAAAATTATCATTCATCAAAGGAGTTCTCTGCCTCTTTCTCTGTTTAGGTCCCTTCTCATGTTAACCTTTTATTCCCCCAACACACACACACACACACACACACCCATTTGTTACTAAAGTTTTTCACATTCGCAGTCTTGCAGATTTACTGTCCCTGAACTGAGCAACCCCAACCCACAGGCTGCTCTTTATTGGTGTCAATCATGTTCTCAAAGGCTCTCTTCCCAGCCTCTCCGATGTCCACCTATATCTCATTTGGGTCCCCGGCAGTGCTATGATGTAGATGAAGATTATCAGTCTTGTTTTAGGACAAGAAAACAAAAAGCTCATAAAAGTTAAGTATCTTCCCCCAGGTCACATGCCTACTTAAGAGACAAATCAAATTTCCAGATGCCAAACTGCATGTTTTTCCTACTCCACTAAATTGTTGGTTTGCTCCATAGATTGGGTATGTTTCCCTTCAACAGGCCACAAATCAAAAGCTGTTTCCTTACAGAATTTTCAGATTTACCAAGAATCACTAATTTATATTACTGAATCTCATTTCCAGGCCAGTACATTCCCTGCTATGTGAAGGAGTCAGAATTCATGAATTTGAGCCTTCTCACTGGATTATAAATCCCTTGAGAGCAAAGATCTTATTTAAACTATAACAGCTTCTGTGGCTTTTGAACAGAGCCCAGCCCAAGATGAGTGATTCGATGGATATCAAGAACATCATGTTCTAGGGGCACCTGGGTGGCTCAGCTGGTGAAGCGTCCAACTCTTGGGTTCAGCTCAGGTCATGATCTCAGGGTGGTGAGATCAAGCCCGACGTCCCTCCCACTCCCCTCCACACTCAACAAGGAGTCTGCCTGAGAATTCTCTCCCTTTGCCCCCCCCAAACTCACGTGCATGCTCTCTCAATAAATAAATAAATTTTTTTTAAAAAGATCACAACTTTTTTTTTTTAAAAAAAGAGTATCATGTTCTCAAGCTGACTTCTTTGCCATTTGGCACGGCAATCATGTTTTCAGGTTGATCTGCACTATAATAGATAAATATGCCCTCAGATAAATGTGCCCTCATTTTTAATTGCTCTATAATTGGCAGCAGATTCCCAATTCTTTAATTTTCTCTGCCCTGTTTTCTTTGACAAATAGTGAATGATGTGTAAAATAGGCAGATGTACTTTTACAGCAGGCTTTTGGAAGCAACCCCTTGGTGGACCCATTCAGTAAACTAAAGATCACTTTTGAAAAAAATCCCTCAACTTCTTTTTTGCATGTAGATTTTCTTCTATCAGTTTTCAGAAACCAGGGTGCTCCTGTGATCTCGATAAACTTCAGTTCCCAGAAAGGATCACTTATCTTGTGAGCACAGAACTCAGTGGAAAATGAAAGAAAATGCAAATCTGAATTTCCACAAAGCCTAAGAAAAACCCTTCAGAAAATTAAATTCTGTTTACCTGGCATTTCCACTCAGATGGCAGGTGGTGGTGCTAGAAAAGTATCATCACAAAATTCTATCTACTTGATACAGTTGGTTTAGAACAAAGCAAGTTAAGTACGGAGGGAGAACGCTGTGACACCCTGACCGCAGCGAGGGGTGGGTCACGTGGGCCAGAGAAGTAGGAGACAAGTATTATCGTGGCGGAAGGTAATAATCAGAAAACCACTTTGCTTCATTTAAAGCTGTCAGAATGGATGAAATGGGAAGAGATTTGGAGTTTGATCTTCTTTTTCCCTTCCTAAATGAAAAACCAAACATGTTATCTTAAAAGCCTAATTTACTGGAGTGTGTTTTACTCTTCCTTAGGCAATTTCCAGAAATTTGAAAAGGCATTGTCACTCGATTCCTGCAGTGTACACTATTGAACTGTTTCTCTCTCTTCCGTGCTGTAGCAAAAAGTATTTAAATATTGACATTTGCATTTTAATTTTAAGTCTAACAGGCAGCTTCATACTGATAGCTCAATTGGTTGCTTTTTCTGCCCGCCCCCCCAATTTCCAATTTCATTAAACATTATGGCTGACAGAAGGCTTCAAAAGAGAGCACCCTTCAGATTAGACTAGATTTAGTAGATCTTTTAGACTTACTCTGTGTGACAGTAGGAGGGTGGGGGGAGGGGTTAAAGGAGAGCCAATACTTGAAAACACTTAGTACTAAGTTTCCAGCCCTAATCACTACTCAGGAAATGGTAGCTACTATTACCATCAACTTCACTACTTCAGGGAAATAAACATCTTACTCTGCGAGGCCAACAACGGGCCTGATTAAGTCTGCCATGTTGGGACTAGAGACAAAGGCACAAATTGGCCAGCAGCTGTTGACTCAAGTTCTTTAGAAAGGGTAATCTGATTTGGTCTCTGTCTTTGGACTTAACTTCTAATTTGAAATGAATAGCAAAAACTGAGAGTAACAGTTTCCAGGTAATAAAAAGGATCTTGTTTTGTAAGTATAAATGTAGTCTTCTTCATGATAACAGTAGTGATTGAAAACTAAAAAAATCTAGATAGCACCGTACTTACTACTTACTACAAACTTGGGAAGCACTTAATACTATGGAGTCACTTCTTAATTGACTTTAAAGGGAAACATAATAGCTACTCAACCTCATTTACAGTATGTGATGGATTTTTTTTACTAATGCCCAGAGAAAACAGTTTCTGGTTTGAGATTATTGGTCAAGTCTACTTATGTGTTAAAATAATAGATTTGCTTGCTGTTCCACTCTTAAACTAAACCTGCTGTTTAACAATAAACCTGCTGTTTATTATCTAAAATTTTGGAGAGAGGTTTGTTATAATTTTTGAATGTTTTGAAATCAGAGAAAATCCAAAGTCTTCAAATGAGGAAATCAGGGCATATGTTGAAAACTGATCACAAATTGACAGACGTTTTACTCTGACAAAAAAATTGAAAGTTATTTATTTCCCTTAAAAAATTTACTGAGTGCATGCTATGTGAAGGTTTGGCCAATGCAAATGTGAAAAGGACAGTCTCAACTCTCAAAATGTTTACAATCTGATAGCATACTTACCAAAAAATTTACATTTTCACATATTTACATGATGTTTTACAAATTTGTTTTTTAAAATTCAGGCAGTCTCTGTCGTTGCTGAGTAACAAAGGGCAGGATTATAAAATATAGGTCCATCTTATTGTCTGACACTTAACTACAATGTTCAGAGTATGACTTTTTATTTTAAATTGACTCTTCATTCTCATACCTAAAGCCTATTCAAGTGATCAGAATGCTCTTGGTAAAAGAACAAATAGAATAAGAAGTTCATTAGTAATAGTAGAGGTAAAAATACATAATCCAGCCTAGAAACATGGCCATAGAAACATAAATTCAAATAATTCTTCTTAAGCATTAAAGATGGACTCAACTCATAGAAATCACAGAGTAATTATTTGTACCAAAAGCAGTAAAAGACCTTGATTTTAGCAAGCTTTATAAGACAATCACAAAAAAATGTGGGCTCTAGCTTCATTACCACTCAGTTCCCATAACCTGACTCTTCAGAACTCAACCCTACACCCTGCTGTAAATTGTAAACAGAGAAGAGGCCAAACACTGAGATTCAAACATGAAAGAGAAGTAAGAGGCAGGGAGGGGGTGAGGGAAGATGGACTCAAGAAGGAGCAGAGAATTCTGGTAACAACAATCATGAGAAACTGTGTTCATTTCAGCCATCATCTTCCCACCAACAGAAGTCTAGCTCAGCTTGTAAGGATTCCAATCCACAAAGTACAATATGGAAATGTAGTTCATAAGACAGCCTGGTCGCTGGGTAATTTGTTCTTGTATATGGCTTCTGAGAGGAATGCATTAAGTATCAACATAAATACTGGCCAATTTTCAAACTGCTGCCATTTCATTTAGTATAAATTCCACAGTAACTCTGTATATCCTAGGGTAAGAGTATATTAATTAGTAAACTGCAGTGGGATTCATGTGATAATATTTATTTTCTCTCAATAAATATTACATTAGAATTAGCCCATCATATCAGGAAATTTTCTCCCAATTCTAATTAAGGTATATTAGATATGCATGAATTAGCATTGCCATGATAAATGCCAAATAAATTAATAACTATCGACCACTAATTATACGAAGAGACAGCAGAAAAATTGAAAAAGATTAAAATACAGTTTGGGAAGAGGCAGCTCCGATCTTATTTATTCAACCATGGAGAGCTGGGTTGTTTTTTTCTCATCCTTTTAAGATTCACATAAATTTATATCACCCAAACGTTCCACAGCTCACCATTATTTCGCTGCCTTTTCTTTCTTCTCTGATTTTCCTTTATCCCTTCTGAAACTGAAGCTTGAAACATATTAAAATCTGGATATAACCCATGAAAAATACTTTTTAAATTATTATATTTCTAAGACCATAAAGAACTCCCCCCAGCAATGATTATTTACCATGGTTAAAGTACATTTGAGACGAGTGGCATTAAAAACAAAAACATAAACCACATAGAAAGGCAGTCTTGATATTAGAAATAGTCCTGGGGGTGAGTGGAAGATATAAAGTGAACATCTGAATATCAAATAAGGTTTTGTGACAGGTAGTGTATCTACATATAAATGTTAGGCCTTGGAAAGCAATAAATATGGCACTTATGATTCCCAGTATGAGCTTTGAAGGCAATTTTGCTTTTGGCTAGAAGCAGTCTCCAAACATACAAAATCCCATTCAACATCCTAAAAAAGGTTGATCCAAGAAACAATTAATATTTGTTTTTGCACACTAAATTAAAATCTCACACATTTTTAAAGATTTTATTTATTTGCCAGAGAGAGAGAGAGCGTGCACGTGAGTGAACAAGAGCATAAGCAGGGGGAGCTGCAGGCAGAGGGAGAAGCAGGCTCCTCACTGAGCAAGGAGCCCATCACAGAACTCGATCCCAGAACCCTGGGATCATGACCCGAGCTGAAAGTAGACCCTTAACCATCTGAGCCACCCAGGCGTCCCAAAAGCTCACACATTTTTAAATATACTATTTTATTGGGAAATTTTTACCAACCGCAAGAAAATGAATGTTTAAGCATCTACACTATGACTTTATACGAGATATTACTTTAAATCTCAAGATCCATGAAAGGAGATGTTTTTAAGCCCCAATCTCCTCCATTCTTTAATTAAATTTTAACAAAGCTGTTACCACCCCTTTAAGTTGCAATTATTGCTGTAAGATATATACTTATTGATTGGTCTTGATAATTAAGGAGCAATAAACCATCTACAAATCACAGAGGTGACTTCAACCAGAGTTTTTAAAGTTTATGCAATGCACTGCACAGAAGAAGACATCAGGTGTACAAATATGTGCATCAAAAATAGGGCCACTGTTGGGGCGCCTGGGTGGCTCAGTCGGTTAAGCCTATGACTCTTGATTTCAGCTTAGGTCATGATCTCAGGGTCATGAGATGGATCCCCGCATCTGACTTCCCACTCCACGGGGAGTCTGCTTCTCTCCTTTTCCCTCTCCCTGCTCTCTCTTTCCCTCTCAAATAAATAAATAAATAAATAAATATTTTTTAAAAAAATAGGGCCACTGTCAGGGATTTATAAAAATTAATTAGCCCTACCCAGAGTAGTTTGAACAATCTCAAACTCTCAGCACTGTTAACAAAGTATTAGCTCCTATTAAATGCTTACTTATATATTTCATCATAAATACAAATGCTCATTTTTTTTCTTATTAGATGCAATGCTTATGAATCTAGTAACAAAAATTGCCTGTGGCTAACCACAAATTTTGGAATATAAAAGCAAATTTTATCAAAAGATTGTCCTTGAGACAGACTCAGTAACATCTTCAACTTGTAAACTTCAGCAAGTCATAAAAATGGCCAAACAGGTGACATACAGTTAATGTTATATGCTGGCAGAAATTCTAAAATTTGTTTTCAAAATATAATACCGAACTGCTCAGAATTGCCTATAATTCTTATAAAAAGTCATTAGCTTCCTACCACTTTCTGTGTTGCATTAATAAACTAACAGTTTCCATGTGATCACAGATGCTTACATGCTCATATGCTGGAGCAAACTCATGCCAACCACAGGGAAGCTTGAAACGTACTTTCCTTTTAGAGCAAAGATGGCCTTCTGGGGATTCTAAGTGATCACAGCAAATTCCCCAAAACACACACACACCAGACAGACAGACAGACACACACACACACACACACACACACACACACACACACACACCCCTTTCTGAATCACTTGGACAGCAAAACACCCCCTTCCTCCACCATGAGTCCTTCTCATGGCTAAGAAGCTACAGATCCTATTGGCCCCATATCTATATGCGACTTCATGCACAAGGGCCTGTAATGAAGCTGCACCATCATTTGGTTTAAGCAAGCTGGACCTTCAGGTCACACTGCATGAGTTTAGACACCCCTCTGCTACTTATTGGCTGGGAAACCTTGGATCTGTCATTTCATCTCCCCAAGCCTCATTTTCCTCTCTCTACAAAAGTATGTAATTTTAACTAAATCATAAATTAGTTGTAAGAATTATATAAGCTTATATACATGCAAAATTGTTGGCACTGGCTGAATGATAAATGGTAATTACCTTTTCTCTCTGCATGTGTGTATTTATGTACATATATATATAGTTGTTAAAATATATATGTTTATTAAAATATGTAAACGTTTATTAAAATATGGGATCCCTGGGTGGCTCAGTTGGTTAGTCGACCAACTCTTGGTTTAGGCTCAGGTCATGATCTCAGGGTCATGAGATCAAGCCCTACATCAGGCTCCAGGCTCAGCACAGAGTCTGCTTAAGACTTTCTCTCCCTTCCCTCTGCCCCTCCCACCCCCATGTGCACGCACTCTCTCTCTCTCCCTCTCTTTGCCCCCTCTCTATCTCAAAAATAAAATATGTATCTATATACCTTTATACATCTATAGATATGGCATATAAAGACATATATATGTCCATGTAAATGTATAGCGTATCAATGCTCAGCAAACTTTTCTGTAAAGAGCCACATGGTAAATAGTTTAGGATTTGAGGGCCACCCAGTCTCTACTGCATGTACTCAACTCTGCTATTGTAGTGCAAAAGTAACCATCAATAAAACATATGCAAAAAAGCTTTTGGTTGTGCTCCAGTAAAACCTGATTTACAAAAATAGGGGGAGGTCAGATTTGAATGGTACTTTGCAAATCCCAGTACAGACTATACGTAGTGTAGATGCTGCATATACTGTGTATGTGGTGTGTGTGCACAAATATAGCTTAGATATGACTTTTCTAAAGTTGGATTTAGTATATTTTTATGGGCTTGTTAAGTATCTGTATGTTTGTGTGAAAGGGCCTTGTGAATATTCACCCAAATGAATCTTGGAGACACGTGTCTAAGTATTTTATATGCAATGGAGATGTTTTTCTCAAAGGACAAGTGCTTTCATTACTACTACATAATTTGCCAAATGCAAATATTTTTACAGTCCTCTGAAGATGCAAGGTTCCCCACACTGGTAATGACAATAAAATGTGAATAATAATCATAGCCATAATTTTTAGCACATATTACATGCTAGGTGGTGAATTAAGACTTTGATGCTGACATCTATAGTGCAAAAAGATACTGTCTCAATTTTACAAATGGGAAATGTTGGTTTGACCAATAGTCACTCAAAGTAAGTAAGAATTGATGCGGGGAGCAAATCTGCTTTCTGTTTATACAGTCACAGGGTTTTAGAGCTCTAAAATGATTAATTGATTCTCTAGATCCAAACCTGCTGTCTCTTCTCCAATACTCCATCTTGCATATAAGCAGCCAAGAGAGGTGAAGTGATCTGTCCAAGATTCCTTAGCTAGTGAAAAGAACTGGGACTTAAGTTCATTACAAGTTTTACATGGAATGGTAAAATAGATTGAACTCAGTCAAATGTAGTGAATGAGAATTCTTTATTCCGTAGCAAAACTACAAGGTTCAATACGTAGTTTAATTTCACTTATCCGAAGTTGCAAGTTTAAGCTGTACAAATATATATGGAAAATAAAGTCAGTCTTTGTCAGATTTTAAAACTTCTTTGGAAATCAGAGCACCCATTTGAAAGAATATTCCCTTAAGCCCTCATTTATATTCTTACTGTATTTATTACCTCTTCTTCATTCAAATAGCTTATCTCCCCATGATTAGCCTTGTAGAGAATTAATTCAGCCTCTTGGCCTGACCTTAGACACAGGTCCCTCTACGCTGGTCTGAGCATTTCTTTGAAGTCATTATTGTCCTCTCTTACCACCTTCCCCCCTCTGACCCCAGGCCCCTGGCAGCATAATGACCACAAGCCTACTAAACTCAGGTCTCTGTTCTTTGTGGCTGAGCAGCCCTTGGCTGAAGGGTATTCCCCAAAAATTAGCATGTGGCCCCCTTAACACTCCTGTCTTTAGAAAATACTGCAAAAACCACCATGTCGAGGGATTGGAATATTGAATTTGTTGCCTCTTTCTCTATCTAGTGATTGAAAGTTATTCATTTCCTTGACATTCACTGTGCAATTGTTAATTCAAATATATCAAAAATAGTTTAATTAAAATTGTAAGAACCCATATGATAAAATGCATTATTAATTAGTCAGAAATACTTCCATAAGAATTTCAGTATGTTTAGCTATTAACTGTACCACTGCATGATGAAACACACAAAAATATTATAGTCTTTGAACTTTAAAATTTAGCATTATATTTAACAATTTTAATATGCTTTATATTTCACATTAAAGGATAAATTCAACTTTCTCAATATTTCACTTCTGAAATAGCTTTCTTTTTATCAGAAATTCAATTTGTAATTGCACCACAAGCATTATTTTTAGCTTTATAAACTGGGCTTTTCAATCTATACTCCAACTGTAGTTTACCTTAAGCCACAGTAAAGAAACGCTTTTCCCTCCATACACACAATCTGTTTCTATGGAATACCAGTGACAAGAGGCCTCTGCTTCCCTGAAAACAACCCTACCAAAATGATCAGGAAACCAAAACAAAATAAACACATTTGCCATTCATTCTCAATATTATCAGATCCTTAACATAAGCCCTGAAAAATCTTTGGCAAACATGCTTTTAGAGGAATAGAACACTCTACCACCGCCATCTTCCTTTGTTAATAGAGAGTCTGGGGTTTGTTTTTGTTTCTTGTTTGTTTGCTTGTTTATCTTACTTATTTGCTTTGTTTTGATTTTCTTATAAGCATCTTGAATATCATTAGTTTTGGTTTTATATTAAATCCTAACTTTCTCAAATTTTAATCAAATGCTACTTGTGATATTTTAATTGAAAACAAATGCTTACTTCCTTGTTTTGTTTTCTACGAAAGTGAAACTAGTTATGACATCTAATATTTAATTAAAAGCATCTTGGACTACATGGTATGCCCTTAAATTGGTTTCTCACTCCTCCATATAGCAACACATCCTACTTGAACATTGTGGTTCTCAACTCACACAAAAATCCAGTCCTGAAAAGATGTTTTATCAGTTATCCAAATATTTATTCTATATTTCATTCACTTTTTTCAACAAATATTTCTTGAATGATAATTTTTTAAAGACTTATTTATTTATTTTTGAGATAGAGAGAGCACATGCATGTGCACAAGCTGGGGAGAGGCAGAGGGAGAGAGAGAATCCTCAAGCAGACTCCCTGCTGAGTCTGGAGCCCAGTGAGGGGCTTGATCCCAGGACCCTGAGACCTTGACCTGAGCTGAAACCAAGAGTCAGACTCTCAACCAACCGAGCCACCCACTGTGCCAAATACTGATTATTCTGTGAATAAAAGAAACATAATACCCTCTTCCAAAAGTTTACAAACCAGTGAGAAAGACAAATAATAGAAATAATAAATAAATATAAAACTAATAAATAAATATAAAATTTCAAATTGTAAAAATCTCCCTAGGGAAAAAACTCACCAAGTGCAGTGACAGAAAAATGGGACTTTATACAGATGAGAGTATTGGAAGACAATGCTGATGAGGTATCACCTGAACTGAAACTGGAAGGATGAGAAGGAGTTAGTCGCCGAAAATGGATGTGGGGCACCTGGGTGGCTCAGTCGGCTAAGCGTCCAACTCTTGATTTATGCTCGGCTGGTGATCTCAGGGTCATGAGATCAAACCCTACAGGCTCTGTGCTCTGGTGGAGTCTGTTTGAAATTCTCTCTCTCCCTCTCCCTCTCCCTCTGTCCCTCCCCCTACTTGCACACATGCTCTCTCTAAATTAATTAATTAATTTAGTTAATTATTTATTTTTAAAAAAGAAAATGGATGTACAAGAGCTTAAGGAAAAGAGAGCAGCCTGTAGAGATGGACATCCCTAATATGGAATATGGGCGGGCATCTCTGAAACATTAAAATGTCCAAACTGACGGGGACATAGTAGTCAAGTAAAGAGGAAATAAGGTTGAAGAGTTAAGTAGTGAGTTTGTAGTTTGTTATAAAGGATTAATTTTTTTCCAAGAACAAAGTAAACCTTTGGAAAAAGTTTTAAGTTGGGAAATGACATAACCAGAGTCATATGTATAAATATATAAATACATACATACACATATGAAAATTTTGATCACTATGATTGTTCTTTGGAAATGGACTGGAGATGGACCATAATGGAAGCAGAGGGGCCTGTTGGGAGATTATTCCAGAAATTCTGCTAAGAGATCATGATCACCTGGATGCAGATGTTGGCAGAAGAAATGGGAGAGGTAGACAAATTCAACAGATATTTTGGAGGCAAAAATTATAGGAACTTCTGAAAGACTGGATGTTGAGGATGAGGGGAGGAAACAGAGACATTGCATTTTTTTTTTTTTAAGATTTTATTTATTTGACAGAGAGAGCACAAGCAGAGGGAGAGAGAGGGAGAAGCAGGCTCCCTGCTGAGCAAGGAGCCCGATGTGGGACTCGATCCCAGGACCCTGGGAACATTGACCCGGGCCGAAGGCAGCCACTTAACCGACTGAGCCACCCAGGCGTCTGAGACATTGCATCTTTCATCCTTTCAGATAGGAAGAGGTTGAGTGACTCTGAGGGTGAGACTTAAAAAATTAAAAGGAAGCATGTTGAGTTTGAAGCTACAGAATGAAAAGCAGCTATCCTTGGAGCAAAAGAAACTTTCTCCCAACGTCTGCATTAAATACAAGGTGAAAATCAGTAACAAGAACCCTTGTTTCAATTTGCACAAGTTCCTAATTTCCTTCAGCCACCCTTACTAATTCAAAGAACCTTTACCCAACTCTGGTATCAAGAGTGATGGCTTAAAAAAAAAAAAAAAAGACTCATGGCTACTCAAAAGATAAAGAGTGCTTTAAAAAAATGGGGACATGTCAAAAGACCAGAGGAGCCAGTTTAAAAAGGGGCTCTTTCTGAATGAAGCTGAGATAATATAAGCCATGAAATAAATGAAAGTCTCAGATTATAACCCACAGAATAAAATAAGAATCTATGACTTCACACTGGTATAAATATATAAGCAAGGAAAACCTCCTTGCAGTAGAATTTCAACTAATAAATATCAAGCAATGATGACGATAGGAAAAAACCTCCATTTGGCAACCACTGCAGTAACAATTTCCAGGCAAGAATCATTTAGGGATGCTAAAAATCATGAGTGAAAGTATGATAATAGGATACTAACTTGGGGGTGCCTGGGTGGCTCAGTCATTAAGCGTCTGCCTTCGGCTCAGGTCATGATCTCAGGGTCCTGGGATCGAGCCTCACATCGGGCTCCCTGCTCGGCGGGAAGCCTGCTTCTCCCTCTCCCACTCCCCCTGCTTGTGTTCCCTCTCTCGCTGTGCCTCTCTCTGTCAAATAAATAAATTAAAAATCTTTAAAAAAAAAAAAAAGGATACT
Organism: Phoca vitulina; assembly: GCF_004348235.1. Lineage (NCBI taxonomy): Eukaryota > Metazoa > Chordata > Mammalia > Carnivora > Phocidae > Phoca > Phoca vitulina. The sequence goes on along the minus strand of NW_022589711.1, from coordinate 33,079,331 downwards.
AACTTGATCTCAAAATATCTCTCAACAAGATATTTATTAATTACAAAGCAATAATAGTAACTTAAGAGTAAAGAAAACTGACAAATGCCACCTTACTAACCCTGACCTTAACCTTAACTCTATCTTAACCTTAACTTTAACCCTAACATCACCAGTACTGGAACAAGTCAACAACATGTGCCTCCCAATATGGTGCACGACAAGAACACAGCACTACATCTGCTGTATTCCTGTCAGAAATTCATAGCCTGAATTGAATATAAGAAAACATCAAACAAACCCTAATTGCGAGACATTTTACAAAATAGCTAGCCTATGTTCCTTTAAAACGTAAGATCATGGGGGCGCCTGGGTGGCTCAGATGGTTAAGCCTCTGCCTTCAGCTCAGGTCATGATCCCAGGGTCCTGGGATGGAGCCCCGCATCAGGCTCCCGGCTCAGCGGAGAGCCTGCTTTTCCCTCTCCCTCTGCAACTCCCCCTGCTCATGCTCTCTCTCTCTGTATCTCTCTGTCTCAAATGAATAAACAAAAAAAACTTTAAAAAAAAAAAAAGTAAGATCATGAAAGACAGAGAGTGACTGTAGAACTCTTCCACGTTAAAGGATACTATTTCATCAGCATTAACATCCCTATTTCGATTATTATAAAGTAGTCCCCTTTTATCTGTGGCTTTGCTTTTTGCAGTTTCAGTCATCCCCAGTCAACCAAGGTCTGGAGCAGATGATCCTCCTTCTGATGTATAATCAGAAGGTCAACAGTAGCCAAAAGCTACAATACAATGCCTACATCATTCACCTCACTTCATCTCATAACACAGGCATTTTATCATCTGACATCATCACAAGAAGAAGGATGAAAGAGACTTGTCAAATCACTATGTTGTACACTGGAACCTAACATAACATTGTGTGCAACTAATAATAATTGCAGTTTAAAAAAAAAGAAGGGTGAGTACAGTACAATAATATTTTGAGAGACAAACTACATTCACATAACTTTTACTGCAGTATATTATTACAATTGTTCTATTAATGCTGTATAATCTCTTACTGTGCTTAATTTATAAATTAAACTTTATTACAGGTATGTAGAGGGGAAAAAGCATAGTATATAAAAGGTTTGGTATCCTCCACAGTTTTAGGCATCTACTGGGAGTCTTGGATCATATTCCCTGTGGATAAGATGGGGGGAGTACTGTAATGTAGTTTTATAACAGAATGTCCTTGTTTTTAGATCCATCAAAATCCTAGAGAACACAGGCAGCAACCTCTGTGACCAACTTCTTGCTAGACACGTCTCCAAAGGCAAGGGAAAGAAAGGCAAATATGAACTATTGGGACTTCATCCAGATAAAAAGCTTTTGCACAGCAAAGGAAATAGTCAACAAAACCAAAAGACAACTGACAGAATGGGAGAAGATATTTACAAATGACATATCAGATAAAGGGCTAGTATCCAAAATCTATAAAGAACTTATCAAACTCAGCACCCAAAGAACAAATAATCCAATCAAGAAATAGGCAGATGACATGAACAGACATTTCTGCAAAGACATCCAAATGGCCAACAGACACATAAAAAAGTGCTCAACATCACTCAGCATCAGGGAAATACAAATTGAAACCACAATGAGATACCACCTCACACCAGTCAGAATGGCTAAAATTAACAAGTCAAGAAACAACAGATGTTGGTGAGGATGCGGACAAAGGGGAACCCTCTTACACTGTTGGTGGGAATGCAAGCTAATGCACCCACTCCAGAAAACAGTATGGAGGTTGCTCAGAAAGTTGAAAATAGAGCTACCCTATGACCCAGCAATTGCACTACTAGGGATTTACTCCAAAGATTCAAATGTAGTGTCCGAAGGGGCACCTGCACCCCAATGTTTATAGCAGCAACATCCACAGTACCAAACTATGAAAAGAGCCCAGATGTCCATCAATAGACGAACAGATAAAGAAGATGTGGTGCATATATACAATGGAATACTACTCAGCCGCCCCCCCCCAAAAAAAGAAATCTTGTCATTTTTAATGACGTGGATGGAACTAGAGGGTATTATGCTCAGCGAAATGAGTCCATCAGAGAAAGACAATTAACGTATGATCTCACTCATATGTAGAATTTAAGAAACAAAACAGAGGATCATAGGGGAAGGGAGGGAAAAATAAAACAAGACGAAATTAGAGAGGGAGATCACAAACCATAAGAGACTCTTAATCACAGGAAAAAAACTGAGGGTTGCTGGATGGGAGGGGGGTGAGGGGATGGGGTAAGTGGGTGATGGACATTAAGGAGGGCACATGATGTAATGAGCACTGGGTGTTATATAAGACTGATGAATCACTGAACTCTACCTCGGAAACTAATAATACACTATATGTTAATTAATTGAATTTAAATTTTAAAAAAAGAGAGAGAATGTCCTTGTTTTTAGGAAATGCCCACTGAATTATTTAACAGGATAGGGATATAGGGGACATGACTTACTGTCAAGCATTTGAGAAAAAAAAATCATGTACTTACACACACAAAATATGCTAAAGCAAGTATGTTTAGATATTAACATTTGGGGAATTTGAGTGAAAAGTATATGGCAGTCTCTGTTCTATTATTAAGTCTGAAATTATTTCAATATTTTATTTTTTTAAAGATTTATTTATTTATTTGAGAGAGAGAACACAGGGGGTGGCGGGAGAAAGAGATTGAGAGAATGAGTAGGGGGAGAAGCAGATTCCCTGCAGAACAGGGAGCCAGCAGTGGGACCCCATCCCAGAACCCTGGGATCATGACCTGAGCCGAAGGCAGACGCTTACCGACTGAGCCACCCAGGCACCAGAATCTTAAGCAGACTCTGCACTTAGTGCAGAGGGCAACATGGATCTCAATCTCATGACCTGAGCCAAAACCAAGAGTCAGACGCCTAACCAACTGCACCACCCACATACCCCTATTTCAAAATTTTAAAAAGAGTTTTTCCTAGCCCCCTTGCCCCCCCTGAAAAATGTTTTAAAGGGTTTTTTTTGGTTTTTTTTTTTAAAGATTTTATTTATTTGACAGAGAGAGAGAGACAACGAGAGAGGGAACACAAGCAGGGGGAGTGGGAGAGGGAGAAGCAGGCTTCCAGCAGAGCAGGGAGCCCGATGCGGGGCTCAATCCCAGGATCCTGGGATCATGACCTGAGCCGAAGGCAGACGCTTACCGACTGAGCCACCCAGGCGCCCCTGTTTTAAAGTTTTTGAAAAAGGATAATGCAAACAATGGCCAATGCCTCTTATAAATATAGATACAAAATCCTCATCGAAATACTTGCAAACCATATTCAACAAAATATAAAAGGATTATACATCATGATCAAGGCAGATTTATCCCAGGGTATAAGCTTGGTTTAACACAAAAAAGAAATCAATGTAATACACTATATTAATAGAAAAAAGGACCAAAACAAAAACAACACAACCTTCTCAATCAACACAGAAAATGCATTTAATAAAATTCACTTAAAAGACCAAGAAATAGAAAAAACTTCCTCAGTTTGATGAGGATATTTATGGAAAACCACAGCTAACACCACACATCTTCCCCTAAGATCAGAAATAAGAAAAGGATGCCTGTATTCACTTTTATCAACACTGTTATAGAGGTCCTGGTCAAGGCAATTAGATCAGAAAAGACTGGAAAGAAAGATGTAAAACTATCTCTATTTGTAGATATAGTTTTACATCAAACTATCAAATTAGTGTGTAATTTTGTACACAAAATTATGATTTTGTGTACAGAAAATCCTACAGGATCCACTAAAAAAATATTAGAATTAATAAGTGAGTTCAGCAAATTTGTAGGCTACAAGATTAATATGCAAAAATCAATTGTATGTCTATCTATAAGCAATGAACAATCTGAAAATAAAATTAAGCAATTTCATTTATAATAGCAACACATAAAATAAAATAAAATAGGAAAAATTTGTAACAAAAGAAGCTCAAGGCCTGACAATGAACCCTCCAAAATACTGTTAAAAAAAGTTAAAATCTAAATAAATGGAGGGGCACCTGGATGGCTTAGTCAGTTAAGCATCCAACTCTTGATCTCTGCTCAGTCTTGATCTCAGGGTTGTGAGTTCAAGCCTTGTGTTGAGCTCCACAGTGAGCATGGAAGCCTACATAAAAAGTATGTATGAATGAATGAATGAATGAATGAATGAATAAATAAATGGAAGCACATTTCATGTTCATGAATAGGAAAAAAAAATTGTTAAGATGGCAATACTTGCCAAACTAATCACAAATTCAACAAATGAACTTCCAAAAGTCCACCTGTTTTTTGTGTTGTTTTTTTTTTTTCCATAGAAATTGATAGGCTGGTACTAAAATTCATATGGAAATTCAAGGGATCTTAAAGAGCCAAAACCTTGAAGAAAATGAAATTAAAGAACTCATACTTCTTAATTTCAAAACCTACTGCAATGTAACTAAGACAGTGTGATACAGACAGATAGACATACAGATAATGGAATAAAACTGAGAGTCCAGAATAAACCCTCATGTTTACAGTCAATTGATTTTGGACAAAGATGGGAAAACAATTCAACAAGAAGAGAATAACATTTTCAACAAATGGTTCTGGGACAACTAGATATATACATCCAAAAGGATGAATTTAGACAGTCCTATTTCACAATATACACAAATATTAACTCAATATGGATAACAGAACTAAATATAAGAGTTAAATGATAAAATACCTAGAGGAAAACATAGAAGTAAATCTTTTGGACTTTGGGTTACTCAGTGACTGATTTCTTAGCAACACTAGCACATGACACAAAAGGAAAATAGAACTGAACTTCATCAGAATTAAAAACTTCTGTGTATCAAGAACAGTGAAAAGACAACTCACAGAATAGGAGAAAATAGTTTTAAACCATGTACCTGAGAAGGGACTTATATTCAGAATATATTATAAAACATGACTTGACAATAACAAGATAAATAATCCAATTTGAAAATAGGCAAGGGATTTGAACAGACATGTCTCCAAAGAAGATACACAAATAAATGGCTAATAAGCACCTAAAAAGATGCTTAGTATCATTAGTCATTAGGTAAATGTAAATCAGAACCACAGTGACATATTACTTCATCCTTACTAGGAAGACTACAATGAAAAACACAGATAATAACAAGTGTTGTAGAGGAGGTAGAGAAATTAGAACCCTCATTCATTGCTGGTGGGATTGAAAAATGGTGTAGTCACTTTAGAATCAATTTGGCCACTCCTCAAAATGTTGAACACGGAGTTATCATATGACCAGCAATTCCAACCTAGGTATCCACCTAAGAGAAAGGAAAATATTTGTGTACACAGAAACATACATGAACAATCATAACACCATTATTCACTATTGTTCATAATAGCCAAAATATGGAAATAACTTAAATATCCATCAGCTGATGAAGAGACAAACAAAAGGTGGTATATCCATACAATGGAATATAACTTGGTCATAAAGAATAATAAAGTACCAATACAGGCTACATGGGCGAATCTTGAAAACATTATGCTGTGTAAAAGAAGCCAGTCTCAAAAGACTGCATACTGTATAATTCCATTTATTTGAAATGTCCAGAAGAGGCAAATCCATAGAGACAGAAAGTAGATTCATGCTTGGTAGGTGCCAGGGATAGGGCTAGCAGCATAAGTTAGTGGAGAGCAGGGAAAGTGGGGAAGGGGAAATGATTACTAATGGGTATGAGGCTTTTCTCTGCGGTGTTGAAAATGTTCTGAAATTCAATTAGGGACAGTTCCACAACTCTCAATATACTAAAAAACCTGAACTGTATACTCTAAATGGAAAAATTTAATGATAGGTGAAACATATATCAATCAATCTGTGAAAATAAAAAGAATCATCTGTATGTCTTTTATATGTAAGTTAGAAACTTTTCAGTAATCAGGAGGTTCTCCAACCACTTTTTTGAGATATTTTAGTATTGGGGGTGACTTACACAGTTACAAAAACACATAAGGTAGAATTTTTTCTAAATGCTTCCATATATTCCACATCATCTTCAGAATTTTCTTGTTAAGATGTTAGACATACTAAAAATTGTAATCAACTATGAATAATAGAACTGCCCTGCCCAACCAAAAGAAAAAAAAACAACATACAAATTAAAATAGCTTTTTAAAAAGCTGGGTTTATTTCCTTGAATATAAAAGAGGTCCAGAAGTAGACAATTCTGAATATGGATAGCAGATGGCAGTTCTGTCATCATTAGACTGTAATTTTCTCATTTTTCTATTTTGCCACCCTTAGAAAAGGCTTGCATCCTCAACTTACCTCAGAGTTGAATACGGTTACTAGAACTCCTGGAATTGTTTCAGACAGCACGGATTGGGGGGAAAGAAGAAAAAGACAGAATGCTCCCAATTAAGGTAGGTTCATATAAAAAGCTCTCCCAATGATCTTCCACTTACGTCTTATTTGCCATACCTGGTTGTAAGGAAGGCTGTGAAAAATGGTCTCTTAGCCGGAAACTTTGCCTCACTGAACAGAAGTGAGGTTCTGTTACTAAGGAAGAAGTGAGTGGATTTAATTAGCTAACCAGCAGTCTGTCCCAGTACAGGGCAGGGAGTAGGGGGAACTAGCTCATTGCTCTCTAAACCCATACACTTTGAAGAATTAACCTTTTTTAAAAAAGATTTCTTTATTTTAGAGAGAGAGGGAGAACACACGCGGGGGGGAGGAGCAGAGGGAGAAGGAGAGGAGAGGGAGAGAAGTAGACTCCCCATTGAGCACAAAGCCCAAAGCAGGGTTCGATCCCATGACCCTGAGATCATGACCCCAGCCAAAATCAAGTCGGCCGCCCAACCAACTGAGCCACCCAGGCGCCCCAAGAATTAACTCTTTAAAAGTCAGAAAATGGGAATGATACCATAAGCCTTGAAGGAAATGAAAGTGGCTATTGAAGGATCAAATCTCCTCTTTTTATAATACTCAAATCATTTATCCAAATTCTCAATATAAATTAGCTGCAGCTTCACTAGTGAATTTATTCTTTGTTTTCTGCATAGTATAACTCTCCAGGCTGACCATTCATTCATTCAGCCAGCCTGCCTGCCTGCCAATATTTGTTGAGTGCCAGTCAACTAATCAGTAGCACAGTTTACTTTCTAGTGGAAAATAGGGCAAGTAAATAAATTATTCATTGAACCATATAAAACTATCGTGACAGTAAATTAAAAATGGTTAAATAGTGTTAATTTCACATTTTAACTTCATATAGCAGAAGGGGGTAAATGTAAAGTAAAGAAATAAAGCAGATGAGGGAGATATGAGAGAAGAAAATGGGGTAAGGATTTCAAAGAGAGCAGTCAGGTATAGTTTCATGAAAAGGTGACAACGGCGAACAAACAAAGTAAGGGAGACATCCAACCAGATACTGGAAGGAAAAGAATCAGAGAGAGGGAAGAACAAATGTGAGGTCCTAAGGAAGCAGAAGCAAGTGGTCTGACACAAGGAGGTAATTGTGGCTGAAGGGCAGTGATCAGGTGCGGAGAGTGGCAGGTGAGTTCAGGAGGTAACAGGACTCAGGTAAAACAAATCCTTGCAGGTCATTATCATGACTTCATCTCTTGCTCAGTGTGAGGTGAGAAGCCATTAGAGGCTTGAGCAAAGCTGTGACATGATCAAACTTTTGTAAAGGTCACTCCGGTTGCTGTACTGAAAAGAGACTAGGGGGCAAAGGGTACATGCACGAACTATCGTGAGAAATGACAGTGGCTTGGACCAGGATGGAGATAGCAAATGTAGCCAGAGGTTTCCAGAATACTGCAAAGTTAGGTAATGCAGGATTTCCCAATGGAAAGAATATGAGGTACTGAGAAAAGAAGAAAAATCAAGGATGACTCAATGTATTTGGCCTGACTAATTGGAAGAACGAAGTTGTCACTATGGTGTGAAGACCTAACGGTAGAGTATGGAAGGAAGGTTGAGTTTAGTAATAGCCATGTTAAGTTTTACATGCCTATTAGATATGGAATGTTTGATGCGGAAGTATGTGAGTCTTTAATAACAGTATCTTGTAACCTTGGGCTCCACATTGGTGAAATCAGGATATCAGAAGATGTCTAACATCCAGTGCTTTACATTCTATGATTCAAGAAATATTCTCAAGATTGTCCAAGTGGCCTGTATTTGGATTGTTTAATCTGGAAATGGAGTTTCTCTTGGACCATGGTGGATGGGAAAATATGGGAAGAAAACTTTTTCCCCCATTGTTTTAGTATGTATCACTTTATCTTTCTCTTCACTATCTTTATTTTATTCCCTATTCCCTATCCCTTTCTTGGGATCCACCCCAAAAAAACAGTCAATGTTAAGTTTCTGCTATTTCATCTATATTGCATTAAATCACCCATGAAAGTAAGACTCATTACTTGGGAATTTAGACATCCTTGATAATACAGAGATTCTCACTGCAGTTCTATTTGTGATGAAGAGAGATGACCAATTTCCTCAATGCCATACAAGCGTTTCTGTAAGCAGCATTCTAACTTGTAGGTAATCATTCCTGAATCCACACCATTCAATGATGAATCACTAAAGCTGGACAACCAGAAAATATGTGCTTCCTGACATGAAACATACAAAGCATCCAGTACCACTTATAAAGTTTTCCTTCCAAAAGCCTAAATCTAATCAAGACTTGAGCGCTAACTTCCAGTTTACAGTAAATGCCAGGGTAAGAGTAACAATTTGAATGCCAAATAAGATAAACTCAGGGGACACCTGGGTGGCTCAGGCAGTTAAGCATCCGCCTTCAACTTGGGTCATGATCCTGGAGTCCTGGGATCAAGTCCCGCATCTGCCTCCCTGCTCAGCAGAGAGCCTGCTTCTCTCTCTGCCTGCCACTCCCCCTGCTTGTACTCTCTCTTTCTGACGAGTAAATAAATAAAATCTTAAAAAAAAAGATAAACTCAGAATGTGGGATATTCACAGGACAACAGATCCAGATTCTTCAAGCTCAATAGCAAAATAAATTTTTAAAAGATTAAAGGCATAACAGCCAAATATGATAGGTAGACTTCATTTGCATGTTCCTTTCAATAAAACAAGTAGTTAAAAAATATAGACAATCTGTGAAATTTGAATATGGGTTGGCTATTGAATGGTGCCAAGAAAATGTTATTAAATTTGTTAAGTGTGATAATGACATTGTAGTCTTATATTTTCAAAAATTTATGTATTTGAAAATATATCCTGAATTATGTAGAAGAAATGATATGACGTCTGGGATTTGCTTTAAAATACTTTACCAAAAAAGGAAGAAGGAGAACAAAGAGGAATAGAAAAAAGAATGTGGCAAATTCTAGACAATTGTAAAATCTAGGCGAAGAAAATATAGGGGTTCATTATAGTATTCCCTCTACTTTTGTTGTATGTTTGAAGGTTATTATAACAAAAATCATTCTGTACTCAATCTAGTCTTCCTATCCCACCATTTCTCCCAGAAAACCCTTCTTGCAATTTGCCTCTTTCCATACACCCTAGATGCCATACATAGGACAATTCACTCTTTTTCTGCTCTTTAAAACCTTGTGCTTCCTCAAGATATTTGTGCTGCCAATATTCCCTACCACCTCAAAAATTCCTACAGACCCTTCGAAGCCCAACTGGTCCATTACCATTGCTGTTCCCCAAACATGCAAGCGGCTCCTACCTCACTCCTGTTCCTATGCCTAGCATACTCTGCCTCTAGACATCCACACAACCCTCACTTCATTCATGGATCTGTTCAAATATAATCTCATCAAAAAGTCCCTCCCCTGCCCCTACCCTATCCCTCCATGAACCTCTATAGCCTCCTATCCTGCCTTATTAGAAGCAACCGATACAGTCTATGTTTGTTTGTGTCTGTCACCCTCCACGAGAATGTCAGCTGTAGGAGTGTGACTGCTTTGTTGCCTGGTGGTATATTCTTAGTCCCAAAACAGTGCCAGAGCATAGTAAGAACAGAAGTGTTGAATTAATGGATTAAAACAGTGTCATTCTTGAGGCACCTGGCTGGCTCAGTGTGACTCTTGATCTCGGGGTCATGAGTTTGAGTCCCACGTCGGGTGTAGGGATTACTTAAATAAATAAACTTTTTTAAAAAATGTCATTCTTCTGTGAAGTTCTTCCTTACACTTTTAGCTGGGTTAGACATTGCTTTTTTGCTCTTCCAGCACTTTTTATTTCTATCTTGGCATCTATCATATTACAGCATTTTGAAGTTAATTGTTGTATTTCTACCTGACTAACATGAGGTTCTTGAGGAAGGGATGGTGTTTTATTCATCTCGATGACTAACGGTGCCAGAAACATAGTGTAGGCTCAACAAATATGTACTGAATAAAAGGGAAAATTTCAGAGGTTTGCAATTCTGTTTTTCTCCATCCTTAAGATTGTTTCTCAAGACACCAGGGTTTGTGGGAAAATGGAGGAATGACTTTCAGTTCTAAAAACACTACACACAACTAATTACTTTCTGGCACCTAAGAAAAGAAACACTGACTTTATCATTATGCTTTTTCTACTAGTTGCATCCATTGCTACTGTCCTGTATTATAATACTTAAGAAATAAGATATTAGGGATGTTAGTGTGTGCTCATGTCTGTAAAAAGAAAAAGGAGAAAGCTGGAAAACATTTTGGCCCTGACTTTGACGTTTAAGATGTGCAAACATCACGAGCCATTGTTTCTACTCTACTATCTACATATCTACTCCTAGAATAATTATAGCACATATACCAGGGGCCATGCACAAATATATTCATAGTAGCATGGTTTGTAATAGCAAAAACTTGGAACAATGCAAATTTTATCAACAGAATGGATAAATCAATAGTAGCATATGCAGGCAATGAAATCATCCGTATCAGTGAAACTGAAGGTACTTCACTATGCACAGTAACATCGACAAATGGTTCTCAACTGGGGGCAATTTTGTCCACCAGGGGGCATATGGCAATATCTGGAAACTCTTCCTGTGCTGACCAGGAGGCATGGGTAGAGACCAGGGATGCTGCTAAACACCTTAGGATACGCAGGGCAGCCCCTCATAAGAAATAATTATCCAGTCCAAAATGTCAATAGTCCTGACGTTGAAAAACTCTGACATAGATGAACGACAAAGACACACTGAACAAAAAAAACAGCAAGTCAGAGAAGCAGCATACGTAACTCTTACATCGTATTTATAATTATCATTTACATAGGCCTTGAGTAAATAGGCAGAATTTAAAATATATTACTTAGAAACTCGTATCATGATGGTAAAATTATGAAGAAAAACAAGGGAATAATAGACACCTGAAGGAGAATAAAAGGGATGAGTTTAGGGAGGGACATGCAGGAACATCAAAGTCCAGGTGGCACTCTAGTTCTCTAGCTGCAAGATAAGCAGATGGGTGCTTGCTTTATTATTCTTCTCTAGAGTTTATTATATACTATATGAATTTTTTTGTATGTTTCTTATATAGTTTTTAAGATGAGGATAATCATCAAGAGCAAAGCTCTAGAATAGAAACAAAATAATTAAAGGCAAAGAAAAATTTCAAGATCTACCTGAGCAGGCTAGGCTGTATCTATGTGGTTTTTTTTAAGATTTTATTTTTAAGAAATCTCTACACCCAATGTGGGGCTCAAACTCACAACCCCGGGATCAAGAGTCACATGCTCTACTGACTGAGCCAGCCAGGCATCCCCAGGCTGTAATTACTTTGAGATAAATGTATTTATCTTCCAAGTAGAATGATTTTTTTTAACATACTTCTGTACAATATATTTTTCCTTAAAAACATTTCCTGGAATGGCAAGATAAATTACACAAAAATTTTCTGACCCTGTTGATAGGTTCCCAGAAGCTCTCTAGTAACAACTTCCTATAACCTTATCTTGCAAATAAATAGACAGATAGATAAATATACAGTTCTAGTAATCAATAGAGAGAAAGCATATGGTATGAAAGGACATGTCAAATGCATGATACAACCAGCAAAATCGTGTCTGTTAGGAATCTCTTATAGGACAAACAGCTAGCTGCTGCCACAAATAATTTGCAAGCAAATAAAGAAATGAATGAAGAAAAAAGAGATAATAGGAAGATAAGGGGGAGGAATCTATTGATTAAGAGAGACTTAAGGGTGCCTGGTTGTCTCAGTCAGTGGAGCATGTGACTCTTGATCTCCAGGTTGTGAGTTCAAGCCCTACGCTGGGTATAGAGATTGCTTAAATAAATAAAATCTTTAAAAAAAATAAAATAATTTAAAAAATGAAAGAGACTTAAGCAGATCAACTAAGGCATATCAACTTTATTTGTTCAAAATTTATTTTAAAAATGAGAATAGGGCGGCTGGGTGGCTCAGTCGTTGAGCGTCTGCCTTCGGCTCAGGTCATGATCCCAGGGTCCTGGGATCCAGCCCGGCATCGGGCTTCCTGCTCTGCGGGGAGCCTGCTTCTCCCTCCCACTCCCCCTGCTTGTGTTCCCTCTCTTGCTGGGTCTCTCTCTGTCAAATAAATAAATAAAATCTTTTAAAAAAATGACAATAGGGAAATTTTAAATATTTGCTATATATGCGATTAAAGAATTATTGTTAATTCTTTATTGATAATTTTTTTTAGTTTTATTTATTTTATTTACTTGAGAGAGAGAGAGGGTGTGGGGGGGAGCAAGCAGAGGGGGAAGGAGAGGGAGAGAGATCTCCAGCAGACTCAGCACTGAGCGCAGAGCCTGATGCGGGGCTCGATCTCATGACCCTGAGATCATGACCTGAGCTGAAACCAAGAGTCGTAGGCTTAACCAACTGAGCCACCTAGGCACCCCAATAATGTTGTGGAGTTTTTTTAATGAATGTTTATCTTTATGAAAGAAATTTTTATCTGGGATTTGTATTAAAATTACATAGACTGAAACAGGATGGCCACGATTTGGCAAGTGTTGAAGTGGGAGGATGGATATATAGGAGTCATCCTGCATGGCTAGCATGTGGGTTTGCCGAAGTGTGAAACTTTATAAACTAAAATGTTTTTTATCTACTTGTCTGAAAGTATCTTTGCACACACATCCCCAGCTAACGAGAAAGAAAGGATTACCTAGCTGACCTGGAAGAAAACACTAAAGGAATCAGTACCAGCTTTGCCCAGGTAAAAGGGAAAGTCATTTTGGTCAAGTATCTGGAATCGTTGTATAATAAATGAATTCTGTCTTCTTTCTTATTCCCCACGTAATCAAAGAAAAGGAAACTTCTCTTCTTCGTTTTAATTGCTATCATAAAACAACAGAACAGAATACAGCAAAAAGAATGTAAACTGGCACGTGCAAAGTAATAGGATACAACTTTTATGTAGGATAAAAATCTTGTCACTTAAGTCTCGGGCTGTTTCTCTCTCGCTCGCTAATAAATAAATAAATAAAACCTTAAAAAAAAAAAGTCTCATGACTTTCCAAGCAACCCACATATGACCTAATGCAATGTGCAGGCCATATTTTGAAATAAAACCCAGCTGATACCTGGAAATCAGGAAGGGAGACAGGATAAAGGAGAAAAGGGTTATATTAAAATTCAGCCTTATGTCTTATTTTTATCATTTACTTGTTTGTGTATTTATGGAGGACATTATTTAGGGAATGTATTTCTATTATTTGTAAAAAGAAATAAAAATTTTCAAGTAACCATTCTCTTTTTGAGCAATGTTTTATAGACAAGGCACAGAATCCCACTTTAGAGAAAGCTCCAAGGTGAGCCCCTCTCACAGCTACCTGTCAGGGAAATGCCAGAGTAGCTAAATCACATGTGGCGCTCTGACAACGTGGATTGGTAATGAATTAGTGCCTTTCACCCCAGAGGCATCATTAATTTTATGATAAGCTATGGTGGCCCAAGCCATGCTGAGCCCTTCCACAGGCATTAGATCAACTTTGTGAACCTGATAATAAACAGACAGTTTCCCTGGGTTTTGAAAGAGTTCTGTGGATTGTAAACCTTTTAAAGAAACATAAAGACTCCTATATCCTAAGGGGTATATGATGAAGGAATGCTAGCTTTTTCAACCCAGTAACCATCTACCCCTCTTCTGGCAAAGGTAACTCACTTCATTTGGCAAACAACCCCTTCTACATAATTAAATCTGAGAGTAAGGATAAACCTGATCCCCTCCCCAGCTCTGGTGGCCCAAGTCTGACAGGGTCAGAGAATAAGTGTGGATTAAACCCTGCCAATGAGACCTGTCACAGATTCTTGAAAATGGGGCACCTATGGAATTTTCTAGAATTCATGTTTGCTGATGACACTTTTTCACTTTGGAGGAAGATCCTGCCTGACAAGAGACTAAAACAAAGGGACATAAAGCCTAGAGAAAGAGCCCTAAGAGTACTGTGTGAGGCTCTGAACCAGATGTGCCCTTTCTTGTCTTATTTAACTTAAGAGTTGATGTGACCAGCAGAATATTGGCCCCCAAAGACACCCACATCCTCATCCCCAGAATTTGTGAATATGTTGCCTTCCATGGTAAAAGTGACTTTTCAGATGTGATTAAGTTAAACATCTTGACAGTGGGAAATTATCCTGGATGATGCAGCTGGGCCGAATATAACCACCAGGTTCCTTATAACAGACAGGCAGGAGGGTCGGGGTCAGAGAGAGAAGCAGAGGTAGCAGTGATTCTGGGTCATGAAGGCAGGCAGGCAGGCAGCCTTTAGAAACTAGGGAAGACAGTGAAATCAATTCTCCCCTAGAGCAGTCAAAAGGAATGCAACCCTCCTGATACCTTGATTTTAGCCCAAGATTAATTTTTGGACTTCTGACCTCCAGAACTGCTTGAGAATAAGTGTGTGTTGCTTGAAGCTGCTAAATGTGTGATAATTTATTACAGAATCAGTAGGACAGAAAGCACTTGGCTTTCTGAGACATGACTGAATGCTTCCTAATCTGATGGACAATTCAATACCAGGTACACAGTAAGATCAACCTCCTGGATGAATCCCCACACTTATGAAAAAATGCAGAGCTTCCAGAGTAAAGTTATTGAAAACATGAAACCAGTTTTTAATTTGATTTAAAACTGTAATGTATATTAACTTTTAATGGTATCATTATTGTGCATGTATTTGACTATCATTGAACAACTGTTCATCCAAACAAAATAAAGGTGTTCCTATTGGAACAAATACAGATTTTCTGCTGATGTCTTAAATGTCTACACTGATCATTTCCACAAAGTCAAAAAGTACAGAAGAAAATTCCTATAGGGGCATTTCCTAAAAATGTTCAACAGATTAAGAAAATGTTTTAAGAGTATGATGTGAAAAAAGAACATGAACTTTACAATGAATGACCTCAAGGCTGACTTTTAGTTTTCTTTTATGTTGACCCGCCTTTCAAAGAAAATTCAACCAGATTTTTCGAATACAAGGGGGCAAGTATTGGGAGTTTGGAAATAGCCTTAAAATGTAAGAAACACAAAGGGAAAAGTCAGTATGGATTCATGACTTGAAGAGGAGAGGAAATTAGAGAGGAGGACTGAAATTATATGCCTTCACAACCCTGAGCAGGAGTCCTCCACTTGGCCATTTGACCCCTGCTTCATGTCCTATTTCAAACTTAGTGGAAAAAATAAGAAAAAAAGACAGAGAGAAAGGGAGAAAGAAAGGAAAGAAAGGAAAGAAAGAAAGGAAGGAAGGAAGAAAGAAAAGAGAAAGAAAGAAAGAAAGAAAAAGAAAGAAAGAAAGAAAGAAAGAAAGAAAGAAAGAAAGAAAGAAAGAAAAGAAAAGAAAGAAAGAAAAGGAAAGAAAAGAAAGAAAAAGAGAAAGGAAGGAAGGGAAAGAAAGGAAAAATGACATGAAAGAAGGGTAACCTATAATTATTTTTAGTTGCTCCAATGACAAGACTGTCCTACATGAAGCACTTAATTGGTTGATGAGAAAAGTGAAGAAAGCAAACATAAAATCAAAAGTAGAAGCATAGGGGCGCCTGGCTGGCTCCGTTGGTGGAACATACGACTCTTGATCGCAGGGTCTTGAGTTCAAGATCCACATTACGCATGGAGCCTACTTAAAATCAATTAATTTTTTAAAAAGTAGAAACATAAAAATGAATTGAATTTCTCATACAGGCTAAAAACAAAAAATCTGAAAGGAAAAACCTAGAAATATTTTATTTATTTGTGTAGTAATGCCCACTTGATGCTAGCCCAGTAAACACAAATGGTGGAAGGTTCGGATCAGGGAGTGGACAGGCTAACCCTTCTCTGAAAGGAGCTTACATTCAAATGGAACATGGATAACTAAAAGAAGATAATGCCATTCATTTCTTTTTCTCTCTGCTTACCCTATTCTATCCTCTGTTCCCCACTCCCACACACCTAATTTAAACCGAAAATAAGGGACACCTAGATGGCTTAGTCAGTTAAGTGTCTGCCTTTGGCTCGGGTCGTGACCCCAGGGTCTTGGGACTGAGTCCTGCATCAGGCACCCTGCTCCATGGGGAGTCTGCTTCTCCCTCTGCCTCTCTCTCTCATGAATAAATAAATAAAATTTAAAAAAAATAAAATAAAATAAACTGAAAAGAACCCTATTAAAGTAGTCATGGTCAATGCCTGGTAGAAACAGTTTCTGGACAGTGACAGTTCTTAATCAACAAATTAATTTTTAGTTCTTCCTAGGTAAACACACTAAGAACTTTTCACAATTTAAATAAATTATTGTGTTTCATGTTAATGTAACTCCAATGAAAGCCAGCACCTGATCAGTCTTATTCACTGTTGCATACCTAGCACTGGGTACCTGACACATAACAGATGCTCAATAAACATGTTAATGAAAAAGAGCTACAAAGGAGTCAAGGACTGTAACTCTTACCATAGAGAAAAGACAGAAAAAGAAAAAAGTTGATAAAAGACCTGATACTAATCAAATAAATGTTATTTATAATGTTTACATTGGGGTAAGAACAGAGAGAATTCTGTCCTACATCTGAAATAGAAATGTGTAGTAACCACTCCTCTACAATGTACGTTAACGTAGCAGTTGTTCTCACTTGTGCCTAAGAAGAGAATACTGCCGCTACATCAGTGTCTAGAACTGCACTGCCAATACAGTAGCCGTCTGTCACATATGGCTATTCAAATTTAAATTAACTAAAATTAAATTAAATTTGAAATTCTGTCATTCATTTGCATTAGCCACATTTCAAGTGCTCAGTAGCCACATGAGTCTAGTGGCCTCAATACTGGGAGGTAAAAATACAGAATTTTTCTACCATCATAGAGAACTCTATTGTATAGCTGTGTTCCCCACCAAACTACATTTAAATATAAAAGTAGCCAGAATTTTATAAGAGAAATAAGACACAGCTCACACACAGAGAGAGTTAAATAAATTGCTCCACATCACAGCATCCAGATGAGCCAAATCAGTTTAGTTTCTCATAAATCTCACTTCCTCCCAAATAGTTCCATTTATTCAGTTAGCACAGGTAATTGTGTAATTAATATACATAGGTCTAGCAACCACTGGGAAACCCCAGCACCACTTGATATTGTCAGCCACTTATTTTTATCCAGTCTTCCAAAGCCTAGTACTACCTTAACAAACAATACCTGCAAATCCTAACATTTCTTGGCTTGCATATTCCCCTTCTGGGTACTGGTTGAAAATCATGTAGCTAGTTGACGATTTACCTTTAGAACTGGGTGTGTGCTAGAATTCAGTAACATATCTATCAAGCCACAATTACCAAGCCAAATTTGCACTTTATTTCTCAATGCCCAGAGAAGGACTTTTACCTAAACTGGCAAGTGTCTGTTACAAAATTATTCCCTGGACTGAGGTTGTGTAATAGAGATTGATTTACCAATTTGATGAAATCTGCATTTCCCTAAGCCAAAAAAAAAAAAGCTGAGGTTTATTTAGCTGAAAATCCCTTGTTAAATATAAGAAGTGAAACATAAATAAACAAGGCAAACACCAATGCATGATGACTAGCTACAAAAATGAATGACTTTATAACAAAATGAGAGGTTGATTAAAAAACTCACCTGAAGATGAAAAACAAAATCAAGCTTAAAATGAAAGGAATACAATACACCAACTTGTCTTCTGTCCCCAGGTACTATAACATCTAGGACTTGATAGCTGTTTTGTTAAATACAAAAGGAAAAGAGGGTCAGACTAGTAAATTTAGAAATACCTGCATATGCTCTTTGCCTTAGTTAACTCATTCCCACGGTGGCTACCAGTACTTTCTCTCTTCTTGATAAGGATTATATGGGACTAAGGAGATAAACTTGGGAGAGGCTAAGATCTTTGGAGAAAGTAGCGGGAAATTATTTACAAACTGCCCAAGTTAAAAAGAGTAGAAGAAAGAGAGTTCTAATTATTCAAGAGGTCAGTAGCTCCTTTGCAAACATGAGCATTAAAGGACTTCCATAGGGATTAGCAAACTGTGAACTGTTAAACAGTGTCCTGAAAACCTAAAACCCTCACTTTGCAGAGGAGGCACCAAGTGGCCACTCTTAAGAAGACACAGGAGATCATATTTTCAAATGGGCAATGTAATGAATGATTCGCTAAAGGTTTTTCATGCCTTACTAATTTTGATGACAGAAGTCACATTTGATTAGCCTGGTTAAGTATCCATTGTCAAGAGCAGCTTAAGTTGAGAGAAATGTGCTCTCTTACTGCCAGATTGTCACTTAGATTTATTTAGAATCTCATCCATGTTTAAGGTCCTCTCCTCAGGGTACAAATTAACTGTTTTACAAAGGCCTCACCCTAATGCTTTAAATGCTTAAAGAGAGTTCCAAAATATCATTATTGCAGTCAAAAAGCCATTTTAGTAATTTATTCCCTAAAAATTTGGCTTTGCATTTCTATCAAGAGGCAGAAGCAGGAATTTGTCCCCAAAGGTTTATTGTTAAAATAAAGAACACGAGGGGCACCTGGGTGGCTCAGTCGTTAAGCGTCTGCCTTCAGCTCAGGTCATGATCCCAGGGTCCTGGGATCGAGCCCCGCATCGGGCTCCCTGCTCAGCAGGAAGCCTGCTTCTCCCTCCCCCACTCCCCCTGCTTGTGTTCCTGCTCTCGCTCTCTCTCTCTCTGTCAAATAAATAAATAAATAAATAAATAAATAAATAAATAAATAAATAAATAAAAAATAAAAGAAAAGAAAGAACACGATATTTTCACAGCAATGGACCTACCTAGATGGCAGGGGAAAAGATATAACTAGAGTTCCCTCCATCCAGTATTTGAGGTTAACTTAAATAAATATTACTAGCATATGATGAAACAGTTTAGCATTTTATGCTCAACCACTAAAACACCTCAAAAATAGTAACAACTACCATTCATTGAGCAGTTAGTTTATACCAGGCACCAGATTAAATGTATTATAAGTATAATTAACAGCTGTATTAGATAGATACTATTATTCTAATGTTCAGATGAAATACTGAGATTCAGTTTAAAACATATGGCAAGAACAAATCATTAGGAACCAGCAGAGATGGGATTTATAATACAGTCAAACCCTAACTCCAAAGTTTGTATTTGTGTGGAAATTGACAAGCTGATTTTTATATGGAAATGCAAAGAAGTTAGAATATCCGAAACAATCTTGTAAAAAGAGTAACAAAATTACAGAACTGAATTATCTAATTTTAAGACTTATTATGAACCTGCAGCGATTAAGACAGTGTCATATTGACATAGACACACACAGATCACTGAGACAGAATAAAAAGGCTAAGAAGATATACACACATGGCCAACTGTTTTTCTATAAGGATACCAAAGCAACCCAATGGCAAAGGGATAATCTTCTCAGCAAACAGAGCCAGAACAACTGGAAAGTCATATGGAAAGAAAAAATGAGAGATGAGGAGGGAGAGGAAGAGGAATAGGAGGAGAAAGGAAGGGAGGAAAGAAGGAAGCAATTATTTCCTTATTTCCTCAAACTAAATACAAAAATTCCCTATCGTTTCCTCAAAAAAGCTATTAAAGATACACAAGAAAGGGGCACCTGGCTGGCTCAGTCAGAAGAGCATGTGACTCTTGATCTGGGGGTTGTGAGTTCAAGCCCCACATTGGGTGTAGAGATTACTTAAATAAATAAATGAGTAAATAAACTTTTAAAATTTTAGGGAAAAAAAGATACACACAAAAACACAAAACAATATCTCAATGACCTTAGATTATGCAAAGATTTCTCAAATAAGACACAATAAGCACAATTTACAAAAGAAAAAAATGGATAAATTGGACTTCATTAATATTAAAAGCCTTTGTACTATCAATAACACTAGTAAGAAAATAAAAAGGCAAGCTGCAGACTGGAGAAAATATTTGCAAAGCATACAGTCTGACAAACGACATGTTTCTCGAATATATAAAGAATTCTTACAACTCAACAATAAGAGAGATGACCCAATAAAAATGGGCAGAAGATTTGAATAAAAACTTCTTCAAAGAATACAGATGAATGATAAATAAGCCCATAAAAAATGTTTCACATCAGGGCACCTGGGTGGCTCAGTTGGTTAAGCATCTGACTCTTGATTTAGGCTCAGGTCATGATCTCAGGGTCATGAGCTCGAGCCCCACATCAGGCTCTGCACTGAGCGTTGAGCCTGCTTAAGATTCTCCCTCTCCCTCTGCTCCTCCCACTCCCCCGACCCCACTCCCCACTCACACACACGCATTCTCTCTCTTAAAAAAAAAAAAAGTTCCACGTCATCAGGAAAATGCAAATTAAAACCATAAAATGGTACTACTATGTACACTCTAAAATGGCCACCATAAAAAAGACTGACCATAACAAGTGTTGGAGATGACATCTAACAGTGGAAGTGTACATATATTGCTGAGGAGAATCTCAAATGATATAAACACTGTGATAATTTAGCAGTTTCTTAAAAGCTCAACATATACCTACTGTGTGATCCAGCCGTTCCAATCCCAGATAGTTAACCAAGAGAATTAAAGAATATGCCCCCACAAGGACATGTTCAGAGACTTGTACAAAGACATGTACTTCTTCACAGCAACTTTGTTAAGAGTCCCAAACTAGGAAAAACAAATGCATATCAACATGTGAAGGAATAAACACCTGGTAAATCAATACAATAGAATACTACTCAGCAAGGAGTGCCTGGGTGGCTCAACCGGTTAAGCCTCTGCCTTTGGGCTCAGGTCATGATCCCAGAGTGCTGGGATCGAGCCGTGTCAGAGTCCCTGCTCAGTGGAGAGTCTGCTTCTCCCTCTCCCTCTGCCCCTCCTCTCTCCCCACTCATATGTGGGCTCTCTCTCTTTCTCTCTCTCTCCAAATAAATAAATGAACTCTTTAAAAAAAATACTATTCAGCAATAAAAAGAATGAACTATTGATATACTCAACCACACAGAGTGATGAGTTTTTTACTATATACATACACCAAGTAAAATGTTGATGAGAAAAAGAATATGCAAGTATGTAGTCTCAAAGTAAATCCCGAGAAGATATCTACTGATTACTTATTAATGAACTGTATAGTGGAGAAATATCATAGAAACCATCTTGACCAAGTGACAAAAGTTAACATCGTTGACGATAAGAAAATGAGATATTGTGTGCCTTCTGATATGAGGCATTGGAAAGAAAACAGTATTATTTCTCCGGTGTTCATTCCAAAAGACACATCCTGAATCTAGTCATAAAAGAAACACCAAACAAACCCAAACTGAAGAAAATGCTATAAAATAACTGACCTATATTCTTCAAAAATATCAGGATGATAAAGAACAAAGAAAAACTAAGGAACTGTAGATTGGAAGAAACTAAACAGACTTGACAATGAAATACAATGTATGATTCTGGACTGGATCTTGACCTAGAAAGCAAAAGAGGGAGAGGCAATGTTTGTTAATGATGTTATTACTATTCCTTTCTATAAATGACATTATCGGACAGGCAGAGAAAATTGAGTGGATTAAAGTACTGTAGCAATGTTAATATCCTAATTTTGATAAAGGCATCAAGGTTATGTGGGAGTGTCCTTGATTTTAGGAAATACACACTGAAGTACTTCGGGGTAATTTGGCAACGTGTCTGCACCTTAATCTTAAATGTTTCAGAAAGAAAATAATGAATGATACATGAGGAAAAATAAAAAGACAAATGTAAACTCAATAATTTGGAAACCTGAGTGAAGGGGATAGGGTAGTTCTTTGTATTATTATTAGTATTTTTTAATACTAATTTATTTTTTAAATAAATATTTAAATATTTATTTGAGAGAGAGCAGAAAGTTGGGGGGAGGGCAGAGGGAGGGAGAGAATTCCAAGCAGAACGTGCTGAGCACGGAACCCGAAGTGGGGCTTGATCTCACGACCCTGAGTTCACGACCTGAGCCGAAACCAAGAGTCAGATGCCTAACTGACTGTGCCACCCAGGCACCCCAGTTCTTTGTATTATCATTTCTATTTTTCTTGCAAATCTCTTGTAAGTTTGACATTATTTTTAAATAAAATGTAAAAATTAAAAAAAATACATGTGGCTTTGGATAAAGGACCTATGAGTTCCTTTTACTGTTTTTGCATCTTTTCTGTAGGTTTGACATTATCTTTCCCCCAGGAAAACGTAGGGAATGGAAACATGGTGGGGTAGGGATGGGGAGCTGCTTCTCTGGCCTCACCCATTTGTTCACATACTCAACACACATATATCAAATGCCTGTCCTGTGCCAAACGTGGTACTGGTTTCTGGGGATCTGGGCTGGAATGTTAATGGGTGTGACCTGGAGCCTGTTAGAAGGCAGGAGTGCACGGTGGCCAGCCAGCAGTGTGTAAGGCTCCTTGGTGAAATCAAACAAAAGGTTAAGAATCCCCAGCCATCATCCACTGCACCTATGGAGAACAGCACTGTTATTGTTCAAAGCCCTTATATACGCAGGCTTCTTCCGAAAATTACTTGTGCAGCCTGTCAATGGGAAGAGATTCATCACCATCTCATTCCACATCACTTCAATTCCGGCGTCTAATTGTGTCACTTAAGAGAGACAGCAATAACAGCAACCAAACGGACTCCTTATTGGGACTTAATGCTCGTGTCCTCCACCACTTCGCCCTTTTGTAGGTTGAAACTTTGGCTCACTTGTGCTAGTATCTGAGGGTGGGGCCCTCATGATGAGATTAGTGGCCTTATAAGATGAGGAAGAGAGCAAGAAATGGCCATATGAGCACAGAGCGAGATGGCAGCCACCCGCCAGCCAGAGCGAGATGGCAGCCACCCGCCAGACAGGAAGAGAGTCCTCCCCAGAAGCTACCATGCTGGCACTCTGATCTTGGACTGTCAGCATCCAGAACTGTGAGAAAATAAATATTCGTTGGTTAAGCCCTTCAGTCAGTGGTATTTTGTTAAGACAACCTGAGTTGACTATGACATTCCTTTGCCCTCCTTCCCTTTCTGGTTCAGGATTCAATCCAAGATTGAGTGTTCTATTTAGATGTCTTGTCTCTTAGAATAATGTCTCTCTGCCAGCATTACGAACAAATAAATGAACCAGAAGCAAGGTTGCTACAAGGGAAGTTTTACCAAAGAATTTTTTCTTTTGACTACAAAATAATAATAGTAACAATAAAAATGACAAACATTGTTTAAAAAGCACTTACTAGGTACCAGTCTGTGTTAAAGGGTTGAGAAAGCTTATCTAATTAAATACTCCCAATAACACACGTAGTGGGTTCCACTATTATCCCCCTTCCCTTCATTTGCTAGTGACGTAGAGAAGTTACTTTCTCAAAGTTGATGCAATATTTAAGTGGCAGGGCTACAGATAATTCTCTAGAACAGTGCCTCTTAAATGTACATACAAGTCACCGAGGTATCTTGTTAAAATGCAGATACTTACTCTGCATGTCTGGAGGAGGACTCAGATTCTGCATTTCTAATAAGCTCCCAGGTGATGCTGATGCTGTGTTCCACTAAACACGATTTGAATAACGAGCCTCTAGAAGTACATAACAGCTAAATGTGCCTGGCACGTAAGTGCTCACTAGATATTTTTTGAATTATTTAACAGAGAGAAGAGATAAAGAACGAGATTTTTAAAAATCTGTTGTTGACCTCATTTTAATCAGCAGGCCTTCATTATTGTCCCTTTTCTCTACAAGGATGTTGTAAAATCAAGTGTTTCCTGGGAGATCTGGAAGATTTTCAGACGCAAGACACTGCACAATTACAGAGAACCCAATGCTAGAAAGCTGAGGGCAGACCATCACCTTGCAGGGAACACTTTTCCTGTATGTGTGTCTACTTAGTTACAGCCTAATTTCAGCAAGACTATTCCTTTCTCTATCCTTCTTTGCACTGACCAGCTGGTGAGAATGCCATGAGTTAATGAAATGTCTCACCCTCTAAATGTCATATGAGGCTACAGGGGCTGCAAAAATCCTGTCAGGAAGACAAGATTCACAGGGAACAAAGTTAAAGCCCAATGCTAGCTAGCATGCCTACTTATGGTATGTGGATAGAAAACCTTCACATCAAAGCGAGTCACTGATATGCCAACTGCTCATTAGTGTTTTAGAGGATAAATTAAGTATAAGTACAGTTAGTGTGTAAGAACTTACAGAAAGAGATCAGTTTTGAGACTCAATAAATGCTCTTATTAATAGTCTTTTTTAAAAAGATTTTATTTATTTCCAAGAGAGCGCATGAGAGAGAGAGTGTGCGCAGAGGGAGAGGGACAAAGGGAGAGGAAGAAGCAGGCTCCCCACTGAGCAGCGAGCCCAATGCAGGGACACACGGGGACTTGGGGCTCCCAGGACCTGAGCCGAAGGCAGACACTTAATCAACTGAGCCACCCAGGCACCTCAGTTATAGCGTTTCTAACTGCTTAATTAAAGTATAATGGGCATGCTGGAAACTACACATCACATATTTAAAGTGCACAATTTTCTAAGTTTTGACAAATGTATATGCCTATGAAACCATCATCACAATCAAGATAGTGAAAAAATCCATCACTCTCCCACCAAATATTTCCTCAAATCCAGTCCTTACTCCATAGTAACAGAAGTAGAAGTCTACATTTAGATCTTAAATTTGTGCTGTGGTTTAGATTTCCAACCACAGAGGCACAAGCCCCAGATCAACTCCCCCATTTCCTCAGAGGTCTGAGTTTAGCTCTACAAGGCCCTTTCTCCAGGCCTTCAATGGTTAATAATTCCAAACTCTTCTGTTTTCCCATCCTTGTAAGTGTATTATGGGATGAACTGTGCCCTCCCCCCACCCCCAACCCCCCCAGCAAATTTGTATGTTGAAGTCCTATCCACCCTCCATCCAATATGACTGGTGGCTTTACAAAAACAGGGACTTTAGATATAGACAGCCACAAAGGGAAAACCATATGAAGACAGAGAACAGACAACCATCCGTAAGTCAATGACAGAGGCCTGCAGACACCTGGATCTCAGAATTCCAGCCTCCAGAATTGTAAAAAAATAAATTTCTGTTGTTTAAGCCACCCGGTCAGTGGGATTTTGTCACGATACTCCTACCAAACTGATACAGTGGTACAGCTGTTTCTCCAGTTGCTGTATCTGTTATCTTAAAGAGCTGTAATTTTTTTAACCTTATTACTTACCTAGTTACCTAGTTACCAACTGTATTCCTAGCTAACAATTCTTTGTGTTAAATTCTATTACAGTAACTGGTGCGGTTTCTGTGCCCTGATGGGACCCTGACTGATACATGCACACAGCAGCCATCACCTCCTTGCCCAGCAAAAAGAAAACAGATAAACTGAGATCTTTTTTCTTTTTTTAAAAGATTTAATTTATTAGAGAGAGAGCACAAGCAGGACTAGCAGAGGGAGAAGCAGACTCCCCACTGAGCAGGAAGCCCGACATGCGGCTCGATCCCAGGACCCTGGGATCATGACCTGAGCCGAAAGCAGACGCTTAACGACTGAGCCACCCAGGCGCCCCTCATTCTAGATACTTCTTTTCACTAATGACGATGGCTGGGGTTCTCCAGCAAAGGCAGTGTAACTGCATAAACCGTATAAACGTCTGGTCTCTAAGGTACTGAAAACTAAGTGGTTAGTTCAAAAGTTTTTAAGAAAGGGTTTATCATTCCAATAAAAGGAGATTTAGAAAAATAAATGAGTCCTCTATGAAATTATATGCCAAATTTTTGTATAATAAAAGCTAAGAGGGCGCCTGGGTGGCTCAGTTGGTTAAGCAACTGCCTTCGGCTCAGGTCATGATCCTGGAGTCCCGGGATGGAGTCCCGCATCGGGCTCCCTGCTCAGCGGGGAGTCTGCTTCTCCCTCTCCCACTCCCCCCTCTTGTGCTCTCTCTCTCTCAAATAAATAAATAAAATCTTAAAAAAAAAAAAAAAGCTAAGAGAATATGTTAAAGTATGTTACTAAAATTGACTCAAAATAAAATCAAACATTTAAAGAGACTGATTACCATAAAAAAATTAGAAAGATATCGGAAACCTACCCTCATCTCCCCCCTCCCCAACTCCCACCATTTAAAAGACAACAACCCAGTTGTTTTTACTGGTGAATTCTACCAATCTTTCAAAGAATTCTACACTATTTAAACTGTTCCAGGGCATAGAAAAAGAAGGAAAACTTGACAAATCATTTTATGAAGGAAGCAAGACCTTGTCTCAGTTCTGACAAAGTTGCTCTACTCTAACCCCAGTAAAAGAAAGTAAAGATGACTTGTAAAGATGATCAATTTTCATGCACGTATCAGAGAAGAATGAGGCCACATAATTTGGGGAGAGTGGTCTGGGAATGGCTTTTTGCTTCTCTCTTTGAGAAAAGCGCCACCTCTGTCAATCTGTCCCATCCCTCTGCCTTTGAGACAGATCTCACCTAATTCATTTCTGACAACTGGGCATATGTCCCACTCTTAAAGATCCTCTGGAGGGAGAGCCAACATGCTCTTTCTCTCAACAATCTGTGCCAGGGCTTTACCTGATGTCATTAATCCCAACCTGTTTTCCCAGTGCTGCACAGCCAGCTAGTTCCTTGTTTTGTGCATGTGCACACACGCGTGCACACACACACACACACACACACTGCTGTTTTCCTCCTCTATCCTTTAAACAGGGGATACATTCAGTGTTGACTATTGATGCTGATGAAAGGATCTGAGGAGAAAAATTAGGCATTTTGTATCATATCTCTAAATTATGTACTTGTCTGTTTTGGTGGACATACGGTCATGTGGGGCTGTTCTACTGAACTAAGAAAGTAAAGTGACCCTAGTGTACCAAAAGTAAGAGACCTGAGAAGGATCAGAAAATGACTATAAGGGATGCCTGGGTGGCTCAGTCGGTTAAGTGTCTGCCTTTGGCTCCGGTCATGATCCCAGGGTCCTAAGATCGAGCCCACATGGGGCTCCCTGCTCAGTGGGGAGCCTGCTTTCCCCTCTGCCTGCAGTTCCCCCTGCTTTGCACTCTCTCTCTCTCTCTGACAAATAAATAAATAAAATCTTTAAAAAAAAAAAAAACTAGCCTTAGACCCAAAGTCGTGGCTGACTTGTGATCTGTACTCCCTGATACATAAGATACACAAAAACTGATTCATATAAGAGCTCCAATGTTATTGTTTTCTGGGTTGCTTAGAACCTAGAAATTAGAACGTAGAATCTAACATGTAGCACACAGTAGTGATGAACATGTTGCTAATATTTAAGCTGTAAATATGACAAACAGTAAACATATCCTTTTTGAATCCCAGAAATGCCTAACCTCTGAGAGCACCCAAAACTATCTAGAAGTGACTCAGAGTGAGATGAGTGTCAGGAACTTGAAACCATATGCTTTTTAAAAATTTATCATTTAGTTTAGGATTCTGAGGGCTGTCCTCTTGCTTAAATAAAGTCATAGTTATGAAAAGGCACAGGCATAAAAAGAAAAAATGATCTTTCAATTCAAAAATTTAGTCACAAATAAATAGCTGTACCTCCTTGAAAGATAAGTCCAGATTGAAAATGCCTGAAAGACTTAAAGCTCATGATTTTTTTTAACTATATGGGCAGGAAGTAAGTTAAAATAGGTAATATGTTTGTCTGCCTTGGGTTCAAATAAGTCAGTCAGAGAAAAACAAATACCATAGGACTTCACTCATCTGTGGAATTTAAGAACAAAACAAAGAAAAAAGAGACAAACAGACTCTTAACTACAGAGAACAAACTGGGGAAGGTAGGTGGGGGGATGGGTGAGATAGGGGAAGGGGATTAAGAGCACGCTTACCTTTTTTTTTTTTTAAGATTTTATTTGAGAGAGAGAGAGGGAGCATGAGCAGGGGGAGGGGCAGAGGGAGAAGGAGACTCCCCACTGGGCAGGGAGCCCGATACAGGGACACATGGGAGACATGGGACTCAGTCCCAGGGCCCCGGGATCAGGACCTGAGCAGAAGGCAGACGCTTAACCCACTGAGCCACCCAGGCGCCCAAAAGCACACTGACCCTGATGAGCACTGAGTAATGTATAGAATTGTTCAATCACTATATTGTACACCTGAAAACTAATATAACACTGTATGTTTATTATCCTAGAATTTTAAAAAATTTTAATAAAAAAAAGCAAAAAAAAAAATTGTGTGGAATAGAACATTAGGTAAACCCTAAAATCCTCCTGATTTTTAAGGAAACAAAGAAAGCTAGCTTGAGAAAGTTTACTAAAATCATTTCCTATCAATACTGAATTCATTACAGCCTCCAAATATTCTGATCCCAGGAGATGACAACTACATTATATTACACAGTCCTTCTGTGGACTGAATTGTGTCTCCTCAAAATTCATACATTGAACCTCGTGGGTCGCCGGAAATACTCTATAATTGTTTGGGGGCTGTAAAGTGCATTTGCAAAAAAAAAAAAAGTGTGTGCATATGTAAAAATTCATGGAACACTTAAGATCAGTACATTCTGTATATGTGATATATTCAATAAAAAAAGGAAACACAAAAAAAGAAAAAAAAATACAGGTATGTATCATATAAAGCACATCTGGTCTCGGGGAGCCTGGGTGGCTCAGCGCGTTAAGCCTCCAACTCCTTATTTCGGCTCAGGTCATGATCTCAGGGTTGTGAGATCGAGTCCCGTGTCAGGCTCCGTGCTGAGTGTGAAGCCTGCTTAGGATTCTCTCTCTGACCTCCCCACCCCTGCTCATGCTCTCTCTAAGATAAATAAATCTTTAAAAAAATAATAAAACACATCTGATCTCGTCTGTGTTGCTTAGTAAACTGTGGAGCCTGCCAGTTTGTAGTGAGGGTGGTATCAGTGGTCACATCCAGGTTTTATCTCTAGATGGAATCAGAGCACCAGCTGCCCTGCAGGTCAAGTCCAGAGCCCACCTCAACCATCCCCTACCTTTCCACCCATCCTCCGCCCTGATCATCTTGGTAGCAGGCCAGAGCGGGAAGCAGTAACTACTTTCAGCATTGACCCAGTTACAAATTCTTACCCAGAAAAAAAGGCCTAAGAATGCGATAGAGTCACTATTTAATTATGCTGTACAATAATCTCAACCACCTCTCAACTTTCTCTACTCCAGGCCTTATAATGCCCCTCTTGGGGCACATTCAACCCCAAAGTGGGGCATGCACCCTTTGAATGCTTCTTTTTTTATGGTCCCTACGTTCCAGCTCTTGAGGTTCACATCCCCTTCCGAGTGGAACAAGGTGGTCTACACACGGCACAATCTCCCCAGTACCTGCTCCTATTTCTCCCAGGTTTTTCTAGTTTTTAAAAGACACACTTTTTTCTCTGTTTCACAGCTTGTCTTTTTTTTTTTTTTAAAGATTTTTTTAATTTATTTGACAGAGAGAGACACAGTGAGAGAGGGAACACAAGCAGAGGGGGTGGGAGAGGGAGAAGCAGGCTCTCCGTGGAGCAGGGAGCCCGATGCGGGGCTTGATCCCAGGACCCTGGGATCATGACCTGAGCCGAAGGCAGATGCTTAACGACTGAGCCACCCAGGCGCCCCAGCTTGTCTTCTTTTTCTTCTTTCTAGAATTCCCCCATCCAGACTGTCATGAAGGAAGAGAAAGGAATATGAAAATAATATAGAATAAATATTAGAATGTAGAATAAATAAAATAGCTCCAGAAGATGACCAAAATATTGTGCAAGTAACAGCTTTAAAGGAGTAAATTGTGACCCATTAATTTGAAGTTTATGGCTCTGCTATTCTCAGAGAGCATAATAAAAACATGTAATCATTTGCAAGAGAAATGATAGCAGTAAATCCCTGGAAATGGAGGTTACAAACAAACCCAACCATACTGCTGTGTTCGCTAATGTAATGTCCAACTGAGTCATAACTGCGAGGAGAGACTAGAAATAATTTTGACATCATAATCTGAGCTTGGTCTCATAGGCTTTCAAAAACAGAACATGAAAGAATGAGCTCAAGAACTAGGGGCAGGCAGGCCTGGTGCAGGGATATTTATTACCCTCTTCTTTCTCAGCAATCACCCCCTCAACTCCGGTCACCTTTCCATCCCTTCCCTTCTGTTCAAGATTTGTTCCCTCCAGCCATTTCCTCAACAATGCTGCTCCATTTCCATGCCTCTGGGGTTCTCACTGTAGCACCTAGCTTATTGACACTGAAGGGAGGCCTGGGCACAAAGCTGCCCTTATTCCTTACCTGGGCCCTGCCTGCCACCGCAGCGAAGATGAACCTCAGTTGCTGACCAGCCGGTTAGCTGTGGGAAAGCTTTTCAACCTCTGAAAGCCTCAGTTAACTCATCTAATATGATGAGGTTAAGATTAAGATTGATATTGGGACGCCTCAGTGGCTCGGTTGGTTAAGCGATCCCAGGGTCCTGGGATCGAGTCCCGTGTCGGGCTCCCTGCTCAGCCGGGAGCCTGCTTCTCCCTCTGCCTGCCGCGCCCCGCCCCGCCCGCCGCCGCCCACTTGTGCGTGCTCTCTCTCTGACAAATAAAATCTTAAAAAAAAAAAAAAAAAGATTAAGACTGATATTAAGATTTAGATTTAATTACTTTAGGATTTCATATTAATTCATTCAATCCTCACAACAACCCTATGAAATAAGTATTACTAAGTCCTATTTTACAGATGAGGGAACAGAGGCACTGAGAAATAAGTGGCCTGCCCCAAAATCACACAGCTACAAAATGGCAGAGCTGGGGTTTGAACATGTATATGGCACCTGAGCATAAATTTTTCATCCGTCTACTGCCTCATATACTTATTCAGTTAACACTAGCTACGATTATTACTGACTGGCAATTTAGGGTAATGGTCCCATTATAAATGAAAGGATAAGCTGAAGATGGGCCTGATGTTTACATAGAAAGAAAACTAGCAGAAGCTACTGATCATCACAGGAGTAGTTCATTCATTGATATATTCACTTAATAAATATTAGGGCTAGGCACTGTTCTAAGGGATGAATATGTAGCTGTGGGTGAGAAAATGTTATGGTTTTAGCTCTGTACCTTTTCACACGCTTCTCCTTTTGCTTGGAATACACACACACACACACACAGAGTATGGTCAATCCCCACTTTTTCCCCTGTCGGTAAAAGGCAGCTAGGGCTCAGTCAGCTCTGGATTCTCACCTTCTGCAACATCTCAGATTCTTCAAGTAAACTCAGAGAGGAGCAAAAGAATAAAAGAAGAACATAAAAAAGGAGAAACGGAAAGAAACAAAAGAAAAAAAAATACATTTGGGGGAAAGAATACATTTGGGAGCGACCAAAAACAAAAATTAGAGATAAAAATGGAGTATTAAAGAGTGGAAAAGATGAAACCAAGAGGCAGTTTAACAATACTTTCTAGTATATTAAGGATTTTTACATGGAGAATAAATAGTAAGCTCTTTTTTTTAGGGAGTTGTAAGGGAGGAAATCATTTCCTCCCTGAAAGTGGTAGAGGCCGAGTCAGGTAGCTTTACTGGGCACTTTCGGTAGGCAGGGCATGATCACTGCTATCAAGGGGCTTACACTTTAATGGGAAATACAGCTGTGCATAACAGGATGACTAATATTCAATTTAATGGAACAGATTAGAAGAGCAATGAATTCAGAGAAGGGAGAGATCTCTATGAATTCATGAGCTGAGATAGAGAGGAAACACTTCACTGAAGAGATGAATTGGTGAAATACTATCAACACAAGATAGACTAGGGCAAAGAGAAGAGCAGTAGAGAATGGCTAGAAAATGCATTTTTAGCAGCTCCTTGCTAAAATCAATTTCTTTACTTCCTCACTAGGACCTATGCCAGGTTCAGCAAAGCTCCCTTCTCCAGTTTTTTTCTCCCCTCTTTCCACTGAATAATTCCATCAACACTGTTTTTCTATCATCTAAAACACAAAACCTACCTAAACTACTAACGTTCTATTGCTCCATTTCTTTCCTTTTTTCTTTTCTTACGGGAAAATTGCTGTACATCATTGTCTATACCCATGTCTCCTACTCCTCGCCTCAAGTTCTCTCAATCCTACTACATTTGGGAGAACCCCACACCAAACTGCTCCAACCAGGCCTGCAGTGACCTTCACATGGCTAAATCCCGTGGTCAATTCTCAGTCCTCAGCTTATTTATCTGACTCACTTGATGCCTCTCTCCATGAAATGCCTTTCTGGCCTGGCTTTCATGACACCAAGCTCCACAACTTGGTGATATCATTCAGTCTCTTTAAATACCATCTATATGCGAATGACTCCCACATTCCTATCTCAGCGTCACTGCCACACTTGTAGACCCAACTGCCTCTCTGATACCTCTCCATAGACGTTCGAAGGCATCTCAAACTTCACAAATCTAAAATCTTTTTCCTCATATTCCTTACCCACTTCCCCCCAATTCTACTCCTTTTACAATGTTCTCATTGTTATCCTTGATAAATGGTGGCTCTAATTCAGCTACTCAGGCCAGAAATCTTGAGAGTAATCCTTGAACTCATCTTCTGCTCACCCTACATCCAGTTCAGTAAATCTAATAGCACACTCTTCAAAACATCTCCAGAATTTGGATTTATTAGTTTAACACCTCTTGTACTGCTGAGTTTAAATCGCTATCATCTCTCACCTGGATTTTTACAAACCTGCTAACTGGCCTGTTTCCACTCTTCTAGGTTACTCTCAACAAAACAGGCAGAACATCCACATAAAATGCCAGTCAGACCAGGGTACATCTCACTCACAGGCAAGGGCCAAGGTCCTTTCTCCGGCCCACAACACCCACACAATCTGCTCTGCCTATTCTACTTCTCTAATTCGTCTAGAACACTTGAACTGTTCCTCTAGGCCAACTCCTTTGACCTCCTCCCATTCCTAGAACACACCAGGCCCTGATTAGGGGCCTCCGTGCTTGTTTGTTCTTTCTGCTTAGGACGTGCTTCTCAGATATCCATGTGGATAGATTCCTCACTTTCTTCAGGGCTCTGCTCCTAGGTCTCTTAGAGAGGACCCCCTCGGCCACCCGATCTAAAATTCTGAACTCTTCCCAAAACTTCCAATCCTCCGTCCCTCTTTATTTTCGCCCTTTGCACTTATCAGTCATCATACAATAAAATGTACTTATCTTATTATCTGTCCCCGTTAGAATCTAAGCTCCGCGATGGCAAGGCTTTACTGCTTTGTCCCCAGTGGCCTTGAACAGCAACCCACAAATATTTTTTGAATGAATAAATGCTATCAGATATTCATTATAGGCTTCACAATATTCAACAGAATCTGTATTCAGAAAGAAATTGTTTTATGTAGAGAATAAGCCACTAGAAACTGAGGAATTTGACTATGGGTCGGGGAGACATACTTTGCATTTTATACAGTAATCTGCTTTTTTTCTACTTAATATATTGTAAATATTTTCCTACTTCTTCTACAAGATGATCTGTAGAACACATCTTGATTAAGAATCATGGTAATTCCACCTGCTTTCCAGCAAATTCCATTTTGAAAATACGATTACATATTTTTTAGCTTTTTAACATCTCCACTATTATTATTTATGACGCCTTACACTGCAAGACACACCCCAATTTCAGACACGTAAAATGTGCAAAAATGTGACTTCAAATGTATAACATATGACAACAAACTTCCTTTTGCTTCTGTTGGGAGGCAGTAGGGAAATCACCCTGTTTGGTTTTGGTACGGTGCACCGCAACTCTTCCAGCTACATGCTATGACGCATGGAATCTATGTGTTACTTCTCAACAGCAGGGAAAGATTCCATTTTAGGCAACAGACCTGGAAACCACTGTGGAGGCTGCTATCAGAGGTTAATAGAAGCAAGCTGAGGTCAATAGAAACAAGAGCCCTGTTGAGGCCGGACCACGTGCAGACAAAATGTCACAGGTTTAGTTAAAGAGAGATGAGTCAATTTGGTTCTGCCCAACCACTTGCAAATGCAAGATTCTATGAATCTTCCAGATTTTTTTTCTACTGGACTAAGCTATAAGGGCAAATGGCTAAGATAGAGAAACTTAGGAATTCACCGTTTAATATGCTGGTTAAAAAAGGATTCACATTAGATATTATTATTTAACATTTACTGAGTTCCTTAGGTCTTATAACAGGTGTTGAAATACAGTATTAAAGGTAATCCTATAATCCTCAGGAAAAAAATGTTGGCTTTTTCAACCCTAGCATGAAAAGAAGGGGCTCCCTGTATTATGAGTCAATTCACACTCGTAGAAAACCCATTAAAATAGCTGGATATTATGCTCAAATCTCTTAGAGTCCTCTGGTACAAAATGAGGATTAGAAAACTGGCTATAGAGAATGTTTCCAACCTGTGCATGGTTAAACTTACCCTTAAGTATGAGATTGCAAGAGTCTTGCCCTGAGGAAAAGAGCACTGTAATTTTTTCCTTCTCGCATAATAGGTATGCTAAAATAATAAAGCAAAAAGACATAGTTAAATCAATTTACCTGACAAAGAAGTGCCTCTTTGTATTCCAGAGGAAGGGAAGAAAGTAATGGTGATGAAGCATCTGCACTTCACTAGGCTTTTGGCAGGGGTCATCTCATTTAATCCACCCCAGTGTATTTGTAAGGAGGTGATTTTGGAAACCAAGGCTTGGAAAACCCAAGTAACATGCCTGAGACGGTGAAGCTGGAACCCCGCCTGCTTAACCTTCTCAGTTTATGCTCTTTATACCCTCACACCTGCTAAAAGATTATGAGTCTGCCAAAAGTGATGCTTTCTGCCTCCATATAATCTTGCATTTCTCAAAGAGTATGAATAGCTAAAAGAGAAGCCAGCCAATCCACATTAAGACACAGACAGATATTCAATTTCTATCTGCCTGGTAATCAGCTTAACAGTCTATTTACTGAAGGGAGTTTCTAGAATGCTTTCTGGCTGTAGGTTACTTTGCTAACATTACTAACGAGATCCTTTCCCAGGACCAAATCAAGACCATTAGGGAACCCTCTACCTCCCCCTTTTGCTTTACTAACTACTCCCTTTTCCTGCCCCCACCCCCTCCATCTCCCATACTGGATAATTGGGAATGGAAAAACTTAGTAGAGGGGGCAGTCCTCCTGCCCCCTAGTCTTATAGCCTAGAGTGCTGGGGCTTTACAATTGGGTCTTTTTTTTTTTTTTTAGATTTTATTTATTTATTCATGAGAGACAGAGAGAGAGGCAGAGGGAGAAGCAGGCTCCCAAGGAGCAGGGAACCTGATGCGGGACTCGATCCCAGGACCCTGGGATCATGACCTGAGCCGAAGGCAGACGCTTAACCATCTGAGCCACCCAGGCGCCCCTACAATTGGGTCTTAATCCTGGAAAGATTAAGCAACTTCCTTCAGCTTGACCCATAATTTGAGGAGTCTTGCAAACCCAACCAGAATCAGGGTGTTTTATCTACTAGATCCTGTGGCAGCCCGCATCTCAGTAAAATGAACCGCTAATTCTTTTCCACGTGTGATGTTTGTCTTCTTTCTTTAAAGTACTCTCTTTCTACATGTCGAGCAAAAACAGAAAATCTCTTTGGCTTTCTTCCTCCCTCCCTGGTACTCTATTTATAGTTCCAAATGTTGCCAGGTGTCAGCAACAAAATTAAAGAGGGACCATTAGTGTCTCTGCAAGCTGTTGGTGTTACTTAGGGCACATCTAATATTTTACATTAGCAAGTTCAGTGAAGTTGCATTCATTCAAATATCCCAGACATTTTAAAGATACCAAATGATTTACTTGTTTGCAATCCCCAAACAAAGCATCCTTCTGTGCGTGCACAGTTAAGCTGCTAATACCTAAAGAATTGAGCCTGGGGGAGTCATGATTCAAGCTGAAACGCTTCACCGAAAGTGCCTGTGCTAGCTGGAGTGTACTCAACTTCATGTTGTGATAACGCAGATAAGTAGCTATGCTTTCCCACCAAAGAAATGGAGCAAGTGCTTAAGATGGTAATTCCCATACCTTGCAAACCAGGCACACGTGTTCGTCAACAGGTTCAACTCATTTATCTAGAAAATGGGAATGGTTTTTAATTAAGAGACAACTTCTGAAAAAAAGTTAAAAAGACTGCTCTCTCTATTGCTCTTGCTTAATTAGCTTTATCTTGGAAGAAAGCTACTAGGCTACTTAATTTCGTAAGTGTGACAGGAAGTGTCTGTGGATGGGTGGGTGGGTGTGTGCGGGGGCAGGGGCCGTAGAACACAAAGCAATTTTGCTGTATTTCTTGGAATTATTCGTATGAACAAGCTTATATTTCGACTAGTGGATTAGACATAGGAGGCATATAACCAGGGTGCTGCCAACTCCTCCCAATCCTGCCTGTCAGGAGAAATGACAAGAAAGTAGCAGTAAATGAAGAAATCACCAAACCACAAAAAGTAACTTTTAGTTTCCCAAAGCATAAATGGTCATGAGAGCCTAATTATAGTGGAGACAACAGGTTTTGGGAACTTGAACTCACCAGATCTCATTTGAAAGTTAGCCTGGCATTTTTAAGACCAAAATATGGGGGTGGAGGGAGAGATAAGGAAACTAGGTTTCTCTTCTACTGTTTGCTTTTAGCAACTCTATGTGCTTTACGGTTAATTTTCACCAAAACCTTTAAGCACATATTTTTGTATCAATTAAAAGATGACGAAAATGGGTGTACAGAGGCTCTGAATTTGGTCACACAGAAACGCAAGGCTAAGCAACCCTAAAAACATATGCTAATCATTATATGCAGGTAGAGTGGACAGTCAACCCTAAGTCTCTATAGCTTCAAAGCCCTTCTCTCTCTACTCTGCATGTTGAGTTTTGCTTTTTTTTAAAAGCACCATTCTGGGAGGGGAAAAAAAAAATGAAGCCTATATTAATAATGTTTTTGAATATGTCTAGTTATATTTCAATGCATTATAGTTCTAAAAATTACAGAAATTGGGTGGCTCAGTCGGTTGAGCATCCTACTTTTGATTTTGGCTCTGGTTGTGATCTCGGGGTCATGAGATCGAGCCACTCATCAGACTAGGCAGGAGCTCAGCAGAGAGTCGGCTTGGGATTCCCTCTCTCTCTCTCTCTCTCTCTCTCCCCCTCTTCCCCTCCCCCGGCTTGTGTACACACATGTGCACTCTCTCTCTCTCAAATAAATAAATCTTTAAAAAAAAAACTTTAAAAAAATAAAAATAAAAATTACAGAAGTACTAATAGCAAAGAAGACATGCCTCGATATCCAGAAATGAAAGTAAATCAGAATCATTCAGGATTGTAACTAGAGACCCTCCACAAAAACTAGCAGTTTACCGAATTATCAATTTTCTTTACAGCTTTCCTGGAAAGGAATGTCACCAGTTACTTCTAAATATGCCTCGGGTTCCCACCACTGAACAGTATTAATTATAAAATCAAATATAACAACTCTGACATATTCCAGCTTCCCCTCCTCCCCCACTCCACAGTCCACAACCATGTGCACCAGCCTACTTTTGAGTAGTTTAGGGCAAGGCTCAGTTCCCAAATCTCACTGTATAGAGTATTAGCATAAACCTTAATCTGTCTAGAATCTAATGACATTTTCATTGCTCTAGACTTAGCTAGCCTGGGGCATTTACTCTCTATTCCTTTTTGGTGGTGGTGGTGGGTGTGGAGCGCTATTGACAAAGGATGCTTCAAATTTAAAACTTCATAAAATTTCTGAAGACCTTTTTTCTTGAACAAAAAAAGGTCTTTTAGACAAAACACCTTGTTTTCATAGTCCCAGGCTTTTATACTTGAATTTTCTCATCTCCTTTACAACTAAAATCAGTGTGTAAATTTTTTTATTAAAATGCAGAAGTTCTGTACTGTTTGAGTCTTTTCAAGAGCTCAGAGAATAGTAGGTGTATTTGCAGCTCTCCCATATTGATCTCTCTGTCATCTTCAGGATTGATTTGCTTCAAATAAGATTTTTGTACTACCTGCATCAGAGAGAATTTTAAAACCTCAGTAGAGAACTTAAAGAAACAGAAAATACATAGAAAGTACCATAGCAAATAAATATTTATCTTTATTTTACTTTGCAAGTTATTCCAAAGAGACTTCTAAATAGCATGAATGAAATGCATGGTTGTGGAAATAACCCAAGATCAACCAAATGAGAAAAGCAAAAGCTATTCCTTCAGAGCTTGCTATAGCAAGGCTGTGTTGGTTCATGAACTCCAGAGCTTCTCGGGAAGAAATGTGAAACTGGCCCCACACACGGACGGCAAGGAAGATGCAGCTCCTGCAGACGGGCAGGTGGCAGTGAGAAAGGGACAGGCGGGGCTAGGTAGGGAGAGATAGATATGCGGCTCGGTGATCAGGCTCACAGAAATCCCAAGAATGTGGAGATGTAAGGAAATCAGAGATAAGGGAACACCCCAGACCACCCTGCCCTAGGTGTCTGAGGGGAAAGTCTTATTTATTTATGACAGTCTCCCGGGGTCAACAGAAAATAACCAGACCCTAAAAAGAAGTAAGCCATTAAAGATGTTATCACTAGTCCTTAATCAACGGTGCTGCCAGTAGAGAAGTCAAAAAGATTTAAGTTCCCTGGTTAGCTTTCTGTAAAAGATCATCCCTAAAGCCCTCAGTGGCAACCCTGTCAGGACCCCTCTCACTCCTGAGAGCTTTTTTTTCTGTATCCTTGCTTAATAAAACTCTGTCGCTTTACTCACTCTCCTTTGTCCTCGAGATTCATTCTTTGGCTCCGTGAGACAAGAACCTCGCTCTCCCGCTTCAGCGGGTTTAACAACAAGGGAACGTACCTAGGAGTCTTGTCTCCAGAAGCCGCAAGATGCACAGATCTCCACACCCGCGTGCCAGAAACTTAAAATTTGTTTATGTAGAGGCCTTACCTGGGTTAGGTTGAGTGTACCATCCAGAAAGTCTCCACTACCCATGGCTGGCTCACGGCTGTGTCCTTGAACGTACGCGGCTCCAGCGCCGGAAGGGCGGGCGGAACGTGCAGAACGTACATTCCAAGGACCGGTCGGGGGAGGGGCCTCCAATAGCTCAGTCCAGCTCTCACCTCAAGGGTCAGCTGGCAGTCAAGTCCATTCGATGACCTCCTCCAAAACTCTACTCCTCGTGACTGGCACCTGTTTCTAGAGACAGTGGGCCGGCAGCAAGGCTACTCCTCTGCTGCAGATGGGCATGCCACCTCGTCAAAGTGGGAGTTTGAGCCACGGCAGACGTCGGTCAATGGAACATAGTCTCAACCCACACCTCGATAGAAGGGACTTCTTACCACGAGAGGTTATTCCTTCACGAGAGGCTCTACCTAGAGGAGCGCCGTGTACTCTGCTAGGAGCTGTTGCTCTGGGGATATACCTCGTTTCTGCCCCTTCCAGAGCGAGGACCAAACTCCTAGGGGTTCTCTCTCCTTCTGTTTTCTCTGCTAGTGTCCACCCCATACCTCCTGGAGTCACAGATACATCTAACTTAAATGGGAGCCTTGCTTGGGGGATGCCCAGAGCTCTACTCTGCATCACCGGTATTCCTGCCTTCTCAAAGACAACGGGCGGCTCTGATCCCCGGTCCCACACATGCCCTTTCTTTACAAACTGCATAAGGGGCAGAGGCATTGCCCCAGGTGAGGAATCAAGGTGGTCCAAAACCCCCAAATCCCTACGGAAGGCTCGTACCTCTTTCATGTTCTTAGGGGTTGGATAGGCTTATACCTTACCAACCACAGCTTCTAGGACAACATGATCTTACCCAACCAACACTCCCCAAAACTTAATGCGGTGCCTGGGCCGTGACTTTCCTGTTTCACTCTCTCCTCTCCCTCAGAGAAGTGCAAGCAAAGTCTGCACAACGTCTTGCAGCAGAGGCAAGACCTCATGTGTTAACATACTGATGTGAGGAAGGAAATCAGGGACAGATCTCAGGCTACCATCCCATGACATACCGTGAGGCTGTGCAGCCTTGGGGAAGCACTCGAAAGGTCCACTATTGCCCTTCTCACATGAAGGCAAACTGATCTTGTGACTCAACAGCCAGGAGTATACTGAAAAAAGCATTTGCTAAGTCCAGTACAGACTGGCACATGCCAAAGACCGTGACCAAGGTATCTAAGACGGCAGTGCTGGGCACAGCCGCATGGATGGGAGGCGCTGCCTTGTTCAGTTCTCCAGAGTCCACAGCCATCCGCCAGGAGCAGATCATCTGGCTTTCTTATTGGCCATACCAGGCTGTTGAAAGCACTAGGGACAGGGCATAAAATACCCACTCAGTGCAGTTCTTGGGTAGTTTCTCCAATTTCCTTATGCCCCCCCACCCCGGGCAATTGATATTGTTTGATAGTTAACATTTTTCATGGGGCCAGTCAGCTTACTGGGTCCCAGTTGGCATCTCCCCTCAGCACTGGTTTGATTACTGTAACACAAAGGTGGAATTCACCAACAAACGTTTGTGGAGTTTGGCCTTGTAGGATATTAAGACCCATAATATGTTCTCTGGTATTAGAGAGATAAAACCTCATATTCTCAGAGGGGAGAACACCGAATTTGCAGTGTCAAAGTGACCTTCCTGACCAAAACCATTTGCCCTCCACAACCTATAGATGGCATTCAGGGGCCAGAAAATTTCTGAGGGTTAATTACCATTTATTAGAGTACATTTGGCTCCAGTAATCCAGCAGAGCCAGCACCTTTAATTTATTTCTGGGGGACCAGTGAAGAGTGAAGTCAACACGAGGCCTCTGATCCCCTCCATTGGCCCTCACCTGGAGGCAATCCTGCATCCTGCATCCTGTGGGAAGAACCGATCCCAAATGGGACTGTATCTCTGAGGCCTCTGCGGGAGCAGGAGAGGTATCTGGGATGCTAGAGGCAGATGGGGCAGATCTGAACTGCTATTTGGGTTTTAAGGCCTTCCACAAGCTGACAAACACAGAGGTTGCAGGTCTATGTTTTCAGGTGGGGGCCAATGAAGCAATGAAGTCAACCACATTTGATTCTGGGCTACTTTTACTGGACGCTTTGCAGCTGGATTTCCCAGTATCATAAATGTTTTGTCCCATGACTGGGCTCAGCATGGATGTCAGCATCTCATACCAGGTACCTTGGGTAGACTGGAGTATCTTGGCTTTCATTCCTGCAGTGAATATGACTGGATCAGGGCCTTCAAAGACAGGAACACAGGTGGCCTGTCTTATTCCCAACTCCCTAAAAATTTGTTATACCTCCTCTACAGATTTCCAGGGTCCCACATGCCCAGAAGTTCCCCTCATTGGTCTAATCCTCCCTGCAGGGTAGAAAAATCCATTCTAGAAGGGAATAAGTACCTTGTGCACACATACACACACCCCCAGCATACATGCAGATGCTGCTGGAGGGCAAGGTGTGTGTTGATGTTGCTCGTTTTCTCTGCCTCCTGCCTGGACAGAGAAATGCCCATCACCCCCATACGTCATAGCTGCACTAACCATGCCTGGATGCTTTTCTGGCCTTTTGCTAGAGCTTGGCAGCTATATCAATAAGCACAGGGGGAGTATATTCTCTCATCATGAGTGTTTCCTGAATTAGGGGCTGCCCCACTGGCTGGTGTTGTGGTTGCTGTGCTTTTGCCTTTCTTTGCACAAGGGGTCGGAGGGCACAAGGTGTTTTGTGCATTTCTCTGTCAATCACCACAACGTCTTGCTCTTCATGCTCCTCCCTTCCCCGGGGATTTTACTTCCTAGTGTCCCAATCAGTAGCCTAGTTTCCCAGAAGTTGCTTTTTTTAGTCAGATAAAGGAAGCTCCAAAAAGACTTCTTTCTAAGTCTGTTGAATCTCAAATGTCTTCAGCTTAAAATAATCTTCATCAACTCTGGAGTTCCCATTGGGTCCCCACGACTTCTAGCAGGCTGTTTTCCTGGGCTGTATGTTACAGAGAAGGGGGTTGATTTCCTGGGCAGGCTGCTGCACGTTGTGAGTCAGGGCTCTGCTTGTAGATATGGTCCAGCCATTGTCCATTTGTATATTTGATCTCTCAGAGCGTATCAGATACCATTTTGCAAGGAAGGAAGAAGACCTTTTTTCTCCTTCTTATAAATCCATATTGTCATGAATGTAAGCATACGTGCCTGAGGTTTAAAGGAAGGAAGAAGGAATATGGAATACTTTCATCATGGTCAGTCTCTCCTTTCCGTTTCCAGCTCAGCTCTGCTGTACTGAGACGGGGCTGAGGAGGGACTACATCCCCTAGCCGACAGACACAAAGACAATGCAACTGAGATGGATCTATGGGAAGGAAATCGAAAGGCCAGTGAAGACAGGCTCAAGAGAAGGAAGGTGTGCTTTCATTGGGAAGGATTCTTACAGTGACTGGTTGTCTGGCTTCAACTCAAGGAAAGAGTCATTGGGGATGATCGCCAAGGTGGTGGGGAGGGACAGGCAGAGAGAAATGGGACAAGTAGGAAAAGACAATGAGGCTCAATCATTCTAATTAGCACTTAACTTTCTTACCACCCAGAGTTGT
This sequence comes from Phoca vitulina, assembly GCF_004348235.1. NCBI lineage: Eukaryota > Metazoa > Chordata > Mammalia > Carnivora > Phocidae > Phoca > Phoca vitulina. Next base: position 33,036,383 of record NW_022589711.1, on the reverse strand, counting down.
TAGAATGATGACCAGCACCAGCCAGTGTGCTTCTGTCTTTTTCTTTACCAACTCTAAATTGGAGTTTTTCTATAATTCTGAGACTAACCACAGGTCTTATCTTCACGAAGAGGAAGTATGGAGACTTAGAGGACAAAATCAGTTGACCCGAACAAAATAACAAGTTGCAAGGAAAATACAAGGTAAAAAGAAAATATTATTAATGATATCCTTCAAAGAAGAAGGGCAGTGAAAATGTTGTCCTCTTTTTGGCATATCTCATAACTGCTACCTCTAAACTAGAATTTTTTAAACCTTAATTTTAAAATTTTGAAAAAGTAACTGCAATTTAGTACACATAACACGTACCATCTGTACGAAGAGTGGCAGACAAGTAAAAACTGACTTGTCTTTGGTAGAAAATGTTGAAACGTGCTTTACATAGGAAGGGCTAATTGTCATCCAACTTAAAATACTCAAAAAATTAGCCCAACTGCCAAGCCATTGGCTCTTACTAAGAAACACAGGAAGATAGGACATATGTGCTATGATTATTTTTTTTTAAGATTTATTGATTTATTTGAGAGAGAGTGCACAGGGAGCAAGGGCAGAGGGAGAGGGAGAGAGAATCCCAAGCAGACTGCATGCTGACGATGTGGGGCTCGATCTCACAACAACCCTGAGATCATGACCTGAGCTGAAATCAAGAGTTGGACGCGGATGTTTAACCAACTGTGCCACACAGGTTCCCTGTTATATTCCTTTTTAATGAAAAATTGTGATAGTCCTGTAAATTATACACTGTTCAGCTTTGCTTTCAGTCCCAAAAAGATATTGGATTTAATCTTCACACTATCAATGCAAAAATATCAACAATGTCAAGAATGGGAGAATGCTTGGCCTGACACTATGAAGAGAGTATCTCATCACACCCATGTACACTCTGTGACAGCCTACCAAGCCATGCAAATGAGATGAATACAACTGATGGAATGTTGTGGACCTAAATAAGATCTTAATTCTATAATACCTGATTTTTTCATCAACACAAAAGGTTTATAGTATAGGGTTTGTAAAACTGAGGTAAAGGCTTGTATCCAGGGGTGCCTGGGTGGCTCAGTCGTTAAGCGTCTGCCTTCAGCTCAGGTCATGATCCCAGGGTCCTGAGATCGAGCCCCGCATCAGGCTCCTTGCTCAGCAGGGAGCCTGCTTCTCCCTCTCCATCTGCCTGCTGCTCCCCCTGCTTGCACGCTCTCTCTCTCTTTCTCTGTCAAATAAATAAAATCTTTTAAAAAAAAAAGGCTTGTATCCAAAGGATTCCAAGGCTCAAGAACTCAAAACGTCCCAGAAGCACCCTTTGAGGAGTGCCCCACTTAAAGGCAGATAGTTACCACCTGCAGCCTCCTGAAGCTGCACCACGATTGGTCAGGAAAAGGCACTTTTGTCCCCAACAGATTGGCTGTATTTGAGTCCCTATTTATAAACATCCTTGTGTCAGACAGAACTATATAGAGGCAGGTAGCCTGACTGCAATTCCCTCCACCTTCTCTGATCCTTTTCCCCTACTTTATTTTTCTCCACAGCATATACCAGCTTGTAATATACTGTAAACATTACTAACTTATTTTCCTTATTTCTGGTCTCATCACACTAGAATCTATGCTCTGTAATGGCAAGGATTTTCATCTGTATTGTTCACCATCATGTCATCAGCATCTGGTGTGCCTGAGCAATCATGATAATGCTCAGTAAATATTTGCTGAAGCAACTATAGAGGGAGTGGATCAGGTCAAATGAAATAAATGAAGACAAATGAGATCATTTTTGAAGGCAAAAAGAAAAAGGATATCCTTGTTATCACCTGGTCTGTTGATAAGGTTTTACCATGATAGCTAAAGTCAAGAGATGACCGATGGCGACTCATTGCCCTTGATCTTGAACATCCAGGCATGGCATTAAACATGTTCCCTTTCCCTCCTCCTTTTGGCCTTCTACTCTGCTTGAAATCACCAATACCAATCCCATTTCTAAGGCAGTGTGACAAGCACGCCCTCTGGTGATTTGCCACTGCGAGACAGACAAGCAGGATGAACTGGGGAGACTGGGCTCATCATTCCCCTGATTAAAAAGCAGCATCCTTTTGGAAGGATTTCCAGGAAATTTCCACATGGTAAAAGCTACAACCAAATACCATTCTTTTTAAGGGGGGAGGGGTGGAACAGAGAGGTGAAGGTTTCATTCAATGACTAACAAAAGAGCCAGTCATCCCTAGAATCTAATCATGCTCTTCTAAGAAAGGTGTGCATTTTTGTTTTCTTTAGCAAAATAAACATTCTCAACTGTCTCCCATCTTAAAAATAAAAAAAATTTTTTTAAATTACTTTCTTTGATCTTGTATCCCTACCAGCTATTCCAATCTCTCACCTTTCTCTCATAGCCACATTCAGGAGGAAATGGCCTTGAGTCACTGGCTCCTCTTTCTTGCCTCCACATACCCTACACTTCAACTCACTTCAGTCATACTTTCACCCACACTCATCCTCTCCAGGGTCTCTGTCTTCCTCCCAGCTTGCTCTTTCTCCATCCTTTCACTGAATCTTTTTACTGAACTCTTAGATAATGACTGTCTCCTCTTAGCCCTCTCTTTATATACTATTCTTAGACAACAGCATTCACTCCTTGGAATCAGCCCATGACCCCAATCCAAACTTCTGCAGAACTCCAGATTATTATCTCACGAGTGCTCATGTCCTCGTGGATGACCTTCAGGTCACATCAAAATTAAAAGTACAAAACTGAAATCTTAACTCAAACACAACTTATCATTTTCCCTCTGCAAGCTGCTCTTCCTCTCTGAGGCACCCCATCTGCAGATGGCATCATCGTCCACTAAGGCAGGGCAAACCATCTCAGAGTTGTCCTTGACTCCTCTCTCAGCCTCAGCTACCATATAGTTGAAGGTTGAGTTCTCCAGGAAGCAGACTCTGAGACGGAGGTTAGGGGGTAGGAAGCTTATTAAGGAGGCCCTGTAGACCAAGATCTGTAGAAGAAAGGGGAATCAAGCAGGATTAGGCTGCAGAAGTGAAGTCAACTTTAATGCAGCCCAACAAGTGCCTCAACTGACTCCAAAGTGATGCGCGCAGACCTGGAAGGACCCTGGTTTAAGCCAAGAGGGTGCCTGGCTGCATGCAGGATGGAAATCAAATGCAAGCCAGCAGGAGGTGAAAGAAGAGGTTATTGAGGGTATAGAGAGGGTGCAGGTAGAGACAGAGTATCCAGGAAACTCAGAAAGGAATGGAGGGAGTCTTGTCTTTGTTCAGTGTCTGGGGGTTTTTACTGAGGATCATGGTTTGGTGTACATGTCCTCTCAGGCACCCAGGAACTGGTGAGAACAAAGATGAGAGCCTGGGTGTTATTCCTTGACCCAGGGGGTCTTGGCGTGCTGCCAGAGTCCAGCTCCAGCCAGGGTGGGTCTCTCAGGAAAGGACGGCGTCGGCGAATGAGGAGACACAGACACAGGATCAGGTTGCAAGCATCTCCTCCTGACAGCCTTAGAGGAACTTTATTTATATGTTAGGATTTTTTTGCTTTTCCATACTTTCGTAACATGTGATTCTGTTTTTTCACAATTGATTGAGATAATCTTAGATCATTTTTTTTATTACAGACGTAGCCTTCTTTTATTTTTCCTTTGTAATGATTAACATGACCTTCATTGATTTCCGCTTACTGACTTTCGCTAAAACTAAAAAACAATACGCAAAGAGAGAGGTGCTAGACAGAGCGTGACCGTCTTGTTACTTTGTTCTATAGCGCAGGAAATATAGTGAACTGTGGAACAGCCTGAGCTGTTCCTTTCTTAGAATCTTGCCGCTTAAATAAGTCAAACAGAGAAAGACATGTATCATATGACCTCACTGATACGAGGAATTCTTAATCTCAGGAAACAAACTGAGGGTTGCTGGAGTGGGGGGTGGGGTGGGAGGGATGGGGTGACTGGGTGATGGACACTGGGGAGGGTAGGTGTTCTGGTAAGCGCTGTGAATTGTGCAAGACTGTTGAATCTCAGATCTGTACCTCTGAAACAAATAATGCAATATATGTGAAGAAAGAAAAAAAGAAGAAGAAGAATGTAGCAGGAGGGGAAGAATGAAGGGGGGGAAATCGGAGGGGGAGAAGAACCATGAGAGACGATGGACTCTGAAAAACAAACTGAGGGTTCTAGAGGGGAGGGGGGTGGGAGGATGGGTTAGCCTGGTGATGGGTATTGAGGAGGGCACGTTCTGCATGGAGCACTGGGTGTTATGCACAAACAATGAATCATGGAACACTATATCTAAAACTAATGATGTAATGTATGGGGATTAACATAACAATAAAAAAATTAAAAAAAAAAAAAGAATCTTGCCGCTTCTGAGGCGCCTGGGGGGCCTCGTGGAATTAGTTTCATTATGATTGCTTAGATAGGCGTAACTAAGATGAGTAGTCACTTTATCATGAAACCCCAGAAATATTCCCACAATTATAAAGATTGCCATAAACAAAATGAAAGAGAATAGCAGGAGCCAGCTGTGGAGTCTCCTGTTTTCAGGATCGTCCCCCATACTTGGACTTTGTCAAACAGCATGAGTAGCTTGGCTCGCGCCAGCGTGCCAGTCATCTGGACTACTCATATGATAGCTTCGCCTGGTCATTCTCACCTGGTCCTTCCTTAGATGTTATCTATCCTAAAGAAATCATTAACTCCTCGTCCCTTGCAAGGAGGACATACACTATTTGCATTCTGAGGCAGGATAAAGTGGGCGTGCAGCTCCTAGCAAGAACAGAAACAGGACAAGGAGCAAAGTTTTTATGGAGTCCTTCAGTTTCCCGATCTAAACAGGGAGCTCTGAAGCTAGAAGTGACTTCAGAGTTACCTTGAGATGGGCTTAGATGGCAAGGCCTTTATACTCTCACATTAATACCAGCTACATGTTTTGTAGGATTCAGTGCAAAATTAAAAATGCAAGACTCGCTGTTTAAAAATTAAGATTTCCGGGGCGCCTGGGTGGCTCAGTCGTTAAGCATCTGCCTTTGGCTCAGGTCATGATCCCAGGGTCCTGGAATCGAGCCCCGCATCGGGCTCTCTGCTCGGCGGGAAGGCTGCTTCTCCCTCTCCCACTCCCCCTGCTTGTGTTCCCTCTCTCGCTGTGTCTCTCTCTGTCAAATAAATAAATAAAATCTTTAAAAATAAATAAATAAATAAAAATTAAGATTTCCAAGAGGGTGACAGTAGAGCATTAAACCAAGCATGAGGCCCCTTCTGAGCATGGGCCGCTGTGTGAATGCACAGGTCACACATGCATGATACATGACACTGGCCCTATTCCTCAGCAGTCACCGGCTGTGGGAAAGGGCTCTGCGGTTGAAACAATCCCTATCAAGAGGGATCTGGGCACAGACCACAGTCACCACTGTCATCACAATGCCGAGATTTTGTCACTTGGAAATTTCTTCTGTCAATTCTCTCTCCTCAGGTGAACCCGCGAGTCAACAGAATTAAGGTTCGCATCATCTCCTGCCTCAACTACTGAACCAGTCCCATATCTGTTACTTGTCTACCTCTATTCCAGCCTTCATAGCCTCCACTGCTGGGAATGAGACTGTCAGTTTCATACTTAAAATACTGAATGGCTTCCTGTCACCCATAAAATGAAAATTTAAATCAAGATTTATCAAACTGTGTTTCATAAAACACTAGTCTGTAGAGTCAAAAAAAAAAGTGATGGTTGCAAATTTTTTTGAGTTATTTTTTAAATGTATGTAATAAAAATATTAAACCATTTACACAGCTGTTTTTATTATTTCATTACAAACACTCCCAGAACTCCAGAAGTAGCAGGAAAAAACCTCCTAATCAAAGAACGCTTCATTTGATCTGCAATTTGACCCCTAAACAGCACTTACTAATGTCTAGATATATATCATCTTGTTGATGATCACTAAACCTCTTCGTCTTTTATATCTAATTTTAATAATATCTGTGATATTATTAAATGTTTTTGATTTTAGGGGCACATGGGTGGCTCAGTCAGTTAAGCGTCTGCCTTCAGCTCAGGTTGTGATCCCGGGGTCCTGGGATCAAGTCCCACATCGGGCTCCCTGCTCAGTGAGGAGCCTGCTTCTCCCTCTACCTCTGCCTCTCTCTCTTAGTCTCTCATGAATAAATAAACAAAATCTTTCAAAAAAATTTTTAAATAAATAATTTTTATTTTATACTTGAGTTATATGAAATATTTTCTACATTGGATCTGTGGATTATAGGAAGTTAATGTGTCAGTAAATTTTTTAAGATTTTTTTTTATTTTAGAGAGCAAGGGAGCATGCATGCACATGAGCAAACGGGGAGAGGCAGAGAGAGAAGGAGAGAGAATCTCAAGCAGACTCCACGTGCTGAGCGAGGAGCCTGACATGGGGCTCGATCCCAGGTCCCTGAGCTCATGACCTGAACCAAAATCAAGAGTTGGACACTTAACTAACTGAGCCACCCAGGTGCCCGCCCCGATGTGTCACTACTTTTTAGGATCTACTATTATTTTTTTACTACCAAACATTTAAATATGACTTACAGAGAGAGTACCTGCAGACAGATGCAGGCATCATAACTATATAGCCTGATGCATTATCATAACGTGAACACACTCATGCAACCACCATAAAAATCAAGAAATAAAATAGCAGCGTCTAACAGCCTCCCTGTACCTATAGTCGCTATTCCTTTCCTTCTCCCAAAGTAAACCACTAACCAACCACTAACAATTTGTAATCTATTTGAATCCAAGTTTGATTTGCATGCACTCCTACTGACATTTCATTATTGTGCCAACTAATGGTGGAGCTGGGATTCAAATCTGAGTCTGTTTATTTGTAAAGCCTATGCTTTTGGAAAGTTCTTAATGGTTGTTTCCATTCCCTAATGACACCGTAGAACGGCTAAGAAAATGAAAACATAATTATTTCTTCAAATTACAGAGGTTCCCACACTGCACCTTGACAGGGAAAAATAGTGCCCTTCACACAGCCAAGCAAAATATCTCAATGAAGATGGACATCAAATCTAATTGACTGTTCAATAATGAGCCTACTAACTCTAGCATCTTTGGATGGATATAAGAACTGTATATGGGCAAGTGTGTATATGTATATATGTGAACATCCACATTATATGTATATATATTATGTGCATAAAATCCTGTATCTGCAATGCAATAAAATATCTATTCTAAGTTTGACACAAACTCATTTGGCAATAACACCTGCCCTGAATCTATACTATGCAAATAAAATTTTGTATGTAAATATAATATATAAGTAGATATTGCTAATGAAATGTTAATGTGTTTGGATAAGTTGTACCACCCAAGACCTCCTGGGACTCTCATGTACTATGGCATATATATTATATTATCTGATTTCTGGAATAGATGATTTCTAATTTCTAATTTCTCTTGCCCAAACGTTTGGGCAAGAGAAGAGGGACCTGTATAATGAAGAGATTGTATCATTGGTGTAATAAGTGAGTTCTTCTCAGGGTGCCTGGGTGGCTCAGTCAGTTAAGCATCTGTCTTAGGCTCAGGTCATGATCCCAGGGTCCTGGGATCGAGTCTCGCATAGGGCTTTCTGCTCAGAGGGGAATCTGCTTCTCCCTCTCACTCTGCGTGCCACTTTCCTGCTTGTTCTCCCTCTGTCAGATAAATGAATAAAATCTTTAAAAAAGAATTAAAAATAATAAAAAAATAAAATAAAAAGTATATTATTGGCACCTGCATCCTCTCTCTTGGGAATTGCTTCTTGAAGTCTTTGCCCATTTTTCTCAGGAGGGGCTTCACCTTTTCCAGTGGATTTGTATGACTTCTTAAAATACTAAAGTAGTTCATTGAATGTGGGGCTTGAACTCACAACCCTGAGATCAAGAGTCACATGCTCTACCAACTGAGCCAGCCAAGCAACTGACAATTAATTATTTACACCATCATATTTTGCAAATATTTCTGCAAATTTATCATACACCCATTTACATTGTGGCAATTTTGTTTTCTTTTTCATAGAGTGCTTATTAATTTTTACATGGTCAAATCCATTTTATGGTTTCTGGCTTTAATACCACGAAGCAAAGAGTTTCCTCACAAGTTTATAAAAAAATATTCGCTTCAGCTAAAACTACCAGGTAATATAAGAATTAACAACTACACATAGAGAAAAGTAATGGAAGGAAATACAACATAGTAAAGATGTCTGTGGCTTATAAAACTGTGGGTCGGGCGCCTGGGTGGCTCAGTCGGTTAAGCGTCTGCCTTCGGCTCAGGTCATGATCCCAGGGTCCTGGGATCGAGTCCCGCATCGGGCTCCCAGCTCGGCGGGGAGCCTGCTTCTCCCTCTGACCCTCTCCGCTCTCATGCTGTTTCTCTCTCTCTCTCTCTCTCTCAAATAAATAAAATCTTTAAAAAAAATAAAATAAAATAAAACTGTGGGTCATTTAAAACAGAAAAACAGGGGTGCCTAGGTGGCACAGTCAGTTAAGCAACCAACTCTTGGGTCCACTTAGGTCACAATCTCAGAGTCATGAGATCAAGTCCTGTGTCAGGCTCATGCTTAGCGTGGAGTCTGCTTGGACTCTCTCTCCCTTTCCCTCTGCCCCTCCCTGCCCCAATCTCGCTCTCTGAAATAAATAAATAAATCTTTAAAAAATAAATATAATAGAAAAACAATTAAAATATAACCAATAATGTTAGTTTGAAATCCAAATGTATCTTACAACTAATATGTACATTTGGTGTATAACCAAAATAGCTATGAATAAATCCAGATAAACATTACAGCACAGGTATCTAAGGAAATAAAATTATGCCCCATCATACTTAAAGCATCCAGATTTCTACTAGTGGACCATAATTCAAAAAACTAGAGTATCCCTTTCTTACACCTTATACAAAAATAAACTCAAAATGGATTAAAGATCTAAATGTAAGACCTGAAACCATAAAACTAAAAGAAAACATAGTCAGTAAACTCTCAGATGTTGTTTTAGCAATATTGTTTTGGGTCTGTCTCCTCAGGCAAGGGCAAAAAAAGCCAAAATTAATAATTGGGACTATATCAAACTAAAAAGCTTTTGCATAGCAAAGAAAACCATCAACAAAATGAAAAGGCAACCTACTGAATGGGGGAAGATACTTGCAAATGATATATCCCATAAGGGTTAATAACAAAAATATATAAAGAACTTACACAACTCAACAGCAAAAACATAAACAATTCAATTAAAAAATGGGCAGAAAACACGAACAGACATTTCTCCAAAGAAGACATACAGATGGCCAACAGGCACAAGAAAAGATGCTCAACATCACTCATCATCACAGAAATGGAAATCAAAACCACAATGAGTTATCACCTCACCCCAATCAGAATGGCGAATATCAAAAAGACAGTAAGTAATCCACTGGCAAGGATGTGGAGAAAAGGGAACACTCACGAAATCTTGATAAGGATATAAATTGGTGCAGCCACTATGGAAAACAATATGGAGTTTCCCCAAAAAATTAAAAATGGAAATATCATATGATCCAGCAATTCCACTTCTGAGTATTTATCCAAAGAAAACAAAAACACTCATCCAAAAAGATATGTGCACCATATGTTCACTGCAGCATTATTTACAAAAGCCAAACTATGGAAGCCACCTAAATGTCCATCAACAGATGAATGGATAAAGAAGACACACACACACACACACACACACACACACACACATGAGTATTACTCAGCCATAAAAAAGGATGAAATCTTGCCATTGGTTGATAGCATGGATAGACCTAGAGATCTATCCTAAGTGAAACACTCAAACATAGAAAGACAAATGCCATGATTTCACTTATATGTGGAGTCTAAAATACAAAACAAAAAACAAACAAAACAGAAACAGACTCATAGAGAACAAACTGGTGATTGCCGGGGGAGAGGGGCAAAACAGGTAAGGGGATTAAGAGGTACAAATGGACAGTTTTAAAATAAGTGAGTCACACAGACACATGAAAAAGTGTTCAATATCACTCAGCATCAGGGAAATACAAATCAAAACCTTAATGAGATACCACCTCACACCAGTCAGAATGGTTAAAATTAACAAGTTGACAAAGTGCCTATGGACACTCTAATTTTTTTGTTGTTGTTAATTAAAATTAACAAGTCAGGAAATGACAGATGTTGGCGAGGATGTGGGGACAAAGGGAAACCCTCCTACACTGTTGGTGGGAATGCAAGCTGGTGCAGCCACTCTGGAAAACAGTATGGAGGTTCCTCAAAAAGTGGAAAATAGAGCTACTCTACCACCCAGCAACTGCACTACTGGGTATTTACCCCAAAGATACAAATGTAGTGATCTGAAGGGGTACGTGCACCCCAATGTTTATAGCAGCAATGTCCACAATAGCCAAACTGTGGAAAGAGCCGAGATGCCCTTCAACAGATGAATGGATAAAGAAGATGTGGTATATATATACACAATGGAATATTATGCAGCCATCAAAAAAATGAAATCTTGCCATTTGCAACAACATGGATGGAACTAGAGGGTATTATGCTAAGCGAAATAAGTCAATCAGAGAAAGACAAATATCATATGATCTCACTGGTATGAGGAATTTGAGAAACAAGACAGAGGATCATAGGGGAAGGGAGGAAAAAATGAAACAAGACGAAACCAGAGGGAGACAAACCATAAGAAACTCTTAATCTCAGGAAACAAACTGAGGGTTGCTGGAGTGGTGGGGGGCAGGAGGGATGGGGTGGCGGGGTGGTAGACACTGGGGAGGGTATGTGCTATGGTGAGCGCTGTGAATTGTGTAAGATTGATGAATCACAGATCTGTACCTCTGAAACAAATAATACATTATATGTTAAAAAGAAGATAGTAGAAAGGGAAAAATGAAGGGGGGGAAATCGGAGGGGGAGACGAACCATGAGAGACTATGGACTCTGAGAAACAAACTGAGGGTTCTAGAGGGGATGGGGTGGGGGGATGGGTTATCCTGGTGATGGGTATTAAAGAGGGCACATATTGAATGGAGCACTGGCTGTTATACGCAAACAATGAATCATGGAACACTACCTCAAAAACTAATGGTGTAATGTATGGTGACTAACATAATAAAATAAAATTTAAAATAAATAACTAAATAAATAATAAAATAAGTGAGTCATGGGGATTTAAAGTACAGCATAGGGAATACAGTTAATAATATTGTAATGACTTTGTATAATGACAAACAGTAACTACACTTATCCTGGTAAGCATTTTGTAATGCCTATAAATGTCAAATTGCTAATGCTATACACCTAAACCTAATATACTATTGTATGTCAACTGTACTTCAGTAAAAAAAAGAATTACAGAGTGTCCATAGGCACTTTGTCAAAGACAGTCATAGACTTCCAAATGATGTGTTAGTATCTAAGGTCATAAGATTTGACCCATACAAATTTATTCAGCAATCTTTTCACAATGTGTAAATTACTTTTAGGAGCAACTCCCTCAAGTTAGCAGATAAGCAAATACATTTATTCATTAAGCATAATGTTATATCATCATTGAGATATAAATATTTAAAAGGTTAAGTTAGATTTTGAATATGCCACAATAAAGAGCACCTAATTCTTAATCATTAGATATTGATTATAACCATGAAATTATATATATCCCCACACATACATACATATATATGTATACTTTATAACATTACATGTGTATTTAAAAGGAAGATACTGCAATGGAACACACCATTTTGCAACTTGCTTTTTTTAACTACTGCATAATATGAAAAGGGTGCCTATTCCAGAGACATTTCCCATACCGATGGACATTTTGATTGTTTCTAATCTTTTTTAAAAGCTATTTCAAATGTGCTTTAGAATATCTCTAAACAGCACATTAAAATTTGGTATATCCTGTTTGCCTCTAGGAAGAACAAATCATAGAACAGACACCTGGGTTTGAGAAGGACACTTACTTTTCCCTGAACATTTTCCTCTTGAAAATAATGACAACTATGATTTCTATTAAAAAAAAAATTAACTACAATATCACTATTGTATAGTCACTAAAACTGAAAAACAAAAGAAAAGCTGCAATAAACTTGCCTTCCTGGTCATGTTTCTTGGTTATAATCTACCAGTCACTGTGTTAAGAACTGTAGGTATATTTCCTCATTTTGCCTCATTTAATCTTTATGGTAATCTTACTTTTCTTTTTTTTAAAGATTTTATTTATTTGACAGAGAGAGGGATAGCGAGAGCAGGAACACAAGCAGGGGGAGTGGGAGAGGGAGAAGCAGGCTTCCCGCTGAGCAGGGAGCCCAATGCGGGGCTCGGTCCCAGGACCCTGGGATCATGACCTGAGCCGAAGGCAGACGCTTAACGACTGAGCCACCCAGGCACCTCTATTACTTATTACTTACAAGACAGGTACTAGTGCCCCCACTTTACAGATAAGGAAATTGAGTGTGAACAAGTTAATTAATTTCCTGAGTCCCACAGAGAGAGAGAGAGAGTGACAAAATCAGGATTTAAATGAAACTTTTCGGGCTCAAAAACCCTTGCTCACAGCCAATGAGCTATAACAACAGCATCTTCTCAAGAGACTTCTAAACTCTACGGAGTCTGGCTGTGCTCCAGCTTTGGGAATCATTTATAGGATTCTAGTGAACTAGGTTTTCTCAAGCCCCTGGACTTTTGCACATTCTGTCCTCTCTGTTGACCTACCTTCCTCCTTGGTTAATTCCTACCCAACCTTCAATGATCGACTAAGGTTTCATCTCCTCTTGCAATTTTTCCCTAAACCTCAGACTGAAATGAATGCCAGGTCTGCCTCTTGCAGCATCCCCTGCTAACATCGTGTTCAAAAGCTGTTAGATCACTAATGTGTCTCCCAGCCAGAAAGTCCTTGGGAAATCTAAATATTCCTCATATTACCAGTCCCAGTATAGTCATATTTAGCATATATTGGGTCCTCAATCACTATGTTAAATTTAGTCAAGGACTAATATATACAAAGAACCACAGGATGTTAGAACCGATTCAGTTTCCAACCCTGGCTACAAATGGTAAGCTGAAGGAGCTTTTAGCATAGATTTCCTAAACTTTCCCTAGAACTAGTAAATCAGTATCTATAGGTGGAACTCCACAATTTATATTACTTAGAGGCTTTCCGGGCGATACCAAGTTTAAGAATCTCTGACCTATTCTACTTGCCTCATCTTACGATATACAGAGATTAAGACCTAAAGAAATTAGGTGGTCAAGGTTACACAGGCAGATGTAAAGATAGGACATGAATCCTAGTCTTTTATAACTGCTTTACTTAATCACTCAAAAACTATTTGATAAATGTCTTTTATGTGAAAAGCAGTACACTGGACACTGCAGTGGATACACCAGACATGGGACCTGGGCCAGAGCTTATACTGTTATGGGAAAGACAGCATTAAATACATGACCATATAAAATAAACCATTAATTAAGTAATTAAGTAATTAATTAACACATGACCATATACTTAATGGCTTAACTCTGATTGTATTAAAGGAGTACCTGGTGCTTTATAGACATATAACTGGGGGACCTGACTTGGTTTTAGGGGTTGAGTGTTGCCACATAAATCTTACTTGAGCTGAGCCCCGAGGAATATATATACTGAAATAACTGGGCTTGTGTTTTCCAGTCTAAGATATTCTTGGGCCCGTAGTTCGTCTACGTGACTTATTTTAATTTTGTATTCTCATTTTGATGACAACCTTAAACATTAACAGAAATATATTCAGAATCTTTTTTTTATGACCAAGTTCTGCCCCAAGCTTTCAAAGCCCATGTTGAACATGTGTTTTGACTGAGCTGGTCACAAATAGCACAACTCTAATTGTCTTGGGCTGATGTGAAGAGAATAGACAGACTTAATATGTATACATTGCATTCCTGCCAAATGAAGATAAAATGCCCACTATGAGCCCTGCGAGCACGAAGATTTCACGGCAGGTCACATAGATGGCAGGGGTGGGTGAAGTGTGTCATCATGCAGCACCCGGGCACCGGACATGCGGAACTCAAAAGAACCCAGGCTGTGGAGTCAGGTGCAGGTGCAGTGCAATTGTGACTTCAGCAAAACATCATCTATCCGACTAGTCAATAATCTGAATTGTTATGTGAAAAAGAACGCAACAAATCGGGGCACCTGGGTGGCTCAGTCATTAAGCGTCTGCCTTTGGCTCAGGTCATGATCTCAGGGTCCTGGGATTGAGCCCCACATCGGGCTCCCTGCTCGGCGGGAAGCCTGCTTCTCCCTCTCCCACTCCCCCTGCTTGTGCTCCCTCTCTTGCTGTCAATTAAACAAATAAAATCTTAAAAAAAAAAAAAAGAATGCAACAAATCTGTGTAAAAATAAACAAAGAATAAACAAAGAATAAATAAAATATATATACATACATATGTATATATATGTCATATCTAGTTTCCGTTTGGGAAGGGAAACTGTGAGTCTGAGACAATAGGTGGAGGGAGAATTATTTTTGTTATATACCCTGCTGTACATTTCTAGTAAGTACATAATTCCTTTTCTTTAAGTTAATATTTTCATTTGGGATGTGATGTTGTATATAAACCACCAACATAAGGAGCTACAATTTTATGTTGGTACTATTTTATGTTGTAATAAAATCATTTAAATCAATATTTAGACACAATAAGTTATGTTTTCTTCTCCTTAAACAAGATTCCTACATTACTCACTGGGTAAGGGGGAAGGATGCGTGCACATTGGGGGTTGAGTGGGGGGAAACCCAGCCAGAGCTGGGATGGCTCACAGGAGAAGGTCCCACGAGGAAGAACTCCAAGGCAGCCCTGAGCAAAGCTGGTGCAGAACCAGCAGGCAGCAGGCAAGGCAGACCAGTTCCCACCATGAGCCACAGCGAGGAACGTCATCCTCTCTCTAAGAACAATGAGAAGCCCTTGTTCTTGACATTATATTAAGCATTTTAGGAATTCATTTTTGCTATAGACATTTGAAAGGCTAAAACCACATTATTTTAAATATGATATTTAAACACAATATTTGTTTCTCTCCAAATTCATCCAAAATATTAACATTTTATGATATTCACGTAAACAAAGAAGGGTATTATTTGAACAGAGTAAAAAATGTGATGAGTTTATAGATTGATATGTAAACCTGCTCTGTCCAGCACAGTAGCTGCTAGCCACATAGTCAGAGGGTACTTCAACTGGAGCTAGTCCCAGATGAGGTGTTGTGCAAGCAGGAAATGCACGCCGAATTTCAAAGGATAGCAAAAAAGATTATAAAATATCACATTAAAAAACGTATGTTTACATTGATTTTATGTTGACATGATATTTTAGGAGATATATTGAGGTAAACAAAATTATTACTAAAACTTTTTCATCTGTTTCTTTTTACTTTTTTAATGTGGCTACCACAAAATTTAGTATTACATACGTGGTCACATATCTCTATTTTGAATAACACTGATAGACAATCTTCATGCTAATTAATACATGATAGATCGTAAAAATAAAAAAAATTCACAGTATGTATCTGTCACTGTTCTATGTGCCTTTACATGTATTCATGCATTTAATCTTCATGAGACCCTGATGAGACAGGTGCTATTATTACCCCATTTTGCAGATGAGTAAAGTGAAGGTCAGATGATGCACTGAACATTTTTGGAAGGATACACAAGAAAATGACAACAGTGGTGGTCTCTTGAGGAGGAACTGGGGCTTGAAGTGTTAAAGTAAGTTTCTAGGCCCAAAATGGAGCCACTCCTCCCTGGGATGCCATGTCAACAAAATGAAACTTAGATCATATCTGTATCACTGTAAATGCTCCTCTTGACCAGAAACACAGTATAGCTAGGAAGCCCATCTCCAAACACCAAGTCAGCGCTGGGCTCTCTACTTACTTCCTTGTTCCTTATTCTTTATCCTATAAAAGCTTCCTGCCTTGGCCCATTTTGCAGTTCTCTGGACTCTTGGAAACAGAGAGTACCCAATTCATGAGTGTTAAATAACGTTTCTATCACCTAAAATATCTTCTCTAATCATTTTAACAGAGGCCAGAAATAAAAGGGAGACTGGTTTTCATTGTTTATCTTTTTAATCTTAACAAAGACTGACTCTCATTACAATCTATCATCTGCTGCTACTTCAATTTAAATATAAAAATACATAGTGACAATCCACAAAACCACAGCAGTAAGAACACAAACTCAAGTACAATTAAGGATAATTTAGTACTTACTCAATTAAGAATAACCGAGAAGATTGGCTAGAAATCAAAAGATAAAGACCATTGATGAATTTTCACCTTCCAATCTAATCACAAGTATATCTTGGTGCTTATTACCCGTAATCTGCCGAAGTGACTTTCCAACTATTCGACTGGTCTAAGTGCTAAAGCTTTCACACCCAGAAGCCAGGCTCAGCAACCACTTCCAGGGATTACAGTTTCCAAGACAAACGGCCTGAAAAGAGCCACAGCATCTTGCTTCAGTTTATGAATACAGTCTTTCTTTTAATAAACTGGATAATGTTCTTACTTGACATAAATATGAATTCAGCTTCTCCAACATATATGAATTCATTAAGATTTTCCTAAGAGCCCCTGGCCGGCTCAGTCGGTAAAGCATGCAACTCTCGATTTCAAAGTTGTGAGTTCAAGCCCCACGTTGGGTGTTTTTACTTAAGTAAATAAAAAGAAGAAAGTGTGGGAGTAAGAGGGAAAGAAAGGAAGGAAGGAAGGAAGGAAGGAAGAAAGAAAGAAAGAGAAAAAGAAAGAAAGAAAGAGAAAGGAGGGAGAGGGAGAGAAACAAAGCAGGAAAGAAAGAAAAGAAAGAAAGGGAAAGGAAAGGGGGAAAAAAAGAAAAGAAAGAATTTTCCCAAAAACATGGACTGGAAGCCAGTGTATGCCAAGGCCAGGCTCACAGTGCTGAGCAGATGATTCCGCTGGTTCAGCCACAGCTGTATACGCATCACCACTACCAGAGAAACCCAGATCCTTCCGATCTCTTCAGTAATAACTTGTATTTACTGAAAATTAATTATTTTTCCATATATGTACCTGACTGATCCTTCTACAGCTCAGAGAGGCTGGTGTATTTAGCCTGGTATACAACCAGGGCATCAGGAATTTTGGAAGCTACTCATCTTCCAAAGGTTGAAAACCACTGCCCTAGCTGTTTTTCATGCTCAGCAGATCTCCCCTGTGCTGTTTTTCTTTATTTTTCCTGGCAGCAGTTCCCAGGGATGCCCCTTGTTTTCCTTTCTCCGATCACCAGCAAACGTGCTTCTCTCCCTGAGGATTTTCAGAACGGACCTCATTGAGAAAAGCAGTCTGGCTGTCCCTGCAGACAGACACACTGGCTTTTAACGGTAAGGATTAACTGTTCTCTCTACTAGGCCACAGGCTGTCAAAAAGAACAACCTTGAACAAGTTACAAAACCCGCAATGTTCTTACAAAAGTGATCCAGAGTCTGAACTTCCCAATTCCCTTCAAGGGTAAGGCTTGCACCTGTCACCTCTCCCAGAGGCTGGCACCTGAAATAAATTTCTCCCTTTGTCTTTTCCAAACCCACGACCCTTGAGTTATTGGGCTTCTCTTCTGAGAGAGTTTATCCAAGTTTGTTGGGCATGGTGTTGGCAAACCCAGCCAGTGGCTGTACTCTCAATTAGTCCAGCCCCCTCTGGATTCCGGGGCTGAGAGGTTGGCCAGGAAAGCATCGGGGACTCACCTGCTCGTATCCTGAGTTAGTGACAAAGATGTGGAAGCAACCGAAGCATTCACTGATAGATGATAGATAAAGAAGATATTATATATTATATGATACATAGGAATATATTTTATATATATAATAGAATATTACCTAGCTTGAATCACCTTTCTAAACTATATACTTATTTAAGAGAAAAGCTACGAAGACAGCAGCTCGTTCTCTTTAAGTTTTCTAAACTTTGAGCCTCAACAAGTAGTTATCACATTACTAAACTTTGAGCCTCAACAAGTAGTTATCACATTAAACCTACCAAGTGACAACTAGTTAGCAAAAGTACTGAATCCATCTATTAAGGATCAGAGTAGAATGACAAATAACTTCATGAAAATGTAAACTTGATTCAAAACTAATCTAAAAATAGGAGATAGTCCAAGATGGCAGAGGAGTAGGAGACCTTAGTTTCGTCTGGTCCCAGGAATTCAGCTAGATAGCTACCAAATCATTCGAAACACCTGCAAACTCAACTGGAGATCTAAGAAAAGAATAGATGCAACTTTACAAATAGAACAGTGACCACTTTCTGCAAAGGTAAAAGGTGCGGAGAAGTGAATCTGAGGGGATATATGGGAAGATAGACTGCGGGGGGAGGGAGCCTCCATCAGCCGGCTCCCGGCAAATAACAGAGCAGCGGAGGACAAAATCAGAACTTTCAGAAGTCTGCTCCCATGAGGGACATCCGTGCCTGAAAGGCGCTCAGGTGGTAAAATGGGGCAGAATCCTACGTGGGACAGTGTGGTCTCAGGATCCCCAGGGTCAGAGAAGACCTCTGGTGCCTGAGTGCAGCAGAGTTCCCAGGCATCGGAGAGAGGAAGCCAGCTGCTATCAGTGAGCTCAGGAGAGGGCTCTCAGCTTGGGGTTGCCATATACCCTGAACCAGGACACAGTCAGGCAACTGCTCTCCGAGCAGGGGCCCAGAAAGTGGCAGAATCAGGGCAAGAAACCCCTGCCCGGAGTACTGCAGGGTTTAGAGACTCCAAACGGGGTCGAGTACCTGAGACAGAAATGGTCAGCCACAGTGTGGGTGAGCATGGAGTATGGCCGGAGATCACGGAGACAGGAGTGATTGACTGCTTTTCTCTAAGGGCTCACTGAAGAGTGGGGCCCTGAGCTTTCAGCTCCAGGGCTGGAGACAGGAAGGCCGTCATTTTCATCTCATTCTCTAAAGTGGCCCAGAAAGTCTTCAGGGAAAAAAAGCTAGAGAGCAAACCAGAGCATTCCATCCTAAAGCAAAAGAATACACATTCTTCTCAAATGCACACAGAACATTCTCCAGAATAGATCACATACTGGGGCCACAAATCATCAACCAGTACCAAAAGATTGGGATCATTCCCTGCATATTTTCGGACCACAATGCTCTGAAACTGGAACTCAATCACAAGAGGAAATTTGGAAAGAACTCAAATACATGGAGGTTAAAGAGCATCCTACTAAAGGATGAATGGGTCAACCAGGAAATTAAAGAATTTTAAAATTTCATGGAAACAAATGAAAAGGAAAACACAACTGTTCAAAACCTTTGGCATGCAGCAAATGCAGTCCTAAGAAGGAAGTATATAGCAGTACAAGCCATTCTCAAGAACCAACAAATGGGGGCACATGGATGGCTCAGTCAGTTAAGCATCTGCCTTTGGCTCGGTCATGATCTCAGGGTCCTGGGATCAAGCCCCAAATGGGGCTCTCTGCTCAGCAGGAAGTCTGTTTGTCCATCTCCCTCTGCCCCTCACCCCTGCTTGTGATCTCTCTCCTTCTGCTCTCTCTCAAATAAATAAATAAAATCTTAAAAAAAAAAAAAAAGAAAGAAAGAAAGAAAGAAACGAGAAAGGTCACAAATACACAACCTAACCTTACACCTAAAGGATCTGGAGGAAGAACAGCAAATAAAGCCTAATCCCAGCAGGAGAAGAGAATTAATAAAGATTAGAGCAGAAATCAATGAACTAGGAACCTAAAGAACAGTAGAACAGATCTACAAAACTAGGAGCTGTGTTCTTTTTTTTTTTTTAAGATTTTATTTATTTATTTAATAGAGAGAGAGAGAGAGACAGCGAGAGAGGGAACACAAGCAGGGGGAGTGGGAGAGGGAGAAGCAGACTTCCCGCCGAGCAGAGAGCCCGATGCGGGGCTCGATCCCAGGACCCTGGGCTCATGACCTGAGCCGAAGGCAGTTGCTTAACCAACTGAGCCACCCAGGCGCCCTGGAGCTGGTTCTTTGAAAGAATTAGTAAGATCAATAAACCCCCGGCTGGACTTATCAAAAAGAAAAGAGAAAGGACCCACATAAAATAAATCATGAATGAAAGAGGAGAGATCACAACCAACACTGAAGAAATACAACAACTATAAGAACATATTAGACCAACTATATGCCAATAAGCAGTAATCAAAAATCTCCCAACAAATGGGGCACCTGGGTGGCTCAGTCATAAAGCGTCTGCCCTTGGCTCAGGTCATGATCCCAAGGTCCTGGGATCCAGCCCTACATTGGGCTCCCTACTCAGTGGGAAGCCTGCTTCTCCTTCTCCCACTCCCCCTGCTTGTGTTCCCTCTCTCACTGTCTCTCTCTGTCAAATAATTAAATAAAATCTTTAAAAAAAAAAAAAAATTCCCAACAAACAAGAGCCCAGGGCCAGATGGCTTCCCAGGGGAATCCTACCAAACATTTAAAGAAGAATTAATACCTATTCTTCTGAAACTGTTTCAAAAAAACAGAAATGGGAGGAAAACTTCTAAACTCTTTCTATGAGGTCAGCATTACCTTAATTCCCCAAATCAGACAAAGATCCCACCAAAAAGGAGAATTACAGACCAATATCGTTGATGAACATGGATGCAAAAATTCTCACCAAGATACTAGCCAAAAGGATCCAACAGTACATTAAAAGGATTATTCACCACGACCAAGTGGGATTTATTCCTGGGCTGCAAGGGTGGTTCAATATCCACAAATTAATCAACATGATACACTACATTAATAAAAGAAAGGACAAGAACCATGTGATCCTCTCAATAGATCCAGAAAAAGCATTTGACAAAGTACAGCATCCTTTCTTGATTAAAACTCTTCACAGTGTAGGGAAACCTCAATATCATAAAAGCCGTATACAAAAAGCCCACAGCGAATATCATTCTCAGTGGGGAAAAACTGAGAGCTTTCCCCCTAAGGTCAAAAATATGGCAGGGATGCACACTCTCACCACTGTTGTTCAACACAGTACTAGAAGTCCTAGCCTCAGCAGACAACAAAAAATAATAAAAGGCATCCGAATTGGTAAAGAAGTCAAACTCTCACTCTTCACAGATGACAACCTACTTTATGTGGAAAACCCAAAAACTCCACCCCAAAATTGCTAGAACTCATATAGGAATTCAGTAAAATGTAAGGATAGAAAATCAAAGCACAGAAATCAGTTGCATCTCTATACAGTAACAATGAGACAGAAGACAGAAAAATTAAGAAGTCGATCTCATTTACAATTGCACCCAAACTATAAGATACCTAGGAATAAACCTAACAAAAAGACAAAGGATCTGTACTCAGAAAACTATAGAACACTCATGAAGGAAACTGAGGAAGACACAAAAAAATTGGAAAAAGTTTCCATGCTCATGGATTGTTAGAACAAATATTGTTAAAATGTCTATGCTACCTAGAGCAACCTACACATTCAATGCAATCCCCATCAAAATACCATCAACTTCTTTCACAGAGCTGGAACAAATAATCCTAAAATTGGTATGGAACCAAAAAAGACCCTGAATAGCCAAAGGAATGTTGAAAAAGAAAATCAAAACTGGTGGCATCACAATGCCAGACTTCAAGCTCTATTACAAAGCTGTAATCATCAGTATGGTACTGGCACAAAAACAGACACATAGATCAATGCAACAGAACAGAGAGGCCAGAAATGGACCCTCAACTCTGGTCAACTAATCTTTGACAAAGCAGGAAAGAATATGCAATGGAAAACAGACAGTCTCTTCAACAAATGGTGTTGGGAAAATTGGACAGCCACATGCAGAAGAATGAAACTGGACCATTTCCTTACACCACACACAAAAATAGACTCAAAATGGATGAAAGACCTAAATGTGAGACAGGAATCCATCAAGCAACCTCTGTGACCTAAGCCGCAGCAACTTCTTGCTAGACACATCTCTAAAGGCAAGGGAAAGAAAGGCAAAAATGAACTATTGGGACTTCATCAAGATAAAAAGCTGCACAGCAAAGGAAATAGTCGACAAAACCAAAAGACAACTGACAGAATGGAAGAAGATACTGCAAATGACATATCAGATAAAGGGCTAGTATCCAAAGTCTATAAAGAACTTATCAAACTCGGCACCCAAAGAACAAATAATCCAATCAAGAAATGAGAAGACATGAACAGACATTTTTCCAAAGAAGACATCCAAATGGCCAACAGACACATGAAAAAAATAAACAACATCACTAAGCATCAGGGAAATACAAATCAAAACCACGGTGAGATACCACCTCACATCAGTCAGAATGGTTAAAATTAACAAGACAGGAAACAACAAGTGTTGACGAGGATGTGGAGAAAGAGGAACCCTCTTACACTGTTGGTGGAAATGCAAACTGGTGCACCCACTCTGGAAAACGGTATGGAGGTTCCTCAAAAAGTGGAAAATAGAGCTACCCTACCACCCAGCAATTGCACTACTGGGTATTTACCCCAAAGATACAAATGTAGTGATCCGAAGGGGCACCCGCACCCCAATGTTTATAGCGGCAATGTCCACAATAGCCAAACTATGGAAAGAACCCAGATGTCCATCGACAGATCAATGGATAAAGAAGATGTGGTGTACACACACGCACACACACACACACACACACACACACACACACACAAAATGGAATACTACTCAGCCATCAAAAAAAGTGAAATCTTGCCATTTGCAATGACGTGGATGGAACTGGAGGGTATTATTCTAAGCGAAATAAGTCAATCAGAGAAAGACAATTATCATATGATCTCACTCATATGTGGAATTTAAGAAACAAATCAGAGGATCATAGGGAAAGAGAGGAAAAAATAAAACAAGATGAAATCAGAGAGGGAGACAAACCATAAGAAATTCTTATTCATAGGAAAAAAACTGAGGGTTGCTGGAAAGGAGGGGGTGGGGAGATGGGGTAACTGTGTGATGGACATTAAGGAGGGCACATGATGTAATGAGCACTGGGTGTTATGTAAGACTGATGAATCACTGACCTTTACCTCTGAAACTAATAATACATTTCATGTTAATTAATTGAATTTAAATAAAAATGTAAAAATTAAAAACAAAACAAAACTAATCTAAAAATAATTAGATTTAAGACTTAGGTCCCTTACTTACCAATAAATACTAACATTTCTAACCAATACTTCAAGAGAACTAAAAGATATTTATGAAATATTTTTGCAGTGCTGTCTTAGGAGGGCTTTAAAATGAGAAGAGAGTTGTTATAAGTTGTTTTACAATGGTGACATTATAGTCTGCCTTCTTCCTAATGTTTAAACTGTGGAAAAATATTGTACTCTGAATCCATTTGGATAGTGTTCTTCTGATGGCTTTGAGTCTAGGCCAAGAGTAATTGGAATTAATTCAGGAATTAAGCTCATTCATTCTGTAACATCTGGGCCTTGCTTGTTCTTGCAGTCATATTGCAATCATGGGTACCACTCTTGGATACTTTGAATTTCATTCCCCTCCTAAGGACTAGGTATTCTATTAGTACTGTCATCTTAAGCATATTTAATGCAATCAGTAACTTCATTACAAATGCATTATATTTTCCATGCTTTGTCCCTGATCAAATTTAGCACTAGCTCTACCCTCTGCCTACAATGTTCTTGCCCCCACTCTTGATGTAACTGGCTCCATATTTGATTCTCAGCTGATAAGCTCCCTCCTCAGAGAGCCTTTTCCTGATCACCCAAACTAACATAGTTCCGCCAACATTCTCAATCACATGATCTTATGTTCTTTTCCCCCAGCACTGGCCACTGCCTGAAATGATTTGGTTTATTTCTTTGTCTCTCCTTCCCCTAAAATGAAGCTTCCTGTGTTTGGGGTCCTTGTCTGTCTACTTACAGCTATATCCCTAGCACCTAGAATTGTAGATGGGATATAGTGAGTGCTCATTAACTTGCTGACTGCCTTTCAGAAATGTTGTGGTTTTGCACCTATCATCTCATCCAGCTTTGGGAACTAGAATAAAACATTATCTTGACCTTTATTTATTTTTTAAAAAAGAGTTACATATTTATTTGAGAGAGAGAGAGAGACAGCGAGTGGGGTGAGGGGCAGAGGGAGAGAATCTTCAAGCAGACTCCCCACCAAGTGCAGAGCCCTACATGGGGCTTGATCTCACGATTCATGAGATCACGACCTGAGCCAAAACCCAGAGTCAGACACTTAATCAACAGAGCCACCCAGCTGCCCCCAAACATTACCTTTAATGCATCAGAAAGACAACAGAAATTTTTAAATATATTATTGCTTTTCAAAAGACTTGGAAATTACTGTTCTTTAGTAATTAAAACAGCAAATCTTGGAGGTAGAATTGCAAACCCGAGGTTTTCTTCCCCTCTCCCCCTGAAGTCAGAAAATAACAAAAAAAAGAGATTGGATCTTTCATGCTATTTTAATTTCTGTCACTGTGACTAAAACTCAGATTGGATTCACTGTCTTAGAAAGATATCCCAGGCCATGGTCATATAGAACAGAGAGAGAGAATCATGAAGATAAATCTTAGCATGAAAGGCAACTTAGTAATGTTGATAGCTCATAGAACATTTTACAAGTAAGTTTATCTCAAAGAAAAGTTTTACTGTAGTCACGGATCTATAATCGGTTACCGATATAATTCTCTGCTTTGTTTCTGAAAATACGTTTGTATATGCTTTGCTTTGTAATCACTGCTGATAATCTGATCAACCCTAGCAATCTTGGGAGAAAGAAAATGTGTTGCTGTCTTCTATGCTGTAATCCACTGCCAGAGTTAATACCACATTTAGGTTTTCTATAAACTGCCTTCTTCCCACATTCCTGACTGCTTTAACTCCAGTTGTGGATTCCACATCTGTTTAAAGGAGGATTTTATTTTTAAACTCTATCTGTGTCTCTGGTTTTCCCATGTAACATGCCTTATTTTGGGGATGTTATATTCCTGTAGAAAGATGAAGAGATCATTTGCTACTTGGACTTTTGTTTTGCTTGTTAGGTAATTAACTTCACTCTAACGTGCCAGATGTTATCCAGTTGGCAACACTGCTTTCTTATCCATCTGTGTGCTCATCTTTCCATTTAATTCTCCAGCTGTATTGTTCTCTTCCTCCTTGTATAACTAACAGTACTGAAGTATTCCCCCCAAAATGTACCACTTCTTAACTTTTACTTCCTTGTCCATAAAGAACTTGGAGTTATCTGCACTGGTCTCCCAGGACCCTCTGGATCTCCTCCCATGGCACTTGAAGCATCACAGTTCCAATACTGACAATCCATCTGTAAGGATAAGACAGTTCTGGAGCTGACTAAGCCAATTTGGGATTACAGCTTACTTTTAAATTCAGCTAGGCTTTAAGAGCTTTAGCAAAGATGTTTACCTTTTCTGAAGAATGCACACAGATTATTTATGCAAACTAAGAACAAGTCATGCTGTACTAGCATCAGTGAATGATGAAAGGATGTTTGCTTTAAAATCATTTTCTCAAGCCCCAAAACCCACTGAAAATATTTTCATATCATTAACATATGTCATATATTTAAATAATCTTTTAAGCTTATACATTAACTATACCAGTAGAGCTCATCACTTTAAAATGTAGACAACATCCTTACTACTAGTTGATATCTCTTTACAAGTGATCAATCTGAGAGGAAAAGAAAGTAACTCCTAACTTATTAGAAGGACAGGGGAAAAAAGGGGTACCTGGGTGGCTTAGTCAGTTAAGCGATCAACTCTTGATTTCAGCTTAGGTCTTGATCTCGGGGTCATGGGATCAAGCCCTGTGTTAGGCTCTGTGCTTAGTGGGGAATCTGCTTGAGGATTTTCTCTCTCCCTCTCCCTCTGCTTCTAATCCCTGCTCATGTTCTCTCTCTCTCTCAAATAAATAAATTTTTAAAAACAAAAAGGATAGGAAAAAAAAAACAAATATTTATATAATAATAATAACTAATGTTTATTAAGTGGTTACTACATATCAGACCCTGTGTAAAGAGATTTACATTCATTATCTGTTTTAATCCTCATACAGACCCAAAGCAGATACTATTATTACTACCATTTAGCAGAAAACTAACTTAATAATTCCTTTGCCCAAGGTCACATGGTAGATAAGCAATGCAGGCAAGATTCTAAACAGAATATTAGGGCAATGAAAATTTACTTTGGATTTTTAAAATTATCATAAGATTAAGAGAAGAAAAGCTTTGGAGACTAGGTTACTCTTTCCACTATTTTTTTTTTTTTTTTTAAAGATTTTATTTATTTTTTGACAGAGAGAGACACAGCGAGAGAGGGAACACAAGCAGGGGGAGTAGGAGAGGGAGAAGCAGGCTTCCCGCAGAGCAGGGAGCCCGATGCGGGGCTCGATCCCAGGCCCCTGGGATCATGACCTGAGCCGAAGGCAGACGCTTAACGACTGAGCCACCCAGGCGCCCCCTCTTTCCACTATTTTTTATGATAATTTTTAACACACACCAAGCAGAGAGAACACTATAATGCATTCTCATATAACCATTATCCAGACACTATGCTTATCAAACTTTTGTCACTTTCCTTCCATCCTTTTTTCCCTTTGCAAAACTATTTTATTTTTTTTATTTTTTAAAAGTAATCTCTAAAAAATAAAAGTAAAAAGTAATCTCTCCACCCAACGTGGGGCTGGAACTCATGACCCTGAGATCAAGAGTCACATGCTGTACGGAATGAGCCAGCCAAGCACGCCTGCAAAACTATTTTAAAGCAGATCCTAAATGGCATATTATTTCATATCAGCATGCATCTCTTAAATGTGGCCATTTTCTTACTAAATGTCAATATCAATCTAATAAAATTAAGAATAAATCTTTGGTGAGATGCCTGGGTGGCTCAGTCGGTTAAGCATCTGCCTTCGGCTCAGGTCATGATCCCAGGGTCCTGGGATCAAGCACTCCTTGCTTAGTGGGGAGCCTGCTTCTCCCTCTGCCTGCCATTCCCCCTGCTTGTGCTCTCTCTGACAAATAAATAAATGAAATCTTAAAAAAAAAAATCTTAAAAAAAAAAAAGAAATCTTCGGTGTTGGCTAATACTCAGGCCATGCATTTCCTGGTCTTAATATTTTTTTCTTGCATTTAGCTTGTTCAAACCAGGATCTAAATAAGGTCTGCTAACACATTTGCTTATTATGTATCTCTGAATCTAGAGGCTACTCTAACTTTCTCCCCCAATATTCTACTGGTTTCTCCCGTAGAATATTCCATACTCTAGATGTGTCTGTCTTCTTCCCTGTGCCATCACTCAATTTGTTCCTTTTTCCCATAGTTGTTTTTTTTTTTAAGATTTATTTATTTGTCAGAGAGAGAGAGAGAAAGAGCAAGCACAAGCAGGGGGAGGGGGAGGGGCAGAGGCAGAGGGAGAAGCAGGCTCCCCACTGAGCACGGAGCCCAACGCAGGACTCCATTCCAGGACCCTGGGATAACGACCTGAGCCGAAGGCAGACGCCCAACTGAGCCACCAATGTGTCCCTCCCATAGTTTTTGTAAATGGAAGGAAGCCCCAGAGTCTTGGTTAGATTCAGGTTCACCATATTTGGCAGGAATACTTGGTGTGTGGTGTTTTTCATGTTGCATCATATCAAGCATCACAATGCCTGACTGTTTTTCTATATCTGTGTTAAGATTAATCAGATTTGTGTAGTAACTACTGAATGCCTCCACTGTAAAGATCACCATCAGCCTTTCACCTACTGGTTTCATCCACTGATGACTGTTGCCTCAATTATCACAATAGGAGTTGCAAATAGTGACTTTCTAATTCTATCATTCCTTCTATATTCACGATCTCTAACTCTGCCGTAGACAACTTTCTGACACTTACTAGGGCTACATCTTAATGTGACACACTGTGCAAGAAAAGTTTACTTCTTTCCATTAATTATAAAATTTAGAATACAAAGTCGATGTCTTAGCAACTACCAATGTTGTATGAAGAGTTGGAAGAGATAAGGTTGGTGGAGACCAAGTGGGGGCCTATCTTTCCCTCTCATTAGTTCCATTACGTATTTACCATTCTCTGTTAATAAATGTGTATCTATATGATCAAGTTCAATGGTGTCTGGTGTTCTATTGTTTGGCTAAATTAATAGTTATCAAAATGTGGTCCTTACACCAGCAGCATTAGTATCACCTGGGAACTGATTAGAAATACAAATACTCCAGCCCCACTCCAGACCTACTGAATCAGAAATTCTGTGGGTGAAGTCCAGAAAGATGTGCTTTAATAGGCCCTCAGGGTGGTTCTGATACATAGTAAAGTTTGAGAACCATTGGGCTAAATCATATTTGAATTGACCATTCATTTATTATTTTTATTATAACATTGGCTCACACCTCTCAACCTCACCTGCTTCACTTAGAATGACAAAATTGTTTTATATTTGTTTCCCAATGAGCCCATAATTGCATACTAGCTTTTATTTTATTTTGGCTTTGTTTGTTTTATTACTGTCTCCAATTTCAATAAGCTCATCTCAGGATTTGGCAAACCCAGTTTTAGTTCTTTTCTTTTTCTTGCATAATTTCTAAGTTAGTTAGGAACAGTGAAATATTCATAAGAATCATAAAAATAAGGATCCAATTTCCATGTAAGAAAATGCAATGCATTTCTCTCTCAAACAAGACAATAATAAGGGACAAGGAAGGTGGAAAGGGTTCATTTATAACTGCTTGTTTAGCAGGGGCTAAAAGAAATATTGCAGGCCACCATGACCGCACCATGGCTGTGTCTAGAAGAAATAAATCTTTATTAACAGATAGTTTATACATGTATAAATGAATAAATAGACTTACTTAGATGTCTTCTCTTCTGTTTTCCCTAGACCCATCACCGTGATACCCTCCCCCAACCTCACAACACATACCATCACCACCACCTGCCAACCAAAGTCCTGACTTGTCCCACATACCCAACATCAATACAGCCCACCTGGAGGAGCAATTTGAGCCAATGTCAGGACTCCTGTGGCCAGACTTAGCCTTGGCAACAATGAAGAGGACTAAACCAAGTCCCTAAAGCATTCTGTTCATCCAGGCATTACTTAATACTTAGCCAATATTTGTGTTGGGTCCTTACACTAAGGGCTGACAATATGAAGTTAAATAAGAAATAGTCCCTTTATTTTTTTTAACTTTTTATTTATTAAGTAATCTCTACCCCCAGTGTGCAGCTTGAACTCACAACCATGAGATCAAGAGTTGCATGCTCTACCGACTGAGCCAGCCAGGTGCCCCAGAAATGGTCCCTTTAGTCAAGGAACTCCCAATCTAGCAAATCATTATACTATAGAAAATATTGTGCAAGATCTGCAAATATTAAGGAGGGAGGAATTAACTGAAGTAAAGCAATTTGCCAGATAATTACTAGGACATTTTATCAGGCTGGTCATACTTTGGATCTCTAAATGGATTCCAGGATTTGCAATTCCAGGTTCTTTAAAAGAAAGATGTATTATAGTTCTCCCCTCTATGCTGTCTCCAGAATGTTGGCCAACACCTGATAGACACTTGATTATATACCCTTGGAGTCATTTTCTGCCTGGTTAGGTCATGGCAAGAAATAACATCTATCAAGTTAGTAAGTGCTGCAATCCCTTAAGTCCATGACACATCATCTCTCTTCCACATGTTCTCTTTATTTCAAGTGTAGTGTTAATACCACCATCTATCAGTATCCAAATTTAAACCTCAGTTTTATAATGAAGTTCAGCCCCCCATATCAAATAAGTTCCCATGGAATTCTACCTCTACAATGTTTCATATACCCTTCTTTGCCTTCCCAGTCCCACCAACAACCACCTCATTCTGGTCTTCATGGTTCCTAAGAGGCAGTCCCACAAAAGGCCCTTCCCAGAGTAATTTTCCTAATGCATATTTCCCATCATGCCTCTCTAAGGAACACAGCTGTTCTCACCATTAAATTCTCATCAGTACTGACCCTTAAGTCAATAAATGTTGGAATTGACCCTTGGCTTCTGCTAATGAACTTTCCAAGGTGAGCAGGATTTAATATTCTTAGTATCTGCTTCACTACACTATCAAGAATGTTTATGTCCACTAGCTGGAGTTTCTCTCTCCTCTGGATGGGTTTTATTATTTTTTGGGTTTTTTTAGATTTTATTTATTTATTTTGAGAGAGAGAGTGAGACAGAGAGTACAAGCAGGGGGAGCGGGAGGCAGAGGGAGAAGCAGGCTCCCCGTGAGCAGGAGCCCAATGCGGGACTCGATTCCAGGACCCTGGGATCATGACCTGAGCCAAAGGCAGACGCTTAACCGACTGAGCCACCCAGGTGCCCTTTTTTGTTTTTTTAAATTGAATTGAATTGAATTGAATTTTATATTTTAGGTAGGCTCCACACCCAACATGGGGCTTGAACTCATGACCCTGAGATTAAGAGTCACATGCTCGACTAAGCCAGCCAGGCACCCCTCCTTTGGACAGCTGTAAATAGATTCTAGCACTGACATATTCTTTTTCTCTGCCCTACTGTTGGTTTATAACAGGGCATGACTACACTGCCTCTCTTCATTTATGAACCAAGTTACAATTCTGAAGTTCACAGACTCTTTTATATTTACTGCATTTCAGGTTGGCTACTTCCTAATGGTATAAAGGACCACCATCTGTTCAGAAAATTGCCTCGGTCACATCAAATGAATTATCATACCTGTGTATTCTTACATGCTTAAAAAAAAAAAAAAAAAAAAAAGGCCTATATTGCACAAGGATTTCTTATGACCTTTTATCAAAGTCCAATTTGGTCAATATTTGTGGAATTCATCTTACTTGTGCAGCAGAATTGTTGTTCTATATGGGATGATCAATCTGTGTAAACAACCTAATCATTTCATTTGGTATTACGGACTCATATTAGGGTCATGCAGGGTGAATGCTCTCATCTATTCTTTTTTTTTTTTTTTTTAAGCAGACTCCCCAGTGAGCAAGGAGCCCGACATGGGACTCAATTCCAGGACCCTGGGATCATGACCTAAGCTGAAGGCAGACGCCCAACCAACTGAGCCACCCAGGATCCCTCTCATCTATTCTTTTTAAAAACGCTACATATTGACAACATGGGAAGCCTCCTGGATAGTGGGTCCTACACAAGACTACACTTACTCCAATGTATTCCTAACACCATTCTGCTACAATTGTTGCTAATTGACTGCATTAGTAGTGCTCCTTAGAATTGAGGGATGATGTCATAAAGAACCAGTCAAGAATACAAGATGACAGGGGCGCCTGGGTGGCTCAGTCGTTAAGTGTCTGCCTTCGGCTCAGGTCTTGATGCCAGGGTCCTGGGATCGAGTCCTGCATCAGGCTCCTGCTCAGCAGGAAGCCTGCTTCTCCCTCCCCCACTCCCCCCTGCTTGTGTTCCCTCTCTCTCTGTGTCTCTCTCTGTCAAATAAATAAATAAAATCTTAAAAAAAAAAAAAGAATACAAGATGACAATATAGTTGTACCATCTAACCTAGTAGCCACTAACTGTATGTGGCTATTTAAATTTTAAATTTTAGGGACGCCTGGGTGGCTCAGTCGGTTAAGCATCTGCCTTCGGCTCAGGTCATGATCCCAGGGTCCTGGGATCGAGTCCCGCATCGGGCTCCCTGCTCCGCGGGGAGCCTGCTTCTCCCTCTGCTTCTGTCTCTCATGAATAAATAAATAAAATAAAAAATAAATAAATTTTAAATTTTAATTAAAATTAAATAGTTTCTCAATCACACTAGCTGCATTTCAAATGTTCAATAGCTATATGTGGTTAGAAGATACCTTATTAGACAAGATTGTATAAAACATCATTCCAGAAAGTTCAATTGGACAATTCTGCTCTATAATTTCAGGTGTCACTATGCCATAAAATCACCTGCAGGGCATTTTTAAAAATAGCTTATTCAGTAGGTCTGAGGTAGAGATGGAGAATATGCATTTCTAATAAGTTCCCAGGTGATGTTGCTACTGCTGGTCAGGGTCCACAATTTTTTAAGATTTTATTTATTTGACAGAGAGCGAGCACAAGCAGGGGCAGCGGCAGGCAGAGAAGCAGGCTCCCTGCTGAGCGAGGAGCCCAACATGGGGCTTGATCCTGGGACTCTGGGATCATGGCCTTAGCTGAAGGCAGACGCTTAACCAATTGAGCCACCCAGGCGCCCCAGGTCCACATTTCGATAACCGTTGGCTTAGGGGTTAACATCTCAGGTTACTGAGACAGAAACATCTAAAATTTGAGTTTTAAACTCACATCTCATTAACTAACTGTATGATGCTGAGTAACCTTCTGATTATCAGTTTTCTCATCTGTAAAACAGGAATAACAATGATAACTAATGAGATAATGTAAACATAATGCTTAGCACCTATGTGCTCAATAAATGTTAACTGTTATATCTGCCTAGAGTTTTTCTATGACCTAACAGATTCCCACACAAAGAGCATAACTAGAGGAAATCAGTCAAATAACAGCTTAATTTTGATGGATCCATCAGAATCAAGTAGTAGGGATCACTACTAGCATTCTCAGATTGGTCCCTAAGGAGGGTGTAACTACCTGGGCTCTTGGGGGTTCTGCCTGCGTCACTGGGTGAAGAAGGTCAGAGGATCCCAAGATCCTCAGGGGAGGATGGCAACACTGAACACAAACTTTCCTAGTCTTACCACTTTCTAAGGATGTCCCTACCTCTCAACATTTCATAAAATTTAGGATAGCCATTCCATTCAGACCTGTCCTGATGAATTGAAAAGTTGTTGTCTGGGACGCCTGGGTGGCTCAGTCGGTTAAGTGTCAGCCTTTGGCTCAGGTCGTGATCCCAGGGTCCTGGGACCGAGTTCTGCATCAGGCTCCTTACTCAGTGGAGAGCCTGCTTCTCCCTCTGACTGCCGCTCCCCCTGCTCATGTGATCTCTCTCTTTCTCTCCCTCTGACAAATAAATAAATTAATTAAAAAAAAAGGAAAGTTGTCTTCCTTTCTTCTGGTTGGCCTAAATCCATGCTTTTACCCTCTTGCACAATCATTAATGTTGTGCACAATAAATGAAACCTTTTTGATGACGTCTGAATGTCAGGTGGTTAAAATACTCTTAGGAAAAGAAAAACTCTATTTTAAAATACAATCTCTTAACACAAGAGATAGTGGCTAATTCTTTTTAATGTTTTTTTCTCATTATAAAATAATGCATGCGAACTGCAAGAATTTCAAATACTACAGAAATGTCAGACACAGAAAATGACTATTCCCAATAATCCCTTTCCCCATTCTCCACATCACTGCTGTACAAAAATGGTGCCATTGAATACAAATGGTTCTGAAAAGTTTTTACTTAAAAATATACCTGTTTTTCTTTACTAAATAAGAAATAAAAAATACTACAGTATTTTCAGTGCCTGGAAAGCATTGCATTGATTAAGTGCAGTAAGAATTTACCAGTCCAGTTATCTAGGTCTGGATATGTGGGCTGTTTCGAGTTTTCCACTATTTCATACTTTCTACACAAATTTCATACTTTGGGACATTTTATATATTGTAGCTTATATTTTCTTTCCGTAAAACTTTTCCTTTTCAAATTTATTATGTTTATATCTTTGTGAGGTCTTGTATTGAAAAATACACTAATTCTCTTTGAAATGCTCTATACTTAAGACTCTGTTGGATCAAACTGCTCTTATTTAATATTTGTGAATGAATGCAGGTAAAGTTTGAAGAACACAGATAAGAGGGAGGTGAAGGATTACAGGCCACTGCTAAGGGTGGACTCTGCTGTCACAGAATTTACAAGTCTGGAAATCGAAGCTCCTCGGCTCTACATGAATAATCGCAGTAAGCAACCTTACAGGGAACAGAGGCATAAACCCAAATGATGCCAATTTACAAGAACAAGTGTAATTCTCAAGAGAATCAGATAACCCTCTGGGGTGGTCATTCTCTTTCTAGCCAAATGTTCCCAAGAAGACAATTCTTAAGTGGCATGTAATTCGGTGAGTAAGAAAACACAGTCCTGAAGAGTTAGCTGGAGATTCTCCAAGGCTCCTGTCATCTGTCCTAACAGTAGACAGCACCTATCTCCCTTGCTGCAGATTAGACCATGTTGGAGAGTTAGCAAAACACTCGGGAATCAGGAAGTTGCACGGTTCTAATAGTCAACCGTAATTGCAGTGTGTTCATTCTAAGAAGTCAAACAATACAGAAATATATAGTTAACATTGAACACTTAGCCCTTACCCTTCTCTTTGTTCCCATGTGTTTTTTCTTTGCTTCTGTGCTTATGTTCTTCCCTGAAACTCTCATTTCGGGCTTTTCTTTTCCTTTGTGTCTTCGTGTTTCTCTTGCTCTCCCCATACTCTTTCTCTTACTATCTTCTCCCTTTCATTAATAATTTATTATTGAAGAATATTCTGTAATAATAATAAGGATTCTGCACCCATTTCCCCCATAGGGAATGGGGGCATTCCCTGCACCATCCATGCAATTCTTCAACACAATTGGAGACGCAAGTAGGACACGGCTGTCCTACAATTTAACCCAGTCCTGACACCATCTTCTTAGAGATGTGCTCAGAGGCCACAGTTTAAGGGCTCAGTCCTACCAAGCTGCCCCTCCCACCACTTCAGTTACTTGTCAAGTCCAGGTTATCTGTGCTTCCAACCCACCAGCTATAGGTGGGAGCTTCCGACTGATGAGAGGGCAAAACACAAGCTGACACCCCACAAACCACCCCTCCTTAAGGTGGGATTTATAAATAACATTCCTCGGGCACTAGTAACTGCCTAAGAACAAAGGCAGGGGAAAACAGAGTCAATGGCTACACAAGAAAAACTTAATGATGCACAAGAAAAACATAGCAGTGCCTGGCTGGCTCAGTTGGAAGAGCATGTGGCTCTCGATCTCAGGGTCATGAGTTTGAGCCCCATGTTGGGAACAGAGATTACTAAATAAATAACACAATCTTAATAATAGACCCCCAGGAATCTATAGACTCTATTTCCTGGAGTCCTAACTTCACCTTCACTTCCATAGGATAGAAAACCCTCTATAATCAGTCACTTCTTACAATCACAATGCAGCTCTTTGTGCCCATGGGTCCTGTCCGGCCTGGTGCTTTAATGAAAACACCTTTTGCACCATAATACATCCCAAGAACTCTTTCTTGACTGTTGATCCCGCATCACAACAACTTCCTCCTTGGGTTCAAATAATGTGCTAGAGTGGCTCACAGACCTCAAAGAAACATTTTACTTACGAGATCACTGGTTTATTATAAAAGGATGTAACTCAATAGCCAGACAGAAAAGATGCACAGAACAGGGGATGTGGAAAGGGCGTGGGGCCTCCAGGATTCCCAGTGTGCCCCTCTCCCAGCGCCTCCAGACCCTCACCGACCCAGAAGCTCTCTGCACCCCATCGTTTGGGTTTTTATGGAGGCTTCCTTACATAGTCATCGATGATTAAATCCTTAGCCACTGGTGATGGATTCAACCTCCAGCCCCTCTCCTCTCCCAGAGTTAAGGGGTTGGGACTGAAAGCTCCAATCCTCTAATCACAGGGTTGGCTACCTTGGCAACCAGCCCCCTCCTTAGGTACTTTACAGAAGCTACCTCATTAGCATAACAAAACATCTTTACTGATCTCATCCCTTAGGAAATTCCAAGGGTTTTTTAGGAGCCCTATACCAGAAACCAGGATGAGGATCAAGTAAGTATTTATTAAAAGTCCCAGTATCATAATAAGGAAGGCCCAAAACACTTCCATGTGTGTGATTCCATGTATATTAAAAAAAATAAAAGACAACATAAGTTTACAGAAAATGTATAATTGAAGAAAATGTTTACCTCACAAAGTTGCATGACTGGTATATTTTTCTTTTAATCGTTTTAATGTATCCCTGGCTATATGGATAACCTCATTTGGAGATCATTTTAAATGTCTAAATATGAGGCTATTTGAGAATGTGAAGCCTGGACCTCTTGGTTCCCTTTATGGTAAGACCTGGCCTTTTTTTTTTTTCCTATGGTAGTTTCAAGTTTTTATTTAAATTCCGGTTAGTTAACATACAGTGTAATATTAGTTTCAGGAGCAGAATTCAGTGATTCATCACTTACATGTAACACCCAGTGCTCATCATAAGTGCCCTCCTTAATCTCCATCCCCAATTTAACCCATCCCCCGCCACACACACCAAGACCTGGTCTTTATCATAAATTTTATTTACCTTGGGGAAAATTTTACTGTTTACCTTTTACTTTTATTTTTTGTGTGTGTGAATGACTTTCAAAAAATGTTCTTCTCCTTTATTCTCCTATATCTTTAGAGATGTAGAGGCTCATGGGGTGCCTGGGTGACTCAGCTGGTTAAGTGGCTGCCTTCAGCTCAGGTCATGATCCCAGGGTCCTGGAATAGAGCCTTGTGTTGGACTCCCTTGCTCAGCAGTAAGTCTGTTCTCCCTCCCTCTGGCCCTCTGCCTGCTTGTGATCCTGAGCTCTCTTGCTCTCTCTCAAATAAATAAATAAAATATTAAAAAAAAAAAAATTAGAGGGGCGCCTGGGTGGCTCAGTCGTTGGGCGTCTGCCTTTGGCTCAGGTCATGATCCCAGGGTCCTGGGATCTAGCCCCGCTCAGTAGGAAGCCTGCTTCTCCCTCTCCCACTCCCCCTGCTTGTGTTCCCTCTCTCGCTGTGTCTCTGTCAAATAAATAAATAAAATCTTGAAAAAAAAAATTAGAGGCCCATTGTTTAGCTTCCCTTGTATCAGTAGTCAAAAATGAAAGTGTGTATAAATAGGTATTATAAGAACATTTTAAAGCCACCCAAAAAATAAAATGTCACAACCTTCCAATAGAAAGCATGTAAAGGGGCCCTTGGGTGGCTCAGTTGGTTAAGTGACTGCCTTCAGCTCAGGTCATGATCCTGGAGTCTAAGGATCCAGTCCTGCATCCGGCTCCCTGCTCAGCAGCGCTCTCTCTCTCTCTCCCCCAAATAAATAAATAAAATCTTAAAAAAGAAAGAAAGAAAGAAAGAAAGCATGTAGAGAGGATCAGTAGCAACGTTCTTTCTGGGGATTTCTATAATTTTCATCAATATATAGAACATGGTGTAATTCAGAACTCTAATTTTGAATAATTTCCATTTATACCACTGAGCAGCTCCTGTACAACTTTTGCTTCAGTAGAGTGGAGCTCTGATGCATTCTTGAAGTGTTAGCACCGTGACTGAATTGATTTGGGGGACCCAGAAAATGTTCTGCCTCCATCTTTATCTCTATATTTTTTCACCAAAATTTAACTGGCTCTACGGTCCCAAACAGACCAGTTTGACCACTCACTCTGACAAAATCCAAAGACAGACAGCTGAGTGGTGATGAAACAAGAAAAGAATTTCAGAGGCCAACAACTAGGAAGACAGCAGACTAACATCTTAGGGACTGTCCCCAAAGTGCTGAAAATACTTCTAGGTTTATGTAAGGAAAATGTGGGACAAAGGTTGGTGGGCCCATGCAGCTGGGCAGTAAAGGTCAGGCCGGCCGATCACAGTCTTGGGGTGAGTCACATGGGGTCTTGCTGGTTCCGGGCAGTCCTTATTGCTTGAGGGGGGGTAGTTCAGTTCCCATCACAGAAAGCTCCACCTGCCAGGTCTTTGCCTGAGTTAAGAGAGAACCTGAAAAGAACTTAATCAATTAGAAAGTACAGATTGAAGTCAAAATGGAGGTAGTTTAAGTCCTCTTTCAAAACTTTAGAACAGCTCCGAATGATGTCCATCCATCCCTTATTACGTTTTTCTCCAACGATAGCAAATGCTTCAAAGCCACAAAGACAGGTGATCCATTGATGCCTCTGCAACTGGGGGGTTGATATTTGAGGGGCAGAAAGAGAGAGAGAGAGAAACCTATGCTCAAAATCAATACACATTGAATTCTAGAGATGTTTTAACTCAGCATCATGTTTAAGAAGGGAAACACTCAGGAATAAGAAAATTGCACAGTTGTAATTTTCAACCATAACACAGCATCAGCTACATTTTTGCCTTCCTTTGAGATACTCAGATGAAAGGCAGGCTTGTATGAATGCAAAGTGCTATTATCTATCTTCCCTTTGAGGCTGCATTTAGTAATCATTCTCATTTAAGTTACCCTTACTGTCCTTTGCATGGTTATGCTTCTAGCTCAGGAGGAAAGCAATTCTTATCATAAAAGCCACCCTATTTCAGAGTCGGATAAAATTTAAAGCCACAAGAAAGTGAATTATACTTGACAAGAGTTAAGGCTTCTGAACAAAAATGCATACATGCTGCAGCAGAATTAAATTAAGCTTGCTTTTCTAAACTCTCACTCCTAAATTCCTCGGGATGATTAACTATGTAAAAAAGCCTCAGGTACTTGAGTTTTTGATTCCCAGTCATTGGGACACTAGAGCCGAAAGGACTCCCAGAGGCACCACTCGATTCATCCCCGTGTCCCTGGAGATAGACTGCACACCTTACACAGAGGCCTTGTGTGCAGGCTGGCCTGGGGGGGGGGGGGAGGACTGAGGATAAGATCAGTAAAGAGGCTTTACAGGGGTGCAGGTGAGAAGAAATAAAATCCTGAATGCAGAGGGTAGCTGTGAGGATGATGAGGAATCAGTGCTGTCAAATGTTGGGGAGGCAGACTCAGTAATACTTGGTGGGTACTGAGGTAGGGTTCTGTCCTCACACTGGGAACTGAAGAAATGGTCTCAGCCACCACATCTTTTTTTTTTTTTTTAAGATTTTATTTATTTATTTGACAGAGAGAGACACAGTGAGAGAGGGAACACAAGCAGGGAGAGTGGGAGAGGGAGAAGCATGGGGGGCTCGATCCCAGGACCCTGGGATCATGACCTGAGCCGAAGGCAGACGCTTAACGACTGAGCCACCCAGGCGCCCCTCAGCCACCACATCTTGTCAGAATCTTTGGATTCTCCTTCACTTCGAAGAAAGTCATCTCGTCGTCTCCAGGTAAGTTCTAATGATCACAAACACTAGCACAGAGCCAGCTCCTTCCCCATTTTCAAATGCAATCAGTTTCTTAAGGCCTGCAGGCTCACAGCTGCCTCTTTCCCAAGCACTTAACAGCCAACGACTTGGGTAATCAACCCTAGGTAATCTCCAGTTACCATCTGTTGGCTTGGTGAAGAGCACATTTTAAGAAACTTACCTATATCCTCCATGGTAATGGTGAATCTCCTGGAATATTAATAGATTACAGTTGATCTTAGTTTCAAAAAGCACTGTCCTCAGTGACGTATTTGGGATAAACTAGGGACACAGGGCTGCCATGGTAATTGTACAGATGGGGGGCTCCATGCTCATGCTCCAGAGAAAGAACGTGAATTGAGGCTGATACAAAGCTAAGGAGCCACCTGCCAAGCCCTGTGGCCTCACTCAAAACTACATCAGCCTGAAGGTAGGGGCAACCTTTTTTAAGTGGTCGACTTGAGTGGATGCTTTTTTGCAATTTGTTAGTTCCACGGTGTGTTATTTTTCAAACGTATACTAAATTTCCTATGTGCAAGTGATGGCCCTTGGGCACACACTTACTTTGGCCCTTAGCACATACAGGGGGAACAGAAGCTGGAAACCTAATAACCAAGTAGTGATTCTCCTGGACCACATTTAATCGGGAGGAGGGTGGGGGGAGCAGGTAGGCGGAAGCAAAGGAGAGCAAACTGAGGTTTTCAAGGAATGTTTGTTTTATACAAACATTTCGGTATTCATGTTTCATCAATAGGACAGATCTGTACGCCCTGAGGCTCCTATAACTCTGGAGTTCCCTCTTTAAGATAAAGTATAACAAATTAGATATGCAAAATTGCTAGGGCCTCCACAGAAACTTGGAATGGACCACTTACAAGTTAAGCTTCAGTAGCTTCATGATAAAGGTGCCCCTGATTAACATGTCCTGTTCTGTATTTATTTTTTTTTAAATAGGCTCCACACCCAATGTGGGGCTCGAACTCACCACCCCAAGATCAAGAGTCACACGCTCCATCGACTGAGCCAGCCAGGTGCCCCCATGTCCTGTTCTTTAAAGCAGAAGTCATGGAAAATCTAACTCAGTGACACTGTATTTCCTCGCATTTCTGGAACTCATCCTACTGGGAGGTAATTAAGGACCAGAACCACTTTTCATTACTAGTGCTTGACACAGGGTGGAAGGAAGGAATGGAGAAAGGGAGACAGTTTATAAACAAACAAACCAGATGGGCTTTTTTCCCCATGATTTCAGCTCTACCGTCTACCTCCAACTTTTCCCTTTTTTAACCCAAATTATTATTTTTTTAAAGTTTTATTTAAGCAATCTCTACACCCAACGTTGTGCTTGAACCCACGACCCTGGTATCAAGAGTTGAATGCTCTTCCGACTGAGTCAGCCAGGTGCCCCTATCCCAAATTACTAACTAACCTGATAGCCTACCTTACTCTCCAGATTTACTTTTTTTTATCTAAAGATTTTATTTATTTATTTGAGAGAGAGAGACACAGCGAGAGAGGGAACACGAGCAGGGGGAGTGGGAGAGGGAGAAGCAGGCCTCCGGCAGAGCAGGGAGCCCGATGCAGGGCTCGATCCCAGGACTCTGGGATCACGACCTGAGCCGAAGGCAGACGCTTAAAGACTGAGCCACCCAGGCGCCCCTCCAGATTTACTTCTAAGTGACTCATCTGTTTCTTTTTCTTAATATTTTATTTATTCATATGAGAGAGAGAGAGAACATTCGAGTGTGTGCGCAAGCCCGAGCACGGGGAGGGGCAGAAGAAGAGGGAGAGGGAGAGGGAGAAGCAGAAGCAGACTCCCTCCGGAGCGCGGAGCCCGACAAGGGGCTCGATCCCAGGACCCCAAGATCATGACCTGAGCCGAAGGCAGATGCTTAACTGACTCATCTGTTTCTTAAAAAAATAACTCCAAAAGGGGCACTGACTTCCTACTATAGGGGATACTTAAAAGGTAGAGTATAATAAATTCGCCGTGTCGAGTTCTAGTATACTTATTACAATACCAGATATGGAGAAAAAGGTATTCTTATACCCTGTTATAAATTGGTAGAAGTCATCCTGGATAAAAACGGAACCATATAAATTTTGAATAAGCTCAGCTTTTGAACCAGCACTTCTAGCCAACAGGTTTGGACAAGTACCCCAACCAGCCTCCACAGTCACCTCCCACCAAAGCTCTCCCACCGTCAAATATGAAATGGTGGTGGTGGTGTGTGATACAATCCTGTTTTGTCTTCTGTAAATGCAGATTAATGACTCTGGAAGATTCATTGCTTCCAGGTAAATAACTAAATGCCTCATTAACTCAGCTAATTTTATTCAACTAAAACTTTTTTTGGAAGAGAAAATACACACAGAAACAAAAAAGAAAACCTGGCAGAAATCCACCACATCTCTCACAACCTTATTCAGTCTCCAACACTATTAATAGAAACATCTGTGAAAATAAAGGAACCCTCCTTTAGGGTGGAATGGGAAAGCTCTGAAGCGGGAGCACTCATGCTTGTACCACTCACTGCGACCCACAGAACCAGCAGAAGGAGAGAAGAATTATTTTGACGAGGGCATTTTTTACATAGGAATTTATCCCTTGCCTTTAAGAAAAGGAAGATTCCCTCCCTGCCCCAGCAATAAGGCTAACTCCCCCCGCAGCCGGTGAGAAAGTCCAACCTCAAACTGTTGTCCTTCTCCAATCAACTTTTGTTCAAAACAACCCTCCCCAACTTCCTCCAAAAACCTAATAAAAGCTGACCTTCCCTTTGCCTCTTTGGATTTGCGTAGAGTTCACCAAAGCTAGCTTATCTTGAATTGCAATTCCCGTATAAACTCATTTTTTTACGTAAATAAAATTACCATTTGCCTCTATTCAGGACAGCTAGCCTTGATCCAACACGTGCTGCGTTAGACACTGTTCAGGTGTGAGACGTGTGAGAGCCTATTTAGCCATTCCTGCAACCCTCCGAGTAAGACCTATTATTTTCCAGACTCCCATCTTACAGGTAAGGAAAGTGTTAGATAATTTGCCCAAGGTCACACAGCTAGTTAAAGGGCGGTTGGGGTTTCAATGCAGCCCGGCTGTGGAGTGTTTGCTCTTACCCAGAACTCCCCATTACCACGCCAGAGGCCCGCATCTCAAGCCGAAAGCTGCCTCGGCGGTTTCCCAACTCACCGTCTGGTGTCTGCGACGATCCCTCTCCAACTCTTTGTCCTCATTACGGTTGAAAGATCTTTACAAAATGGTCGTCAGAGTCCGCCCGCCCCTACCCCTACCCCCACCCCCAACTGGAATTTTTCAGTAGCTTTCCATTGCTCTTTGCCTAAAGATGAGAAGGTCAACCTATCCACACTCAGCTAACATTTTCCTCCTCCCCCTCTGAGCTCCAGCTTCAGAGCCCTTATTTTGTTCCTGAATTGAGCTGATCCGTCCTCTCCGCCTCTTTAGTTAATTCAGTTCTTCTGGTCCTTCAAATCTGACACTTTCCTGACTTCCTTGATGAGGTCAAAACCCCAACTGCAGACCACCAAATGTAGGGAGCTTTTCTGCTTTTAAGTGTCGTAATTGAGTAGTTTTCCCTGTTTTGATAATATGTATAAATAAATGTAATGCATTTTAAGATCCTGTAAAAGATTATATTATTAGTTATTGATAATGAGTTACCTAATGTCTGTTCTTCATTCCAGGCTGTAAGCCCTTGAGGGCAGGGTCTTTGTCTGCTTTTGTCCACCGCTCTTTCCTGTACTAAGCACATAGTCACCGTCCATTTATCGAGCATTTTTGTTCAATAAATGAGAGATTCAATTATGAATATTTTTCCAACTAAGGAGGAATAGAACTTTACGCATTGACATAAAAACATTTTAAAAAGCAGCAGTTTCTTTTGACTAAACATTCGTAAGAAATTTTACGCATAAGCGTATTTCTCTAAAGAAACAAACTTACATATATTCCTATTTTACATTTGAGAAACCAAAGCACAAACACGTTGTATTTCTTCAAGATTGCTTATAAATTACCACAACTCCAAGCCCAACAAAAGCATTTGGCTTTTTGCTTCATTTGAGAACTCAGTATTATTATTTCCAATTATGCTCAAATATTTTTTAAGTTAAATCGTGCTAATCCTCCTTATATATAGAACATCAGCTATCCTGTTGGTTTTTTTTTAATCGTTGGTGCAATTCTCTCAGAAATTATTTTCCCCCAAATCATGGTAGGTCTAAGAATCCCTAAGTCATAATCTCAATATATACTCCATCTATTAATATAGAAATTATAGATTGTACCTTGCCCATGATGAGATGTCTCTCAATGTCTGGGTTTGTACTTAATTTAGAATTTAGCCATGTTACCTCCAATTACACTGGGGAGAGAAAAATAATTCAATCAAATACTTTGTATATATTATACATTATATAAACCTTACCTAGTAAGTATTTACTGTTTGTTGTCTGTGAACCGGGATAAAATACTTAACAGTCAAAACCGCCATATGACCTCCCAGGTGATCTAGATTTCTAAATACTTGCTTTCATCTTTGGTGCTTTGGGGCTTGTTCAGTCCTCATCTATACTTGCTTCTCCACTCCTGGATCCCATTTACTTACGTCCTGTGTCCACGTAGTTCTCTCCTGGGAGGATATTATCACCTCCATTCCGGGTAAGGATCATCTCATCTTCATCATTTTGGGGCACACAATGAGATGTAGGAAAACAAAACAAAGGCACATAGTAGACTTTGTAACCTGACAGAGGAAGGTTTCAATCCCACAATCGCTGGTTCTTAACATAGAAGATTCCTTCACTTCACATTTCTGATCCCCCACAGTTTGACAGGGAGGAGCAATCTGAGTGGGAGGTATTTTCAGACTAACTTTAAAGAGACTAACTTTAAACTCCCTGACCTTGTTTGGGAGTTAGTAGGTCAGGGGCTTGAGGAGTAGAATAAAGCTCACCTAGACTTGATTTCTGGCTCTCTCTTACTGCATCATCCAGCAAGTTACCAATATAATGTTATGCATACTTTTGTCATCCATAAAATGGGGGACCATAAAATAATGGCTGTGAACTTTTAAACCTAAAATTTGGTCAAAACAAATACTTAAAAACTACTCTTACTAGTTGTTGGCAGATGGGAAGGTGGTAGTTTTATGAGTACAAATGGAATGCTGGAGTTGTGATTGGTTGAGAAGCTTAAGAAATAAAATTATGTGGGACACAAAAAAGGTTTTGCTTTCTTCAAACCACCA
Source organism: Phoca vitulina (assembly GCF_004348235.1). NCBI lineage: Eukaryota > Metazoa > Chordata > Mammalia > Carnivora > Phocidae > Phoca > Phoca vitulina. Next base: position 32,992,012 of record NW_022589711.1, on the reverse strand, counting down.
GTCCGGCCCTGGAATTCTTTTGTTTCCACAAGTTGCCTCATTAAATCCCTTCGACCATCCTGTTCAGAAGTCTCCAGGAACTTTTGTTTCTCCCTTGGATTTTTTCAGGAGATCCCAACTTCCTGATGTCTCCTGAACCACACGCGTAGGTGATTATGTTAAAAAGCTCACAGAAAGTGGTAGGAAAGGTATTACTAATTAATTCATACAAGAGTCACCTCAAGAATTAGAGAGTACACAGAATTAGCATTCACAAATTGTGGGGGAGGGAAAAGGGGGAGGAGAAAAAGGAAAGCGCCTTTGGGTGACAGGAAGTGGGAGGAGACTTTTAAAAGAGCAATCTTGGGCCCTGGGCCATTTCAGAAGTAAGAATTTTCTTTCTGTCAACGTTGACTTCTCTTTGGGTATGGAGAAAGCAAAAGGCAAAAAGGTAAATACAATTTTAGCGGGTTTGTTTCTGTCTGTCTTTGAGCGTCTCCTCATGTTTCTCCTGCTGAGCACACTTGATCCTTCTTTCAAGGAGAAAAGAATGTGCCTTAGAATTTCCTCTTGTTAAGAAAAAAAAAACAGTAAAGTCCTAAATAACGATCGCGCAACCTGGTATATTGGGGCAAGGAGACTGTAAGAAATGGGGCTTCCTATTTGAGTTTAGAAAAGATACTTTATCCCGTCCGAAAGAAAAATCTAGTATCAGGGCTGGAGGGGAGTGGTAACAGGAGAAAAAGGGAGGTGAAGGGAAAACTTTAGGAAGAGGTAATGGACCTGAGGTTGGGGAGAACTAGATCCTTTAATTTGCCCTCAACAGACACCGGTCCTAAACCAGAAGTGGTGGGTCTGAACCCGTCTTTTCCCAGGGACACCGGGGCTACGGAATAATCCAAAGCCAGACATATTGACAAGCACCACAGACGGAAATTAAAGGTAGAGAAGCTTTGGGGTGCCTCGGTGGCTCAGTGGGTTAAACGTCCGACTCTTGATCTCAGCTCAGGTCTTGATCTCAGGGTCGTGAGTTCAAGCCCTGCAATGGGCTCCAGGCTGGGTGTGGAGCCTACTTAAAAAAAGAAAGAAAGAAAATGTAGAGAGGCTTTGAGACTTTCCAGTGTCAAGGGAACCCGAGTACTCTCAAGAATAGTCTCTTTCCTTGGGACCATCATTTTTACTCTCTCGATTTTAAGATGTCAGTCAGGCCCCAAAGTGAGTAGTTTGTGTAAAGCCATGCAAACGTAAAATTTGAATACGAACGCAAAGCTGCTATAGAGATGTAAAATGCCATACAAATGTTAATTTGTCCTGTTCTCCCACCTTGGGGACACTGGAAAGGATTTAGATTTAGGGATTTTGTGTCCATCTGAAATGCCTAAATGTGTGCCTTTAATTAGGTAGCCTCTGAGCCTCAGCTTCTGCATCTGAAAACCAAAGTTAGAAATTGCCACCAGGTTGCTGTGGGCAGTAAATGAAAGAAAATAAGAAACGTGTCAACACCTTATGTAAGAGGTTAGTTTCTCTATCAGATAGCTGGATCCCCACCGTTCTCTTGTTCCTTCTGGTTCAATTAAACAATGTTTGAGGGCCTAGGAGGAGAGATTCTGCCCTTAGACAGCTTACCAGTCAAATGGAGTAACCAGCATTGATCAAATCAGACAAGCAAATGTAAAACTACGACTGATAAGGGGGAGGAGTGAGGCAATGTGTAGATGTGACTTGGTCTGAGAAGGTTAGAAAGGGCTGCTGGTTGAAGGAATACTGGAGATGAGATTCTGAAGAAGAAGGGAGATTTAAGAAAGTGAGTATAAGGCTGGGGTAGATTGAGCGATATCTCTTCAGGCCTTGGTAACTAGGCTGGAAAGGAATTCTGTGACTAGCCCTTGGGGCCATGGAGTGGCTGGTCGGCTGAATTAAAGATATTTGTGTATCAGGGGCACCTGGGTGGCTCAGTTGTTAAGCGTCTGCCTTCGGCTCAGGTCCTGATCCCGGGGTCCTGGGATCGAGCCCCCGCATCGGGCTCCCTGCTCCGCGGGAAGCCTGCTTCTCCCTCTCCCACTCCCACTGCTTGTGTTCCTGCTCTCGCTGTGTCTCTCTCTGTCAAATAAATAAAATCTTTAAAAAATAAATAAATAAATAAATAAAAGATATTTGTATATCTTCATACTGAGCACAATGAACCACTGAAGGAGTATATAGAATCCCTCTGGCAATAGTAGAGGAACACTTTCTTTGGAAGAGGTCAAGAACAAAGGAATGGGGGAAGAAAATCTTCAGGTAAGAGAATAATGGATATGGTAGGTGATAAGAGGGCTCCCATCCCCTGCCCAAAGAGCCTCGTTTCTTCTGCTTCTGTGGTTTGTATCCATATTTTCGGTCTTTTTTTGTATTTTCAAATCGGCCTCCCATTTCCCCATCTTCCCTATAAGTAAACCTGGGGTTAAGATGATTTCCTGGAGGAGAATCCACACTGCCAGTGGTGTGTGTAATGACTATCCTGGTGCCGTGGATGTGAGTTATCTTGAGTCAGGGAGTGTGTGTGGTGGGTCGGGCACCCAAGGGAAGACGGACTGGCCTCTGTCCCCATCAGAACTCCACGAAGTCGGGGGAAGACTCTCTGGCCAGCCAATCCCAACCAGTATCAGAAGAAGCTAAAGGGAAACAGGAGGCTTCTGGTGAACCAAAGTTGCAAAGAACTTCCACCAGCGGGACCAAACGGAAAAGATCTATGAAAGAAGACAAAGGTAAGAAGTCTACAAGGCCTCGAATCTCATTTCCTTGGGCTTAAGAAGACCAAGGAACTTTTCGGAAGGAGTAGAACAAGTAGGAAAGAAAATTGGTCCTGTATTCTGAAAACCCTCCACTTCCTTTGGGGTCCAGCTTACGTCACGCCTCCCTGAAGCCTTCTTTCAGCCACCTCTGTTAAAACTGGTGTCTTCAGGTCTCCAAACTCTGACAATATATTTGGTTCTGATCATCATTTTGCCTTCATTTGCTGCTTAGTGTTAAGGATCTCAAAGTGCAGTGATTTGGGTCCAGACTGCTATAAATTTGAAATCCCATCCTTGAAACTCCACCTTCTTTTTCTAAGAATTGAGGATAATACTTAACCTAGCTGGGTTGGACGGGGTGGGGTGCAGCCTCAGTTGTAATGTATATGGAATAATTAGGGTAAAAATGCCCACATGATACCTGACTAGTAATGTGCACTCAGTAAAGCCTCACAACTGTTAGTGTCATTATAGTTGTCTGTTCTGGAGGTGTGTTCTGGAAGTCTTTCCTGATCAGTGGGAGTGTGTGAGAAAGCTGTGTGCAGTGAGAACAGAGCACTGCCCTGAGTGGGGTGGGCTGACATAGTTCTGACAACGGGCAGTTGTGTGTAGCATTGCTGAGTGGTTTATTTTGTTCTTTGCTGAGAGGACAAGGCACCACTGAGGATTTACGATGTCAGGTTTAAAATTCCTATCATTCTCCTGGATTGGAAGTAAGATGTCTAGTACAACTTCGTTGGAGTCTGTGGGTTTAGGTGCTCACAAAGGAGCAAGTAAGGGAGTTTCAGGAAGTAAAAACTGGAGATTCAGAAGTAGTCAGTCAGTCCCAGGTTTGAGGTTGTGTCCCTTGGAGGTTTCTGGGGTCTTTGGCAAGTCAGTAACTATACAATGGGGATTGGGCTGTGAGAACTGAAAGTTGTACTTTGACATTTTAAAAGGCTACACAAAAGTGAATTATTACTAATTTCATCCCATTCTCCTCCAGCTTCTGGTTCAGAAAAGAAGGCACAAGGCGATGGAAAAGTAAGACTTCGGAAAAAAATCCCAGTTCCTCCATTACCTTCTAAATTGCCACCAGCCAACGTGCTTCACCGAGACATCCTGCGGGCCTGGTGCCAACAACTAAAGCTGAGCACCAAAGGCCAGGTGAGGGTCCAGGGTTGGAGACAGTGCTCCTGGGAGGAGGGGTAGGATCCTTGCTTGATTGTTAACTCATTTTTCTCTTGTCTTAGAAACTAGATGTATATAAGAGAATCTGTGAATATGCTTACCCCGATCAGAAGGTAAGTGATTTGTAGAGATTTGACAAGAGTGGAAAGTTTAGTTCTCATTCTAATTACCTATTTTAGCATCAAAAAGTCAGTGGAGGGATTGCCTCAGCCCCTCCTTCCCTCCTTCCCTCCTTCCACTCCTTCTGAAGAACAGCACACCCACCCCCCACCACCACCCCCTTCCACCCCCACCACTTCTCACAAGGGTGTACAAAATCATAAAAATGAGACTGCACTTCTGACAGCACCTTAACCTTGTAAACCCTATTTGTAGAAGAACATTCCTGTCACCGCAGAGGAGGCCAAGATTCTCACACAGTCACAAAGAAGATCAAAGACGGACCAGGGGGAAATGTCTCTGGAAAGTTCTGGGAAAAGGATATCTTCTGATGGAACGTACCTTCCTGAAGTGGCTGTTTCCCCTGAGGGTGGGGCCCCTGCCCACGTTGGGTCTGATGCTCTCCTGGAGGGAGTCGATACTGTTGTTGTGACAACTTCGGCCCCAGATGCTGTGTTTGCCTCCTGGTCCAGAATTGCAGCCAGGGCTGGGAAGGTGGAGACAGTGGAATCGCCCCAGGAGGCCCATGGTAAGCGCAGGATTGAGATCTGGTTCTGGTCCAGTTGAGGAAAAAATGCTGTTGATATTAACCTCCAATCAATTTTAGGGTATATCAAAATCACCTGAATGAAGGGTTGGTGATTCCTGGGCCCTACCCACAGAGTTTCTGATTCAGAACTGAGGTAGGGCCTGGGAATTTTCATTTCTAACAATTTTTCAGCCAGTGCTAAGGATGCTAGTCTGGGGACCGCACTTTGAAAACCACTGCGGCAAATTATTGATGTCATCAGAAGGGAATGGCAATCTGTTTGGCTTTATTTCTTTCCCCTTTAAGGAATTAAAAGTAAAAGCAGGCTCTAAAATCAACTGCCTGAGCTTAAGCCCTGGGATCTTCTAGCATCTGTTAAGTGAATGACATTAACAAGTTGGTTAATATAGTTCCAAATTTCCTCCTCATAAAATAGGTTGATAATTACATCTACCTCATAATGTTGTAAGAATTATAGGACATAAAATTAAGAGAGACCATAAACTGGTTAGCACAGTACAATGCCTGTTGAGACCCCTGAATCTATTTCATGAAGGCCTTCCCAGACCACTCCGGTTTAGTCTTTCTATTGAAGGAAACCAGAATATGTCACCTGTCCTAAAGTGTTTTAAAATTTATAATAAAAATTGTTTTGAACCGATGGCAATTAAAGAGCAACAAACCCAGGAAAAGGTCTCTTTTTACTGCCTCAAGGCAGGTTATAAATTCTCTTTTTGCTGGAGACAATCCACTGAGAGGTGGCACCAGAGAAACCTTACTTCTGAGTTCCTTCCCATATATTGACCTTCCCACTGTCTGCCACCCCCAGGAGCCCAAAACTGCTTCCGTTTTTCCTGTCATTTTGCTACAAATTCATCGTTCTCTGTAAAAGCTGGGATTCCGAGCTGCCATTTTGAGTCTGTTTTCGTTGGTGGTTTCTTCTAAGTGATGTGTGCCGTACGCATTAATAAACTGATTGTCTCTTGTGGATATTTTTGTGAAGCAGCTCCTGCTGCAAACCCAGAATGGGCAGACGTAAAGGTCTGCCTCCCTTGCGCTGTCATTTACCCACTTGGAGCTATGCCACTTTCAACTGTACTTTTTCCTTTTTAAAGTTTTTTTTTTTTTTAAGATTTTATTTACTCATTTGAGACACAGAGATACAAAGAGAGAGAGAGAGCATGAGCACTGGGAGAGGCAGTGGGAGAGGAAGAAGCAGACTCCCCGCTGAGTCAGGAGCCCGACGTGGGGCTCAATCCCAGGACCCTGGGATCATGACCTGAGCCGAAGGCAGACACCTAACCATCTGAGCCATGCAGGTGCCCTGCTTTTTAAAGTTTTAACAGGAACTATTTTGTATGGTTTTCTAAAAGGGAGCAGAACAGAATATGCTTAAGGTGAAGCTAGGATTCCAGGGCTCATCTTGGAGCTGGCACTTGAGAAAAGTAGAAGAAACAAAGACCATGATATAGTCTTGACCAGAAGAACATTAGAATTTGGCCATGCTGTGTTCGTACTCACCTCTTTCTCCTTCTCCAGGTGTCAGGTGGTGTGTGGTCCATGGGAGAAGTCTGCCTGCAGACACAGAAGGTTGGGTTCACCTGCAATTTCATGCAGGACAAGCCTGGGTGCCTGAAAAACGAGGGAGAGTATGTGCCCTGTTCTTGCTGCCGGCCTGCAATTTTCCACCCCCACACCTGGAGGACAATATGCTGTGCCCCAAATGTGTTCGAAGGTAACTACCTGGTGCTTTTCTACAAACTAAAACTGGACACCTGGTTTTTAGTTAGGGGAGAGAGGAGATGCATGTTAATCTTAAATAGCCCTGTATTTCTTGCACAAGCTGTCAGTAAAGAGTTCCAAGAAAATTATTATGAATTAAGTGTATTCCTAGGAAAAAGAGCATTTTTAGGTCAGGGCTTAATGCTTCTACCTAGAGACCCACCCATAATTATGGAGAAACAGTATTGATTAATTACTGTATTACAGGTATATGTACTTCACAGAAATGACTAGAAAAACAACAGCAACAAAACCCTCTAAGTAGACTACAGTCTAATGGGGATACTGGTATGTAAACAGCTGTAATACCATGTGATGACTAGTATCAAAGAAGAGGTTTCTAAACTTGAAGGAAGAATTGCCTACATGGAAAGAAGGAGAAAGCTCATTTTTCAGTCTAGGGACCAACACCAAGGTTGAGAACTTAGAACGAAGTAGAAATTTGATAACAGAATATGGTAAAAAAAAAAAAAAAAAATATGAGTCTGCTTCCTCCTTACCAAATGGGCATAATAATGCCTATCTGAAGTATTGTGAAGATTAGATGAGTTAATAAGTGTAAAGTTCTTAGCACTTGTCTGACATAGGCAAGCACTCAAAGAAAAAAAAAAAATGTGGGTATTAATTATTCCAGCAAGAGGGATTCCTTTCAACGAAGTCAAAAAGATGGAAATATACAATGTATGCAAAAAACAGTTTTGGCTCAAATTGAGCATTATAGATTTTAAGTAATATCATTAGTTTGGGGTCTCATAGTAAGCATTGAAGGTTTAGAATTTACCCAGTAGCCCATGGTGTTCTTTCAAAAAACGTCATTAATTATGTGATGTGATCAATGAAGTATCTCTGTAATCACCAAACAACCCACTCTAGAAGCAGAATTACGAAGAGAGACAAAAGGTTTTTCTCTATACTTTAAATTCTAAGCCAATTGAAATCAACATATTAAATGACTGACTGATGCGGAATAGGCCAGGGGGGTAGGGACTTGTTAAATTTCTTATTCTCTGTGTAAACTAAACCAGCTAATTCATTAAGATTTCTGTTTCTAAATAGGATGGGAAATATTTTTAGTTAAATAAGCCACTACAGTTGACAAACTGGGGTGAGGTGGAGCGGGGTGAGTACTGTTGTTTTCAAGCCACAGCCACAACATTGGCTCAGGGAAGGGGACAGTCCTCCAGCAAAGTCCCGTTTCTACCAGCGACCATTTCCATAACTTTACACAAGCCACTTCACTTTTCTGGGCCTCAATTTCCACATCTCTAATATGAGAAGCCACGTGGACAGGGAGGTGTACAAAAGTCACCAAAGTATTAAAATTAAGAGGCCACCAAGAGGTTTATATGCCTGTAAAGAAACACTCCAAAAGGCTATTGTATTTAGGGTTTTTGTTTGTTTGTTTCCATTGTATTTAATTTTATAGAGAACCTACTGAGGAGACTTAAGTGCAGTTGTTTTTTTTCCCAAAGAATTTACATTTTATTGATCATAGTATAGGACTACAATACAATGAAAATATAAACAACAAAAATTATTTTATTTTTTAAAATTTATTTTTATTTAAGTTCAACTAACATATAATGTATTATTGGTTTCGGAGGTAGAGGTCAGTGATTCGTCAGTCTTATATAATACCCAGTGCTCATTACATCACATACCCTCCTTAATGCCCATCACCCAGTTTTAAAGAAAAGGATAGATATGCAAAATTTTGCAGTTTCAAAGATTAGAGTGAAGGACAAGGAATCGGGTCAGGCAGCTCTTTCCTGGGTGATGGGCCACTGAAGGGTTGGAAGCAAGTAAATGTACTGAGGCTTACATTGCCAAAGAGGGAAGGGTGTGAGATCTGTTAGAAAAATGTTGTGGGAAAGTTGTTTTTAATAGGTTTTAAGGGCCTTGCATCTTCTAAAGGTGCCAAAATAGAATCTGGCTATCAAAGGATACCTGGGTATCAAATGCAGCTGAAGAAGGTACAAATGAAATACTTGCTTGGTCGATGTGAGATTCAAAGCAGTAAAGGATACGGGTGATTTCTGAGGCTTGAATATGGGGAGCAGACAAGTAGAAAGGATGGCTGGAGGTGTTTTCCAGAAGCACAAATGGAGAAGTGCAGCAATAGGATGCTCAAAGGAAATTTCCATTTGTGCTGTACTGGAGAGAGTGAGCCTAAGTATGCTTCTGGGCTTAGTTTGGGAGAGGAGCCTACAGAGAGGGAGGATGGAAAGAGGACTATCCCTCTGAATGGAGGAGCTTGGTGCAGCCCAGACTTGCCTCGCAGAGACCCCTGTCCCCGGCTCTCAGTTGTGCTGGCACCATCCTCCATTGGCCTGCAAGGAGGCCCATCCTTAGTGTCAAGATTACTGAACACGCAGGGTCTTGGCCAGCTGGCAGAGCACAGAAGCCTAAAGTGGGTGGGACCCTCAGGCTAGACTGCCCCTCCCCCAGCCAGCAGTGGCAGTCCCTGGGCTCTGGCACAGTTACTGTCTCCCACGGGAGAACGGATGTGAGTGTGCACTTCTTTTTCCCCCTTCTGGCTGTCCTACTTCCTACCAATAATTGTCGCTGCCAAGCAAGTTGAATAAAATTGAGGTCTCTCTGGAGAGTCCTTTAATGACCTACCGAGGCCACTGGGCAAATGGTAGAAGGTCCACTCGCTGGCGTCTCCTGCCCATGGGCTGCACAGGACAGGAACATATTACAAGAGACATAACGTGGCTAGTAGTCACTCCTTGATAACATGGTCGCATGCTTTCCACCCACTATCTTCAAGTTAAGGACAATTCCACCAGTGGGGTTCCTGGCTGTTTTCAAGGATGTAACTTAATATTTCTTCTTGGATCTCATCTTCTTAAAAACAAACATCTTGTTTGCTTTGTAGGAATAAGGTGTTAATGAAAAGCCTCCAATGAGCTTACAGTACCAGGCAAAAGGGTACGGCTGTGATTATAATTAATGGTAGAAAGGGAACTACAATCAACTCCGGTGCGGCTGGCTGGCTGGCGGCGGGACGGCAGGCTGCTCCACACCCTCCATCTTCCCGCCTCCAGGGCACACGGGCTGGTGCGTTGCAGCTGTTACGCTCCGACCCCCCCCCCCGCCCCCCCAGCCCGGGGCCTGCGGGGTCGTGGGTTGGGATACAGGGGCTCTTAACACTTTACGTTGGAAAAGCATTTCAGAAATCATCGTTCGTTCTACTTAATAAGATGAAAAAGTCATTCATACTACCCAACGTTGACCCTTCTGAAATAGAAGGGACCTTAACAGTTCCTTTAAAGCGGGAGCCTGAGCCTCCCCTCGCCGAGGGGCGGAGTGGGAAGCACAGATGGGCTCCCATGCTGGATTTCTCTTCTCACGAGAGTCTAACTCCCCCAGAGGCTGCTACCTTCTCAGGCTCGTGACTTCGCATTGTTGAATATTTTAAACCTAAGGGAAAGCAGCTGTTCTTTCCCACTCCCCAAAACGTACTCTTAATATAACAGAACATTTTTTGATGTTTTCTTAATAACCTGAGACCTCTATGGTGTGTCTCTGGCATAAAAACAAAGAACACTTTGCCGGTATTATTTCCCCGTGTAGCTGTTATGTATGTTTCTACTGCTTAAAAATATTTAAGGGTGCTTCTGAATCATAAATTCATAATGTATTGGATTTCAAATGTGTATATAAAATCATCTATTGTATATAGGAGACCATATGCATTGCAGGCAAATTACTAATATTCTTAATTCGAGATTAAGCCAAAAATCATGATTTTCTTTGGCATGATTTTTTTTTAAACCACTCAAGTTGGTTTTTTTCACTTGTGTTTTTATGGCAGTTTCCAACCTTGTTTTATTGTTGTGGATTTTTGGATTATGAGATTTTTTTTCCCCCTCCAAAATGTACTGGAAGGAGTAGTAGAGTTGGAAAGTTTGTAATCATCACGATATGGACGGATTTGGGCAAGAATCCTCAATAAATGTTAAAAACTAGAGAGGAATGTTTGTTGATGAGCAAGACACTTCCATGATCTTGCATTGTCTCCACACCTATTACTCGTTAATGGTCAGAATTTTTCAGTGTAAATAAATAATATACACATTTTATTCCCTATATCTTATTGTACACATCAGTTTGAATTTTAATTTTGTTTCCTTTTTTAAGCTTTTTCCCTATTTTCAGTGGATTGCCCAAATTTCTATTCTTTTGCCTTCCCAATCTGCTTATGAATAACTTCCCGTTCCTAACACAAAAGTAAACTTAGTTATCTCTATAAAATCAGTTGTATTCCACCATGAAGATAACTATCTACCCCTTTTTCCTGCCCCTAGCAAGGTGAAATCTCTAAAGTCACATTTATTCCCCAGCATTTCCCTAATCCCCACAAGCCTCCCCCAAAATTCCTGTAGTTTTAACTACCCTAGTCTACCCCTCCCTCACTGTGTCCCTCCTGGGCTCCCAAAATATTACAAGAAAAAAAGACAACTTGGAGCTCAATACTCCATGCCTCAGATGAATTCTGTGGCAAAGGGACCTTGCAGTATGATCTTGATGTCTGGGAGGAGCCAGGGGGAGAGAAAATTTCCAATTTCCCACCTGGAAACTAAAGTCACGGTCATGCAGATCTGTCTGCCCAGAAGCACATGCTTGGTGTGAGCAAGGTATGTGGTGCCATGGGAATGGTGATAGGAGACGTCTGGAGCCCTCCCTCCGAATTTCTCCTGGCTCCAAAGGGACATGTAAGATTCCCAAGAGTTGGTGCTGAAGTAACTGAGCTTTGGAGGCAAGTTCTGCCAAGACATGGCTGGCTAAGTCGAATGGATCTGTGTGAAGAAAGCCTGTGAACTCCCTGCCAGGAAGCAAAATTGGAAATGGCTACATCTCCAAGGATCCCAGCCCCAAGGAGCAGATGTGGGAGGAGAATGATGGGGAAATTTTTAAAATACTAACTCACTGAATTGGAATTAACTTATCTGAAAGTTCCTCAAATAAATCTACATTTTGCGAGACAGGGCTTATAGAAAAAATTGGTGATGTCCACCTTGACCAAGTATTCAGGCTTATCACCAGGAATGGCACAAACAGAAATGTGTTTTCTGATGGGAAATAACACTCATGATATTCTTGCCAAAAGGATTTAATATGAATCTACTCAGAAGAGCAGGCAGTCCTGATTATACCTATTGTCTCAGCATAAAGTGAGTTACCTTGTTTTGGGTGGCAGTTACTAAGGTTTATACATATGTAAAAATCTGCAGAGCTATGTGCTTAATATGTATATTTTACCATATGTAAGCTATATATCATTTTTTAAAACGGCCCTGGTTTGAACAAGTTATAGCTCCGTCACATAAAAGCATGTTAGGTGGAATAATGGGAAATTTGAATATAGAATGGAAATTTGATGATGCTACAGCAATGTTAATGTCTAGGTTGTGATAACTACAGAATTTGCATTTAACAATTGGTTAATAAGGGACAATACACAGGTGTGCTCACTTTTATATCTGGAATTTTGAAGTAACATTTCAAAATAGTTGCATATATGAAAAGATCCTTTTGAAATACAAGTCAAATCATGACACTCCTCTGCTCAAAACCCTCCTATGGGTCCTGTTTCATTCAGAGTTAAGACCAAAGTCCTTGTTATGACCTCCAAAGACAACGTAAGAATCTCCTACCCCATTCCTCCCACCTTCAAGTTCATCTCCAGTACCCTGCCTTTGTTCCCTGATCTTGTCACTGGCTGGAATGATTTTTACCCAGAAGTTAGTATGGTAAACCTTTTAAGTCACTTGGTCAAAAAAGCATACTCCAAACCCCTCTTTAAAATCACAAGCTGGGGGCGCCTGGGTGGCTCAATTGATTGTCTACCTTCAGCTTGGGTCGTGATCCCAGGGTCCTGGGATCAAGCCCCGCATCGGGCTTCCTGCTCAGCAGGGAGCCCGCTTCTCCCTCTCCCTCTGCTGCTCCCCCTGTTTGTGCATGCTCTCTTCTCTCTGTGTGTCAAATAAGTAAGTAAAATCTTTAAAAACTAAATCACAAGCTGTTTTTCAACCCCTACCAGCACCATTTCTCCCCCCAACCCTGCTCTAGTTCTCTATTTTTCTGTAACAATTATCTCCTCTAACATAAAATGTAATTTGTTACTTATTGTCTCCTACTAATAGCATAAAGGGATTTCTGTCAGTTTTGTGCACTTAGGTATCACAGTTTACTAGAACAGAGTCTGACACATGGTTGGTGCTCAAAAAACGTTCAGTGAATGATAGATGGAAAGGTTTGAAGTGAACTGTAAAAGGAAATGGAGTGCAGGTTCCTTAGGAATCAAAATTATAAAATTGGTCTCTGTCCTCTAATGTATTGCTACATACTCAGTCTAATTTTACTCGGTGTTCTAATTTTACTCAGTGTTCTATTGTCTAGGACAATAATTTGAGTCCCCTCTTGGAAAGAAAAAATGTTCTCTGTTGTGTTTAGCGCCCAGAATTCTGTTTTCTATTCCCACTATGTCATTCCCTCTAAAGTACTATTTTAGAAGGTCTCTAGCAAATTCTAAACTTAGCAGGAAGTTGTCTTTTTTTTTCCAACTCCCCATCTTCCTGTTTTAGAATGTGAAGTCCAACAGTATTAAAAACAGCAGTAATCACCCAACATTTCAATCACCATTACCTGAAGGATAAGAACATTATTGAAATTGCAGTATGTTTTGAAGGATAAGAAAGGAGAAAGAACTTCGGTCCTGGGAGGACACAGGGAGTAGGGGGAGATATTGGCTTACAAAAATGGCATAACTGGGCCCAGAAGACCGTTCATTAGGAGGATTAACTTCGGTTATCTTGTTTCTGGCTATTGACATAGCTACATTGGAAGTCTTGGGAGGACGTAAATTATTCCAAAAGTGTTTTTAATCTCTTCTGAGTCCATTACTTAAGGGAATATTTCCCTGAGAAAGAGTTTTGAGTTGACATCAAATTGAAGGGCAAATAAGCATTAAATTGAAAATGAGAAGAAAGGAATTCCAGCCACTGGGAAGGGCCTGTGAGGATCCTGAGGTGAGTAACAAAGAAGTGGAGCGCCAGTATGTTGGGTGTTCAGAGCCTGGGAACATAGGTATGGGTTGAAACTGGAAAGGAATGGAGGCCCAGGTAACATAAGACCGTTGTTTTGTCTTTATCCCAAAAAACAAAAGCCTTGGGGCTCCTGGCTGGCTCAGTTGGTAGAGCGTGTCACCCTTGATCTTGGGGTTGTGAGTTTGAGCCCCACGTTGGGTGTAGAGATTACTTAACATCTTTTAAAAAAAAAAAAACCTAAAAGACCCTAGAGCCTTTAGAAGTTCAAGGGGCTGGGCTGAAATGTCAGATTTGCATCTTGAAAAGATTATTTGCCTCTAGTGACCAGAAGGCAGAGGGTGTATTACAGAGGAGACCAGTTAAGTCTTTCTAGCAATAGATCTTAGCCACTTTGACTCTGGTAGAGATAGCTGGAGGTAAGCTTGACAGGACTCATTATTGACTGGATATTGAGAGTAGGCTAATGCAGAAAGAACAGAAAAGTGATTCTAAAACTGGAATCAGCTATCAGTTTTCAAACTTACCAAACTGTACACCTAAGATCTGGTTGTTGGATATTAAGATCTGGATATTCAACCTGAAATTTTTTTTTTTTTTAAGATTTTATTTATTTGACAGAGATACAGTGAGAGAGGGAACACAAACAGGGGGAGTGGGAGGGGGAAGCAGGCTTCCTGCAGAGCAGGGAGCCTGATGCGGAGCTCGATCCCAGGACCCTGGGATCATGACCTGAGCCAAAGGCAGACGCTTAACAACTGAGCCACCCAGGCGCCCAACCTGAATTTCGGTTTTTTTTTTTAAGATTTTATTTTTTGGGACGCCTGGTTGGCTCAGTTGGTTAAGCATCTGCCTTTGGTTCAGGTCATGATCCCAGGACCCTGGGATCGAGTCCTGCATTGGACTCCTTGCTCAGCGGGGACCCTGTTTCTCCCTCTGCCTGCCGCCCCCCCCCCACTTGTGCTCTCTCTCTCTGACAAATAAATATTTGAGATAGAGCACAAGTGGTGGGGAGGAGCAGAGGGAGAGGAAGAAGCAGACTCCCCACTGAACAGCGACATGGGGCTCAATCCCAGGATCTCACTTACCTGACTGAGCCACCCAGGTGCTGCAGTTCTACCTGAATTGGGAAAAAAAAGTTTAGAGATCAAGAAGGAAATGGTGTCTGTCATACGACTCTACTCCTAGGATTCTGTACAGAGACCCCAGAGCCATGATAGATGACAAAGAGGAGGACCCCAATACATCAAGGGGATTTTTAACACTGAGGAGGGTTATAAAGGAGGTTCACAGAGACTGGATGAGAGTTCCTCCACATGCAGCTCTTAATGCTGAAAAACAAAGGTCAGAACTTTCTACATTCTGCTCTTTCCTCAAAGCCCTGCTTAAATCTTACTTCTTTGATAACCTCCTTTGATATGTTCCAACTCTTAAAACTACCTTTTTTTTTTTCATATTGGATTGGAAATTACTACATTTCTTATTGTTAAGAACACAAGAACCCCAAGCTTTTGGGGTAGTTAAATATAAGTTCAACTTCCCATCATTTTTAAAAATTTTTTTTTGGTGGGCAGCAAAGCAAAGTTTATTGGTGATAGTACTAAGCTCCGAAAGGGCGGGGGGGGGGGGGGGTGGGGACCCCAGAGAGTTGCCTTCAACTTTTCATCCTTGAAGCTCAATTTACAGGTTATTTGAATGAAGATAACAAACCACCCTTGCAGGGTTGCTAGATTCAAAAAACTCATGCATGTAAAAAAAAAAAAAATTCATGCATGTAAAACAATTACAGTGTTAGGCAAGTGATAGATACTCAGCCAAGAGTAATTGCTGTAATTCCTATTATGTTTTGTCTCTATCTTTGTTTCCTGAACTGAGGTGATCTGTAATTACCAGACACATATTAGCCATTTCAATAGTTGTGTGGCTTTGGGAATTTATTTAATCTCTTTAGCTTTCTCAGGTTTATTGAAGCATAATTTACATACTGTGAAATTCATCCATTTTAATGTATAGTCTTATAAGTTTTGGCAAATGCATGTAGTCTTTGTAACTACCAACACAAGATATAGAGCTTTAATCATTCCAGAAAATTCCTTCTGGTCTCTTTGTAGTCAACTCCTACCCCCTCCCAGCTCCTGAAAACCAATGATCTATTTTCTGTTCTTACAATTTTGTCTTTTCCAGGATGTCTTGTAAATAGAATGAGTCTTGGTTCTTTAATTTAGTATAATACATTTGAGATTGACTCAAGTTTCTGTGTGTGTCATTAGTTTGTTCCTTCTTATGATGAATAGTAGTATTCCATTATATAGATGTACTATAGTTTATCTATGCACCAGTTGAAGGATATTTGGTTATTTCTAGGTTTTGGCGATTACAAATGAAGTCCACTATTAACTTTCCTATGTAGTTTTTATGTGAACACTCAAGTTTCACTCATTTGGGATAAATATCCAAGTAGGGACCTTAGTCATATGCTAAGTGTATGTTTAGCTTTGTAAGAAACCGCCAGGGGTGCCTGGGTGGCTCGGTTGGTTGGGCAATTGGGTGTCCGACTCTTGATTTGGCTCAGATCATGATCTCAGGGTCATGAAATCGAGCTCTGAGAGAGACTCCATGCTCAGCGGGGAGTCTGCTGGAGATTCTCTCTCCCTCTACCAGTCCCCACCCCCCACTCCCCCCATTCTCTAAGATAAATAAGTAAATCTTTGAAAAACAAAACTGCAACAGTTTTCCAAAATGGTTGCGACATACTGTCTTCTCACCAGAAATGTATGATATCCAGTTGCCTTCTTTCCTCACTGACACTTGATATGATCCATCTTTTAAATTTTAGGTATCGTAGTAGGTGAATAATGGTATCTTATTGATCTTATTGTGGTATTTACCTTCCATAAAGCTTCTCGGTGGAGTGGGTGTTAAAGTATTTTGCCCCCTTTTTATTGAATCATTTGTTTTCTTATTATTCAGGTTGAGGAATTCATTATACATAAATTTAGAATCAGCATGTCACCTTTCACAACAAAAATCCAACAGGGATTTTTTTCCTACAGGGATTTTTGATGGCTTTTCTGGGCCAGTGAATAATGGCAAGAGCAGCATGTTGTAGGCCCAACAGAATGGAAGAACTCTAGGAAAGTGATACTTGGTATTGTGTTTTAATGTATCGGGGAGAGTTTTTCTTACATTTAGTTATGTTCCTCTGTAAGAAAATACCTAGACTTGGGGCTTCTGGCTGGCTCAATCAGTAGAGCATGTGACTCTTGATCTTGGGTTTGTGAGTTCAAGCCCCATGCTAGGTGTGGAACCTATTTTAAAGAAAAGATCTAGACTTAAGTAGAATGCAGCAGTGTGTTAGGAGTTCTGCAAAGTGGAAGAAGGCAGCAATGGAATGCAGTTGGGTTGTATGCAGTGTGGTGTGTGTTGCAAAATGAAGGCAATTGTCAGCTGAGTATTTCTGTGCTAATTTACTAAGCCTCCATTGCCTTAGTCAATATAACACAGCTACAATCTGATGCAATGACCTGACCTGTGGGTAGAGGCTACAAAAACAAAAAAGATGGCAGATATGTATGTTGGGTAAAGTGTTAATGACCTCCAAAGATTAAGGGAGTAAGGAGTGTTAAGACCTAGGTTTGACTACTGGCTAGGCTAAAATAGTTGCTAGCTGATATTGAGTATCTGTTACCTAAATGACAATAATCATAATATTTATCTCAAAGGATTGTAAAGATTTAATGAGGAATTATATGTAATACACTTCAAAAGTTGTGGTCTATGCAAGCATGATGTATAACTATTTCATTAAAATCTTTCTTAACTTCTGTCCTTTCATATCAAGTTGCCCCAAACGGAATACTTCCCTGGCTGACCAGTGTGCCTCCCATGGATGGGCTATCTTGGGATACTTTATGTAGCTGGTGCCAAAAAAGAACTTGAGTACTGATAGCAGGCTTAGTAAATTGGGAATTTGTGTTGCTCAGAACAAAGATGGGAATGTGAATCCTTTTATTAACTTAGACTGTTTATACATGCATATTTAAAACAAAAAGTCACTTGTTTGGAAGGCAGTAATAGTATAAAGTCATAATTCTTATAAGGAATTATTTTGCCTAATTTTGTATAAAGCAAGGCCAGAGAAAGCAGAAGGCTATAGAGGGGGAGGACATTATTCTTGGTCTCAACTCCCATACGTTACTCTCTCCACGGTCCACCCTGCTTCCACCTGTTTTGAACTATGGAAACAAATAACATTCATTTTTCTTTTTAATGGAGTAGCACCACATTTTTGGACACTGATCACAAGACCTGCTTGCAGAATATGTTCACCTCAGCAGAAGTGTCCAGAAATTGTCATATTCAAGAAGAGGCTTGATATTGGCCAGTTTAGCAATGCCTCAGCACAGATGCAATACAGGGAAGAAGACTCAAGTGGCCACAACTTGTTGACATGGCTAAAAGGATTGTGATAAACAACCCAGACCAAGAGGCTGCATGATTATTATGTTCAAGGAAGAGATTAAGTTCAGAGAACCATATAGCAGTAGTCTTCACTACTGTTACTACCACTTCCCAGTCCCTAGGGCGCCTGGCTGGCTCAGTCAGTAGAGCATGCAACTCTTTTTTTTTTTTTAAAGATTTTTATTTATTTATTTGAGAGAGAGAGAATGAGAGAGAGAGCACATGAGAGGGGGGAGGGTCAGAGGGAGAAGCAGACTCCCTGCCGAACAGGGAGCCCGACGCAGGACTCGATCCAGGGACTCCAGGATCATGACCTGAGCCGAAGGCAGTCGCTTAACCAACTGAGCCACCCAGGCGCCCGAGCATGCAACTCTTAATCTTGGGGTTGTAAGTTTGAGCCCCACATGGGGTGTACCTATTACTTAAAATCTTAAAAAAAAAAAAAAAGTTAGTGCTAATCAGAAAGAGGGAAGTAGCTCAAGTTTAAGCTTCAAATAGAAAGGAAGTGATGGATGAAGCCACTTACCATTTAACAGTCCATAGTTTGGAAAATAGTTTCCCATAAGGCATCTCTCCATTTGCCATAGCTCACTTTTTACGGGCAAATGTCAACATTTTTCCTAAATTGATTTCTTTTTTTTTTTTTTTAAGATTTTATTTATTTATTTATTTGAGAGAGAGAGAGAGAGAGAGAGAGAGAAACAGCATGAGAGGGGAGAGGGTCAGAGGGAGAAGCAGGCTCCTTGCTGAGCCGGGAGCCTGATGTGGGACTCGATCCCAGGACTCCGGGACCATGACCTGAGCCGAAGGCAGTCGCTCAACCAACTGAGCCACCCAGGCGCCCTCCTAAATTGATTTCTAAGCCAAGTAATTTGGCTCTGTTCTTTACCCATCGTTGAGTATAATTATAATTTCAGAGGGAAATATAAAGTGTCAATGTGCTCAGCAGAGGAGTGCCACAACCTGAGTAAACCCAATTTCTCTTCCCTTTCTTCAAGACATTCAGGCAAAGAAAGTATCCCATTATGATGTGGTACTCATGCAAAGTGTCCTTCAGCTCTGTACTGCAGGGAGCATAATTGGTTAGTGGCCCCAACTTTAGCTTAACCACCATGGAGTACATGCCTACGCTAAAACTCCTATCTGCTATTCCCAGCCACTAAGTGTAGCAGGAACTCTAAGGTAGGGTCAGCTTTGGGCTTAGACTCGGGGACTCCTCGTCAGGCTTGCAAAACCTTTCTTGCAACTGCACTATAGTTCAAGACTCTTCCTCCCAAACTCCCTTCCCTCTCCTTCACAGGGGTCAACTTCATCATGCTCTGACATCTCTCCTAGCCTCCTGGCTCCTTTCTCCTTTTCCCTCATAGTTGTTTCCTACGGCAAACCTCTTGCGTACCTAATCTTATCCTGGCATCTGCTTCTTGGAGGACATGAACAAAAACATATGGTGCCAGGAACAGTTGAGAAAATTGATAAGATGGGATGCTGGACCTGGCTCATTCACCTGCTGGTGAACAAAAAAGGACCAATTCTGAGTGCTGTGTAAGGGATGGTTAGTCCCTCACACACAATGGTATTCAATTGCTAGAGATTTTAGTGGAGGTTAACTGGAAAAAATGTTCTAGTAGAGGAGAATGCCCTTACAAATGCAATAATTCAGGCATTTGGAAAATATAGATGTTAGGGGGTCTACAAATACAGTGGAGTTGGCTGGTTACTGGTAAGTTGTATTAATGCTCATCAATGTGATAATGAAGAACTGAGGGCCAGTAAGAAGTGTTGAAAGACTAAGCATGAGATGTAAAAGCCAAAGAGGTTCTTGTAGTTACAGAGGCCCATATCTCATGTTGATATTAGAATGGACAGAGCTGAGCTGCAAACAGAAGCTCTGATAGCTAAAATTGCAGGACTACAGAGACTTAATATTTTAGCAAAGGCTGGTCTGTTGTGCTAAAGTCAGCAACCTGGGTAGGAAAATCTTGGACCCTTAAACACTGGGTGGGTTGATGCTGAAAGTGTCAATATGTTATCTGAGGCCAGACACCCACCAGAGGATGTTCCTCAGGAGGGGAGAGAGGACCTAGCATTCACCAAGGTCAGAAGAAACATGCTGGAGAGGGGTCACGAGCATTGCCAAGAAGATCAGCGGTCCTCTACAGAGATGGCTGATCGTAGGTGAGGCAGCCATAGAACTGGGCTTGCTAATGTCATTCTGGGGATGGTGGGCTCTGAAATAAATGAGCTAGATGGTGTCATTTAACCAGCAGAAACCAGGAGGCCACAGTAACCAGGAAGGTTGAAGGGCAGCTCAGGGGAGCTGACTCTTAGGGGGCTGTGGAGATGGTTAACCGAGCCTGGCATCCCTGGGGCAAAAGAGATGGGCAGCCAACAAGGATGCTGCTGCTTCTCCTTCTCCTCCTCCTCCTCCTTTTTTTATTTTCTTCTTCTTCTTTTTTTTTTTTTAAGATTTTTATTTATTTAATTGACAGAGAGACACAACGAGAGAGGGAACACAAGCAGGGGGAGTGGGAGACGGAGAAGCAGGCTTCCTGCCGAGCCAGGAGCCTGATGCAGGGCTTAATCCCAGGACCCTGGGATCATGACCTGAGCCAAAGGCAGACACTTAACAACTGAGCCACCCAGGTGCCCCTTCTTCTTCTTCTTTAATATGGAAGTAAATAATTACTTGTATTTTTAAATTTTTTCCCAGTTTTATTGAGATATAATTGACATATAACATTCTACAAGTTTAGGGTGTACAATATATTAATTTGATATATGTATATATTGTAAAAAAAGAGGCTTCTTAACATCTACAATCAAAAGTCAAGAATAGAGAAACCAAAAGGTGAGGGCAATCACCCTAGTAAAAAGTCACCATGTCTTGAAGCAAGGGCAAAAATGAACTATTGGGACTTCATCAAGATAAAAAGCTTTTGCACAGCAAAGGAAACAGTCAACAAAACCAAAAGACAACCGACAAAATGGGAGAAGATATTTGCAAACGACATTTCAGATAAAGGGCTTGTAGCCAAAATCTATAAAGAACTTATCAAACTCAACACCCAAAGAACAAATAATCCAATCAAGAAATGGGCAGAAGACAGGAACAGACATTTTTCCAACGAAGACATCCAAATGGCCAACAGACATATTAAAAAGTGCTCAACATCACTCAGCATCAGGGAAATCCAAATCAAAACCTCAACGAGATACCACCTCCAGTCAGAATGGCTAAAATTAACAATTCAGGAAATGACAGACGTTGGCGAGGATGTGGAGAAAAGGGAACCTTTCTACACTGTTGGTGGGAATGCAAGCTGGTGCAGCCACTCTGGAAGACAGTATGGAGGTTCCTCAAAAAGTTGAAAATAGAGGCACCTGGGTGGCTCAGTTGGTTAAGCGACTGCCTTTGGCTCAGGTCATGATCCTGGAGTCCTGGGATCGAGTCCCACATCGGGCTCCCTGCTCAGCAGGGAGTCTGCTTCTCCCTCTGACCCTCTCATGCTCTATCTCATTCTCTCTCTCAAATAAATAAATATAATCTTTAAAAAAAAAAAAAAAGTTGAAAATAGAGCTACCCTACAACCCAGCAATTGCACTACTGGGTATTTACCCCAAAGATACAAATGTAGTGATCCGAAGAGGTACGTGCACCCCAATATTTATATCAGCAATGTCCACAATGGACAAACTTTGGAAAGAGCCAAGATGTCCATCAACAGATGAATGAATAAAGAAGATGTGGTATATATACACAATGGAATATTATGCAGCCATCAAAAAAAAAAAAAAAAAACCACGAAATCTTGCCATTTGCAACAACGTGGATAGAACTAGAGGGTATTATGCTAAGTGAAATAAGTCAATCAGAGAAAGACAAGTATCATATGATCTCACTGATATGAGGAATTCTTAATCTCAAGAAACAAACTGAGGGTTGCTGGAGTGGTGGGGGGTGGGAGGGGTGGGGTGGCTGGGGGATAGACATTGGTTGGGGAGGGTATGTGCTATGGTGAGCGCTGTGAGTTGTGTAAGACTGATGAACCACAGACCTGTACCCCTGAAACAAATAATATATTTTAAAAAGAAGAAGAAGATAGTAGGAAGGGAAAAATGAAGGGGGGAATTGGAGGGGGAGATGAACCATGAGAGACTATGGACTCTGAGAAACAAACTGAGGGTTTTAGAGGGGAGGGGGGGTGGGGGGACGGGTTAGCCCAGTGATGGGTGTTAAGGAGGGCATGTATTGAATGGAGCACTGGGTGTTATATGCAAACAATGAATCATGGAACACTACATCAAAAACTAATGATGTAGTATATGGTGACTAACATAACATAAAAAAAAAAAAAAAGTCACCAAGTCTTTCTTGGCTCCCAGACCTGAACTGATTTTCAGATCCAGAACCTACTAGGTGAGGAGATGGCTGGTTTCCTGGGAGGAAGGACTCTGTACCACTATGACAAGTATTTCTTATAATGATCCCTCAGCCTTTCCCCCAAAGGGGTCTACAGCCATTTAACCATGTTACACTGGAAAAGAGACGTGAGACATTTTGAGAATGATTGGACACAGGATCTAAACCAATATTGATACTCAAATTTTCATCATGACCCCCCCCCACCTTTGTTAGATTGGAGGTTTAAAGGAGGCAGGTAACAGCTGGAGTTCTGGCTAAAGACTAACTCAAGGAGACTCATTGGTTTTATGAATACACCCAGGGATCATTTCCCCAAGTCTCTGAATGTATGACTGGAATTGATACACTTGACATTTGAAGTAATCCTCACATTGAGTCCTTGACTTATGGGATAAGATGTATTTCAGTGGGAAGGCCAATTCAAAACTAATGAAACTGCTTCCTATCACACCCTGATATGCATAAATCCCAAATTCTGTAGTTATGAAACTTATCTTGAGGTAGTACATGTAGGGGCCCAGGGCAAGCTGCCTGAAAATGTACCCCAATGGCATATTGATTATTTTGGATTGAAGGTACTTGGGAAACAACCAGTGCAAGGACGCTCAGACCCTCCTCTGTCCCCATGAAAGCAGGGAATAAATCTTCCATATGGGAAATATTCTCCCTTTACTAAGTAAAAATACATCCTTATCACCAGACTTGGAAACTTTAAAGTTGAGAAAGCTATAGAAATGAACCTTATTACTTTTTTACTAATCTCCTATCTCAGCCCAAATTCCAATTAGAATTCCTTATTAATTGCAGCCATCAAAAAAAAAAAAATGAAATCTTGCCATTTGCAATGACGTGGATGGAACTAGAGGGTATTATGCTAAGTGAAATAAGTCAATCAGAGAAAGACAAGTATCATATGATCTCACTGATATGTGGAATTTGAGAAACAAGACAGAGGATCATAGGGGAAGGGAGGGAAAAATGAAACAAGATGAAACCAGAGAGGGAGACAAACCATAAGAGACTCTTAATCTCAGGAAACAAACTGAGGGTTGCTTGAGTGGTGGGTGGTGGGAGGGATGTGGTGGCTGGGTGATGGACATTGGGGAGTGTATGTGCTATGGTGAGCACTGTGAATTGTGTAAGACTGATGAATCACAGACCTGTGCTCCTGAAACAAATAATACATTATATGTTAATAAAAAGAAAAAAATTCCTTACTAATTAAAGTTCTCAAACACTTGTTTTCTTTATCCTGTCAATTCCTCACAAATGTATTGTCCCTTTTCTAAAATGTATAAAAAAACTGCTTACCTTGGTCATTTCTTTGGGTCTCAATTTCAAGATTGGGCCTCTGTGTGTACATAATCAAATTTTGTTTTTTTTCTCCTATTAACCTGTCTCATGGAAATTTAATTCTTAGTCCAGCTGGAAGACATTGAAGGGTAGAGAAAGAATTTCTGCCTCCCCTACACATATAATCAGTATTTTGTAGCATCAAGAATGGGTTGGCCAGGGGTACTTGGGTGGTACAATCAGTTAAGCGTCAGACTCTTGGTTTCAGCTCAGGTGGTGATCTCCCTGTCATGGAATAGAGCCCCGCATTGGGCTTCATGCTCCATGCTCTGTACTCAGTGAGGAGTCAGCTTGAGTTTCTCTCTTCCTCTTCCTCTGCCCTTCCCCACCATGTACACAAACACACACTCTCTCTCTCTCTCTCTCTCAAATAAATAAATAAATCTTAAAAAAAAAAAAAGAATGGATTGGCTGGATGATAATATGACCAATTAGAGATTTCAGTAACTAGTTAGAGAGACTTCAGACAAGAAAAATGGCAATGGCAGCAGAGTTACAAGAGAGACAAAATCAAGCAAGAAGTGTATGTGATTGACTCCATAGGACTTTGATGATTTGGAGTTTAAGGAGAATTGTTATCTTTCTGCGTTTAAATCACTGGGTGGGTAATGATACATCTCAAAAGAGAAGAAATACAGTTGACTCTTGAACAACACAAGGGTTGGGGGCACTGTCCCCTGCACTATCAAAAATCCATGTATAAATTTTGACTCCCCCCAAACTTGACTACTAATAGCCTACTGTTGGCTGGAAGCCTTACTGATGACATAAAAAGCCAACTAACACATATTTTGTGTGTTATATGTTGTACATACTATATTCCTACCATACAGGAAGCTAGGGAAAAGAAAATGATATTAAGAAAATCATAAGGAAAAGGGGCTGCCTGGGTGGCTTAGTTTCTTGAGCATCTGATTCTTGATCTCAGCTCAGGTCTTGATCTCAGGGTCGTAAGTTCAAGCCCCACATTGGGCTCCAGGATGGGTATGTAGCCTACTTAAAAAAGAGAGAAAGGAAGGGAGGAAGGACGGAAGGAAGGAAAGAAGGAAGGAAGGAAGGAAGGAAGGAAGGAAGGAAGGAAGGAAGGAAGGAAGGAAGGAAAGTAAGGAAGAGAAAGGAAGGAAGAGAAAATATATTTACAGTACTGTACTATATTAAAAAAGATCTGTGTATAAGTGGACCCATGCAGTTCAAACCCATGATGTTGAAAGGCCTGCAGAAGGAGGTTGAAAGCTGGCGGGGAAGTCAGTGAATTTATTTTTTTAATATGTTTGAAGTGCATAATAGGATATGCCAAAACTTAGGTCAGTAACAGGCAAAAAGATTGAGTTAGAAATACATATGTAAGAGGGGCACCTGGGTGGCTCAGTCGTTAAGCGGCTGCCCTCGGCTCAGCTCATGATCCCAGGGTCCTGGGATTGAGTCCCGCATCGGGCTCCTTGCTCAGCGGGGAGCCTGCGTCTTCCTCTCCCTCTGCCTGCAACTCCGCCTGCTTGTGCGCTCTCTCTCTCTCTGTCAAATAAATAAATAACATCTTAAAAAAAAAAAGAAATGCATATGTAGGAGTCATCAGCATGTAGATGGTAGCTGAAATTAAAGAAATGGACGCGGCTGCTCTAGGAAAGCACAAGGCACGGTCAAGAGTAGAGAAATGAACCCTACGGGACACCAATATTTTAGGAGTTAAACAGTGAAAAAAGGGGGAAAAACCATTAGATGAATGTAAAGGAACTTGAGTAAGAAGATATGTTCAGAAAGTTGAATTGTGAAAGGGGGCGATAATAGTGGGCAGATGTTTGTGTGCCTCCTTAAATCACCTTTTGTGATGTTCTCATTTGTGAATTAATTAGAATAAAGTGATATTCTCCCCCCCAAAAAAAGCATGATTGTGTCAAAGAAGATGGGTGTACACACACGAGTGTGTTTCATTTAAGTGGGACACGTTTAAAATATTTGTGTGCTGAAAGGGAAGAACCTGCAAAGAGGGAAAGGTAGAAAACTCTGGAAGGAACAAGTAAGTGATGAGGACATAGGAGCAGGGAGCCTGGGCTTACTTTACTTAAGTCTCCATCCTTCCTCATCCACCATCCTCAGAGAGTAGGGCAATTGCTTAGTTCCCACACTTGCTGGTAGAGCTATACCTAATTTTGCAACTATTACTGGAGAATCTATAGCTAAATCAGTTCCCTGTCCAAAGTTGCCCTCCCCACGTCATTTCCCCAGGACTGTTGAGCTCTGTTCAGCCACATCCTCTGAATTATATAGTATGGTAGAGGACAGATAACGGGTCTGGATTCTAAATTTAGATTCTCCTAATAGTGACTGTTATCCATGATCCCAAAGACATATTTAATAAAAAAAAAAAAAAAGCAAAAATGCTCATTTATTTCTCAATCAGAAGGTGAGCATTGTAACTATTGTTCTAAAGTAGAAATGTATTCAATAATCCTTTTAGGTGGGAATTTCTTGAAATGAAGGATGTGGCTAAGTTGGGATCATCTTTCAGTGCAATTTTCATTTTCTTCCTCAGGACACTAAAGAACTCAGTAGGTGTCCCTTCCATTTAGTAGTGATACTGAACCATACTTTCCAAACTGTTTCTCAGAAACTTAGGGTTCTGTGGGATGCCTTATGGGTTTTTATTTCCCGATAAGAGTTCCCTCACTTTTTGTTTTTTGAAGTATGATGATCTAATTGGCTTTATTAGGAGAGTTGCTTCACTTTTATCTACTATATATTGGTGCTTCATAAACATTTACTCTTGTACAAATTTTGAAAAGCACTTATTTAAATAAGAAACATATGCATTCATAAATATTTAACTTACAATATAGTAAATAAAATATATTTGAAATAGGTAATACATTTTTACTTCAGAACTATTGTCTGTTATTGGAATAAATGTTAAACATAAGTATTCATAAACAACTTTTTTTTCTTTAAAAAAAAAATTTCTATCCTACAGCCTAAATTGTATTTTATAGATTAGCATTCTTTCAATGACTTCTTTTGAGCTTTTAGGTATATACTGAGCCGCAAACTTAAGTTGGTACAATATGAGAGTTGTTTGTTGCACGTAATTAAGAGCTTGCTTTGAACCAGGCACTGTGCTGAGCACCAAGAGAAAAAAAGAGGAGTCTGAGAACTTCAGAGCGTCACAGTCTGGTAAGACAGAGTCACATCATTCTGGGATCAGCGTTTGCACCATATCCTTTAGAAGCAGCGCGAACAGGGACTTCACTCAAAAGGGAATCACGTGGGATGGGGGGGAAGGCGGACACTAATGCAACCTGTATAGCTAGCATTGATTGAGCCGCTATTCTGAGCCAGACACAGTGCAAGGCTCTGTGTAGACCGAGGGTAACCCACACACATCTGGCCATGGCTCTCTGGAGCCTGCTGTCTAATTGGGGAGATGAAATTAAACAAGTAAAACCCCAACTATATACAGAATAACACATTCAAATGAACTCTATGAAGGAAAAGAGTGAGAAAATAACAGGAGCAAAATTTTAAGGGTGACTCCAAGAAATTGGCATTTAAGTTTAAAGAATCTGATAGAGGTGCTAATGATCCCTACAATGACAATAGTATTACAATTTGAAAATGTATCAAATTAAATGTTGTACACTTTATTTTATTTTTTAATTTATTTATTTGAGAGAAAGAGAGAGCAGTGAGCAGGGTGAGGGGCAGAGGGAGAAGCAGGCTCTCCACAGAGCTGGGAGCCAGACGTGGGGCTGGATCCCGAGACTCCAGGATCATGACCTGAGCCGAAGGCAGACACTCAACCGACTGAGCCACCCAGGCGCCCCTAAATGTTGTACACTTTAAATTTACACAATGTTATATGTCAAAAACACTTCAATGGAAAAAAATAAGTTTGAAGAATGAGGAGCCAGATGAGTGAAGAGGAAAAAGCGTTAAAAAAAAAAAGCCATCCCCGAATCTCTTCAAACCAATTTACAATAAATGCAAAGGATAGAAGAATAGGCTAAATGGAGCAACAAATGAAATTAACAAAATCCAGATAGGAGACTACAGGAAATTCACACAATTCTTTAAACAATAGCAAGAACAGTAACAAAAAATTCTAAGAAAAATAAAAGATGGAAGGAGAATTTACAGGTTGGTATTTCCTTCAAAATAACCCAGGAGAGAGGGACTAGGGGGTGGTTTTGATGAAATCAGGTTGGCTGGATGTCAACAGTTGTTGAAACTGGATGATGGATACATGAGGCTTCATGATACTGTCTGCTTTTGCACGTGTTTGAATTTTCCCATAATATAACATTTTCAAAGAGGAGGGAGGAAAATCAATAAAATAACTGTATTGTAATAAATGCTAAGAGAAAAAAAATATGGTAATGAAATGCTTTTTCCACTGGAAGTTCTGCCCTAGCCTAAGACACTGGTATCAGTACAGGATACCAGGTGGGCTACCTTCTAAAACCAGCCAGAAAAAGCGCACCAGGTGGGGTCACACCCAAGTGGGTGTAGACAGTACTTTCTAGGCTGAATTTCCATGGGCTGATTTAGTTTCCATCCTGGAAGGGAGGAGCCAGGATTCCAACCATTATCTGCCTAATCCAAACGCATTTGGTCACACCCTGATCTAGTCAAGGTTTCTAGACTTTAGGTGCAAAAGAATTACCCTAAGGGCTTGTTGAATTTTGAGTCCTGCCCTCAGGGATCCAATTCGGGAGGTCTGGGGTAAAGTCTTCTAATTTATTTTTCCAAACAGTTCTTCATTAAACTGAAGCTGAGCGCTTGCCGACCACACATTGAATATAGTATATGCTAAATTAAACTGATCTAGGCTCCCCTGGGTCCTGAGACCAAGGGACCAGACCATTTTCCTAGGGACAGAGAAAGCCCACAGTGAGAGCAATGCTTGCCGGTGTTGCCACACTCTTTCTATTTTCCTTTAGTAGCCCTGG
The DNA here is from genome assembly GCF_004348235.1 of Phoca vitulina. Taxonomy (NCBI): domain Eukaryota; kingdom Metazoa; phylum Chordata; class Mammalia; order Carnivora; family Phocidae; genus Phoca; species Phoca vitulina. The sequence continues at coordinate 32,963,390 of NW_022589711.1, read as the reverse complement.
CTCCTTAGAGTGACCTACGAAAACATCTGTGACTTCTCTAGCCTCATCTTTCCAGCAGTTCCCAAATGCTTGCAGCTCTGTATTCATTAGTCCATCACTTGCCTTAGTCTTTTGGCTTTTGCTGCTCCTATCCTGAACAGCCAAACCTTTCCCTTTATAGCCACCTCACCAGTAAGGCAGATTTAATGTTGGGTTTAGAACTAATTAAATCTAATCTCCCAGTGAATGACACACTCATGGGCATAAATCAGTTATGAAATACCTCTGATTCGGGGCGCCTGGGTGGCTCAGTCATTAAGCATCTGCCTTCGGCTCAGGTCAGGGTTCTGGGATCGAGCCCCGCGACTTGGGCTCCCCGCTCAGCGGGAAGCCTGCTTCTCCCTCTCCCGCTCCCCCTGCTTGTGTTCCTTCTCTCGCTCTCTCTGTGTCAAATAAATAAATAAAATCTTTAAAAAAAAAATACCTGATTCTTTTTTTTTATTCCCTCCATAGTAACATCATTCAATCCATCACCAATATTGTCCTAGAGATGTTTTAAAAATATTTTTTTATTCAATTGCAATGTGTTAGCAAGAATTCGTCACTTCCAGTTTTCTCTCAAGTCTCACCTTAAAGAAATAAAGACAAAAATATTTTAAAATTATTATTATTTTTTTAAAGATTTTTATTTATTTATTTGACAGAGAGACACAGCGAGAGAGGGAACACAAGCAGGGGGAGAGGGAGAAGCAGGCTTCCTGCTGAGCAGGGAGCCTGACGCGGGGCTCGATCCCAACACCCTGGGATCATGACCTGAGCCGAAGGCAGACGCTTAACGACTGAGCCACCCAGGCGCCCCTAAAATTATTATTGTTATTATTATTTTAAGTAAACTCTGCGTCCAACATGGGGCTCAAACTCACAGACCTCGAGATGAAGAGTCTCATGCTCTATCCACGGGGCCATCCAGGCCCTAAAAATCTTCATTTTAAAATGTATTAAAATGTATTAGGAGTGATATTAATTATCCAATAACTCACCTGTCATATAATGGACAAGATGGGGTGTAAAACCGACGACATTAATCACACCATCAGATAGTGTGGGAGGGGAAGAAGAGTAGGAAGGAAAACAGCTCTTCTGGGAAACAGGAAGTAGACATTTGCTTATAAAAGGAGAAATCAGGTTGGAAGCCCTCAGGTGAAAAAGAGTGAAGGGCAGATGTCCTAAGATTGCTACTAGCTTTTCCTTCCTCTGACTGTTCCTGGAAATGGCGCACTCGACTTACGAGAACAATGAGCAGGTAAGTTTAGTTCCGACAGAATGAATTTTCCCCACAGACTTACTTTTCAGAGACTTTCCGGAGCTTGCTTATGTTTCCTTCTTGCCCCCAATTTTAGTTTCTGGGTGTAAGAAATCTCCGGTCTTGGAGTCTCTCCTCTTTGCAAGTGGATTATTACTTTTATTGCACGATTGTGGCTTTGAGAAAATTTGGGTGAGAGTGAAAAAGACAAAGTAAAGATTGCCGTTCCTAAGCCGAAGTAAGAGATGGATTCTGTAGAAAGATGTAGCTGGGCAAGAGAAAAACGTAAAGAAGTGGAGAGCGACAATAAAAAGAAAGTGAGAAAAGGTAATGTGGATAAGGTCAGAAAGTGAAGTGACCAATTTGGTTTCTTTCCTCTGGGAGTGTGTCCTACTCCTAGACATTAAGTATATGGTGGTGGGCGAGTCATATCGCTGGTCTGAGCCCCCACGTATCTCTGGAGTGGAGTAGTATTCCCCCGGTTCCTTTGTATGAATGTGCGGGAGTGCTTTGAAAGTACACAGGGGCGCCTGGCTCGCTCCCGCGGTGGAGCCTGTGAGCCTCGATTTGCGGGTTCTAAGTTCGAGCCCCACGCTGGGTGTAGAGATTACTTAAAAATCAAATCTTAAAAAAGAAGTTATACATAGGCAGGATGAGAGTGTGAGCAATGGGAAGCCATTGAAGGGAGGGAAGTGGGAAGGGCGTGTCCCCATCAGATCCACTTGGCTGTTCTGAGAAGAAAGTACTGGCAATACTTGGAATGGAGTGGAGTGGAATGGAGTTTATTTGCCTTTGGATTTGGGAGGAAAAGTTTTTTTTCTTTTTTAAGATTTTATTTATTTGACAGAGAGAGACACAGCGAGAGAGGGAACACAAGCAGGGGGAGTGGGAGAGGGAGAAGCAGGCTCCCCGCGGCGCAGGGAGCCCAATGTGAGGCTCGATTTCAGGACCCTGGGATTATGACCTGAGCCGAGGGCAGACGTCTGCTTAACGACTGAGCCACCCAGGCGCCCCTGGGAGGAAACTTTGAAGCATAGTATACTCTATGGCATGGTTCATTTAATTTTTGAGACTCAGTTACCTAATTTTTAAAATAGGAAAACTGATAAATTACTATAAATGTGCTCTGAAGATTAAATGACAGAAATACAGAAAGCACCTAGCACAGTGCATGGGTACTATACAAAACCAGTAAATGTTAGTTCCTTACTACCTATCCATTCTATTTTTCTTTCATTAGATCATTAAAAGAGTTCTGACTGCCCACTCAGTGCTGGGCACTTTGAGTGTTGCTGTGATTGCAACAGAGTAAAATGTATATTCATTCCCCTCAGGTCATGGAGCTGAAATAAGGCCAGTATGGCTGGATCTCAGAATGCTCAGGGGTCTTGAGCTGAGTGACAGGCAGAGGTCAGACTCCAGAAATTTGTAGGTCACACAGGGGAGTTTTGTCTTTAAGCTGAATAGCAATGATAAGCCATTGAAGTGTTTTTGTTTTTGTTTTTTTTTAAAGCAGGAGAGCAGTCCTCAGAAAGAATGGTGTCAGAATGGAGTTTGGAATGCTAGGAAATTATTGCATCTACCAGTGAGAGTTGATGATAGCTGGAGTTGGGAATCATCAGGAATCATGATAGAAGGTGGGAAGGCAGGAACACGTTCTGTACAGATTTAGCAGATAAAATGCAAGTATTTGTTTTACCTGAGGGAGAGGAAGGCCTTGAGAGAGGTGGTTTCCCCAAACTCGAGACCTATCCTTTCATTTACATCCACCTGTAAATCTACTTTTGTCAATTTCCTCATTGTTTCTCTTACCATTTTTTATTTTTATTTTTTACAAGGTTTTATTTATTTATTTGAGAGAGAGAGAACACAAGCATGGGGAATGGCAGGCAGAGGGAGAAGGAGAAGCAGATTCTCCGATGAGCAGGGAGCCTGACGGAGGCTCAATCCCAGGACCCCAGAATCATGACCTGACTGAAGGCAGATGCATAACTGACTGAGCCACCCAGGCACCCCTCTTGCCATTTTTTTTTTTAAATGTTAAATTATTAAAATGATCTCTACACCCAACATGGTGCTCGAACTTACAACCCCGAGATCAAGAGTCACACACCTCGTAGCCAGGCAACCCTGTTTCTCTTATCTAATAAATGGTCTGCTAATCAACATCAAATTCAAGGAATCACTGTGAGTCTTCTCTCCAGCCACCTACTGGTTTCTGAGTTTCTTATTAATTGTGCTTTGAAAGTAAGCAGTTAGTTTTATGGTATCAGATGAGAATCCTTGATTGACATTTCCTTTTCCAGAATTTCCCAGAGGAGGCATTAGAGGAAGAAAGTGTGATTCTCACATTGGTTCCAGTTAATGAGGAACCTAATGAAGAACATCAAATGGAACCAAGTGTTTCTTCAACTTCAGAAGTCAGCCTGAAGATGCCTGGGTCAAGCGATAAAGGTATGAGGAAGGATTGCTCAGTTTGCTGCTCCCACAGCCCTGGGAAGCCCAGGAAAAAGATTTCTGTTTCTTATCCTTTGACTGTACAAATCTTAAATCTTAAATCTTACCTTGATTACCTGTGGTGAGAGAGTTCTCAAACTCCCACACTTCTCAATTGCTAGGCACCATGCCTTGCTTTTAAGACACAAAAAATAGGCATGTGGTGTGCCTTGGACAGGGCATGGTTCTTATAGTCAGCTAGATAGGAATTCAAATTCCCAACCCAGGAAACTCAATCTTGTCTTCGTTTTGGTTAATACATACTTTACATATCTCTTGTAAAGACAAGTGATTTTTTCCAGCTTTGAAATATAATCAGCATTTAACCTTGTGTAATCTTAAGGTGTACAATGTGATGATTGATAAAAACACATTTATATTGCGAAATGATTACCAAAATAAGGCTAAGTAGCATATCCATCACCTCACACAGTTCCCTACTCCCATTCCATCCCATGGTGAGAACATTTAAAGATTTGCTCTCAGCAACTTTATTTTTTATTTTTTTGAGAGAGAGAGAGAGAGCGTGTGTTCACATGCATGAGCAAGCACATGTGGAGGGTGGGGAGGGGCAGAGGGAGAGGGAGAGAGAAACTTTTTGTTTTTGTTTTTTAAGTTTTATTTATTTATCAGAGAGAGAGAAAGAACAAGTGCACAAGCAGGGGGAGCGGCAGGTAGAGAGAGAAGCAGGGACCTGGCTGAGCAAGGAGCCTGATGTGGGACTTGATCTCAGGACACTGGGATCACGACCTGAGCCGAAGGCAGGTGCTTAACTGGCTGAGCCACTAAGGCATCCTGAGAGAGAGAATCTTAAATAGGCTCCATGCTCAGCGCAGAGCCTGATATGGGGCTCAATCTCACGACCCTGAGATCATGACCTGAGCCCAAAATCAAAAGGGTCAGATGCTTAACCGATTGAGCCACCCAGGTGCCCCTGCTCCAGCAACTTTAAAACACACAGCATAATAGTGTTAATAATAGTCACTACGATGTACATTAGATCCCCAGAACTTATTCATCATATAGCTGAAAACTTGTACCCCTTCATCAACATCTCCTCAGATTAGTATTTTGCTTGGTAAGTAATTACTGATCAATATCTAACAGCTCTTACTGTCATGACCCTTTGAATCTGTTCTTAGTGCTTCACATAAAGGCATCAAATAAGTATTTTCAGAATGATTTTATTTTCTGGGCCATGAACGAGGACTTCAATGCAAAGTAAACAGTGATAGGTTGCACCCAAGCAGTGAGGTGAGATGGGGTGCTGCTAAGGAAAATGAGGTAGGCTGATGGAATGCAGGATCATTGGTGGTTGGGTGGTTTCTCTGAGTTCTCTAAAGACAACTAGTGTTTCTGGTCCAAAATCTAGACATTTTTGAATAACAATCCAACATAATGTTCTTTCCAGGTTCTGGGATTGGGCTCCTTGCTCAGTGGGGAGCGTGCTTCTCCCTCTGCCTGCCGCTCCCCCTGCTTGTGCTCTCTCTCTTTCTCTGACAAATAAATAAAATCTTAAAAAAAAAAAAAATTTCAAAATGTAGGTTTGATTTCCAGATCTGCCATTTTAATGGAGATGTGATCTTGGGTAAGTCCTTTAATTACAGAATCTATTACTTGTAATAGAGGAAAAATAGTTGATGTGTGTATGTGTGTGTGTGTGTGTATGTGTGTGTGTGTAAATTGGGTTGTAAGAAATTAGCAAGAACTTTGTTAAATTGTCATCTTAAAAATACTAAATTATTACTACTTTGATTTCCTTCTTTTCTCAGTTTGTCATCCTCAAATAAATGAACAATTCAAGTTTTGCCCAAAACATAGTCGTTGTAATACACCAATCCTTCCCTTGCCAACCAGTTTGCCTCCATTTAATAAAGTACGCTGGGACACTTTGCGGAGCTGGTGCCAACAATTGAATTTGAGTACCGATGGCCGGGTGAGTACACTGGTGGGAAATTCTGCAGCACAGAGCAAGTGTGGAAAGCTTTGCCAATTTGTAATTTTCATTTCCCATCTTAATGTCCTTAGAAAATAGAGGTTTATCTGAGGCTCCAGAAACATGCTTACCCTGAAATAAACCAGGTGAGTAAGGAGTGTGGTGACAGTGTAAAGGTGAGTTCTGATTGTGAATTGTTCTTTCTATCCCACCATCTCTATAGATGTTGTATCTCTAAGGCAAGATTTCTCAACCAGGGCAATTGACATTTTGGATAAAGAAGATGTTGTAGATATAATACAAAGGAATATTATTCAGCCATAAAAAAGAATGAAATCTTTGCCATTTACGACAATATAGATGGACCTAAAGGGTATTAAGTCAAATAAGTCAGACAGAAAGACAAATAGCATATGATTTCACTTATATGTGGAATCTAAAAAACCAAACAAACAAAACAGAAGCAGACTCATAGAAACAGGGAAAGATCTGGAGGTTGCCTGACAGAAGAGGTGTGGGGGGCTGGACAAAATAAGGGATAGGAATTTAAAGTTACTAACTTCCAGTTATAAAGTACATAAGACATGGGGATGCAATGTACAGCATAGGGTATATAGTCAGTCATATTATAACAACTTTGTATGGTGACAGATGGTACCTAGACTTACACAGTGATCACTTGGTAATGTATGTAAATGTTGACGCACTATGTTTTACACCTGAAACTAATATAATATTGTATGCGAACTACACTTCAATTGGAAAAAAAAAAAAAAAGACTCTTGCCTTTTTGGGCCAAATAATTTGTTTTGGTTGGGGGTGGGGCTGTCTGGTGCATTTTAGGCCTAAACATCCCTGGCCTCTACCCACTACATCTCAGTGGCAATGCCTTCTGCTTCCCCCACTCCCCTGCCCCCAGTTTTAACAATCAAAAATTTCTCCAAGTTGCTCTAAGGGAACTAATAATCCTAAATATTTCCTACACTTACCACACATGGGTCAATGTATAAAAAATGATAAAATTGCCACAAAACACAAAAGTCTTTAGGGGCAGTAGCACTTCGCTGAAAACTCACCATGAATCCCATTTGCAGAATATTCCTGAAACATCACCAGAAGCTAAATTGCAGTCATGTTCGAGGAAAGGCAAGATGTTGGCCAAGAAAGCAAGGCTTTGGAAAAGTTGTAAGAAGAGTGAGAGAGAGGAAGGGGTTAATACCGTCGAGGTGGTAACTTCAGCGCAGGAAGGCATGTTGGCGGCATGGTCAAGAATTGCTGCAAGAGCCAGTCAATCCAAGTCTGTGAATTCACGTTCCATTCCTGCTTCTGTTGAGACCTTTCTGCTGCAAGCCTCTGGTAAGATCAGCCTTAAAAGGGGCACCTGGCTGGCTCAGTCCATAGAGGATACAAACTTTTGATCTCATGGATCATGAGTTCAAGCCCCCCCATTGGGTGTGGAGCCTACTTTTAAAAAAATAGACTGACTACTAGTCCAGAGAAAGAAGGTTAAATTTTGTTAGTCCCATACTGAAAGGCAGTAAAAGGGAAAAAGCGAAAATATAGATTGGATATTAGATTTACTTAGGAATTATCTTTTCATTGACAGGTAGTCAAGTTTTGTGTGGACCAATGTCTGAGCTAGGTGATTGAGTGGTGACCCTTTCTCATCATAAGCAGAAGTTCAAGGTGGGAAGAAAGCATAATCTGATAATGTGGTCAGCCACAGTGTGAGGCCTTCCCCTCTCTCTCCCTTCGAAGGCCATCGTAACACAGTGAACAAGCACGCGAGTGTTAAAGCTGAACAGCTTTGGTTCAGATCCTTATTTCCTAATCCAATTAGATTGTTCCTTAGGCTTTTAATTTTTTTTTAAAGATTTTGTTTATTTGAGAGAGCAAGCGAGAGTGTGCTGCACGCACACGAGCTCAAGAGCCGGGGGGGGGGGGGGGGCAGAGGGAGAGAGAAGCGGACTCCCTGCTGCGCAGATGCAGGGCTCCATCCCAGGACCCTGAGATCATGACCTGAGCCGAAGTCAGAGGCTTAACCAACTGAGCCACCCAGACGCCCTGTTCCTTAGATTTCTAAACAAAGATCCTTTAGCCTGTTTTGTGTAGCTGAGGCAGTGTAATGTAATGGCTGGGTAAATGGGCTGTCAATCAGAATATCTGGATCCATGTCTTGGTTCTGGGAAAATTATGATATTTAACATGATAAACTACAGTTGCTGTACCTGCAAATAAAAGTAAAGAGAAGGTAAATACTAATAATGCTCTTAAGAATAAATGTATTCAGGGGCGCCTGGGTGGCTCAGTCGGTGAAGCGTCTGCCTTCGGCTCGGGTCATGATCTCAGGGTTCTGGGATCGAGTCCCGCATTGGGCTCCCTGTTCAGCGGGACTGTTCAGCCTGCTTCTCCCTCCACCTCTGCCGCTCCCCCTGCTTGTGCTCTCTCTCTCTCTCTTTCTCTCTCTCAAATAAATAAAATCTTAAAAAAAAGAACAAATATATTCATACATGTAAACCACATAGCAAAATCTTGGACACAGAGCAGCCATTCCAAAAAGTTAATTGTTAGTCCTTGTGCTATATAATCTGTGAAGTCAGATTATAGTATCTTCAGTGTACATTTTTCTTACTTTTCATTCCGTTGATTCATCAATAGAACATAAGAGCAAAACCGAGAGTGACTTGCCGAGAGGTTGGATTAGGGCGCCATTACTTGATTTCTGCTGTTTGTATTTGCTTCTCTGCCCCCCTCAGGTGTCCGGTGGTGTGTGGTCCACGGCAGACCTCTCTGGGCAGACACACCAGGCTGGGTGCGCCTGCAGTTCCATGCCGGTCAGGCCTGGGTGCCTGATACTCCCAAGAGGATGATCTCTCTCTTCCTGTTACCTGCCTGCACGTTCCCACCCCCAGGCCTGGACGACAATATGTTATGCCCTGAATGTGCTAAGAGGTAACCCTTAAGTATTTTTCCAAGTATGGCGTATAGCAAAGGAGATGTCTGGATAGGTTTCTGAATAATTTAGTAGGAGAAGGCGGAGGGCAATAAGCTGTTTGCTTAATTTGCCGTATAGTTCAGGCAAAAATAGGAAACAAAAAACAGTAGTGGATTAGAACTCAGATAGATGTGGCTTTGTCTTAGAAACCCTAACAAAGTGTTCAAGTTAGAACCTTAACTGCCTCCATTTTAGAGACATGTTTTAAGGAAAAAAAAAAAAGACTTGGAGTTCACATGTCAGATTCTTTACTAGGGATACACAAATTAGTAAGACAAAGTCCATGTAGCTCTCTGGAATGAAAAGGAGTAAGAGATGCTGTGAAAATGTAGGGGTAGTTCTTATGTTGGAGTAGCTTAGGGAAACTTCCCAAGGGATTACATGTACTGAAGAAGAGTTTACCATTTGGAAAGTAATAATTAAGTTGGTCTAAATAGTGGAAACAGCCCATACAAATACATGGAAGTGAAAGAATATGACGTATCTAGAAATTGCAAACAGGTCAGTATGTTGGAAGCTTATACTGACTAATAAGTGGGAAAGGGAGGAGCAGACCACTGCAAGTTTGTTTTTTTTTCCCCAAATTTTATATCTATATAAAAGGTCTCATATTATCCTCTTAATTCCTTAGTCACTTTTGGGACATGGACTCCTTTGAGAATATGATAACTATATACTCACCATCTAGGGGAATACACAATGAGCATACACATAAGCCCTGCTTTAGATTTTATGTAGACCATAGCACTCCTAATGTTTGAGTACAAAATTCAGCTTTTGACAGTGGAATTGGGTGGAGGTGATATGAAATGAGAGTGGAGGAAAACTAAGGCTTTTTTAAGGAAGTGGATTGAAATCTTGGAACAGAAACTCAATTTGAAGGTAAGAGATTACTATAATAATTCTGGAAAGATAATCTATGAGCTTGGCAAAGAATTTAAAGAGGAATGGAACAAATAAGAGATGTAGGAGTACAAGGAATAGTTGTTATCTTATTAGATGGAAAGGCAGCAGTCCGGTTCAGGGGCTAGGAATGTGATACATGGGACATGCTGGCCAGGGGTCTAGAGTTCTGGGAGAAGTGTAGGTTAGAGAGAAGCACATTTGGGAGTCTTTACCATATAAATTGTGCATAGGCGTATGTAGAGGAAAGAACCCAAAAGAGAATCAGCATATCAATGGCAGGTGAGTAATGGGGACTGAAAAAGTACAGGTAGAGGATGAAAGATTAGTGGAAAAAGAAAGCAGTGGGCAGAGAGTTTCAGAAGGAGATGGTTGGCTGTGAGGTGGCCATGTAAGACTATGGCTAATGCCGTGCTGTTGGGAATGTCAGTTTAGGACACCATTGGTAGTGGCCTTTTTGAGGATACGTTGAGGGGGGCAGTAGAAACAAAATAGGGTAGGGGTGCCTGGGTGGCTCAGTCGTTAAGTGTCTGCCTTCGGCTCAGGTCATGATCCCAGGGTCCTGGGATCGAGCCCCGTATCGGGCTCCCTGCTCCGCGGGAAGCCTGCTTCTCCCTCTCCCACTCCCCCTGCTTGTGTTTCCTCTCTCGCTGTGTCTCTCTCTGTCAAAAAAATAAATAAAATCTTTAAAAAAAAAAGAAAAGGGAAAGTGTAAATATAAAGGAAGTGGAACTGGGGTGCCTGGCTGGCTCAGTCAGTAGAGCGTGCTACTCTTGATCTCGGGGGTCATGAGTTTGAGCCCCAAGTTGGGTGTAGAGATTACTTACAAATAAACAAATGTTAAAAATAAAAAAAAAATAAGTAAAGAAAGTGTATAGTATTGTAGTATATAAAATATGAGCCTGATATTAAGTGGACAGTCCTGTTCCTTCCTTCACCACAGAAAATCTTTTTACCCACCATTCTTAGGGATGGGGCAAACTACTAAGGAACTCCAGAAGTGGATTCCTTATTTATTGTGGTGGGTATGGAATGGTCTATCTTACTCTAAGAATTTTTCAAAATTCTTCTCTAATCCTAAATTTCTTTATAGAAATAAGAAGATGATGAAAAGATTAATTGCACTGGGGAAGGAAAAGCGACCTCGTTTGAAGAGACCAACATTCCCTTTGGATGGGCCATATGTTAATAAGGAATAGATGGTGGAGAGCCCACAGCCACCGTTGCCTTGCATCCCGGTGATTGCTTGCTGCGCTCTGTCCTAGCCAGCCTCATGTTGCTTGATACCTTGAGTACAGATGTGAATGGCTGGATTTTGTACTGGACGTTTGCCAAGAAGTTACTACCACTCCTGCTTCAAGTATTTGGTTCTATAGATTATAATTTAGTTCTGCTTTAATTAATAGATTTTTATAAGTTTTAGGTTTTCAGAAAAATTGAGCAGAAAGTACTACTGAGTTCTGAAATACTGCTCCAGCCCCTTCCCCTACTGTCAACAGCCTGCACCAGAGTGGTACAGTTGTCACACCTACACTGACTTATCGTTACCGCCCAGAGCCCATAGTTTACAACAGGGTTCACTTTGTGTGTTGTATGGTCTGGGGGCCTTGACAAGTATATAGTGGCCACCCACATCCACCATCATAGTGTCACCAAAATAGCTTCCCTGCTCTAAAATTTTCATGTTCCATCTATTCAACACTCTCTTCCCTCCAACTCCTGACCACTCTGCGGCTTTGCCTTTTCGAGAATGTCATACATTTGGAATCATACGGTAGCCTTTTCCAATTGAGTAATTTCACAACAACATGCATTTAAGATTCCGCCTTTTCAAGGCTTAATATCCCACTTCTTAGCGCTAAATAGCCCATTGCCTGCATGTTCCTCAGTTTGTTTATTCATTCACATCCAACTTTTAGCAGTTACGAATAAAGCTGCTATAAACATTTGTGTGCAGGTTGTTTGGGCATACGTTTTCAGCTTAGTTAGGTAAATACCAAGGAGCATGATTGCTGCATCATGGGGTTAAAGTATGTTTAGTTTTATAAGAAACTGTCAAACTGGCTCCCAAAGTGGCTGGTACCGTTTTGCATTCCCACCAGCAGCGACTGAGGGTTCTTGTTTCTCCACATCCTTATCAGCATTTGGTGGTGTCAGTGCTTTGGATCTTGGCCATCCTAATGGGTGTGTAGAAGTATCTCATTATTTTAATTTGCAATTCCCCGATGACCTGAAATATGCAGTATCATTTCATATGATTATTTGTTATCTGTATATCTTTGGTGAGGTATCTATTCAGGTTTTTTGCCCATTTTTTCATCTGGTTCACTTATTGTTGGGTTCTTTCATATTTTGAGTGATAGTCTTTTACTGGGTAAGTCTTGAAGGTATTTTTCCTAGTCTGTTTTGTCTTATTCTCTTGTTTAATTTTTATATTTAGATCACTGATGTTGATATAAATGGCTTAAGATCTGTGTTTTCATTGCCCTTTTTTATGTGTTATAAGTTGGTTTTTTTTTTTTTGACGATTTTACTTATTTATTTGAGAGAGAGAGAGAGTATGAGGGCGGGAGGGTCAGAGGGAGAAGCAGACTCCTTGCCGAGCAGGGAGCCCGATGCGGGACTCGATCCGGGGACTCCAGGATCATGACCTGAGCCGAAGGCAGTCGCTTAAACAACTGAGCCACCCAGGCGCCCCCCATGTTATAAGTTTTTAATGATCAATCAGCTCTTAAGGCTATATTGCTACTATTGCAATCCTTTTAGAAATTGAAGTATAATCGACAAAATACTGTATTAGTTTCATGTGTACAACATAGTGATGTGACATTTACATACATTACAAAATGCTCACTAGGATAAGTGTAGTTACCATTTGTCACCATACAGAGTTATTTTAATATTACTGATTATATTCCCTATGCTGTACTTGTTATTCCCATGACTTATTTTTTTTTTTTTTATAACTGAAAGTTTGTATTTCTTAATCCCCCCAAATCTTTTTATTTTGCCCATCTTCCCACCCCCTCCCCTCTGGCAACCACCAGTTTTTTTTTTTTTTTTTGAGTCTGTTTATTTTGTTTTCTTTTTTCTTTTTTTTTTGGATTCTATATTATATATAAGTGAAATTATATGGTATTTGTCCTTCCCTGATTTATTTCACTTAGCATAATACCTTCTAGGTCCATACATCTTGCAAATGGCAAGGTATTTTTTATGCCTGAGTAGTATTCCGTTGTATATATATACACACAAATTTATCCATTCACCTGTCAATGGACACTTGGGCTGCTTCCATATCTTGGCTGTTGTACAATGAACATAAGGGTGCATATATCTTTTTGAATTACTGTTTCCATTTTCTTTGGGTAAGTACCCAGAAGTGGAATTGCCGGATCATGTGGTAGTTCTATTTTTAGTTTTTTGTGGAACCTTCCTATGATTTTCCATACCAGCTGCAACAATTTACATTCCTGGCAACAGTACACACCTATTAGAATAGCCAGAATTCAAAGCACTATATAATCCAATATACCCTCAACAAAATACAAGCTGAATTCAATGGCATATTAAAAGGATTATATACTACTAACAAGTGGGATTTATCCCTGCAATATAAGGGTGGTTCGACTTAAGAAAATCAATGTAATATGCCTATTAATAAAATGAAGAAGAAAAATACCTCGATGAAAAGGGCATTTATGAAAAGTCAAAACCCCTTTATGATGAAAATATTAAGTAAGCAAGGAATAGAAGGGAACTTCCTCAACATAATAGGGGCCATATAGGAAAAGTCCACAACTAATATACTCCATGGTAAAAGGCTAAAAGTTTTTCTCCTAAAGTTAGGAACAGAACAAGAATGCCTGTTTTCACCACTTCGATTCAATATAGTACTGGAATTTCTAGCCAGAGAAATTAGACAAGAGAAAAAAAGTCATCTAAATAAGTAACTTTAGAATAAAGTCATCTACATTGGAAAGGCAGAAGTAAAACTACACACAGATGACATATTACATATAGAAAAGTCATCCCTCAAAAAATTGTTAAAGCTAATTAACAAATACAGCAAATTTTCAGAATATAAAAATCATCACAAAATACAGTTGTATTTTTTTTAAGATTTTATTTGTATTATATAGAGAGAGAGCAGGAGCAGAGGGAGAGGAAGAGAATTCCAAGCAGACTCTGCACAGAGCACAGAGCCCCAGGTGGGGCTAAATCCCAGGACCCTGAGATCATGACCTGAGCTGAAATCGAGCCCGATGCCTAAACCGACTGAGCCACCCAGGTGCCCCAATATCAGTTGTATTCTTATATACTAGCAGTGATGATCTGAAAAGGATATTAAAGTGATTCCATTTACAATAGCATCAAAAATAGTATAAGGGATAAACTTGAGGTACAGGACGTGTACCCTGAAGACTACAAAACATTGCTGGAACTACTTTTCCCTCTTAGTTCATTAGTGTGGTAAAATACACTGACCTATTTCAAATATAAGAACACACTTGTACTTTTTATATTGCTAGCTTATAATGATGCATTTTATTATTACATTTTATATTCGAAAAATTTTGTTCCAAAGAAAAGTTGAAAGAATAGAAAGAATTCTGGGGCGCCTGGGTGGCTCAGGTCATGATCCCAGGGTCCTGGGATTGAGCCCCACATAAGGTTCCCTGCTCAGCGAGGAGCCTGCATTGCCCCCTCCCTCTGCTACTCCCCTGCTTGTGCTCTTTCTCCCTCTCTCTCTCTCTGTCAAATAAATAAATAAAATCTTAAAAAAAAAAAAAAGAAAAGGAAGAATTCACTATTTGTTAATATTTTTGCCACATTTGATGAAACTTCTTCCATTTGTTTTTGACTGATTACCCTGCCAGATAAAGTAAGCACACACATTCTTTGCCTCTCAATACTTCAGCATGTACCTTCTAAAAATAACATTCTTTTACACAATCACAGTATCATTATCAAACCTAAGAAACAGTCATTGCATAACATATAATATCTAGTTCATACTCAAATATGCTTAATTGTCTCAAAAATACTTTTTGTACTTTTCTTTCAAAACTCCAGGATTCAATAGTGTTTCAGACATTCTATTTGATTGTAATACCTTTTTTATTTCCTTTTAATCAAGAAAGATCTCTCTTTTTAATGATACTAACTTTTTGAAGAGAAAGGGTCAGTTTTCTTGTACAATATAGCACATTCTGGATTGTTTCCTCATGGTGTTCTTTAACTAATTCTCTGCATTTCCTATAAACTCAAAATTAAAGCCAGAGGTTTAATTAGATTCAGATAAAAAACTTTTGGCAGGAATACTTTATGCATAAGATTGAGGACTTCATACTGCATTGCATGAGAAGGTACATAATTCAGATTATCTCATCATTATATTAAAAATGTTATCACCTTATTAAAGTGATGACCTCTAGATTTCTCTAAGGTCTACCAGCAGTTTTCACTTTGGAATGTGTAACTGTTTTGTAGGGTGATACCTTGACACAATGTGACTATCTTGCCCCTTCTTGGCAACTTCACCCAGTGAATTTTAGCATCCAGTTGTCATCGCTGGCCCTTTCCCTGCCTCTGTGCTGACCTGGGTTCTTGAGTTAAGCTAAGAAAGAATTTAGAGCCAACCCCCTGAGTAATTAAGAATTTAATAGCAGTTAAAGGGAAAGTACACTCTCAAGATGGAAGAGCGGGCTGGCCCAGAGGTGGCAACTGCACCAGGGTTGAGGGTGCCTTTTCTTTTTATGTTTGCATAGATTATGGGTCATAAGTAGAGTAGTCTCTGACTGAGGTTGCTTCTAATCATCTAAGGGACTCCTCTTACCGGTGGGGAGGGGGAGTTTTTTGGCCCAATATAGTCCATATTGGAACTGGCTTCCCCCTCAGGGGGTGTTGAAACCACAATGTAAATGTATTATAATAAAGCTGTAGGTTACTGTAGGGCAGCAGTTATAGGGAAGGGCACATGCATGCTCCCCGGTGCTTTTTCTAGCTGTTTGTGTAGTAGGGGATGGTTGGCAGTTTCTTGATTTTTATCTTTTTAATGGTGGGAAGGCCCCCTTCCCTGCTCATATCTAGCTAACTGCCTATTCTATCACAATGGTCATTCATATCTGAATCAATGATTACCTTGATGGTTGTAAATCTTTTCAGCCTTTATTCATTTCTTTTTAGCTGGCATTCTGTTGTAAAGAAAACTCCCCCTCTCTTCTTTTTGAGTACCATTTAAATTATTTTTTAATTTTAAAAATTGTTTTTAAATTTAACTTCTAGTTATGTGGTATGACCAGTTAATATATATATATTTTTAAACTTTCTTTCTGTATTTATTTTTAGTAATCTCTACCCCACAATGTGGGGCTGGACCTCAGGACTCCAAGATCAAGAGTCCCATGTTCTTCTGAATGAGCCAGCTAGGTGCCCCACAATTAATATTATGATGCATTAAGATACTCTTGGATTCAATTAGTTTATATTTTGCTTTATGCGAGTGATTTTTCACATACTGACTTAACTGGTTTTATAGATTATACTGGCTTCGTTAACAGTTTGGAAATGTTATCTCTTTTCTTTTTTCTTTTTTTTTTTTTCTTTTATATTTTTATTTTTTAAAGATTTTTATTTATTTGAGAGAGAGAGAATGAGAGAGAGCGAGCACATGAGAGGGGGAAGGGTCAGAGGGAGAAGCAGACTCCCCGCTGAGCAGGGAGCCCGATGCGGGACTCGATCCAGGGACTCCAGGATCATGACCTGAGCCGAAGGCAGTCGCTTAACCAACTGAGCCACCCAGGCGCCCTGTTATCTCTTTTCTATTTTATGGAACAAGTTGTGTAATAAAGGAATTATTTAGTACTTGAAAGTTTGTGGTATTCACATGCAAAAACATCTAGGTAAGGATTTTTATTGAGAGGACAGAGTATGTGATTATCATTTCAATTTCTTTAATCATTATTGGTTTATTCAAGTTTTCTATATTTTTATGCTACTTGTTTCATCTTATATTTTTTCTAGAACTTTGTTTCTTCTAAGTTTTCAAGGTTATCACCATATATTTTGTTGTTGTTGTTCACTGTGTCAGTAGTTAACTTCTCTTGCAGATTCTATACTTATTTGATTTCTCTCATTTTCTTATTCAGTCTTGTTAGAGATTTATTCTTCTTATTAATCTTTCCAAAGAACAATGTCTAGGTAGGATTCTTCAGGAGGCAGACTGAGACAGAGTGCAGGACAGAATGTTGGGGAGCACTTTTAGGATCGACACCCATGGAAGGGAAAGGGAGAAAGCAGGACTGGGGAGAGAAATCAGACTGTGATACAAACTAGAATCAAAGCCTTGGCCAACTTCTGGGGGAAGTTCTGGAGCGAAAACATCAGGGTTGGCTTACTGTGGATCAACTGTTTGTGCACTACACCCTAGCCAAGTTAGTCACTGGTTGTGGGCTGCTCAGGGAAAGCCATGACCTTCTGCTAGTGAGAGGCTCTCCCAGGGGCTGACAGCTGGAAGCTGTCTCCACAACACTCCTTCACCGAAGGGGAACCTGGACAACTCATGTCCAAGTTCACTACAGTTGATACCTGATTTTGAACAATCTCTGCCTTCTTGTTTTTTGTGGGGTTTTTCTTCTACCTTGCTGGTTTGTTTTCCACTTCTTAATTTCTGTTATTATTTTAATATTTTTTTCCTTCCTCCATGGTTCTTTGAATTTATTCATTTGTTTTCCTAACTTGAGTTGTAATTTTCCTTGAGTTAAATTATTGGCTCATTTATATTCAGTCTTTTTGTTCTGATCAATATTTTTAAAGCTAGAAGTTTCCTCACAAGAACTGCTTCTCTAATTCTGGGAAGTTCTCAATCATTATTTCTTCAAAACATTCCCTCCCTGTATTTATTCTTATCTCCTCCTCCAGGGCTCTTATTAAATATTTTTAACTTTCTTCCTTCATAGCTCTTAATTTCTCTTTCATAACTTTGTCTTAGGTTTCTGTCTGGAAGACCAGGACTGGTAAGCATTTGTCAGATAGAAAGAGTCCTGAGCAAGGAGTTCCTGGATTCTTCTCTTTCTTCTGATACATAGCCATGTAAATGCCCAGAATAAATCTGTGCTACCATAAAAGTTACTCGCTCCTCCTCAGCAAGCCAGTGGGATTCCTACCACCTCCAGGATCACCCAAAGGCAGAGAAAAGGTAGCATTTGCCATAGTTACTTCCCACTTAGCTGGGTCTCCAGACTGCTTTGCTCTTCTTTTTAATTAACATTTATATCCAATCAGCCAAGAGAACAAATGGCTTCTAGCATTTATACTCTTTCCAAATGCTTCTATTTCAGAGCTATGTTTTGAAACTTAGCTGTCTGCAATTTCTCATACTTGTAGCTCTGGGCAGGGGAGGGGAGGAGGGCAGAGAAGGGAGATGTTATGGTCCCAAGTAAGCACTTAATCTCACCCTTTACACTTCTATTGCTTGCGTTTAGAACCCTACAAGCTTGAGAATATGAGTGTTTGTGACCTACCATATATTTTGTAGAATTAAACTTTAGAAGCTCCTCTGAACTCAGGCTATTGATGGTTAATGGCACAGTTGTCCAATAGTCAGTCTATTTTAGAGAGAGCCCAAACAGAAAGATCAAATGTCACAGCCTTCCCAGCAGAGAGCATAGTTGGGCTCTCAGGACAAAATAGACTTAGGGCAAAATGCTAGGAGGTCTATCTTCCAAAAATGTCACAAATGAATTGTCTTCTACTGTAAACATTTCTTGCCTAAAGACCAGAAAAGAATTAAAAAAAACAAAAAACAAAAAACAAAAACACGATATTGTCAGTCTTTGAAATAACTAGGAAGGAGTCTAACTTAATAACCCAGAGAACACCAACTCTGGCTGTATATTATTTATTGTTTACTATTTCAGTCTATCATTCTTTCTTCATTAAAAAAGTTCTATTTTTTTCTTTTTTTCCTTATTGTTGTGAACCAAAAACTTTCTTGACTTCAAAATCAATGCATGTAGCTAGAAGCTACTCTTTTTTTTTTTTTTTTTAAGATTTTATTTATTTGACAGAGAGAGACACAGCGAGAGAGGGAACACAAGCAGGGTGAGTGGGAGAGGGAGAAGCAGGCTCCTGGTGGAGCAGGGAGCTGGATGCGGGGCTCGATCCCAGGACTCTGGGATCATGACCTGAGCTGAAGGCAGATGATTAACGACTGAGCCACCCAGGTGCCCCTAGAAGCTACTCTTGATTTGTATTTACAATTCCAGGTTTGCCTCTAGGTACTACAGAAAGAGGGATGTACTTTCAGACCTTAAAACCTAAGATGAAGGAATAGAAGAGGAGATCATTTTAATGAATCTTTGTGATTTACAACACGGGATCATAGTAATTAGGATTCCATAGTGAAGATGGTTGCCTGAGTGAGACAACCCCATCCAAAGAGATCTTTTTTAAGGACTGAAAAGCCACTAATATTAAGTTGCTGCAATCAGACTTTTATTTGTTCACTCATTGTACCTTAATGATCTGTCAATGTACAAACTGATTAGAAACACTCATGCTGATATTGTGGTTGGGGGCACAGACAAATGAAAGACAATATTGCAGATGGGACAGATAAGGAAGAGGTGCCTGACTCAAGTAAGGAGGGCACAGAGTGAATGGGTCTGCTCAAGCTTAATCCTGGAGACCAGGGTAAAGAGAATAAGAATGGCTTATACCTATTAGTGACCTCTGTGCCAGGGGTTGAGTTAGGAGCTGGGTGGACCCTCGTGAAAAAAATAGGCATGGCCCCTGCCCCTAGATAGCTCAATATAGTAGAGAAGACATATTATACAATGTACAAATGGAGATCCAACTTTTTTTTTTTTTAAAGATTTTATTTATTTGACAGAGCCAGACAGCACAGAGGGAATGGCAGAGGGAGACAGATAAGCAGGCTCTGCACTGAGCAGGGAGCTTGACGCAGGGCTTGATTCCAGGCCCCTGGGATCATGACCTGAGCCAAAGGCAGACGCTCAACCATCTGAGCCACACCGGTGCCCCTGGAGATCCAACTTTTATGAAGAAAGAGAACAGGGGCCAAGAAGAGTCAGTACTAAAGGGGATCTTCTATCATTATGTAGTTAGGGAAAGACTTCTTAACAAGTCACATTTGGACTCAAAGAAGGAAAAGGAGCCATTCAGAAAACTGAGGCCTAGGATGACTAATAATTTGCCTAAAAAACAGAACCAATACTTTTAAAAGCCAAAATTCAAATTAAGTTGGCCTAGTGCCAAAGCCATAATTGCTATTTAATGATTCAATGTTTCCTCAGAAAGTAAACTTCTCAAGGCTCTTCAGAGGCTGTATTTTTATTACCCTATCTTAAATCTGGCACATAGTAGGTACTTAATGAATTATTATAAATGCATTTGAAATACTGAGATTTTCATAGGTAGAAGCATAGAACATTATTACATTATTGTAGTTCAAAATTCATAAATTGCAGAAAAGGTATATCGTCTCTCCCTGTCCTTCCTTCTTAAGTTTTTTTGTGTCTCCCTCCAAAATATGAAATGTGCATTCAGGGAAGCTTATCATTTATAATCTTTAATTCTTACAAAAATGCTACAATAAATAATTTTGTGTATATGTTATTTTGTACCATTGTGAGTCTTTTTTTTTTTTTTAAAGATTTTATTTATTTGACAGAGAGACACAGCGAGAGAGGGAACACAAGCGGGGGGGGGGGGGGTGGGAAAGGGAGAAGCAGGCTTCCCGCTGAGCAGGGAGCCTGATGTGGGGCTCAATCCCAGGGCCCTGGGATCATGACCTGAGCCGAAGGCAGATGCTTAACAAGTGAGCCACCCAGGCACCCCGTGAGTCTATTTTTATGATAAATTTCTAGAAGTGGAATTGCTAAGTAAAAGTATGGATATTAGTAATTGAAAATTTATTGCCAAATTGTCCTCCATGGAGATCAGCCCAGTGTATACTTCTCATTCCACAATATATAAGAAGGCTTGTTTTTTTACTCCTTCACCAATTGAGTGTAAAATCAGATTTTAAGCATTGTCAGTCTGATAACTGAAAATGGCATATCTGTAGAGGATTGTTTTGTCTAAAGCTAAATTTTTTATTAGTTTCAGATTTATGGAAAAATTGTGAAAATAAAAGGAGTGTTTCTGTATACCCCAGACCAATTTCCCTTACTATTAACATTTTACATTAGTATGGTACATTTATTATAATTAATGAACCAATATTGATACATTATTAACTAAATTCCATACTTCATTCAGATATCCTTAGTTTTTACTAAAGTCCTTTTTCTCTTACTAGATCCTATCCACAATTGCATTTAGTTGTCAATTCTCAGACTTTTCTTGGCCATGATAGTTTCTCAGACTTTCCTTATTTTTGATGACCTTGACAGTTTTGAAGAGTACTAGTCAAGTATTTTGTAGAATGTCTCTCTATTCAGATTGGTCTGATATTTTCTTCATGAATAGATTGGGGTTACGAGTTTTGGGGAAGAAGACCACAGAGGTAAATTGCCATTCTCATCATATCATATCAAGAGTACATACTATCCAGGGATGCCTGGATGGCTCAGTTGGTTAAGCATCAGACTCTTGATTTCTGCTCAGGTCATGGTCTCAGGGTCATGAGATTGAGCCTTGAGTCAGACTCCATGGTCAGCCCGGAGTCTCCTGGAGATTCTCTCTTTCTCTCCCCCTCCCCTACCCCTGTGTGCATATGCTCTCACTCTCTCTCTAAAAAAAAAAAACAATCTTTAAAAAAAATTAAAAAGGGTACATACTATCCCAGCACCTGGCTGGCTCAGTCAGTGGAGCATGTGACTCTTGATCTCGGGCTTGTGAGTTTGAACCCCACATTAGGTGGATAGGTTACTTAAAAATAAAATCTTAAAAAAAAAAGAAAAGAGTATATACTATCGGGCGCCTGGGTGGCTCAGTTGGTTAAGCGACTGCCTTCGGCTCAGGTCATGATCCTGGAGTCCCGGGATCGAGTCCCACATCGGGCTCCCTGCTCAGCAGGGAGTCTGCTTCTCCCTCTGACCCTCCTCCCTCTCATGTTCTCTGTCTCTCATTCTCTCTCTCGCAAAAAAAAAAAAAAAAAAAAAAATCTTAAAAAAAAAAAAAAAGAAAAGAGTATATACTATCAACATGATATCCCTGTTGATGTTGACCTTGATTGCCTGGCTGAACTAGTGTTTGTAAGTTTTCTCCACCATAAGATTACTTTTCCCCTGCCTCCTTTCCAAGCTTTACTCTTTGGAAGGAAGTCACTATATGTGGCCATCTTTTCAAACAGGTTTTTTTTTTTTAAATATATTAGAGAGAGAGAGAGCACGACTGGGGGTAGGAGCTGAGGGAGAGGGAGGAGCAGACTCCCCGCTGAGCAGGGAGCCCAACTCGGGACTTGATCCTGGGATTCTGGGATCATGACCTGAGCCAAAGGCAGATGCTTAACTGAGTGAGCCATCCAGGCAACATGCCATTTTGTTTTTATGTAGTTGAATTTATCAATCTTTTTCTTAGTGATTTCTGGATTTTGAATCATACTTAAAAACCTTTCCTCATTCCTAGATCTTATATATACACAAACAGAAATATACAAATATTTGTGATCTATTCTGATTATGTTTACAGGTTCATTTTATGTATTTCCTTATTTATTTTTGAGGTTAATTTTAAATATTTAAGTCTTTGATCCACTTGGAATGTTTTCTGATGTAAGGTGGGAGCTATGAACTCAACTTTTTAAATGTAATTCCTTTATTTTTTTTTTTTTTTGATGTATTTCACCACTGGGTGGGGGGAGGTCAGTTTTATATACAATTTTGCACTCCCCCTTTTTGCAGTTGATATTTATACTTGCTACTGTTTATTATGTTGGACTCAACTATTTTTTTAAATTCTAAGATGGCTTCCCAATTGTACCAATACAGTTTTAAATTATCTACCTTTTGCACTCTAAATTGAAATGCTACCTCTATCTTTTTTCTTCTTCTTCTTTTTTTTTTAAGATTTCCTTTTTGTAAGTAATCTCCATGCCCAATGTGGGGCTCAAACTCTCAACCCTGAGATCAAGAGTCACACGCTCCACCAACTGAGCCAGCCAGGTGTCCCAAAATGCTAACTTTATCATATCCTAAATGTACCTATGTATTTTGGTCTATATTTGGGCTTTCAATTCTGTTCTATGGATTTGTATGGATGTCCTTAGGTTAGCTTTTATTATTACTATTTTTTAAAAGATTTTATTTATTTATTGAGAGAGAGAAAGAGAGAGAATGCACGGGCAGGGGGAGGGGCAGAGGGAGAGGGAGAGGGAGAGGGAGAGAGAACCTCCAGCAGACTCACTGCTGAGTGCAGAGCCTGATGCAGGGCCATGCCCAAGAGTCAAAACCAAGAGTCAGATGCTCAACCGACTGAGCCACCCCAGCACCCCCCCTGCATTTATTACTATTATTATTGAAGTTGTAGTTACTGTAGGTTAACATTCTCTAAATGTAGATTTATAATTAATTTTAATATTATAGGAAAGGAAAAAATTTCTATCTTTCTGAGTTCTTGGCTGAGGCCCCTATAATAAAAGACAAATACGAGAGAGAAAAAAGCAAGTTTACTACATGTATACCTCATGTATACGTGGGAGATACCCAGGGAAAAATGAGCAATTTGAAGAAGCAGCTTAGTATTCATGCTTAAATGTCATCTTAATAGGGAAAGGTGAGGGGAGATGTTGGCTTCTTAGGGGAGAGTAAGTGATTTTTAGGAAAGATAAATGGGCCCTTAAAGAGTAGATGGGCAGTATGATAGTTTGTGACAAAGTTTATCTGGGTGTGGCGTTGACATCTAGTTTCCTCTCCGGTGATGGGTCAGTCCTCCCTGGTTGATGAAGCTCCCTGGGGAGGAGGTTTATGACACCTGAGTTTCTTTTGTCTTTAGGCAAATAAGGGGAGTTAATAGAAAGCTTCTTCCTCAATTTGTTGTTCTTCAACAACAGTGAAGAAACTAAATATAGGGGCGCCTGGGTGGCTCAGTCAGTTAAGCATCTGCCTTTGGCTCAGGTCATGATCCCAGGGTCCTGGGATCGAGCCCCGCATTGGGCTCCCTGCTCAGCGGGGAGCCTGCTTCTCCCTCTCCCTCTGCTTTTCCCCCTGCTTGTGATCTCTCTCTCTGTCAAATAAATAAATAAAATCTTAAAAAAAAAAAAAAAAGAAAAAGCTTGGGCGCCTGGGTGGCTCAGTCGTTAAGCGGCTGCCTTCGGCTCAGGTCATGATCCCAGGGTCCTGGGATCGAGCCCCGCATCGGGCTCCCTGCTCAGCAAGAAGCCTGCTTCTCCCTCTCCCACTCCCCCTGCTTGTGCTCCTGCTCTCGCTATCTCTCTCTCTGTCAAATAAATAAATAAAATCTTTAAAAAAAAAAAAGGAAAAAGAAAAAGCTAAAAATAATCAACATGCCAAAGCAGCGTATTTGGGGATAGCATATACTGCTATCTTTTTTAAAAAAATTTTTTGCCCATCTATCATTTTATTTTTACATATGAACATTAAAATTATTTGGCTCCCAGAAGAAAAAAATCTCTTAGTACTTGTATTGGAACGACATCAAATTTATGGATAATTCAAAAGAGATTTGACATTTTTAGGTCTTAGAGTTTTCCTTCCAAGAATATGTTATACCTTTCCATTTTGTAAAATTTTCATTTATGACTTCAGGACTATTCTATAATTTGGTCATACAAATTGTTCACATTTTTATTTTATCTATTTTTATTTATTTATTTATTTATTTATTAAAGATTTTGTTTATTTATTTGACAGAGAGAGACATCGAGAGCAGGAACACAAGCAGGGGGAGTGGGAGAGGGAGAAGCAGGCTTCCCGCTGAGCAGGGAGCCCAATGCGGGACTTGATCCCAGGACCCTGGGATCATGACCTGAGCCGAGGGCAGACACTTAACCATCTGAGCCACCAGGCGCCCCCGATTTTTCTTTTTCTCAACAATAATTTTGTCACTTTTTAGGCATACTACTATAGCCACAATCTGCACTTGCCCTTAGAATTGAATGGATGTAGTCTTTTTATTTTTTTTAAGATTTTATTTATTTGTCAGAGAGAGAGAGCACAAGCAGGGGGAGCGGCAGGCAGAGGGAGAAGCAGGCTCCCCGCTGAGCAAGGAGCCCCATGTGGGACTTGATCCGGGACCCTGGGATCCATGACCCGAGCCGAAGGCAGATGCTTAACCGAGCCACCTGGGCATTCTTGGATGTAGTCTTCAATATAAACATGGTTTGTCTTTAGAGAATGCTAATAAAATGGTTTTAGGTGTTCATTGATAGAAATTCATGGGTGTGGTGAAGGAGAATTTGTATTATTATTTTTACTGAGCTCATCTTATTCAATTAAAAAAAGTTGTGTGGAAAACAAAGCAAGCCCTCTTCTCCCTTCAATAGGGGTCTGCCCTAATCCAATACCTAAGTACCCAAAGCCAGAGAGCTCCTCTCAAAAGCCAAATCTGGTTTGAGATTATCTGTGCCCACCCACCCCTTGTTCCTCTTTCAGTGTTTTTCCATTGCTCTTAGCCAAGGGGGACCCCCTCCTCTGCAGGATTTTCTTCTCCTGTGTCTCCTGTATCTTCCACATCTCACACCCTCTCTTGCTCTCTAGCCTTCAGCTAAACTGATTTTCTTTTCACTCTTTCACACTTAGAAGCCTTTTCCTCACCTCCAATGGCTGAATACTCTTACTAAACTTTTGCACCTGGGTGGCTCAGGCAGTTAAGCATCTGCCTTCAGCCCAGGTCACGATCCCAGGATCCTGGGATCCAGCCCCATAGCAGGCTCCCTGCTCAGTCTCTCCATCTGCCTCTCCCCTGCTCGTGCTCTCTCTCTCTCTCAAATAAATAAATAAAATCTTTTAAAAAAATAAACTTTGGCCTGGTTAAAAGCTACTTAGAATTCAAGTCTTCAATCAAACTTTACTTTCTCAGAGAAAGGGCCACAGTCCACCACTTTTCTTAGTTAATCCATCCTTCACGTTGTCGTACCTCCTCCAAGAGGGTCAATAGGGCTAAGACAGATTGTTCTTAGTTAAGCAAAAGCATTAATCAATATTTATCAGTTAAAGGGGTGCCTGGGTGGCTCAGTTGTTAAGCGTCTGCCTTCAGCTCAGGTCATGATCCCAGGGTCCTGGGATCGAGCCCCGCGTCAGGCTCCCTGCTCAGTGGGAAGCCTGCTTCTCCCTCTCCCACTCCCCCTGCTTGTGTTCCCTCTCTTGCTGTGTCTCACTCTGTCAAATAAATAAATAAAATATTAAAAAAAAATTAATCAGTTAAGTGGCTTCTTAGTTTAGGCCCAAAGTGAGTCACCAACATGGTTGGGACTTTAGCCATGCTCAATGTTAGTGAGATATTCTTCCAGGAAAAGGTTGTACACTTAACTCTTAACTCAGTACTCTACTAGGATCTAGAATACCAAGGTTACCAAGTGCACTAGTTTCTTTTTTGCTTCTGTAATGAATTAGTACAAATTTAGCAGCTTAAAACAAATTATCTTACAGATCGAGAGTTTAAAAGTCCTAAAATCAAGGTGTCGGAAGGAACTGCATTCCTTCTTGAGGCTCTAAGGGACTGTCTGCTCCCTTGTCTTGTCAAGCTTCTAGACACTGTCTTGCATTCCGTGGCTTGTGGCCCTTCCTCTCATCACTTCAACCTCTGCCACCATTATCAGACCTTTTCTGACCCTCCCCCTTTACTCCTATAAGGGCCCCATGAATATACTGGGCCCACTACGACAATGCAGGATAATTTTTTCATGTTAAAGTCCTCAACTGAATCACATTTGCAAAGTCCCTTTTGCCATGTAAGGTGACATATTCACAGATTCCAGGGAATAGGACACGGGGCATCTTTGGGAGGCTATTATTCTATGTATTAGCCAAGATAAAATCTTTTTTTTTTTTTGAGAGATTGAGAGAGGGAAAGAGGAAGCACAAGTGGTGGGAGGGGCAGAAGGAGAGAGAGAACCTTAAGCAAGCTCCACGCCCATCATGGATTGCAGGACCCTGAGATCATGACCTGAGCTGAAACCAAGAGTTGGATGCTTAACTGATTAAGCCACCCAGATGCCCCAAAATCCTTGTTTTCAAGGAACTCAGTCTTAAATATAAACATATGATACGTAAATATAAAATATGGGGGCACCTGGGCGGGTCAGTCAGTTAAGCATCTGCCTGTGGCTTGGGTGGGATCGAGCCACTTGTCAGGCTGCCTGCTAAGTGGAGAGCCTGCTTTCCCTCTGCACCTCACCCCACTCATGCTCTCTTGCTCTCTCTATCTCAACTAAATAAATAAAACCTTCTAAAAAATGTAAAATATGTATATATAAATATATATGTAAATATAAAATAGGATAGCCGCAGGTGCTAGGAGTATCCACAGAGGGTATCTACCTGTACTTCAGATACCAGAGTAAGGAAGGAAATCTTGCAGAGGGAAGGTCCTGGAACCAAGTAGCGTTTTGAATGGAAAGAGAAATGGAGAGTGTTTTGATACAGGGAACAGTGCACACAAAGCATGAAAGTGAGAAAAATGTGACTCATTTTACCAACTCTAAAGACTGGACCTGATATATAATGGTAGTGGAGGAGCTAAGAAAATCATCAGTTTGTCCTGTGGGCCAATTTTTAAATCATTTCTGGGACCTAAACCTCTTTTGATGTTGTGATGGAATTCATACACCTCTTGCCAGAAAAATGTGAATACACACTTTTGCATAAAATTGCAGCTCCTAAAGAACTTCTAAGCAGCCCTGGTTATGATGCTCAGCTACAGGTGCTGAAGGGTTGGGTGATCACAAGGGAGTGAACTGATTTGACTTGCATTCTAGAGAAAACTAGAAGAGGATAAAAGAAAATCAATGAGGAGGAATCGACGGCGACTATTGAGGAATTAGTCAGGAATCCAAGTGAGGAATAATTTAGGGCCCAGGCTGAAGAAGTGGTAGAGGGGATAAAATGTGACAAACTCCACGGGGGGGGGGGGGGGTTGGGCCAGATGGGTGATGGGTATTCAGGAGGGCACTTGTGATGAGCACTGCGTGTTGTATGTAAGTGATGAATCACTAAATTTGACACCTGAAACTAATATTACACTATATGTTAACTAACTGGAATTTATTTTTTATTTTTTTTAACTAACTAGAATTTAAATAAAAACTTGAAATTACACGGGGCGCCTGGGTGGCTCAGTCGTTAAGCGTCTGCCTTTGGTTCAGGACGTGATCCCAGGGTCCTGGGATCGAGCCCTGCATCAGGCTCCCTGCTCAGCGGGAAGCCTGCTTCTCCCTCTCCCACTCCCCCTGCTTGTGTTCCCTCTCTCGCTGTGTCTCTCTCTGTCAAATAAATAAATCTTAAAAAAAAAACAAACTTGAAATTACAAAAAAAAGTATGACAAACTCAAGAGTACTTTGGAAGATAGAAAGAATCATTGGACTTTTGGACTATTGGTAGTCTGAGGGCTGAGATGGCCTCATTCTAGATTTCCTGCCTTCAGTCGTTGGTGTTACCATTTATGAGATAGGAAATAGAGGCAGAAAATCAGATTTAGTGAAAGGCACTGAGCTCAATTTCAGATCTATTTGTGGTAATTTGGTCTGGAACTCAGGAGAGAAGCTTCTGTTGGAGAACCTTCTGGGAAACACTGGCAAGTATTGGTAGCTAACACCTGTGGATGAGGTTGCTTAGAAAATGCAGCGAGAAGATTTGGTCTTAAGGAAAAAGTCCTAAAGATTCCTGCAATGTAGCACAGGGGAACAATGGAGACTGAAAACAGTCAGTTAGGGATCAGACAAGAACTTGACATTGTGATCAATTTGAGAATGGGTTTTAGTTTATTTGGGCTGCCATAACAAAGTACCATAGACTGGCTGGCTCATAAACAAACAGAAAATTACTCCTCACAGTTCTGGAGGCTGGAAGTCCGGATCAGGATGTCAGCATCGTCAGGTTCTGCTGTGAACTCTCTTGCAGGTAACAGACAACTGACTCTCCCTTGTATTTTTCACATGGTGGAAAGAGAGTGATCTAGTTCTCTGGCCTTTAATAAAGGGCACTAATCCCATTTATGAAGACTCCCCCTCATGACCTAATTACCTCCTAAAGGCCCCACTTCCAAATATCTCACACTGGGGCTTAGATTTCAACATATGAATTTTAGGGGAACGCAAATATTCAGTCTGAGAGTTGATGAAGATGTAGGAAAGGACATCAATAGAGTGGGGTAGCATGAGAGGCCAAAGTGAAGAAAAAGAGGAATTTCTTCTTGTTTTCCATTCACCTCTTCCTTCACCTACCACTCTCAGTTGTTGCTGCAGCTGCTCAAGGCTCTCAGGTTTGTGTTCTTTATTTAACTGGCTGCTTTCAAGCAAGAGGCCTGCGTAAAGTGGTCTGACTCTACTCTTGCTCAGCAAACTTGCGTCATTTACTTCATAGGCCTCTGAGGTTAATGAAAAGCCCATGGTCAATAAAGATGAGCAAGAAAGGGAATTGGTATAAACAGCCAAGAGCGTTCTCTGGTGTAGAACCTTTGACTACATAAACTCTAGGTCTGTTGACCACAATTGGGCCCCAAATACAGCTGTGTCTTGTCTTCACACACTCATATAAACTAAAAGAAAAACTTCTAAAATAGCTCTCAGATTTATTTAACTGTATTTTCTAAATGAATCTTAATGCATATTGTAGACTTTATCTATTAGCTTTTGCTGCTTAATAAACCACCCTAAAAACATAGCAATGGAAAATGATCCCTGGGGAGTTCTTTTGGGCTGGGCTGTTTAAGCTGAGCTGGGTGGTCCAGGATGCTTTACTCATATGCTGGAGAGGACAGGCTAGTTGGTCTAGGGGGACCCTTGTTCATGAATTTGGAGGTTGGCTCCATGTGAGCTGGACAATGGCAACGTAAGTCTCATCATTTAGCAGTCTTGGCCAAGTTCCCTCCCATGGTGGCCAAAGGGTTCCCTGCAGCAAAGGGAAGGCAAGTCTCAACGTACAAACACCTTGCAACTGTCTGTGTAAGTCACATTTTCCATCATCCAACTGGCGAAAGCTAGTCACACAGCCAAGCACAAAGTTAGAGAGGGAGGGGATTAACCAAGGGAGGGATGTAGAGAGATGTGAACAAATTAGGGCCATTATCACTATAATATACCACAAAGAACTCAGGTGCATTAATACCTACTACAGAGTTGAAATACCCATTTCTTTGTTTCCACGGGTTACACTTTAGACATTTTTTTTTTGAGAGAGATTTCACTTCTGTGCATTTCTGCAATTCTTCACTTGTATAATTAAAACAAGACTCTTTAAATCTAGAGAAACGAAGTTTAGTGCTATTGTAGTCCAAAGTCAAAGGTTATTTTAGCAGGATCCTAATCTGGCAGTGAGAACAGCTGGAACAAATGTGATTCGTTTATCTTTATTTTATTTTATTTTTTTTGAATAGAGAATTCACTCACACAGTTCAAAATTCAGGCACCAAAGAGTGAAAAGCCTCTGTTCTCTGTCCACCAGGTCTTCTCCCCAGAGAGAATCGTTCGGACTTTCAAAGGGCCTTCTAGAGGTGTTTTGTGCCTATGCGTGCGAATAGTTATATGCATTCCCTTTCAGATATGATTTAGAAACCTCAGCCTAGTTCCCAGTAAGGCTGTGAGAAAGTCAGGAGAAAGAAGGCAAAGTGCCAAGTGGTCTTGTCTTTTAAAAAGTGTTACATAGGGGGCGCCTGGGTGGCTCAGTTGGTTAAGCGACTGCCTTCGGCTCAGGTCATGATCCTGGAGTGCCAGGATCGAGTCCCACATCGGGCTCCCTGCTCAGCGGGGAGTCTGCTTCTCCCTCTGACCCTCCTCCCTCTCATGCTCTCTGTCTCTCATTCTCTCTCTTGCAAATAAAAAAAAAAAAAAAAAAAAGTGTTACATAGGAATTAACACGTAATTGAAAATGAGTATAGCAACAGAGTGGTGGTATTATTAATCTATAATACTAAACATGCACTAGTCAGGGAAGGAGATTAACAACTCAGTGAAAACACACCTGACCTTCTGCTATTTATCATCTATTTTGTGAAAGCAAATTAGTGGATATATGGCCAAAATGATAAATTATCTAACATTACTTGGAAGTGATTTTAGATTTAGAAAAGAGAAGGAGGCTTTCTAAAAAGCCCAAGACATTTTCCTATTAGCAAAATGTACTTTCTGAAACTCTAAGTAAATGTTCCATTGAGTGAAGGTTTATACCTATTTTTAAAAATTAAACTTGTCCTTCAGGTTAGACAAGGGTATATGAGGTAATGAAATGTACAGCTGCCTACTGTTTGCATAGAAATGTGTCTCACTGGAACACGCAGGAACCTTTTCCAGCTTCCCTATTGGATTAGGATCCCCTATGCCTAGCGTTAGAGTAACTCTTCAGTATTTCTTTCATGAGTGAATGAATAGCTAATACATAAGATCAAAGGAGATGATCAATGTGGCGACAGCGTGTTCTCTCCTCCCCCAGGACTGGCAGTGTGTGCAGGACGGGGGGTGCAGACTCTGGCCTGACCTTGCCCTCCTGCCCTCTGCCTCGCAGTGTCGGAGGCCTGGTGCTCCGATGCAGCGGACACTGGCGCTGGCCTCTGATCTGCGTCTCCGTGCGCACCCCCACCCCACCCCGGGGTCACCGCTGACGCTGGAGCGCCGAGGAGCCGGGGGTACAGTCGGTAAGGGAAGCACATCTGGCCCCTTGCTTGGACGGGTGCCTCCTAGCCCTACTGTGCGTGTGGGGAGGGGGGCGGGGGACGGCACTGACTTGGGGGGGCGCATGCCCCGTGCTACCTTTGCAGGGTTGCATGCGGGCGTGTGAGCGATGGTGGCCACCATGCGAGAGCCTGGGCGCTCGGCCATCTGAAAGCTACCGTTTTGCCCAGCGTGTGTGTGCCTTGATTCCCTTGCTTGCTCTTACTGGAAACGTGAGCTCTTCCGAGCAACACAAGGGTGCTTTGTAAGACTCTGACGAGCCCAGCGAGGCAGAGGGAGGAGCCTGTCGCATCACGGGACCATGACCCCTACCATCAGTGCCCTATCGTTGCCCACGTGACAGACCCTCCAAAAGCCCTGGCATCTCTGAACGCCTTTGCCGGCCAATAGGGGATAATTGCTGGGGGAAAAAAGGAAAAAAAAAAAATCAAAGGAGGTGTTTAAGGAGACTATATTTCTCAGTCTTCGTGTTTCCCCACCAGATAGGAAGACCAGTGAAAGAAGGAGGTATCAAGAAGATATTAGCTATGAAATGGAGCCATCCATAGAATCCCCACAGGTTGCTAAATTTCAGAAAGACAGAATGCGGGCGCCTGGGTGGCTCAGTTGGTTAAGCGACTGCCTTCGGCTCAGGTCATGATCCTGGAGTCCCTGGATCGAGTCCCGCATCGGGCTCCTTGCTCGGCAGGGAGTCTGCTTCTCCCTCTGACCCTCCCCCTCTCATGTGCTCTCTCTCATTCTCTCTCAAATAAATAAATAAAATCTTTAAAAAAAAAAAAAAAGAAAGACAGAATGCTATCCCTTCTCTTCTTCAATCTCCCTGAGTTTTATTTTATTTCATTTTTTAAAAGATTTTATTTAATTATTTGACAGGGGAAGAGAGACAGCGAGAGAGGGAACAGAAGCAGGGGGAGTGGCAGGCAGAGGGAGAAGCAGGCTCCCCGCTGAGCAGGGAGCCTGATGCGGGGCTCGATCCCAGAACCCTGGGATCATGGCCTGAGTGGAAGGCAGATGCTTAACGACTGAGCCACTCAGGCGGTGCGCTCCCTGAATTTTAAAGGCATAGTGAAAAAATGTTGATGGTATTAAACAGAGCAGTGGTCGAATTCTGGTTTTATCACTTAGCAGCCATTAGAAAGTAGAGTGCTCCTTACCCTTCCTCATTAAGAAAAGTACAGTGATGTTTCTTATTAATGCTAGGTTGTTTTTGGGCAGATTGTCTATAAAACTCCTTGCAGAGGGGCACCTGGGTGGCTCAGTCGGTTGAGCATCTGACTCTTGGTTTCACCTCAGGTCCTGATCTCTGGGTGGTGGGATTGAGCCCCATGACTGGCTCATGCTCAGTGGGGAGTCTGCTTAGGATTCTCCCTCTCCTCCTGCCCATCCCCCACCTCCCCCAGCCCTCACACTCTCTCTGAATAAATAAATCTTAAAAAAAATCTCCTTGCAGAAACACATCCTTAATAAATCGTAGTTATTGTTACTCTTAGTAGGCAGAAGAAAGTATGGAAAAGGAAAGAGAACATATACCAGTCTCAGGCAGGAACCTTGGGAAGTTATGGAAGGCTTAGAGCAGGAAATGAGATAGCACTTTGTCTAGTACCTCCAATAGCAATTTCCTCCAAAACGTCCTGACCATCAAATAAATAATCTTCAGCTTTTCCCCTCATTTAACACTCCTGCTTGAAATCATTTTATCTGCCTCAGTCAGTGTCTTAATAGGAAATTCATGTCTGTTCATAAGCTTTTATTTTATTTTTTTCAAACTTTGCAGTACAAAATCTTTACTCCTGCTGACTGGCTTATAGAAACTCTTTATTGGGGCGCCCGGCTAGCTCAGTCGGTGGAGCCTGCGACTCTTGATCTCGGGATTGTGAGTTTGAGCCCCACGTTGGGTGTAGAGTTTACTTAAAAATAAAATCTTAAAAAAAAAAAAAAAACCCCAAAAACTCTTTTTCTTATCTACTTCTAGGCTTTTGTTCCAGCTGTCCTCCCATCTTCCCCTGTGACCTTCACTCACCTTTCCCTGCCTCCATCCCCTCCAGTAAAAAGACCAAACAGCAATGCCCTCCACACATAAGAGTTGAGAACTGTTTCTTGTTTTCTTTTTTTATTAATTGATTAATTTTTTTTTATTTTGTTAGTTAACATACAGTGCAATATTGGTTTCTGGAGTAGAATTTGTCTCTTGTTTTCTGAATTTTTATTGACATCCTGCCTTTTGTTGTAATTTAACTTTGCATTAGGAGTATCACTTGTCTTTTCAATAAGTTTTCCTCAAGGCAGTGATTGTATTGTTATACTTCTTGGTGTCCAACCAAGATGCTAATATCTGTAATTTATGTTCCTTAAAGAATTCTACAAAAGGAGTCTGCAGGTCCAATTACCCCTTCACTGATAATTTTGATAAGGCATCTAAAGAATTAGGACTTTCTTATCTAAAAACCACATGAGTATATGGTTCCATCAGCTATTTCTGCCAACAGTACTGTATTCCCCAAGTGATTATTCCACTGTAAATCATTCTATTTTAGGAGCGACCCCTATTGGGTAAGCGGCTATTAGGTTGCATGTGCTTCCTGAAATTTAGGGATAGCCTAACTTCTCTATGCCAGAGTTCCAGTCTACAAGCAAATGCAGGGTGCTTAAAGCAATGATGCAGCCCCAACATAAGTTATAGGGCTTTGTTTCCCCCTCCTAACCCCACTATGCCCCCGTGGCTCTTGATGACTTTTTTTTTTAAAAGACTTTATTTATTTATTTGACAGAGATACACAGCAAGAGAGGGAACACAAGCAGGGGGAGTGGGAGAGGGAGAAGCAGGTTTCCTGCCGAGCAGGGAGCCCGATACGGGGCTCTATCCCAGGACCCTGGGATCATGACCCGAGCTGAAGGCAGACGCTTAACGACTGAGCCACCCAGGCACCCCTCTTGATGACTTTTTAAAAAGAACCCTATTCAAATGTCTTTGAAACACATGGATTCCTATCTTGTTTAATTTTCTTGGCTTCAAAAGTTGACTCAAGTAAAGCCAGAATTCCATTCTTACATTGCACTTTTAGTCCCCTAGGACTAGGTAGTCAATTAAGCTATCGTTTCAAGAATGCTAAACACTCATTAACATTATTAATCATTTTTAAAGTACCAGTGGTCTGATTTCCTCTGGGAAATACTGTGTACTGCTTTCAAGTTATTCTCTTGTCAGGTCTACTAAGAAACCTTAACTGACCGAGCCACCGAGGTGCCCCAATATGGTTCTTTTTTAAACAAAACTGGTTTAATCATAACTGAGCAAAAAAATGTTCACTAACTAGAACTAGATTAAATCGGAAAATAAGATACACCATTACTAATAACAACAATCATGTAGTCCTTCACATCCCCCCATTTTACTGATAAGGAAGAAACTGAAACTCAGAGAAGTTAAGTAATTTACCCTAGGTCACTCAACTATAAATGTCAGAGCCACAAATCAAACCCCAAGGTGGGCCCTTGGCTGGCTTAATTGGTAGAGCATGTGACTCTTAATCTTGGGGTTGTGAGTTCAAACCCCACATTGGGCATAGAGATTATTTAAAAAAAAAAGAACACAACAAAAGAAAAAAAAAAAACACTGAGGCAATGTGGATCCAGAGTTATTTCTCTTGGAAATGGTGCTGGAAAAGGGCATATCTGTGAGATAAGTGACCGAAATTTAGATACCTCTGCAATTTCGTGTGTACTAGATACAAAGGTAATATTGATGCCACCATCTTTTTTTTTTTTGCATTTTTAAAAATTTTATTATGTTATGTTAATCACCATGCATTACATCATTAGTTTTTGATGTAGTGTTCCATGATTCATTGTTTGTGAATAACACCCAGTGCTCCATGCAGTACGTACCCTCCTTAATACCCATCACCAGGCTAACCCATCCCCCCCCCAGAACCCTCAGTTTCTTAGAGTCCATAGTCTCTCATGGTTCGTCTCCCCCTCCAATTACCCCCCTTCATTTTTCCCTTCCTACTATCTTCTTCTTTTTTTTTAAATGTAATTTTGATTTTTTATTGTTATGTTAATCACCATACATTACATCATCAGTTTCTTAACCGACTGAGCCACCCAGGCACCCTCGAATTTGTTTTTTCACACATCTAATTTCTGTATTTGTTTATTTTATTAGTTTAAGAGATTAGGGTAACTATAGTAACTTTTTGTTATTTGTTGTCCCCTCTGTAAGGAGAATGTTTAAAAAATTATATTACACACTGTGAAATGCAAATACCATGCTGCCATTAAAAAAGAGTAAGGGAAACAAATATACACCGTGCTGCCACTAGTATTACCGACTACCCACCTGATTGCCATGCCACCTCCACTACTATTACTGTTACCATTAGCAAAAACTTACACGGCATTTGGTGAATTAGGCAATGTTCTGAGCACTTCACGTGTGTTAACTCATTTACTCTATAGGCTAGCTCTCAAAGAATATGTAAGAAACTGGGAATTGTGGTTCCTGTAGCAAGGGAGTTTAGCGTAACTAGAATCTGGCCTAGGGACTTAGTTTTCACTTTGTCCCTTTATATTGGCTTGAGATTACATACACATATGAATTTAATATCAAAATAATTTTAACATAATAATATTTTCATTAATATTAAATAAGATGGAAATACAGGATAGAAAATAGTTAAGTGAGGGGCTCCTGGGTGGCTCAGTCAGTTAAACGTCTGCCTTCGGCTCAGGTCATGATCCCAGGGTCCTGGGATTGAGTCCCGCATTGGGCTCCCTGCTCCACGGGGAGCCTCCGTCTCCCTCTCTCTCTGCCCCTCCCCCCCACTTGTGCACGTGTTCTCTCTCTCTGACAAATAAATAAATAAAATCCTTAAAAAAAGACAATAGTTAAGTGGGAAAATGACAGCAAGCAGTTCCTGTGTGGTGTGGCTGCAACTGTGTTTTATAAAGAAATAGATGGCCAACACTGAGAGGTCCAGCTCAAGTCTCTTTCAAGAAAGGACGCACTGTCCAGCTATAAGGAGAGAGGTTAGCTGACCGCCTCTGCTAGGTGTCCAAGCTGAAGTCGTTCCCTTTTCCAGTGCCCCCATTAATGACAAGGCGGTGGAACAGGGCCAGGCCATGTCCCCCAGTGTCGGACTCCTCTTGATCCTTGCTCCAGAGCCCCCGCACTTGGCTGAGGGGAGATTTGTCAGGTCTGTGTGGCAGGTTCCCTCTGCCCAATCCTGTGTTCTCCACTCTTTTCACAGGTTTCCTCCCGATAACCATTTGTGCTCCTAACTCAGTCTCAGTTTCTGTGTCCCAAACAACTGAACCAGCACATATATCCGTGAGGATGTGGAGGAGGAAAAATTCTCCTCTTAGGGTCTCTGGCTGGGCCTAATAATTAGGCTGACATAAGACAGATTAACAGGAGAAAAGCATATATTTTATTACATTTTTACATGTCCGTGGGGGTCTTTGTAAGGGAATGAAGACCTGAAGGAAGCTTCCATACCTTTTAGACAAAGAGAGGATACATTTGTGAGGAAATGCCAAGACAAGGGAGTTTGGGCTGGGGACAGTAAACTGGGAGAAGTGATTATGAGATATATGGGAGAGGCAAACCTAGTGGAAGATGAGGGTTATTTTAGTAAGTTTGTTTGTAAGACCCATTAGTTCCCAGGCTCTGGTGGTAAGAACCTGCCGGTACAGGGAGGACACCTTTCCTGTAGGAAATTTTATGGCCTGTTTTTAGATAGAAAAGGGTAGGTCATGAGCCCTTTCTGCATCTGTGGTTTCTCAAATGCCTTCAGCTCGAAATAATCAATATGCCAAAGTGGCATATTTTGAGGTAGCATGTCCTAAACTCCTTCAAGGAAAAGGACAGAACAGAAGTGGAAGAAAATGTAGAGGATTCCTCTCTTTCCTTAAAATGTGTTATTTCGGGGTGCCTTGGTGGTTCAGTTGGTTAAGCGTCTGCCTTCAGCTTGGGTCATGATCTCGGGGTCCTGGGATCAAGCCCTGCATCAGGTTCTCCGCTCAGACTCAAGTCTGCTTCTCCCTCTCCCGCTGTGATCTCTCTTGCTTTCTTTCTCTCTCAAATAAATAAATAAAATCTTAAATAAAATGTGGGGATGCCTGGGTGGCTCAGTTGTTGGACGTCTGCCTTCAGCTCAGGTCATGATCCCAGGGTCCTGGGATCGAGCCCCGCATCAGGCTCCCTGCTCAGCGGGGAGCCTGCTTCTCCCTCTGCCTCCCTCTCCCCCTGCTTGTGTTCTCTCTCTCTCTGACAAATAAAATATTTTTTTAAAAAATGTGTTACTTCCTGTTTTTTTCTTCTGCAATTTTAATTTTACATCTATATAGGTTTTTTTTAAGATTTAATTATTTATTTGAGGGGGGCAGAGGGAGAGGGAGAGTCTTTTTAAGCAGACTACATGCTGAGCATGGAGCCCTTCTCAGGGCTTGATCCCCCAGCCCTGATGAGATCATGACCTGAGCCGAACCCAGGAGATGGACACCCAACCGCCTGTGCCATCCTGGTGCCACCATTTATATAGTTTAAATGTACACACATAGTTTAATTTCATAGAGTAAAGAATCAATCAGTTCCAAAAAACTTGCTGAGATAAACTGATGTCTCTAGTCCTTTTACTCCATTTTCCTTTTCCTAGAGGCCAACACTTTCAAATGCTTTGACTCTTGGATTTTAGCCTCCATATTGCTAATTAATATGCTTGTATTGTTCACATTAGACTTTTCTTGGCTTTCTACTATGAAAGATAAAGTTTTAGCTCCCCTCCCTTTCTCCCTGTTTCCACTAGGCATGAGCACCTCCTAAATCTCCCAATATTTTAAATATCACTATCATAACATTGATTAGATTAATATTTAATATTCATATTATTATGACTATAAAAATGCCATTCACAGCACAATCACATAGAAAAATATAATCATTTTTCCATCCTTATGCTGTTTTCGATTTTTCCTGAAGTTGATTTTCCCTGTTTTTCTTAATTGGTGGCATTTCTGTGCCCTTAGGAAGTCAGTATGAATTAGGCTAAAGAAGTCTCTAGAATCAGATTGCCTGGGTTTCAGTCCCAGTGCTGCTTCTTACTAGCTGTGTGACCTTGAGCTAGCTAGTTAATCAGTTTTGCATCTTTCTTATCTGTGAAAGAGGGGCAATAGATACATCTGTTGCATAAAGTTCATGTACAAAGTATTAGAGGAGTGTCTGCCTACAAAGTAAACACACCATAAGTGTTACCTATTATTAATCATTAACCCCAACCACTGTCAATCTGCTGGAGTCTCTCCCTCTCTTTTTTTTTTAATTTTTATTTTTTATTTGTCAGAGAGAAAGAGCACAAGCAGGGGGAGTGGCAGGCAGAGGGAGAGGGAAAAGCAGACTCCCCACGGAGCAGGGAGCCCGATGAGGGACTCAATCCCAGGACCCTGGGATCATGACCTGAGCCAAAAGCAGACGCTTAACTGACTGAGCCACCCAGGCGTCCCTCTTTTTTCTTTTTAAGATTTTATTTATTTATTTATTTTTTGAGAGAGAGTGACTGAGAGCACAAGCCAAAGGAGAGGCAGAGGGTGAGAGAGAAGCAGGCTCCCCCTGAGCAGAGAGCCTGATGCGGGGTTTGATCCCAGGACTCTGGGATCATGACTGGAGTCAAAGGCAGATACTTAACCGACTGAGCCACCCAGGCAGCCCTCTGCTAGTGTCTTTTAATCTGATCTCTCACATCAGGATGGTTGTCAATCTGATCTTTGTGGAAGTGTCTCCCAGACTCTTTCCGCCTGCCCCGCACAAGAGTGTTCTCCCTCTCCACCTAGGATGGACAGGGAAAACTCTTATTCAGAGTTTCCTTTTATCCTCATCTTTCCTTGCTCCTAGTTTTGATCTTTGTCTTCTGGACTCCATATCTTCTTCTTTTTTTGGTTTATGCCTTTATTAATTAAGCTTACCTATAGCTTCCTGAGAAAGAGCTTTTTGGGAAGTATCTTTCTTTTCAATTTCATGTCTGAAAATGTCTGTATTTTATCCTTAGGCTAATTAATAGTTAGGTTGGATAGAGAATTCTAAAATAAAAATAATGTGTCTTCAGAATGGGGAAGTCCTTTCTTCATTGTCTTCTTGCTTCCAGTGTTGCTGTTGAGAGATCTAAAACTACTTTAATTCCCGATCCTTAAATATGTGTTTTCCCATTCTCTAAAATATTGTAGGTCCTTTTCTTTGACTTCAGTATTGGGAAATTTCATGGTGATGTGTTTAAATTGGAAAAAAAATTGTGGGTTTCTTTCTTCTATAAAATCTAACTCATGTACTCTTCTCCTTGTGTTTTTTGTGTGTGTGTTTTGTTTTGTTTTACTGAGTATATCCTCAGATCTCATCATATCAGCTGTTCTTGCTGGAGGGCCTATCTCACAAAGCATGGTATGCAGAGATGAAAATGTACTCTTAGGGCGCCTGGGTGGCTCAGTTGGTTAAGCGACTGCCTTCGGCTCAGGTCATGATCCTGGAGTCCCGGGATCGAGTCCTGCATCGGGCTCCCTGCTCAGCAGGGAGTCTGCTTCTCCCTCTCCTGCTCCCCCCTCTTGTGCTCTCTCTCTCTCAAGTAAATAAATAAAAAATCTTTAAACAAACAAAAAAAAAAGAAAATGTACTCTTAGGGAAAGCTCATCATGAGTGATAGTGGAGTTTTGGGGGAAACTTTTATTTTTTTTAATTTATTTTAAAAAAGATTTTATTTATTTATTTGACACAGAGAGAGAGCACTAGCAGGGGGAGCAGCAGACAGAGGGAGAGGGAAAAGCAGACTCCCTGCTAAGCAGGGAACCTGATGCGGGGCTCCATCCCAGAACCCTGAGATCATGACCTGAACCGAAGGCAGATGCTTAACCGACTGAGCCACCCAGGCACCCCGGGGGATCTCTAAATAATAAAAATTATTTTAAAATATATTTAGTAAAGAAGAATGGTAAATAAATTGCACATACCAAATATGTGCAGTTCTTTGTATATTAATTATACCTCAATAAAGCTGTTAAAAAGTTTAAGGATTTTGGGGTGCCTGGGTGGCTCAGTTGTTAAGCGTCTGCCTTCAGCTCAGGTCATGATCCCAGGGTCCTGGGATCGACCCCTGCATCAGGCTCCCTGCTCTGCCAGAAGCCTCCTTCTCCCTCTCCCACTCCCGCTGCTTGTGTTCCCTCTCTCGCTGTGTCTCTCTCTGTCAAATAAATAAATAAAATCTTTAAAAAAAAAAAAGTTTAAGGATTTTGAGCTGACTTCAGGTCAAACTTGATTTTATTGTCACTGTTTTTGTCTTGAGTGTGGTTGACAAAGAGCCTGCAGCACTCTACTCTGCTGTTTTCGTCATTGCTTTCCTTGTATTTGGATTATCTTCAATCTGCATTTCTCTTAAAGGAATCTTTTAAAGTTCTTTGGCCATTTAGTTACAGTCACTTAGCAAGGCACACACAAACTGCAGCTTTCAATAAGCTAACAGTACTGCTTCTATCTC
Source organism: Phoca vitulina (assembly GCF_004348235.1). Taxonomy (NCBI): domain Eukaryota; kingdom Metazoa; phylum Chordata; class Mammalia; order Carnivora; family Phocidae; genus Phoca; species Phoca vitulina. Next base: position 32,922,452 of record NW_022589711.1, on the reverse strand, counting down.
ATGTATTATTTGGCATGCAGACTGAGTGTAGGTACTGGTGTCAACCTGAATTTTTTTTTTTTTTTTAAGATTTTATTTATTTATTTGACAGAGACAGAGACAGCGAGAGAGGGAACACAAGCAGGGGGAGTGGGAGAGGGAGAAGCAGGCTTCCCACTGAGCAGGGAGCCCAATGCGGGACTGGATCCCAGGACTCTGGGATCATGACCTAAGCTGAAGGCAGACGCTTAATGACTGAGCCACCCAGGTGCCCTCAACCTGAATATTAAATATTAATATAGCTCCTTTAAAAAATGTGAACAGAAGTTCTAATATACTCTCCCTATATGCCATAGGACTATTTTGCAAACATCTAGGGGGCAAACACGTCATTTTGAAGACAGGTATGCTAGAATATCCCATTTTGGGGGCATTTAATTATGGTGGGTTCACAGAAAAGTACAGCATTCTTGATATGTGCACGCTATTATAGTGCCTGCCTGTCATCGTTCTCTCTGGAACTGTTAAATGTTTTGTCTCTCAGACCTACACACCTGATAGAGTTACAGTTTATCAAGTCTTTGTGTTTGAGGTTAACACAGGTATTGAATCTTATTGTGCATATGGCACTATGCTAGTGCTATAGAGCATTGTTTCTTAAACTTTAATGCACCTTGAAAGCACTTGAAAGTTTGTTTAAATGTAGATTCTGATTCAGTATGTCTAGGACGGAGCCTGTGATTCTGTATTTTTTTCTTTGAGAGAGAGCGCATGCGCATAGGCAGGGGGATGGGCAGTGGGAGAGGGAGAAACAGACTCCCCCCTGAGCGCAGAGCCTGAGGGGGTGCTCAGGTGGGTCTTGATCCTGGGACCCTGAGATAATGACCTAAGCCGAACCACCCAAGTGTTCCAAATTCTGCATTTCTAATATATTCCCAGGTGATGGCGATGGTGTTGGTTTCTGAAGCACACGTTTTGAGTTCTATGGCTGGGATGCAAAGATGTGTACAATCTGGTCTCCACCCTTAAGGGACTTATGCTATAGTCAAGAATGAATACAAACATGAATAATTAAACACCCCAGATTTTTGTAATTGCGATATAACTCTCTGTTTTTAGTCTCCTTAGAGTTCCACGCTCCTCAAGGCCACCAAATTTTCCCCACCCTCCTGGACAATAGCAGTTATGTGCCGCGTGTTTCAGAACTCATCTGCACACCCTGCCTATATGTTTCCTGAGGTTTTTGCCCTTTGAGAATGAATATATGAATCTCTTGCTTTAAAATATGTGAACGTCTATTAACGTCTAACCTCCTTTGGGTTTTATATTGAAATTTGTATCACATGAATAAAAGTTGGCTAATTGCTCATAGTGAATTTTTTAAAGGGTTATGTATTATCAGATGACACAAGCCAAAGAATGTCTCCAGTAGGAGAAATTATAAGGACCAGGCACACACTGGAAAATAGGTTGTGAGACAGTGCTGGGAGCTGGGACAAATCTCCCATGGAGTCCCCTGATTAAATACTTAGGACCCGCATGCGTAGCGTAGTCCCAGAAAATAAACATTTCCCGAATGAGCAGGGCTGTGGGCCTGATACACAAAGAACAAAGAATGCAAGAAAAGAACTCCGTTAACCTCCTGAAAGGATTAATCATCAGTGATAAATGTTCATGGTCCCCAAAGAGCTGAATGTGTTGTGCTATTCTGAGCAAATTCCATCCATCACTGTTGACCCATAATAGCTATCCATCTATTACGCGGACTAGTAAGGATCTGCACCCAGCAGAGTCAGCTTTATGACTTGTTTGCCTTCAAATTACCACAGTGGCTGTCACAGTGTCGCTACCACCAAGCATCCCTTTCTTCACCATAATTGCCAACACACAAACACACACATTCACCACTTCTTCATTCTGAAGCAGAAAAGAGACATAGAGTTGCATGGTTCTCTCTGAGTCTGCCTGTCAAACGTAACTGAGCAAGTAAAAGAAAGGCTTTCAAGTCTAATCAATTATTGAACATCGATTACTGACTTTGTAAAACGAAAAGCACTCTGTTAGGCTCCTTGGGGAATATAAAGATGCATAATACGTGGTTCACATCTTCACTGAGCTTATGTTCCAGTTGTTCTGATAATGCATTATCTTTTGAAAATTCACTGTGAGCAACTGACCAAGTTTTGTTCACCTTTGTGTTTTCTCCCTACCTGGGAAAAGTGCCTGGCAAATAGCAGGTGACCGGGGTGTGTGCTGAGGAATGGTAATTAAATGATGAAATTAAGCAACAGCTTTAGGCAATAATGAAGAGCTCTCACAGGTCATGATACAACTAATTTCAAAATGAGCAGTGCGGACAATGCTATAGGAACAATGTTTCTCAAATTGGGTACACAGGTTTGTTTCAAGAATATTTTTTATTTTTTATTTATTTATTTATTTTTATTTTCTATTTTTTAAAAATTTTTTTAATTTTTATTTATTTGACAGAGAGAGACACAGCGAGAGAGGGAACACAAGCAGGGGGAGCGGGAGAAGGAGAAGCAGGCTTCCCGCGGAGCAGGGAGCCCAGTGTGGGGCTCGATCCCAGGACCCTGGGATCATGACCTGAGCCGAAGGCAGACGCTTAACGACTGAGCCACCCAGGCGCCCCAAGAATATTTTTTATTTTATAGATAGATGAGAGTCATACACTTGAAGAATTTGTATCTGCTTTCATGTTTGTATGTATTTAACCAAGAGTATAATTAAAATGATTTAAAGTAATATTAGGGATCCTCAGAAATATTATCTTTTAATAGAAAATTATTCAGTGCAAGCTATGAATCTTATTTGAATTTTCTTTCAAACAAACAAAAAATCATGACAGAATAAGGGAAATCTAATTACTGGATACTTGATGATGTTAAGAGATTATTGCTATTTTTAGGTGTGATTGTTTTTTGAAGAATTCTCATGTTTTAAAAATATGTACTGAGGGGTGCTTGGCTGGCTCTGTCAGAAGAACGTGTGGCTCTTGATCTCCGGGTCATGAGTTCAAGCCTCACATTGGGTGTAGAGAATACTTAAATAAATAAGCTAAAAAAAATTTTAAAAATACTGAAATAGCTGTGAGTGAGATGATGTGATGATGTGTGGGATTTCTCTGAAATAATCCAGGGGTGGGTTGATAGTCTGTGGAGGTATAGATTGTGGTAGGCAGAATAATGGCTCCCCAAAGATGTCCATGTCCTAATGCTCAGGAATTAAGGTAGCAGGTAGAATTAAGGTTGCTCATCAGTTGACCTTAAATTAAGGAGATTATCCTGGATTAACCATGTGAGCCCAGTGTAATCACAGGGGTTCCTTATATGTGGAAGAGAGAGGCAGAGTCAGAGTGTTGCAAAATGAGAAAGACTTGACCAGTCATTGCTGGTTGAGGACGGAAGAGAGCCACAAACCAAGGAATGGAGGCAGCCTCTAGAATCTGGAAAAGGCAAATAAAAGGATTCCCCTCTAGAGCTTTAAGGAAGGAACTCAGTCCTTCTGACACTATGGTTTTAGTCCAGTGGGACTCGTTTTGGACTTCCGACTTCCAAAACTGTGAGATAATAAATTGGGGTTGTTGATACCAAATTTAGAGTGTTTCCTTCTATTATCACTTTGCTTAGAGGTTTTTGGTTTATTTATTTATTTATTTGACACAGAGAGAGAGACAGCGAGAGAGGGAACACAAGCAGGGGGAGTGGGAGAGGGAGAAGCAGGCTTCCCACTGAGTAGGGAGCCCGATGTGGGGCTCGATCCCAGGACCATGGGGCTCAATACCAGGACCCTGGGATCATGACCCGAGCCGAAGGCAGCCGCTTAATGACTGAACCACCCAGGCGCCCCATTGCTCATAAAATATGAGCAAGGCACTAAATAATTGTCTGATGACCTAAGAATATAAATTCTTCAAGTGTATGACTCTCATCTATCTATAAAATAAAAAATATTCTTGGGGCGCCTGGGTGGCTCAGTCGTTAAGCGTCTGCCTTCGCTTAACGCTTAACTAATCATTTGTATTTTTTTTTTTTTTTAAGATTTTATTTATTTATTTCACAGAGAGAGACACAGCGAGAGAGGGAACACAAGCAGGGGGAGCGGGAGAGGGAGAAGCAGGCCTCCCACTGAGCAGGGAGCCTGATATGGGGCTCAATCCCAGGACCCTGGGATCATGACCTGAGCCGAAGGCAGACGCTTAACGACTGAGCCACCCAGGCGCCCCGTGAGTGTTGAATTTTGTCAACTATTTTTTCTACATCTATTGAGGTAATAATTTTATCCTTTTTTTGTTGTTTTGATTTTTAAGTGTTAAATCTTCCTTGTGTTCTTGAGATAACTCCAGTTTGGTCATGATATATTATCCTTTTTATATATTGCTGATTTGAATTTGCTTATAATTTATACAGGATTTTTTGTGTCTATGTTTATGGGAGCATTATTTTGGCCTCATAAAATGATTTGGGACAGGTTCCATCTTCCTCTATTTTTCTGAGTTTGTGTAAGATTAGTATATTTCTTACTATATAGCTGTTTAAATTCATGTTTCTGGGAGGAGACAAGCACTAGAAATTCCTATATTGCCAATTTGCTAACATCACCCTCTTTTTTCTATTGACTGTCTAAATACTTATTTCTATTTTATATTTTAATAGTTGTGTAGGGTTTACATTATGTATCTATAACTTGTGATAGTCTACCTTGAATGAATACATAACTTCTACTAAGTTACGTAAAAGAACCATGTAACTATATTTCCACTTACCCCGCTAAACTTTGAGGTATTACTGTCATATATTTCAAATCTATATGTTATAATCCCCCATATATAGTAGTATAATATTTGCATTAAACAATGTGTTGTCTTTTTAAAAAGAGTATTTCCAGTGTTCTTCATTGTATCTTGTAGTACTAAGTTTCGATCTGGTGTCATTGCTGTTCAGTCTGAAAATTTTTCCTTAGCATTTCTTGTAGGATAGTTCTGTTTGTAATGAACTCTCCCAGTTTGTTTTGTTGTTTGCTATTGTCAATTCTCCAAATATATGCTGAGCACAAAATATGAGCAAGGCACTAAATAATTGTCTGATGTATTCTTCATAAGGGAAGTGATTGTTTTGATACTGTTTTGAAATTCTATTTTAAATACTGCTTTTAGTATAGACTGAAAAATAAGGACCAGCAGCAAGTCAGGATCAATTAAAACTATTTAAAAGCCATCTAAGAAACTGAAATTCAAGCAATTTCATGGAAAGGAAAGGTGATTCATCTAAAGAAATGTGAATAACAACAATAATAAAACTAGTTCATTAACATTATCACTATCTGTACACTTAAACTTTATCATTTAGAATTATAACAGTTGTTTTAACAAAGTTCTTTTCTTTCTTTTTTTTTTAAACAAAGTTATTTTCAAAAGGAAGCTACTGATTTAAGGCCACAATGGCAGATGATTTGTTCAATAATTTTACAATTATTGACATTTCCATGTAAATAAGAGATAAGCAGAAATTTCAAAGTGTGTGTGTGTGTGCAAGAGAGAGAGAGAGAGAGAGAAGGGGTGGTTAGAGGGCAAGAGAGACAGAGAGAGACTGCTCCTCAAATACGGAAAGGGCAAAAAATATACCTATAGCACCTTATTTTTAGGTTAGGAATGTGTGTTGTTGTTTTTAATGAATAGATTTTTACAAATGTTTGGGTTTGTCCCCTCCCACTCACTGTAGAAAATGGACGAGCATACAGAGTCATAGCAATCACTACCGATCTTTTTGGCCTAATCAGTTCTTTCTTAAGGCATAAAGCCAAATCTGACACTATCTGCTATTTTATCTTGTCAGGTATATTTTAGTTTGAAGTAAAACATGACAGGTTTACGATGCAGAATTTTTATGGTACATCATCCCAAGAATGCTGGCTGCTTGCCACTACAGAGAGTTTTAGGGATTAGAAGTGACTGGCCTAGACACATGTTTATTCATTCATTCATTCATTCATTCATTCATTTACAATCAATTCTGTAGTTTTAGAAGTATCTTTGTAATTTCTTTTCTCCTCGTTTTTGATCATCCAATTATCCATTACATTTTTTTTTTTTTTTTTTTGGAGCATGTGTGTTGAAATTCTGATTTTAATGTATGTATAAGGACTGATCCTTAGTATTGAAATGGATGTGCCCTCTGACATGGGGATAAATTATGCCACATAGTAACTGAAAATAGAACTAACCCAGAAAGTGATTTTGACATCTCATTTTTTCTAGAGGTTTCTTTAGTTTTGGGCTTTGGAGATGAGTCAGAACAATTCAGGGCAGATGGGGGTTGGGGTGTGTGTGGTAATTTTATATTGAGTAAGTAAATTCTGTAGTATCCAAGCCGATCAGTTGTTCGCAGGAACTTCTGAAAAACCACATCATGTTCATCTATCAACAGATACTTAATAAGCTTCTCCTTTTTTGCCTGACACTATTGCAAATACTGTGGGAAATATAAAAATCTGTAAGACAAATAGAGGACCCACATCCTGCTGGAAAAACAATGCAATTGTTAAGAACAATCAAATGCTAAATTTTGTAGTAATATACTAATCATAGGTTCAGTAAAGAGACACTCTGTGGATTGGGATAATTAATGAGGTTTCACCAAAGGAAATAGGGAATCACCTGAAAGCTTATTAACCTTGGTTCTATTCTGGATGGGATGACTGTGAAGCAAAAACAACCAACCAACCAGATTTGTTTGTAGAAATGACTTAGAAAATCTAAGGAATGATCTAAGTGGAGTCAGATGTTCAGCAGATTAAATTCTGGTCTGTGCTGAGCTATTGCATTAGTTTTCTATTGCTGCATAAACAAATTACTACAACTTCACCAGCTTAAAACAGCACATATTTGTTAGCCTATAGTTTCTCTAGGTCAGGAGTCTGGGCACGGCTTAGCTCAGGGTCTTCTGTTCAGAGTTTCAAAGGGCTGCAATCAAGATGTTGATTAGGCTGCATTCTTCCCTGGGGGCTCAAATAGGGAAGAATCTGCTTCCAAACTCATTTAGGCTGTTGGCAGAATTCTAATCCTTGTGGCTCTGTGACTGAGGACCTGGCTTGTTATTGGTTGTTAGGTCCAAGAGGACACCCCAAATTTCCTGCTATTCCACAAGCTGTCACAATAGGACTGTTTGCTTCTTTAAGGCCAGCAGGTCTTAGTCTTGGTCTGCAAAGAGATCATATGATCTTAGTGATTTATCTATATACCCACCTATCTGTATGCCATAGGTCTCCTAAGATATAGATAGATAATAGATAGATGAGGAACCTAGTCATGGGATAATATCCTAACACCTTTGGCATGTAGTTTTTGCTTAAAACCAAGTCACAGTCCTTCCTGCATTCCAAGAGAGCAGAGGAAAACTCATTAGTTGTCACTTTAGGGTGTGTCCGCCTAGCAATTAAATAGGAAATAATATATTTCTCCCATATTTTATTGCACTCATTAAGAACTCAGCACTTCAGTTGGTGATCTTAAATAATCTCTTCCTCCTCCCTAAAGTGTTGAAGGACAGTTCAACATGTGTCTCCTCATGTTTCTGCACATCTTCTGAGTAAGAGGCATCTGTTCTGTTTGCACAGATGTTTGTAGAGCTAATGTCTCCCTCCAGGGCAGATGACAGATTTGCTTCCTGATAGGGGTGATAAGATAGTTTTTCCTTCATGGAAAATACTAGGCAGGTTTGCTAGCATCCTCCCTATAAGATTGAGGGTTTCCTAAACTCAAGGTTCCTTAGCTATGACACAAATCCACTGCACGTGCAGCATCCACCAGAGTTCATCACCCTGATGGGACTTGGGAAGCAATGGGAATGAATTTGGACATGAAGCTCATATGGCCTGCTGTGCCTGGATACTGAAGTCCTTTGTCTCAGACCCAGGGGTCTTGTATCTTTTGCCAGCATCTATGAAACTGTGGGCAGGCTAATGCATTCACTTGTAAGCAGGGCAAAATCTCATACCCTTCAAAATTCTTGACACTCACTTTTCCTCTATGTAATTTAAGAGATTAGGGTGAGGTTATTTCTAAGATTCTTTTCTTTCTTTCTTTTTTTAAAATAACTTCATATTTCTTTTTTTAAGTTTATTTATTTATTTTTTAGTAATCTCTACACCCAACATGGGGCTCAAACTCTTGATCCCGAGATCAAGAGTCACATGCTCTACCGACTGAGCCCACCAGGTGCCCCTAAGATTCTTTTCCTGTTTAATCTTTGATATACAGATACTCTAATTGGCTCTGTCATTTTCATCATTGTCATAGAAGAACTCAACCATTTTTGTATTTGATGTCCTTAATGGGGTGTTTAAGTAAACACTCCACAATAGTCTGGAGATAGTCAAGATTATTTAAAATCACCTTTTGTGAATAAGGAAATTAAATTTATTTTAATTTATTGGTACTGCTGATGTGGTGCATTGACCATTTGGGAAACAAATCTGTTAGGATTCTGTTTGACTGGGACTCAGGTGCTTATCGCTTAGCTCATGTCTTTGTTTTAGTTTTTTTGTTTATGGCAATGTTCCCATATTGCCAGAACAAAATTCCATCCTTTGTGCTTTTTTTTAAGTCATGTTTAAATAGAAGTCACTGAAATATCCTACATCCTGTATTTTGTTCAAAATATTCTTCTCTCACATTTTCAAACATTAAATTGTCTGTTGTTGTTAATTAGCATTTCTTAATTGATCTTTTTTGTTTATTATGAAAAAATGAAGTGCTGTGGCAGGAGATAGAATTGCAGTAAACCATAGAACAGGGTTGGGAGCCTGAGAAAGCATCCTGAAATAAACTCATCCAGGCAGGCAAAGTACATAGATATGGCAAGTAAGCGTTCTACAAAGTCAGCAAAGGATCCACAACTGCAGGAGAGACCAGCTTGGTTTTGCTATTTTCTTCAGCTATAATTGAAAATAATAAACTCAAAAGTTAATTTTTATTGCAAATGCAAAATGTATATAGATTTCAAAAATAGCTAATAAATTTTTTTATAGAAAATTATATTTGGCTTCGCCATTTAAAATGAAAACCCCAGTGTAAACAAAAAAAAGTAACATTCTAAAAAAGAGTAACATTTTAACATCAGTTTGTGCCACACATAAGCATCCTGTGTGTGCGTGTGTATGTGCATGTATTTACATGGTAGGTCAAATTAATGTGACAATGTGACCCCACCTCCACCTAAGGGGCCAGGTTTTAGGCAAAATCGCATTTATTTGGAGCTATTCTTTCTCCTGTCCTTTCAGCCTCAAATGATGATGATGACAAAGTTGAAGATAAAGGTGATAATGAAAACAATAACCACACATTTATCGAGTCTTTAATGTGTATCAACATTATTTGTTGTGCTTTACTAGTGTTTTATTTAATCCTTAAAACGTTTTGTGGAGTGGCTATTACTATTAAACCCATTTTCATGAAGCTGTAGCAAAAAGAGCTTATGTAAGTTGCCCAAGTTCAAACAATTTTTAAGTGGCATCAAAACTTTATCCTAAAGATAAATAACTTCTCAGTGGATTGGGAATTTTTTTCCAGTTCAGAGCCACACAAGAGACAGAAAAAAACAAAAATGAAATCTTGTGTTGAATTTGAAAAATGACCTTAGATTTTGAGAAATCTATTACATGTTACACTCATCATTAATTTGGAACAATGAGAAAAATAAGAAAATAAATCATCAAAGAAAGGTAAGTTTGACCAGAGAGGGACAGAGACCATGAGCTAGAAGATTCCTTGGAGACAACCCTCTTTCCTGCATCTCAGCCTCTCCCACTCTGTCAGGTCAGTTCCAGCAGCATTCAGCATACCGTCGTTTCTTTAATGATGGAAAGCCCTCTCGACTACACATTCCCCACGACATACCGCCCCATCTCTCTGCTTCCCTTGCCAGAAAAAAGTCTCCAAAGAGCCACCTATGCCTATACTTCTTGATCTCTTCTTTCATCTCATTTCAGTCAGGTTTCCTGCCCTGTACCCACAGAAACTGCCTTTGCCCAAATCATCAGGGATGCCCGTGTTGTCTTCTTCAACACATATTTCCGGTTCTTATCTTACTCTACCTCTTCACCTCATTTCCTTCATAAAACACTTCTCTTCTCTCTCTGTAACATCATCCTCAACTGACTGGCCTACTTTGTCATTGGCCTCTGTTTCTCAGTCTCTTTCCCTGGCCTCTCCTGGATGAAGCTAGGGAGGAATGTCTTATTCCCAAAGGAGAAAATGAGCTGAGGAAGAGAAAAAGGTGAGATTCAGGAGATCCAACACAAGTGAGAGGGAAGGGAAATCCCCTGGAAGATGGGTAAGGGAGATGTTATAATGATGGCTGGGCAGCAGGCCCAGAGATAAGCAGTCCAGATTGGATCAGGAGCGCAGAGCACAGCAAGAAGATGAATGTGGTAGAATGCACTTCTGCCAAGCAGTTGAGTCTGAGAGGCACATAGAAATCCAGGTTAATTAAAAAGAGGTGGTTATTAAATATAGGTAAAATGAAAGTTACATAAAAAGAAAAAGAGCATCATAGCTAAGGTGTGGAGAGTGTTTATACTCATAGTAATGCAAATACTGAATATTTATTTGAATGAAATTGTGTTTTATGTCTGTAGGAAGGATGAAAGAAAGGGAAAAGTCTATGCTTGGTAGAAGTATAAGCATGAAAGGGAACTAAATTCTCATGTTCTACAGAGGATATTCATTAAAGTGGCTCAAGCTGAAAAATTACCAAGTAGCATTAAAAATATATTATTTAGAGATAGGAGTTAAGCGCTAAAAGAAAAAGCCAAAATAGTTGGAAGTTGTTGCCTCTGTGGAAGAAAATGGTGGGGTCAAGTGAGTACTGCTTCTTGTAATAAACCACATAGAAGTATTTGGCATTAAACATATATGTTAAAAAAGAACGAAATTAGGCAGAAAAGAAGTTAGGCAATGTCATTAAAATGAACAATCCAGTCTTCAACACTGGTCTCAGTGTTGATGCCAAAACCCTCACTTCAACGTGGGCAAGTTTTAAAAAGAATCAGTGGAAAGGTTGAGGGCTTTGTATTTAATTAATCTTTATAAAAATAATTCTGCCAATTGATACAATCGTAGAAGGTGATGATGTGACCATAGGCAGACCAAACTGGAAGCATAGGGTGCCTGGGTCATGGTAAATGATGGTGAGTATCATAGCTTTCAGGGCTATTTGCAATTGTCTCTTGGTGGTAAACTCAGGGTCCACATTCTTAGTCTAATCTGGTTTATAATAAACATGTATTGTGGGTTATAGCCAAGCTTGTAAGAAAGTGTTTTATTTTACTAAATGCCTTGGAGGAAAATCATTCTTTTTCTGAAGAACTCTGTATTCATAGTTCTTATGTTACAGAATTCATTTTTAATGAGGAAAAAGTCACCAAACAGAGGTGACCTATTAAATAAAGTTAAAACACACCTAGAAAACTGTGTCTGGTGTTATTATAGAAATGTTACAGGAGGCGCCCAGGTGGCTCAGTCAGTTAAGCGCCTGACTTCGGTTCGGGTCGTGATCTCAGGGTCCTGGGATTGAGCCCTGAGTTGCATTGGGCTCCCTGCTCAGCAAGGAGTCTGCTTCTCCTTCTCCCTCTGCCCCTCCCCCTACTCAGGCGCGTGCTCTCTCTCTCTCAAATAAATAAATAAAATCTTAAAAAAAAATGTTGTTACAGGATGATAGTAAGACAAACCCAAGGCTATAAGTCCACAGACTTAGATTGGAACAAAATTCCTCTGTTAAAATTCCAAAATTTAAAGAAAATTCCTTGTTAAAAAATGAAAGAATGGCATCAGATGGTTTGTGCTTGGGCAGAAGATTATTTTCCTATAGCCTGTACATGTCTGTGGGGTTTAGCTATGGGGGTAAAATGAATTTAGGTAGAGAAAACTATTCTATGGAAAGAATCTTGCCTGGTTGAGTTTCTGCAGGGATGAGATCTGATAGGGGCTAGGCACCCATTTCCAAAATGGTTCTATTCCTTTGTTGTATCCTAGGAACCTTCTAACTGCTCCCTTAAGAGACTTAAAACATGATTAATTGAGGAAATACCCTTGTTTTCCAGCCAGTTTTGTCAATCCTTTCTTGGGGGGAAGGAGGACAGCAACAGAACTTGGTAGTGGGTTGAATGGTGTCCCTCCAAAAGACATGTTGACTTGGACCTTGTGAATGTGATTTTATTTGGAGAAAGGGTCTTCAGATTTGTAGCTAAGTTAAGGATCTCCAGAAGAGATCATCCTGGATTCGAGTGGGCCTAAATCCAATGAAAAGTATTCTTACAGGAGGAGAGAAAAGAGGAGACACACAGGGGAGAAGGTCATGTGGAGACAGAGGCAGAGGATGGAGTAAAGCACATACAAGACAAGAACACCAAGGGTTGCCAACAGCCCTCAGAAGCTAGAAGAGAGGCATGGAACAGATGTTCCCAAAGTGCCCCCAGAAGGAACTTACCCTGCTGAGACCTTGATTTCAGACCTCTGCCCTCCAGAACTGTGAAAGAATATGTTTTCGTTGTTTAAAGGCACCCAGTCTGTGGTAATTTTTAATGGTAGCTGAGGAAACCAACGCACAGCTGCTCCAGTTTGACCATTCCCAGCAGACTAACCTCCTCCGTGCCCCAGCTAGGTCTGCTTCTCCCTGCTACCCATCCAGCTCTCTTTAGGAGAGAGTACAGTTGGCCAATATGTGGTAGTTTTCTAAATATTTATGGGCTACAAAAATGCTTTGTATTTTTTTAAGCATTTCTCCCAATTTGACAAAGGTTATTAATTTAACAAACATCTGCTGAAGAGATGGCTTCATCCACAGAAAAAAAACAGATCTCAGGGAAGCTGCTGTAAAGAGCTGGGTGTCTGAAGTCATAGGAAGATCAGTGATGCCCGTTCAGCCAATAGTTATTGTGGATCCAAGATGTACCAGGTACCAGGGGAGATTTCAAGGTTGAGTCAGATGTCGTTTCTGCCTTCAGGGTTATTAAGTCTTGGAAAGGAGCCTTCAGAACAGAAAAGGATTAATGTTATCAAGGACAAATAAGTTAATGTAGACATTGCAGGACTGCTTTATGAAAGAAGGCTTTTGTTTTTGTTGTTTTGTGTTTTTTAAACTTAAGTTGATTCTTTAAGAGCCAGGCCCATCATCATTTCTACGGGAAGACTTCTCTGACCCTCTGGTGCTGGCCGTCCAGTTTTCTGTGATCTGAGACTTTGAGGTTTCTCTCTTTCAGCAATTAGCACATGTAATCATGAAGATTTATTTGCACATCTCACTTCTCTCACTAGACTGTGACCAAACTTTGAGTGTGTGTATGTGATTATTTTTAATAGCACAGTGCTTGGCACATAATTGCTACACTAACAAATAAATGAATGCAGGACGGCCGCATTCATTGGTGGCTCAGTCGATTAAGCATCTGCCTTCGGCTCGGGTCATGATCCCAGGGTCCCGGATCAAGTCCCACATGGGGCTCCTTGCTCAGCGGGGAGCCTGCTTCTCCCTCTGCCTGCCGTTCCCCCTGCTTGTGCTCTCTCTCTGACAAATAAATAAATAAAATCTTTTAAAAAATAAATAAATGAATGCATGCTGGTAAAGAGATGGTTGCAGGACAGGGCAACCCAGATGGAAGAAATGGCACGAAGAGAGGCACAGAGAGTGAAAGATGAAAAGGTGTCTATATTGAATAATGCCTTCTTTACAGTTTTGCCAGAGGCTGATTTCACTTACAGATATATCATCAAGGATGCCCTTCAGCTGCAGGTAACAGAATTCTAACCACATTGATTTATAAAACAGAGGGATTTTTTTCCCCTTACCTGAGAATCTAGATATAGGTAGCTGAGAGTTGAGTCATCAGTGCCCCAGTCTTCCTCCCTCTTCTTATTCCACCATCTTCAGTAAGAAGCTTTCCCCCAGGATTACTTTATGGTCATGGTTCAACCAACTTCATACCTGTGTTCTAGGCAGGACAAAGAAGCAAAAGGAGCAAAAGGAAGGAGGAGTCATGCCCGTGTCAGGAAAATAAAACTTTCCCAGAAATCTCTAATAGATATCTGCCTGTGTGTCATTGATCAAAACTGTACACGGCTAGCTGTAAGGGAGGCTGAGAATGTCCGTTTTTTTAGTGCGACACTTTGTTTTCGTGAATATTATCGTAATATTTCATGTGGAAAATGAACATTGGATAGGACTAGCACAGTCTGCTATGATACGGATGGGAAGCAGTGAAGTAATCTCATCATGGCCTAGGGTCTACCATAAGAGGCAACACTTAACTATCCTGCCCCACCCCAGTTCAGAAGACCATTTACCCATGGCGCTCACATCCACTGGCCTCACGTCCACAGAACCAAAGTTCTTTAGCCCATTGGAGCTGCCTTTTTCTCAGTATCATGCATAATGGAATAGAGTCTTTGTGTTCCTTTTAAGGAGCTTTCTTCTAAACTCCCATAGTCCTGAACAGGAAAACAGCATACAGACCAAAGCCGGAGGAAAGGACATAATTCCATGCACACTAAGTTTCTGCAGTCTGTCATATCGGTCACCCTGCAACCACTGACATTTCTGACCATCGCTAGGCTTCTGGTATTATTAAACAAGCTGAGTAGCTGTCCTAACTCTTCAGAATGGATCAGAAGACAACTGATTTTCCAAATGTGATATTATTAGTCTAGGGTAAAGCTGATTCCTCTGGCTTTTTGGTGTATGTTTAGTATTTTCTTTTTCTTTTTTTTTTTTTAAAGATTTTATTTATTTATTTGAGAGAGAGAGAGAGAGAGAGAATGAGAGAGAGAGAGAGCATGAGGGGGGGAGGGTCAGAGGGAGAAGCAGACTCCCCGCCGAGCAGAGAGCCCGATGCGGGACTCGATCCCGGGACTCCAGGATCATGACCTGAGCCGAAGGCAGTCGCTTAACCAACTGAGCCACCCAGGCGCCCTGTTTAGTATTTTCTAAAGTCAGAGAATTTGAGACTCCTGGCACAAAAACTTTTGTTTATGACCCTGAAAATTATTTTATTAATGGACTATGGATAAATCCTTAAATAATCATAGAATCCTGAAAAATGTCACAGATAATTAGCCATATTATCCATCACACGTGGATTCTTGCCCTTGGATTCCATTATTTTTTTTTTTTTAAAGATTTTATTTATTTATTTGAGAGAGAGAGAGTGAGAGGGAGCATGAGCTAGGGAGAGGCAGATGGGGAGGGAGAGGCAGACTTCCCCGCTGAGCAGGGAGCCCGATATGAGGCTCAATCCCAGGGCCCTGGGATTATGACCTGAGCCAAAGGCAGATGCTTAACCGATTGAGCCACCCAGGTGCCCCAGATTCCATTATTCTTTAATAATTGCATTTTCTGTGTCTCTAGACAATATTTATGGCCCTCTGAACCCTCGTAAGCCAGAAATTTATTCACAACAAGAATAGTGTAAAAACAGGGTTCATTCTCTTACAAGTGGTGCACTTCCCAGGATGATGCTATAGCATCATGAAAGCTTATAATTGTAAAATGTGATATTAAATTATGTTTTGCACATTAACCACCATATGTAACAATAATGTCATGCATAATTGCTCCCTAATTCTGTTTTTTTTTTTTAATGTGTGCTATGGATTTTCTTGTAAGACACTATTCAGTATGCATTTTGGGGTCTCCCTGTGAGGATATAGCAGGAAAGAAGCCATCTGGAAGCCCGCATCAGAATTGGCCAACACCTTGAGCTGAGACCTCCAGCCTCTAGAACTGTGAGAAGATAAATTTCTGTTTTTTAAGTCATCCAGTCTATGCATTTTGTTATGGCATCCTGAACTGACTAATACAGGGGGGAAGTCTTCCTTGAAACATCCTAGTAAGTTTTGCTTTAAATTTAATTGCAAGAGGGGCGCCTGGGTGGCATCCAACTCTTGGTTTCTGCTTGGGTCCTGACCTCAGGGTTGTGAGATTGAGCCCTGAGTCGGGCTCCACACTTAGTGTGGAGTCTGCTTGGGATTCTTTCTCCCTCTCTCTCTGCCCCTCCCCCTGTGCACACACACACTCTCTCTCTCTCTCTCTCAAATAAATAAATAAATCTTTAAAAAAAATTAATTGCAGGAAGAAAAAATCACATGGCCATGGCTAGCTTCATGGAAAGCTGGGAGACTATGGTAAAATGCGGTGAGAAGTACAACTGGCTTATCAGTCATGATTGATCACATGTGGCTGGATGCATCATCATTCCTAACAAAACTGGTATTCTGTTAACAGGGAAGGTGGGTAGTACCTGTCAGATAGTTGAATGACCTTTCTGCCACAGAACCTGGAAAAATTAAAGAAATTTACACAGAAATTATATCCAAGTAAATACATTGATAGGAATGACCTTTATATATCTTTGGAATTAGAGAGGCAAACAGATCACTGTGGAATTACAGAGAAGACAATATGGAGCAGATAAGACGTATGTGCTAGAGGATCTTGCCAAGCCTCCAACCTGTGAATTCCAACCATATGCGTATAGTTTATCGTGCATTTTCAGTGAACTCTGCAGCCATCCAGTTAGTGGAGTGAGCCAGAATCCTGAGATTATCCTTGTCCTCTCCCTTACCCCCACCATATTCAGTCAGTCACCAAATTAGGATGATTCTATTCTAATATCCTTTGTATATATCTCTTCATTCCCCAGACTACTCATTATTACCTTACATACGGGCCTTCCTTCTATCTCACCTTGATTGCAGCCTTCTCAGGTCCAGTTTTCCTCTGTGGTACGACCTCCGTGCTGTGGCCAGTGCACAACGTGAGGCTGATTGTCCCCATTGACCATTTTCCCACCATCCCTCGGGACCTTCTGGATAAGGCCCAATGCTCCTTCCGATCTGACCCCAGTCTGTTTTCCCCGTCTCATCTCCTACTCCACCACCGTTTGTCCAGCCATGCAAATCTACTGGCAGTTGCCTCAGTGTGTCCAGCCTTGGTGTATGCTGTTCTCTCTCCATACTGAATGCAGTCACCCAGCTTCTTTACTTGGTAAACTCCTACTATTTATTCTTCAAGGTTTATCACCTGTGTCATCTGAGCCTTTAGATCGAGTTAGGTCTCTTTATTCTTTTTCTGTTTGTTTTGTTTTGTTTTTGTTTTTGTTTTTGTTTTTGTTTTGCTATAACTCTGTGGCAAAATCCTTTTTTATAGGGAAAGGAGAGTTTTGTTGAGAACCACTCTGTGCCACACATTCATTTGGGTATGTTTACAGACCATCTCATTTAATCCACAAAACAACACACTGGTAGAATTGTTACAAATTCCATTTAGCACAGGATGATTCCATTAGATATGGAAGGGATAACTGAATCTGGACTATATGGGATCTGTACAGCAAAAGGCTATAACAATATTTTTCCCAATATCATATATTAGTAATCATCCTTTGCTTCTTTTAAAATCAGAAGTTGTGACATATCTCCAGGCATAATTTCTGCAGGTTACTGTTACAATTGTTGGTTACTTCCTTCAAGCCTATTTTAAAAAATTTTTAAAAAGATTTATTTATTTATTTATTTATTTGAGAGAAAGAGAGAGAGCTGGGGGAGGGGCAGAGGGAGCGGGGATAGAGAATCTCGAGCCTACTCACTGCAGAGCATGGAGCCCCACGCAGGGCCCACTACCCTGATATCACAACCCGAGCTGAAACAAAGAGCTAGTTGCTCAACTGACTGAACCATCCAGGTGCCCCCTCCAAGGCTGTTTAAATTGATCTTCATATGTCAAAGGAGCTCCACCAACCCCTGATTGACTGCTGAACTTTATCATTAGTTATCTCCATCAGGTTTTTGAAGTTGCTCATTTACCATAAAATGTACATTTAAACATCCGTTGTAAAAGTTGGCTGTAGCATCTTGCAGCATCTCCAACACTCAATTTGTTTGCCATTCATCAGCCATTAAGAGTTCACACTGCTCAACAAATCATGAAATAATGGCAGAAACAAAGATCATGTCAGAGTAAGCAAATCAGTTGGCTGGGAGTGTATGATATTGCTCACTCTGTGTGTTGTTTTATGGGTCATGAGAAAAATACATATTAATTTTACTGCTCAGTGGAGTAATAAATACATTCTTCTCTTAAAAAAATATAAAACTTTTTCTGAGACAAACAGCCTATAACAAACCAGCACTATACAGGACAGAACTAGACTAGGAATGTTGTGCTTAGAGGATGTATGACTGACTCAGAGAGACTGAGAACTGGCCCAAGTCTACTTTCCTAAGATCAGAGTCAGAATTTGAACCCAAGTCTGCCTTGTTTGTGGTAGATGTTCTTTTCACTATACCATGCACCCTCTCTTAGCACTTGCCACATGCTATTATAATCATTACTTTTAAAATTATTGATTTATTGATTTATTATTTATTTATTTATTTGAGGGGGGAGGGAGCAGAGGGCGAGGGAAAAGCAGACTCCCTGATGAGCACAGAGCCCAATGCAGGGCTCAGTCCCATGACCCTGAGATCATGACCTGAGCTGAAATCAAGAGTCAATGCTTAACTACCTGAGCTACCCAGGTGCTCCTCATTACTTTTTTTTTGTTTAACTGTCTCCTTTTTGGAGTTGAGGAAATCTTGAATGTCAACATTTTCATGGTAACCAAAAGGTACATTTTTAAACATCTAACCACTCTATTTGTTAAAATATATGTTACTACACATCATGATCATACTGTGTATGTTTTCTTTTTTTTATTTTTTAAAGATTTTTTATTTTATTTATTTACCAGAGAGAGAGAGAGAGAAAGAGAGTACAGGCAGGGAAAGTGGCAGGCAGAGGGAGAAGCAGGCTCCCTGCTCAGCGGGGAGCTTGATCCCAGGACCCTGGGATCATGACCTGAGCCAAAGGCAGATGCTTAACTGACTGAGCCACCCAGGTGCTCCTGTATATGTTTTCTTATTACAGAATTAGAGAGACTGTCTCCAGCTAGTCCAGGAAGTAGGATCATGGCTGAGAGGAGCAGAAGAGAGTTTCTGAACAAGTCCAGGAAAAGACTATTGTATTTTGGGCTACATGACTGCTGAATTGTCAGTTACACTTTCAGTTGCACTGGTACATTCAGCCAGCACAACCTAGAGGATGTAATCACAATTGATCTTCAATTAATTTATCTTCAATTACTCCATTTAATTTATTCTTTGGAGTGACTTCCTTTCTTTTTTTTTTTTAAAGATTTTATTTATTTATGTGACAGAGAGAGACAGCGAGAGAGGGAACACAAGCAGTGGGAGTGGGAGAGGGAGAAGCAGGCTTCCCGCCGAGCAGGGAGCCTGATGTGGGGCTCGATCCCAGGACCCTGGGATCATGACCTGAGCTGAAGGTAAACGCTTAACAACTGAGCCACCCAGGTGCCCCAAGGAGCGACTTCTTTTCTTTTCCCTGAATGAAATTATGGTTGCACTAAAATATTTCTGGCTATTCATAGATAATACAGTCCAGAAATCAAAATGTCCACTTCCATTCAATAGTACAAATTCCAAACTTGACTTAAAATTGAGGGTTCTCTTCTCTCTTGCTAGGGTTTATTTCAGGCAGGAAGCCTAAAGTCAAGAAGAAGAAGAGGTACAGGGTTGGCTTACTTTATCTTTTCTCATATCCTGCCTCCACCTTTCTATTACTTAGCTATCGCAGAGGGTTTTGGACCCCTGAGGACTGATTCAGGGTGAATGAAGAGAGGTAAAGGAGAAAAGTATCTGTGTGACCAACACTCTCAAGGAGGGGCTTCTAAATCTCTGGGACAGCAGTTATTTCTCTTCCTCAAAGCTTTTTTAAAAAATAGATTTATTGATATATAATTCGTATACCAACTGCTAGTCAACAAAAAGAAACAAACTGCCAGTACATGGAACAACATAGATGGATCTCCAAAATACTATGATGAGAAAAAAACATTATGCTGAATGAAAGAAGTCAGATATGAAAGGGTACATATGTGTAATTCTATTTATATGATATTTGAGAGCAGACAGAACTAATCTTTAGTGATGGAAATCAGGTCTCCGTGATGCAGAGCTGGGGGTGGGTTGACTGCAAAGCAATGGAGGGGGCCACAGATTTTTTGGGGGGCATGGAAAACTATTCTGCATCTTGATCTGGTCAAGGTTACATGACTATACCCATGTCAAAACTCACAGGATTGTACACTAAAATGTTTGAATTTTACTGTATGTCAATTATACTGTAATAAAAATTATTTTTTAAATTAAGAAAAAATATAATTCATATAACCTAAAATTCATCCCTTAGGAGTGATTTTTAGTATATTCATAGCATTGTGCAAACATCATGGCTAAACAGCTCCAGAACATTTTCATCAGCCCAAAAAGAAAGCCCATGGACGGAATGGAGAGCCCAGAAGTAAACCCACACATACATGGTCAACTAATTTTCTACAAAGGTGCCAACAATATAGAGTGAAGAAAGGAGAGTCTCTTCAATAATGGCATTCGGAAACCTAGATATCCACATGCAAAAGAATGAAACTGGACTCTTATCTTATGCCATACTCAAAAAACAACCCCAAATGGATTAAAGACTTAAACATGACACCTGAAGCTGTAAAACTCCTAGAAGAAAGCATAGAGGAAAAGCTCCTTGACATTGGTTTTGGCAATGCTTTTTTGGACCTGACACCAAAAACACAAGGAACAAATGCAAAAATAAACAAGTGAGAGCTACATCAAGCTAAAATGTTTCGGCACGGGAAATTAAATAACCAGCAAAATGAAAAGGCAATTTATGGAATGGGAGAAAATACTTGCAAACTATATATCCAATAACTCTGTATCCAAAATATACAAGCAAATCTTACAACTCAATAGCAACACACACACAGACACACACAATTAAAAAATGGGCAAAGGACCTGAATAGATATTTTCCAAAGAAGACATACAAATGTCCAAAAGGTATATGAAACGATGCTCACCATCACTGATCATCAGAGAAATGCAAATCAAAAGCACAATGAGATATCATCTTACACCTGTTAGAATAGTTATTATCTAAATGACAAAAGATAACAAATGTTGGAAAGGATGTGGAGAAAAGGGAACTCATGTGCACTGTTGGTGGGAATGCAATTTGGTATGGCCATTATGGAAAACAGTATGGAGATTTCTCAGAAAATTAAAAATAGAACTACTGTACTGTTCAGCACTCCCTTTTTGGGGTATATATCCAAAGGAAATGACATCACCATCTTGAAGAGATAGCTGCACTCCCACATTCATTGCAGCATTATTCACAGTAGCCAAGATACGGAAACAACCTAAATGTTAATGGATGAATGGATAAAGAAATAATACATATAATATAATAAAATGGAATATTATTCAGCCAAAAATAAGGGAAGGAAATTCTGCCATTTGCAACAACATGTATGAATCTGGAGGGCATTATGCTAAGTGTAATAAGCCAGGCAGAGAAAGGCAAATACTATATGGTATCACTTAATATGTGGAATCTAAAAAATAAATTAAAAAAAAAGGTGAACTCCTAGAAACAGAGAGTAGAATAGTGGTTACTAGGGGCTAAGGGTGGGGGATATGGTGAGATATTGATCAAAGGGTATAAAATTTCAGTAAAATAAAGTTCTGAAGATCTAATGCACAGGATGGTGACTATAGTTAATAGTACTATATTGTACACCTGAAATTTGCTCAGAGAATACAACCTAAGTGTACTCATCCAAAAAAAAAAAAAAAAAAGTAACAATGGTAGGTAATGGGTGTGTTAGCTTGATTGTGGCAATCATTTAACAGTATATACAAATATATATAAAATTATAATGTGGTACACTTTAAATATATTACAATTTTGTCAGTTATGCTTCAAGAATGGTGGAGAACATAGAAATAAAATGTATATGAAAGGAAAAGAAAGGGGTTAAATAGGAATGGCTGCTAAGGATTAGGGGGTTTCATTTTCTTTTCCTTTTTTGTCTTTTCCTGACTTTAAAAATATATTCTTTTTTCTTTTTCTTTCATATATATTTTATTTCTTAAAGGCTCCATTTGATTTTGGATAAACATTCTGGGCAAGAATAGTTTATAGGTGATGCTGAGCACTTTATATTTCAATTCTTCAGGTTGAAGGAGAGGAGGCTAGATGATACTAAGTTTAATCACTTGATTAAGGTGGTGATGGTAAGCTCTTTCCATTACAAAGGGGAATTTTTTCATTAGCAATGAGCAAGTAATCTGCAGGGTGCTATGTGGGTATCCTGTTACCCAAAATGATTTTACCTAAAGATTTTAACATCTATTAATATCTATTAATGAGCATTTCCTGTATCAATTATTTTATGGTATGTTATAGATTGAGGATTTTCTGTTTTTACCATTTTTCTATATTTATTATTTGGTATTCATCTATGAGGTTTTTTTTTTTTTTGCTTCTGAAAAGTCAGGATAGATGTTTAACTTTTTCCCTTTAACTACCAATTTTCAGAATAAGGAATTGGTTTGGTAATCAGCTGCAGTGGTGATAAATGAGGTTTTCCTGTCTTTCTCTCTCATTTTTCTTTCTACAATTAGTTTCACCTATTATTATTTATAATAATTATAGGTTCACTATGGACTCTGAGAAACAAACAGGGTTTTAGAGGGGAGGGGGGTGGGAGGATGCGTTAGCCCGGTGATGGGTATTAAGGAGGGCACGTACTGCATGGAGCACTGGGTGTTATAGGAAAACAATGGATCGTGGATCACCACATCAAAAACCAATGATGTATTGTATGGTGACTAACATAACATAATAAAATTAAATAAATAAATAAATAAATAATTATAAGTTCAAAAATTCTCAGATTAATGTATAAGCACTTCTCAAGTTATATACTTTTGACATGACCCCATTGATATTTGAATTCTCCTTTACCTCTGGTGTAAGATATCCCAGGCTGACCTTATATGCTTCCTGCCCCAAACCTGAAATCTGTAAATCTTCAAGGAGACCAGGTTCCTCTTATGAGGAATAATATGTAGAAACCAATATTGGGGCATAAGTTGCATTAGTTGTTCCAAGGATGTCATTGCTTTTTGATATGTGTGTGAGTGTGCATGTGTATCCATATATTATATATATATATATATGCATATACATATGCATATATATTTATATGTATAATTTTTTTCCAGTCCAAGATTCAGCCTTGTTATTTTTTCTTTAAGATTTTATTTATTTACTTAAGAGAGAGAGCATAGAGGGAGAGGGAGAAGCAGACTACCCACAGAGGAGGGGAGCCCAATGTGGGGTTCGATCCCAGGACCCCAGGATCATGACCTGAGCTGAAGGCAGATGCTTAACCAACTTGAGTCACTCAGGCGCCCCCCCCCCCCACAGTCTTGTTAGTTAATACATGCCCAATCTTTGGAACACTAATATCAACCATTCCATACTTTAATTAAAAATACAGTTTAAAAATAGTTAATGTTGCTTGTGTTTTCTAGTGAAATCCAATTACATGTCATTACATCTCTAGTTAACAAAATCAGTCTTTTTATAAAAGTTGCTTCAAAATCTTCTGTGAAATATTCAAAATTGTTGTCATTAATGGAGAAAGGAATAGAAATCCCCATTACTTTTTTTTTTAATATTTTATTTACTTATTTGACAGAGAGAGACACAGCGAGAGAGGGAACACAAGCAGGGGGAGTGGGAGAGGGAGAAGGAGGCTTCCCGCCAAGCAGGGAGCCCGATGCGGGGCTCGATCCCAGGATCCTGGAATCATGACCAGAGCTGAAGGCAGACGCTTAACAGCTGAGCCACCCAGGCACCCCAACTTTTTAAACTCCATATGGGCTTACAACATCCCCTAGAGTGGCTGTGCAACTCTTCAAGATTACTGCTTACTTGTCCAGCAAGATGAATCTCTGTCATAGCGTTCTTGGATGGTGTGCAGAGGAGGCCCGGTGCTCAGATGCTTTGGGTCTCCTGGAGCTCCTTGACCAGTTTAGTGGTTTATCAAGTTTCCTTTGGAACACCACAGTATCTTCAGTCAAAACTATCACCTGGAGTTCTGTACCTCACTGCACTCAGTGCTGTGAGCCTGTCCTGACTATTTGAGTCAGAACAACCTAGATCCATTTCTGTAACCTCTGTATTTTTTGCTATGTCAATTGTCCTATTCTGGCCTTCATCTTTAGGGGATGGTGTCCCCAACTCCTGGAAGGTACTAATATGCCTCTTGTGAGATGCACTAAATTATTTGTACAGCACATGGATAATCTTGGCGTGTGGCCAAAACTCATGGCTACTGAGATCCCTTGGAAGACGAGTCTCCTCCATAAATCAAGTAGATTACAACAAAATGATCCTTGCCCATATTTACAAATATTATGTCAGAGTGTGCTCCAAAAAACTGAACGTATCACTAGTGTATCACTTCATTCCTTTTATCTTCTTGCATATTCTTCATTCAGTCTGACACCTTTTGGTTGTTATTCCCAGTCTTTTTTTTTTTTTTTTTTAAGTTTATTTATTTATTTATTTTTAGTAATCTCTACACCCAGTGTGGTGCTCAAACTCACAACTCCGAGATCAATAGTCCCATGCTCTTCCGACTGAGCCAGCCGGGCACCTCCCGTTACTCCTGGTCTTACAGAGCAGTAGCCTGGTTCTCCTATCACAGCATTCATGGAACAGAAAAGTCCTGTTGTCTTTGCCCTTTTGACTGTTAGGTTTTCCTCTAGATTCTTTAACAGTGTGTCACAATCTGCTCCTGTTCTCTTTCTAAGTTATTGTTTCTATATTTATGTTCAAGCACATCTTTGTCCATTTTAACTTAATTTGATTTAATTTCATTTAACTTAGTTTGGTTTCCTGACTGCAACTTTTGAAAACTTTGGCATCGGTCTCTTCATTATCTCTTGTCCTCCCTAGGCTGCTGGGTATTGCTTTATGTTTCTGCTTTTGGATTCTTTGCACATTTGCCATGCATCCATACTCTGCTTCGGGCTCTGTATTCTTTGACTAAGGACTTCTATTTCTGCCTGGAATAGCATTTTGCAGCTTCATAAGAAATAGTGTCTGGTGTGTTGTCAAGTAAGCATTAATACACTCTAACTAGAGGTTACCCTCCAGTTCTCGGAGTCATCTTTTTTGATCTTCTCTTATTTGATACTAAAATCCAGTGGGTATTTAATGATCATGGAGTAATTGGGAGCGACAAAATCAGTCATAGGAAGTGAGCAGAAAGCAGTTTCCTTTCTTTGTAGTGCACTTGTCAGTTGATTCCAAGCTTCTAGAAGGGGTTCTCTTCTCATTGCTCTGCTGAGGTGCTCTTGAGAGGTTTCTAAGGAGCATCCGTTCTCATTGGAGCCTGACATAGAGGGTCTCTCCCTGCCTTGTCGTCCTGCCTTGTTCTCCCTTCTTTTTATGCTTCTGTACTTTTCTCTACCTCATCTCCCACCTGCAACCCCTCTTCTTCCCCTGGAACCTGTTTTCTTTTTTCCGTCCAAGTGTGTGTCATGATCATTTTTTTGTTTCCAAAGAGGCTTGAATTATGTCTTGAGATGCCAAATGTCTTTTTCTCAAGGTTTCAGAAACTCTCCCACCCCCATGATCCAAGACAGAGGAGCATATATTTTAATCATGAACTCATGGCAGTATTTCCTACTCAAATTTAGTAATACAGTTTTTTTCCTGAACTCCTTTGATTTTATAATTGTATCTCTTTTCTGTTACATTGTAAATCTTATCTTTTAATTATATGAACAAAGTTTATCATTTGCTGTCTGTATCTTATATAGAAAATGGTTTCAAAATTGTAATACCAAGGGGCACCTGGGTGGCTCAGTAGGTTAAGTGTCTGCCTTCAGCTCAGGTCATGATCCCAGGGTCCTGGGATCAAGCCTCATGTCGGGTTCTCTGTTCAGCGGGAAGCCTGCTTCTCCCTCTCGCCCCTGCTTGTGCTCTCTCTCGCTATCTCTGTCTTTCTCTCTCTCAAATAAATAAATAAAATTTATTTATTTGAGAGAGAGAAAGACACAGCGAGAGAGGGAACATAAGCAGGGGGAGTGGGAGAGGGAGAAGCAGGCTTCCCGCGGAGCAGGGAGCCTGACGCAGGGCTCTATCCCAGGACTCTGGGATCATGACCTCAGCCGAAGGCAGACGTTTAACGACTGAGCCACCCAGGTGCCCCTAAATAAATAAACTCTTAAAAAATTATGATACCAATATTCCTACTAATAACAAGTCCACTGAGTGAAGTTTAAGGTTTACTTACAGTTCTTTTTGTCCTTAGGCCATATCCCACTTGGGGTGAAAAGACAGATTACTTTTTTTCCAAAATGACTTGGAATAATTATTTTCTATATGGTTATTTGACTAACTCAATGTGCAGTTCAGTTCATTCATATTACTTTGTTTTCAGTGTAGGGTTTGCTTTTTAACTGTAATTGATTCTGTGAACATAAAAAATCTTTACATAATTTAAAAGTTAGAACTGTGTTAAAAGGTATCCTCAGTAAAGTCTTGCTTCCAGCCTTATCTCCAACACCTCATTCTCTCTGTCTTCATGGGGAGAAAACATAAAAATAAGTATTTTTATTTTTGCTTGTTCCTCTAATAGTTGCTTTCTTTCCCTTCAAAATTAGGCAAATAATATATATTCTTATTTCCCCTCTTTTCTTATATCAAAGGTATGGTAACTCTACACACTGATTAATACTTTAGCAAAATTTTAAGCTTACTCTTTTTTTCTTCTTTGAAATTCCATTTTGAAAAATTTTCAAGGATATACAGAAGTAGGATAGTTTCATCAACCGCAATGTACTTTTTCACTCAGCTTCAAGAATTATCAATGAATTGCCAATTTTGTTTTCCTTATTTCTCTATCCCCCCGTATTCTTTTGAAGGAAATCCCACGTGTATCGTTTCATGATATTTAGAAATATATCAGCATCTTTCTCTAAAAGCAAAGAATTCCTTTTAAAAACATAAATAACCATAATACCATTATCATACCTAAAAATTATTGATTTTTAAATATGATCAAGTATCCAGTCAGTATTCAAATTTCTAATTGGAGAACTGACCCTATTTTGAATACTTTGGAGTCCCCATCTCAAGGGATCTCTTATCTGTAGTCCTTAAGATAGGCAAATGCATCTCCACTTCACATGTGGATTAATCCTTCCTCCAGCCACATGGAATCTGGTGATGCCTCCAGTTTCTCTTTGCTGAGGCCTGTTAGACCTCATAGACAGGTTCTAAGATAACCCCACACTGGCTGTCTTGCACATGGCTTACATCACATCCATGGGAAACACCCCTGCATGTTTTGCCCTGAAAATTCTGGGATTTTAGGCTATTTAATGCTGTATTCTCTCTCCCTTTCCTACCAGCTTTTAGACAGTGTTCCCCTTCCCACTTAGATTTCTCAGATGAGAGTCTGGCACTAGTCCCCAGTGTTCCTCAGACTGCAGGGACATTTAATAGTTCCTCCAAGTGGTTCCTGGGAGTCCTCTTGCCACACTTGATGTGAGAGTACCAGTTTGTATATTTCATGTAAGTAAGAAGGTTTAGGAATAAGCAAAAATAAAAAGTTACACAGATTTTACTCCAAATTCTAGTGGCTGGCGTGTGTCACGGCTTTCTTTGTTATCTGATGTCTGTCTTTAGTCTCAGCAGAAATTTTTATCTTAATATCCTTTTACATACTCAACCACCCAACTGGGCAATTCAAATTTGAATAAAGTGGTAGCTTCACTTTCACCTCTGTGCATTGAAGTGGCCAAATCTGAAGACTGATAAATTTTACATTACCTTAAATTTTATATCCTTCAATTTATGGTATGCGAATTCCATCAATTTGTAAAGAGAACACTCTGCAAACATTAAATCCTCTGTTATGTGGTTTTACACTTGATTTTGCTATTCAAGCAAACTTCTCTGCTTCAGGTGAGCCCAGAGCCTGCCTGCAGATGCATGGGAACTTTAGTTGTCCAATTGTGCACCTCGTTCTTACATGATGAGTTTCTTTCTGTTTGTTGTTGTTAAGATTTTATTTATTTATTTGAGAGAGAGAGAGAACCGCACGCACACACACACGAGTAGGGGAGAGGGGCACATGGAGAAGCAGACCCCTGCTGAGCTGGAGCCCAACCTGGGGCTCAACTGTAGGACCCTGGGATCATGACCTGAGCCGAAGAAACATGCTTAACCCACTGAGCCACCCAGGTGCCCCACACATTGAGTTTCTGATCTCAGTTTGTTGGAGTTTTCTGTTTGGGTAAGAGGGGACCCTCACACTACATCTTCTTCCAGCTAAGTGTAAATATTTATTTGTATAAGATTACATTTTTGTCCAAAAATCCCTCCCAAATGCATTGGTAACTATGAGTTCTAGATAACTGTGAGGCCTGCATACTGACAGGCTAAGCCACTGTTTGTTTCAACTTTACTTTCTGGTGGTGTAAAGCTTACTTTATAAGTAAGTGTATCAGTGTATCATTACAAGTGCTTAGTAGCAATATTAGCAACTTTCTTTTCCATTCATAGAAACACTCCAATATTTGCATTTTCTGTAATGAGAATCTGTGTTGCTTAGACAAGTTTTTGACTTTGAGCAAAAGCTTTTAACAGATTACCCATAAGGCAAGAGAGGAGTGCATAGAAAGAGAACTAGACTAGGACTCCAGAAACCCAGATTAAAGTTCAGGAATGCTTGCAATTATTATTCTAATTCCTAATGTTATTTTTAGTGACTTCCAAATCTTTTTTTCTGCATAAGCATATTCTCTTTCAGAGTACCTCAAGATAATGTGGAATATTATTTATCACTAATACAAATAGATAATCCCATAATTTATTTATGGCTTTACAGTTTTCAAAGAATTTTTATAACTATACAAACCTAAAAATGTCAAATCTTTTTTTGAAAGACACAGTGTTTATAAATCATATCAACTTAGTTGAACATACTTTTTATTTGGAAAAAAATCCAATCCAACATTGCAGAGATATTAACATAAAAGATAAAAAATATTTGTATTCCTTGTATTAGCCACTGTTTATAGTTTGGTGTACATTTCTCTGAGCTTTATTTTTCTAAACATGTACTTGTTGGGTGATATTTTTCCTTTTTAAACAAAGATAGAATAATATTACCCATGCTGTTTTACCACGTTTTTCATGTATCTTGAATATCTTCCCATGTTTACATTATGTCAGATCTACTCCATTTTTATATTATTTATTTATTTATTTTAAAGATTTTATTTATTTATTTGACACAGAGAGAGAGAGAGCGAGCACAAGTGGGGGGAGTGGCAGAGGCAGAAGGAGAAGCAGGCTCCCTGCAGAGCAGGGAGCCTGATGTGGGACTCCATCCCAGGACCCCCGGATCATGACCTGAGCCGAAGGCAGTCGCTTAACCAACTGAGCCACCCAGGTGCCCAAATCTACTCCATTTTTAAATTGCTGCACAGTATTCTATAGTTCATTCAATCACTTATTGTTCCCAATGTTTCTCTAATATGAACAATACTGCAAGAATATTCTCATGTCTTTGGAATTTCTGCAAGTACAGCTGAAGGATAAATTCCTGTTTGGGATAGTTGCATCAAGACATCCCAAATTGTCTTCCAGAAAATGTTATACCAACTGCCACTTCCATCAACAATGCATAATAAGATTTGACAAACTACTTGTTTTCTTATCTTCTTTTCTACGTATGTAAAATGAGGGAGCTGGTGCCTATGCATTTATATTCTAATTACTTAATTGTCTCCCACCATTGATGGCAATTTCCTAAGTTCAGGTACTATATGGTTTACTCAACATTAATTCCTTAGTGGGTAGCACATTGAGTGGCACGTAGTATGGCATCAATAAATATCTGTTAAATATTGAAGGCATCTGTGGATCTCTCCAGATCCCTTATTTTATGGCTTAATGATGATATGATATTGATGACATGTCATATTGATGACATGGCTTAATGATTATGTGATATTGATGACATTGTGTGCTTTCATGGATAGCTAAATTTGAAGTTTGAACTGCTGGAAATAAGTGATGAGGATGTGTGAGATAATGGAAATATATATATATATACACACACACACAGGATATATAGTATAGTATTTATATTATATATTATTTATATTATATATACTGTGTGTATATATACTATATATTATATATAATACTGTGTGTGTGTGTGTGTGTGTGTGTATTTCTCTGCCTTTTGCTCTAATGAGGTGATTCTTGGTGGGCTCCTGAAGGGGTTAGTCACCAAAAAGACCAAGCCTTGATTAGAAGCCTGGAAGTTTTAGCTCTATCGCCCATTCTCCAGAGAGGAGAGGGGGTGGAAGTAGAGTTAATGATCAATCATGCCTACATGATAAAGCTTAATAAACATATTTAAGTACAAATTAGAAGAGCTTCTGGGTTGGTGAGCAAGTGGAGGTGCTGGGAGAGTGGTCTTCTGGTAGAAAGCATGGAAGCTCTGTGCCCCTTCCCACATACCTTGCCCTATGCATCTCTTCCATCTGGATGTTCTTCTATATCTTTTATTATATCCTTTTATTATAAATTGGTAAACAGTAAATTTTTCCTGAGTTCTATGAGCTACTCTAGAAAATTAATTGAACCTGAGGTGGAGGTCGTGGGAACCTCTGATTTATAGTCAATAAGTCAAGCACAAGTGACAGACTGGACTTGCAATTGGCATCTGAAGTAGGGGGTGAGGGGCTGACGGGAGACAGTCTTGTCAAACTGAGGCCTTAGCCTATCTGATGCTATCTCCGGGTAGTGTCAGAATTGAGTTAAATTGTAGGACACCCACTGGTGTCACAAAATTTCTTGGTATGGGGAAAAAAGCCACACATTTGGTGACTGGAAGTGTCAGAAGTGACATGTTTGTAAAGGAGAGACACACAGGAGCAGTGAGTGTTTCCTACTCAGGATGGTTCCGAAATTCCTAAAGCTCTTTCATAGTCTCTTTCAATTGGAGAATATAGTAGGTTGAAACAAAACTGGCAGGGCGCCTGGGTGACTCAGTTGGTTAAGCATCTGCCTTCGGCTCAGGTCATGATCTCAGGGTCCTGGAACGGAACTCTGCGTTGGGCTCCCTGCTCAGAGGGGAGTCTCCCTCTCCCTCTCCCTCTGCCTGCCCCTCCCCCATGCTTGTACCCTCTCTCTTGCTCTCTTTCTCTCTATCTCAAATAAATAAAATTTAAAAAACTGTCCACTAATTCTTTTATGAATATAGGCTAAAGATCAAGAAATTACTATTGTGTCTCATCATGAGAGGAAGTAAATCAACTCTTATTCCAGAGGATCTTTAGACTGCTTCCTCTTCCTCTGATTAAATCTGAGATTATTTGGTCAATTAAACGAAATATTTCCAGACACTTATTATAAAGGCCTTAATAGAGCATCTTCTCCTCTCAGTGACAGTTTTTATTCTATGATAACTGTAATATATTGAGCTTTCATGAGAATTTCTAAGAGTATATGGCAGAAATACATGCCAGCAATTGTATTCTTTTAGCTGAGTATGGTGACAACTGTAAGAAGGGAATGATGTGTTATATTGTTAGATGAGATAAGTAATGGTGAAAACATTTTGTGACTTGGAGATACATACAGAGTATTTTACTCAACCTTCAGAGAAAATAGAAGATAGATGACACTGGAATCAGGTATCCTTGGTCCTGTCAGTTATCATCTCTGAATCAGAGTACACCCATTTCCTCATCTATAAGATGGGAATGCTTATGTTACCTGCTATTGAGGATTATTAGAGATTATAAGGAAAATCAACCCTTTTTCATCCTTAAGGTTGCAATGTGGTCATCACCTCCTCTGAGCAGCTATTCTTGATTCTCTTCTCTCACAACATCATGTAAAATGCCTTGCCCTACACCAGGACCCCACGCTACCACTGTATTTCTCATTGTATTGAAATTGCATCTGTATATGCCTGTCACTTCCACCAGACTGTAATATCCTTATAATCCCTTTATCTTCAACACTGAATAGGGTACCTGCTTATTCAGAGTATGAGCTCAGTAAATATTTGTTCGGTAAATGAATGATGTATTTCAAGTTCTTGCCTAGTACATAAAACATTGGAAATTCAATAATTTGTTCTTGACTTCTTTTATAAATTTGTGTCCCCAAAGTTTTATGAAGGAAAAGATGTATCTCTTACCCATGATACTTCAACTACTAAAATGCAGGGTTGGGACTATTTTTGGATTCATTCTAGGTTAATTAGATACCGTGTGAGAAGCATAGTTCATGGAAGGTTAAGATTTACCAAACTTGATGAATAACAGGATGAAAGTCACTTCAGACCTTTAGCCATAGCCTATGCACATACATCCAGAAAAAAATTAATTGACCCTTTTTCCATATTTTTTATAAATATATAACTTGGCAATGTGATTTAGATCATCAAAACAATGTGCTGGAGACATTTTTGCATCTGTCTCAGCTGTCTTATTTCATTGCATTACAGATGATGTTAATTCTGCTCTTAATTATGCTTAACATCATATATATGCAGCCCAGTGTTTGTCAGTTGGACATAACAAAAATGCTGTTGTTTACTCCCATCTTCCTTCTGCTTATCATTTGTTGACTTTTGAAAGCAGCTGGAGTTGTTCCATGTGAATGGAAACAATTACAAGGCTGTACAATAAATGCTTTCTCTCTAGAAATCATCTTATATCAACTGTGGTCTTTGCCTTTTAAAGCGTTTGTGTATGTTCTCATGCAAACTTTTAATCGATCTTTGCCATCCTCTCAGGATCAAAGAAATCTCCCCTTAGATTTAAAAAAAAAAAAAAGATTCACCTTAACTAGGATTTTCCAAAAACATGCATATTTCTTTTTTTTTTAAAAGATTTTATTTATTCATTTGAGACAGAGAGAGAAGGGGAGAGAGAGAGAGAGAAAGAGAGAATGAGCACAGGGCGGGGGGGGGGGGGGGGGGGAAGAGGCAGAGGGAGAGGGAAAGGGAGAGGCAGACTCCCCGCTGAGCCGGGAGCCCGAATGTGGGCCTCAATCCCAGGACCCGGAGATCACAACCTGAGCCGAAGGCAGACACTTTAACCATCTGAGCCACCCAGGCGCCCCAAAACATGCATATTTCATCCACTGAAGTAAGAACATCCATCTCCAAATTAGCTTTTATAGTCTGCTGAGTATGTGTTGATTCAGGTTTACATAAAAGATCATGCTAATATAATGACTGGGTATTTGTGGCTTAGGTTCTTGTACTTTCAACTATTACATGTGACTTAGGAGTTGGAAAGGGAGTAGCTTTTGGTTAGTATTTATTTTAAAAAGAACATTTCAGCTAGTTTGGCCAGAAAAGATGAATTTATTTTAAAAATGTTCTTTTAAATTTTTTTTCATTGGAAGATGAAAACTACAATTAGAGCATAAGTGTAATTATTGAGTTTTTTGGTAGCATGTGTGTTTTTTTCTAAGACTTGTAAGATTAAAATTCATGAAAAATATTTTTGGTGGCTATCAATACTTATTAAAAATAAACATAATTTCTGATAGCATTTTTATGTTTTTCTTAAGATTTTATTTTTAAGTAATCTCTACACCCAACATGGGGCTTGAACTTACAACCTTGAGATCAAGAATTGCATGCTCTATGGACTAAACCAGCCAGGTGCCCCTCTGATAGTAGTTTTATAAGTAAAATTTGAGTCATTGTAAAACATGAGTTATGCTTTAATAGTATTAATTAATAGCTATGCTTATTATGCAACTATTCTGTGTCAAGTACATTACATACATTATAATTATCTCATTTATTCCCTAGAACAATCCCATTTGAAGGATAAAAACTGGAAAGTTAAGGATTCTGTTCAAATTTAGTAAGTGGAAGAAGCAGGATTGGAAGCCATGTTTGCCTGTGCAAAGTTCTTGCTCTGTCTTTATCTGTTGATTCCATATACATTTCCTTCACCCATTTTGCCACCAGGGGAACTTAGGAGACAGAGCCAAATGAAAGCTCTAGCTAAGTATCCATAATATTCTGAACATTGCTGTCATCCTAAATCCTTGCTATCTTTTCCTTCTCAATAAATTTAACACACCAGGAAGAAATTTTTTTGGTTCACTTGGTTTCTTCCTCATTCGTCTCTCCTTTTGTTCTAGCAAATTCTTTTTTTTTTTTTTAAAGATTTTATTTATTTATTTGAGAGAGAGAACACATGAGAGGGGATAGGGTCAGAGGACGAAGCAGACCCCCCGCTGAGCAGGGAGCCCGATGTGGGACTCGATCCCGGGACTCCAGGATCATGACCTGAGCCGAAGGCAGTCACTTAACCAACTGAGCCACCCAGGCGCCCTTGTTCTAGCAAATTCTAAATGCTAGAAAGTCTCTTCCTTTAAAGGTGGTAAGAACAATGAAGTGCCACAATTCCTCCCTTTTTCCTCCTCTCTTACCTTCTGATCTTGCCTTCTTTGCCCACACAGACTGTTTGGAATGTAGTAAGTGCTCAATAAATGGCAGCTGATACTACTTTCTAGGCTCTGGGGCTCCTCCTGAAGGGATTTTTAATAATAATACTAGTAATCACAGCTAAATATTTATTGCACACTATGTGCCAGAATCTCTTTCTAGTACTTTAAATGCATGTGGCCTATTATTTGTCTATCTTTATCAAGCAAGGAAAAAGGTGAGGCTCAGAGAGTAAATTACTTGTCTAAGATAACATGGATAGCTGTTTGGCAATCATAGTTCCGGAGCTCAAATTTTCTGACTTCTAGTCCTTTATTGACTCATGTGGTTGTAGAAATGTGCTTCTCAAATCTCTTTCAAGAGAATCTAGTGTGAGGAACATAGTTGATGACAGATTCCAGCTGCCAACGTCTTCAGACCCGCTGTGGTGTTCATACTGAGACCATACTTCCTTCCCCTGGGTTGCCCCCAGACAATGACTGATCACAGTAGGAAAAATAGCACTGGCTTATTCCAAGAAGGGGAAAATGATTCAACATTAGCAACTCTGTTAATACAATTCACCTAGAGGAGAACAAATAAGAAAAATCATATAATTATACCAATGAAGTATTAGAAAAAAACTCAATAAACTAAGCACTGTATGGTCATGTTTTAAACTAATAGTTACCATCTAAGAGCCAGAATCATGTTTAATGAAATCACACTGGAAAAATTCCCATTAATTCAAGAGCAAAACCAGAGTGTCCATTGTCACTATTACTTTTCTTAAAATGGTTCTGAAGGTACTTGCTTAATGCAATGAGAAAGGAGAAGAAACGAGGCATATATATTTGAAAAGAAGATAAAATCATCATTATTTGCAAATCTTGTACTTGCTTACATGAATATGCAAAAGAATCAACTAAAAAATTATAACAAACAATACAAGGATTTATAAGTGGTGGAGTACAATAATAAACAGTAATCAACAGCTTTCATGAGTACAGACAATAATCAACTGGAAGATTTGATGGAAGAAAAGATGACATTTATAATAACAAAAAAAACCAATTTATAGAAATAAATTTAACTAGAAATATGCGAAATC
Organism: Phoca vitulina; assembly: GCF_004348235.1. NCBI lineage: Eukaryota > Metazoa > Chordata > Mammalia > Carnivora > Phocidae > Phoca > Phoca vitulina. The sequence goes on along the minus strand of NW_022589711.1, from coordinate 32,886,868 downwards.
TGTACAAACAAGGAACGTATACATTTTCTTTTCTTTTTTTTTTTTGAGAGTATACATTTTCTTAAATAGGAAGATTGAATATAAAGATGTCAGGTCTTTGTCATATAAGCGATAAACTTAATTCTATACCAATAAATACAATAAGGTCATTACTTATTCATTCATTTTTTTTTTTAACTGAAAGATCGATTCACATGGAAAATAGAAAAAATATTCAAAAAAATTCTGGGAAAAGAAGCCCTCTCATATCTTAAAACGTAGAATTATAGTAGTTATACTAATGTAATAATGCATGAATTGATATGCAGATAAATGAAATAGGCAAGAAAATCTGTAAGTAGACCCAAATATATATTAGATATTAGTATATGGCAAGAAGAGTGTAGCAAATGGTATCAGAAAAACTGGATAGTCATCTGGAAAATGAAATTATTTTTGGATACTTACCTCATTACTTACATCAAAGTTCCAAATGTTTCAAAGATTTAAATAGAAAAATTAAAATACAAGTATACTAGGGAAATATTATGTATATGTATACACACAGATGTGTATGTTACATGTATATCTGTGTGTGTAAATAGCTTTGAAGTTGGGAAAAATTTCTTGGGTTAATCCAAAACTAAGAAATCATAAATGAAAAGATAGATTTATTTGAACATACAAGGTTAAAATAAATTTTTTTTATTTATTTGACAGAGAGAGAGACAGCGAGAGAGGGAACACAAGTAGGGGGAGTGGGAGAGGGAGAAGCAGGCTTCCGGCTGAGCAGGGAGCCCGATGTGGAGCTCGATCCCAGGACCCCAGGATCATGACCTGAGCCGAAGGCAGATGCTTAACAACTGAGCCACCCAGGCACCCCTAAAATAAAATTTTCATGGCATTAAAATGCCATAAACAAAGGACAAACCACAAACGACATACCAGGGAAAATTATTTGTCTGCAATTCATGACATAGACCAAAGGATATGTTCCCTAGCATATACCAATAAGTATGGAAGAAAAATACCAATAATCCTAGAAAGAAATGAACAGTTTGTGTCATAGGGAATATAAATGGGTCTTATATGAAAATACATTCACTTTATACATAGTAAGAAAAATACTAATTTAAAAATTAAAAGTATAATGAAGTGCCATTTTCTCCTGTCAGTTTGGCAAAAATAAAAGAATTTTGATAGCATACTATATTGAAAGTGGTATGAGAAAATAGGCATTTAATATACTGTTCTTAGTTTGATGTAAACTTTACAAAAAGCTATTGAGCAATATTTTATCAAAATTACAAATGCACATATTCTTTGATCCTGCAATTCTACTGTAAGAATTTATCCACAGATATCCTAACCATGACTTAAATAACAAACATACAAGGATATTCATCATAACATTCTTTGAAACAGTAAAAAAAAAAAAAAAAGATTGAAAATAGCATAAATATCTCTATTAAGGGACTGGTTAAAAAATTATGTACATGTATGGTATGGGATACCATACAAACTTCATAATGAAGGAAGCTGTTCTGTAAGCATTGATTTCAGACAATTTCCAATATATAATGTTAAACAAGTAAGTGAAGAATGTTGTGTACACTAGGTAATTTTTCATCTTACACACGTATGCTTTTATAAGCCCTGAATATCTGTAAATTGATAAAGTTACTTCTAAGGAATGAAACTAGGAAACTAAAGGAAAGGAGGGGTGAAATAGACTAAATTTTTAATCCATAAATTTTTATTTGCATTTTTCACTGTGTGGTATATTGTATGTATGTTATATTAAACTACAGCACTAGCATACTCTTCAATTCAGTTAATCTTTTCTTGGTACCAAGACTTTCTCAATGGAGGTTGGAATGTTCATTTATATATGGCACAAGCTTTTGTCTTGTCCAAGTTTTTATCTTGGTAAGTTTGCTGACAGGCTTCTGGTGTAGACTGTTTCTGAAATAGGGAATGTGTGTGTATACTTACTGGGACATTGGTGACTTGACTTGCATTGGTGATGCTGGGGAATAAACCTAGAGAGTAACGGGAGGGTGAAACTACGAACTGCAGGGGGTGTGGTGGACATAGCTGCCAGACGTTGGGGTAAGAAGGTAAAACCTGCTAGCAACTTTCATCCCTTTTGTTAAAGTATTATTTTTTATTTTTTTAAATTTAAATTCAACTAATTAACATATAATGTATGATGATGATGATTAAAGTATTTATTTATTTGACAGAGAGAGAGAGAGAGAGCACAAGTGGAGGGGAGGGGCAGAGGGAGAGGGAGAAGAAGACTCCCCGCTGAGCAGGGAGCCCACCCATGGGGCTTTGGGGCTCGATCCCAGGATCCTGGGACCCAGCCCCAGCCAAAGGCAGACGCCCAACCGACTGAGCCACCCAGGCGCCCCCCTTTTATTAAAGTATTTATCTTGGGTGGAAAAAGTCCTTCTGGATATCTACTTTGTAACCTGCAGAAGTAGAAAATCATGCCAGAAAGTTAACCAGAGCCCAGAGTTCTCTCTAGGGAAGGAAAGTGGCTAAGAAAGCACCGCAGTAATTTAATGTTTATAAAGAATGGACTGAAATAGCTACAGTATATCAAAAGCAAATAACTGCTGAGGAAATTGGCATATTTTAATTTGGTTCAGACTATATTTTACATGTTCGGGGTGTACTGTAATGTACGAGTTTGTATGTAGAGCTTAAATGTATAATTAATATAGCTCTGAAGCTAGTTCTATCCACATAATTAAAATTTATCATGGAATTAGCTTTCAAATAGAGACTTTTTAACAAGTTATAGTCAATGCTATAAATTAGATTTTCTCTGATGAGCTCTGAATAAAGGACTATCGTTTATCTCAATGGTATTTTATTAGAGACATTTTAATTGCTGTGGCAGGTGAAAAGTACCATCCAGTATCTTGGCTAAACACTTTTGTTAATGAAATCATTTTTCCGACTAGCACTACTGGTTTAAGAATATTGTTTTACTGAAAACGAATTATTTTTTTTTTTTAGATTTTATTTATTTGAGAGAGAGAGAGAAGGGAATAAGAGAGAGAGAGAGCATGAGAGGGGGGAGGGTCAGAGGGAGAAGCAGACTCCCTACCAAGCAGAGAGCCCAATGTGGGACTCGATCCCGGGACTCCAGGATCATGACCTGAGCTGAAGGCAGTCGCTTAACCAACTGAGCCACCCAGGTGCCCTAAAAGTATTTTATAAACATAGTTCAGCTTCATGTTGAATACCAGGCAAATCCACTTTGTGGGGAGTTTATTCCATAAAGGAAAAGGGAATCTTTTAACATTTGCGAGGGAGATGATATACTATTTCTTGTAAGTGGAAGTCAAAAGGGGGAAATTCCAAATTTCCCTTTCAGTCATCTAAGAGTAAAGATCTGGGGGTTGATTGTTGATGATTAGATTATGGGTGTGGTGTTTTTGCTGCTTTGTAATTATTTGTATTTTTTCTTACAATACGTTTTTTTTTTAAATACAAAATTACAGAAATAAATAATTTAAAAATCTCCAATAATAATCCTTTCTTTAAGAGATGACTACTATGAACAATTTGGCATACTTTCTTCCAGAAATTTTCCACACAAATTATTTCTTTCTCCTTAAGACTGTGGGTCTATTGCCAACCATGTTTGAATTCTTCCTGCTCTGCCTGCTTCATTTTATCAAATTTGCCCACCCCTGCAGTTTCAATCACTGTGTTGGAATGACATATTATGTAAATGAAGCCAAAACTCCACGTTTCTGGGTCTAAGGACAGATTTCGTGCCAATGCATCTGTGCCTAAGAGCAGATTTTAGATTGTGTGCCTGTGCCCAAGTAGGGACTGGATGCCAGCTTCTTCCAAGTGTAGTGGAATACCCATCCCCACCTGGAGTGAGGCTGCTTCTGGTGGCTTCATTTCCTCTTCCCCAGACACAAGTATCTGGTGGAAGACAGCACTGAAGGGTGCTGTCTGTATCACCCTTCCTCACGTTTGGTTCAATGGATTAAGCAAGGTCTCTTCCTTCAATTTCGCCCTTGTCAAAATGATTACCGAATTTATTCCATCTTGGGTTGTATATTTCCCAGCTTTTAATGGATGATTTTTATGGTTTAGTATTTGACCACTAATTCAGTAGACACCAATGAGAACCTCTAGAAAGTGTTTTAGAAAGTGATCTTTATTCAATGTGATAGGTCATTTGGAGTAAATATCCACCCTTTAAAGAGGGGCTGAATTTAACAGTCTAAAAGCCATGCTCCATTTAGTGTGGGATTGAATTTTAACATATCAAATAGATTTACTAAAGCCTAATAAAATATTCCATGGAAATTAGAATATTAATTCCGAAAAACCTTGGGTCCAAATGCATCAGAAACTGTTAAATGTCTTACTGAATTTTGTCAACTTGCCCACCCCCCTTCATATGTCATCTTCAGAGTAGCAAAACAGAAAGTATACCTAGTTAGGGAGGCCAAATCTGTGCTTCTAAATTATTTTTCAAAGCTGTCTGTGAGGTTTCTTCTGCAGACAGAATTGGGGTAAAGAATTTTAAACACCAGCTTTTTAAATTTTCATGTTGGATATAGCTCCTATATTTTAAGCCATGTGAATTTGGTGTATATGTCAATATATGTAGACAATTTTTATATATTAACATTAATTGTGAAGACTTACTTTGCAATAGATACTTTATTAAGCATTTATATGGATCATATGATAAACTATAAGCACTGCTCAGTCTCATCAGTGTTTCATGAAAATGGGGGTGCTTGATCTCATACTGAGATCATACTGAGATCAAGCACCCCCATTTTCATGTAAGAATAGACAATGAAATATCAGCAAAGGATGATGGAGATGGCAAGACATTTGCTATGATGAATTCCTAATAATCCCCTTATAACACTTCAAGGACTAAACTTGCTGAGAACCTTCCATAAGCAGGGTCCAGACTTGTGGTTAAACCTCTTGTCTGATGAGACTTGCAGGGGTCTTGAAATATTATTGTCCTCATTTTATTGAGGAGGAAACGGAAGACCAGAGTAACTTGCTCATTCATGTGTGCATCCATTCCATCGTCATTCACTAAACACGGTCTATAGGCTTGACTCTCTATTGGATCCTGCGATCAAAAGCAAGTAAGTCATGGCTTACTCTAGTGTCCAAAATTTTAGACTTGTTTCTTTTAGTGGGAGAGGGAGTGGAAGAAGCACTGCTGTCATGGGATTGGGTTGAGACTTGAATCTACTTATGGTAGAATCCATAATTCACCGGAGCCCCCACTATGTATCAGGCATAGAACACAGAGTTCAGTTTACAGCCTAATTGAAGAGATAGTCAAGAAGGAAGCAAGCAAACAAATGAAGAAAAGATTATGAATTGTGATAATAAACAGGGTGAAGTGATAGAAGACTCGAGAACAGATTCAAATTAGACGGTTTCTCTGAGAAGATGTCATTGAAGAATGCTGAGGCCAAATGATAAGAAGGATCAAGCCAAGACTCAGGTGTGATCTGGTGTTGTGTTTAGGTTGTGATTGTGAAAAGTATAGTGGCCAGAACAAGAGGGGCCCCAAAACCATAGTGTGGAGTTGCAATTACATTTGAAGAGCAGTGAGAAATCATTAAGGGCTGTTTAGCAATGGGGAGTGGCAGTGTGTATTTTTAAAAGGCCATTCTGCCTGGTGAGTGGAGAATGTATCAGAAGGGAGCCAGCACGGGCATGGCACATGCAGGAGGAGGTTCTTTGCAAAGGTGAGAGATGTCAGTGACCATGCTGCAGAACAGTGCATGAGTTGAGATATTTTGGAAATCCATATACCAGGACTTGGTCCTGGAATGAAGGTGGAAAATGAGGAAAGTTATCAAGGATGGTACCCAGGTTTCTGACTTTGACACTGAATGGATGACAACGTTGGTGCATTTACTGATATGAGGAGAACTGGGGAGGTTGGAAGCAGGTTAGGATCTTCAGAGATCTAATACAATAAAAATCTCGTGTTGCCTCCTTCCTTTAAACATAATAAAAAATAAAAACAACAGTAAGTTATAACAAATGAAAAGCTGTCTTATTGATTCCTAACCCTGATGGCCACCTATATAGTTTTATTTAAAAAATATTACATATTCAGCGCTTTCTTTAAAAAATGTTTTGGAGGAGTTCCCCAGTTTTTTTGATGTTTTATCCACAAGCTTGTTCTTTTCGTTCAAGTACCAAGCCCTGGGAAAGATCAAGTTTTATTTTGGTATGGTGAGATGCATGTAAAAGTGCTAAGAGATGTCGACTAGGTTGTTGGATATACAACAGCAGAAGCTCAGGGGGTGGAATAGAGACATAAATTTGTGAGTTGTCAGCATATAGATGGTTTCAAAAGCTATGTAAACAGATGAGATCACACAAAGAAAATGTGTAAAGAGAAGAGAAGAGATCCAGTTGAATTTCTAACTTTTAGATGAGGAGCAGATGAAGGAGACTGAAATGAAGTGGCCAGACTGAGAGAAGATGATGTCAGGGAAGCTAAGAGGAGAGTGATTCAAGAATGAGACAGTATCTAGTGCTCTAAGTGCTTCTGAGTGGTCAAGTAAGATGATGTCAGAGAAGTGGATGTTATTGGTGACCTTAGCATGAAGGCATCTCGGGTTATTGTTGAGAATAAAGTAGATTGAGAAGGTAATGAAAGGTGAAGTAGTAGAAATGATGTATGTAGAAAATGTCTGTAATCTGTTTTACTGTGAAGGAGGAAAGAAAGTTGGTGTAGTAATTGGAGAGGATCATTGGATCAGGGGATGTTTTATTTGGTTTAGTTTTTAAGGATGAATGAGAGTAACACATCTTTGCATGAGAGGAATGATCCAGCAGGAGGATGGGTTAGTTGACGTAGAAGAGAGAAGGGATAACTGAAGGACCGAAGTTCTTGAGAGGATGAGAAAGGCTGGGATTCAGAGCAGGAAAGTTAAAGAATATGGGGACTTCCTGTTTAAGAATAGGCAGAAAATATCTTAAAATCTTCATCTTTTTGCTTTCTTAGCCACCATCCTTGTCTGAAATCTTTCCTTTGATCAGATCATACATGAGAAATAAGAATTTTATAGCATGACTAAAATACTGACAAATTGTAAAGAGTCAAAAGGGAAGACCTGAAGAAGAAAGGTCCAGAATTTAGGTCAGAAAGATGCCCCTGTAGAGCAATAATGAGCCTGAGCTGCTCCTCCTTCCTGAGACTGAAGGCTGAGAGGAGGTCCATGGGGAAGAGACTGGATGGGAGACCTCAGAGAATCATGTAGAAGAGGAACAGGTTAGAATTAGGAGACTGCTGAATATTCTCTGATAGCCAGCATCCAAGAGTTTTATGGAAGCCTAGAAGAGTAATAGCAGTGACTCACATTTATTAAGTACTTGCTATGTGGCAGGCATTGTTATAAGCGATTTTTACAATAACCAATCTAATCATGTTGTATAATCCCAATAACATATGAGGTAGGAAGAATTATTTCTCCATTTTATAAATGAAGAAACTGAGGTTTGGCACTTAGATAACTTTCCCAAAGCCACACAGCTTTAAGTGGGGGTCAGAGCTGGGCAGTCTGGTTTTAGAACCTCATTAATCACTATTAATCATTATTGCAAATGTGTGTAGACCATTTATTAACAGCAGAGGAAATCTCTACATGATGGCTAAGGGTTAACCACATTAGCCATTCCTCTTTTTACTGTAGGGTGAGGACTTTCCACCAAAAGTCACATATATATCTGGATGCTGAGGGACAGAAGGCACTAGGCAGATGATGTTCAGATTCTGGAAACGTAGGTTGATATTGCTTGGACCACTGGTAGGCTGAAAATACTCTAAACAAAACCTCTGCGTTAAGTTTCATTATATAGGATCTGAGCAATATCCTTTACTTCTCTAACTTTTTCTGGTTAATAATGCTGGCCCCAAAGGAGAAAGATAAGAAAGCTAAGGCTTTAGAGGAACCAGGCAAGGACATCTTGGAAGAGGGTATCAGCCAGCACTAGTCAAAGTCTAGATACTGAAGATGTGAGAGCAAAATGAACACAGTTCTTAATTGCAGCCTTGCTGGGTTTCAGAAAAAGAACTCTGCCATTGGCCTCTCAAGAGCTAGGCTGCTAGGATGTAGTGGACTTGGTACTTCCCCAGAGTAGATTGGGGACATTGTATTTTGTGGGGGTCAATAGGTAGATAAGGAGGGATAGGGATGAGAAAAGTGTATAGAATCTGTATTTTGAGGGTTGGGATCCTAGAATTAAATCAGGAAAGGGCAAATGGGTCCATGATCAAGACTTCCAGCCTCTTCCTGAGTAGTCCACACCTGGTTACAGCACTAGTGCTCTTACCTCCTGGGCTGGTAGAGCCCTATGTGGAGGTTACTGCAAATGCAGAAGGAGAACAGGCATTGGAGCTCTTTGGTCCTAACTAGCAGGTTATATGAAGATGGGAACAAATCTTCCAATGAGAAACAGAGACAGATTTATATAAAGTCAATGAAGTTAAAATTTCATGGTTTTTCATTCACATGCATTCCCGTCCCCGGATTGGTAGATTCTTCTCTGGAGATGCACAGAGCCCAGCCTGGGACCACTTCCCTAGCCTGATGGTGGTCCTGGGCTCTGGGTGCTGCCAGAGGGCTGTCAACACCGCCTCCACCTCTAGCAGGCCTCTAGCAACAACTCGTTCCCATGGACTGCATCCCAAGGAGAAGCCCTTAGAGTAAGATTTGTTCCTGGCTGGGGGCCACTATGACCAAGAACCCATCTAGAGGTAGGGAGGGTAAAAATGGGGGGTGGGATCAGGACCAAAGCCTTGACTTCTGGTGGAGCCGGACCAGCAGCTATGCAACAGCTGAAGTCTGAGGCCAGGTCACATGAGATCAAAAGGCTAGAGTTCCCTCAAGGGTTTGCCCACGGGTAAGAAGCATCATCTGACAAACTGTGGATGAAGGTAGACATGAAGCATTAACTCAAACAAGCTGTGAAGCTGAAAGGATATTTACAAAATTATAAAATTTAAAAACCAAATTTTTATCAATCCTGTCATAGAAAGATCTACACTTTTTGTTCCTGCTATAGAAATCGATATTATAAAATTGCCATAGGAAGAGGTGATCAAATAGAACAAACCCCAGAAAGGTAGAAAAAAATATTATAGGGGTGTGTTGGATAGTTAATAATAGTAGAGATACATTATGATTTTCTGGATTTTATGATACTCTCAGTGTTTTAGTTATCTGTTGCTATAAAACAGATCACCTCACAATGTGCTGACTTAGAACAACAAAAAACCATAGACTACTAATTTCCTCCTAAATCTTCCATTTGGGCAGGGCTCAGGAGAAAATAGCTTTTCTGTGTTTCAGGTGGGGTGGTTCAGATGGGCTTGGAGAGTCCATTTCTATGAAGGTTCAACTCAGTGGCCCAGCAAGTTGGTTCTGGCTGTTGGTTGACTGCTCTTCTGGAACTGTTCAACCAGCAGCCTGTTTCTGTCCTCATGGGCCTCTTGGGCCTACTTGTGAGATATCCCCTCTTGGGGATACAACATGGTGGGTGGGTAGGTTCTAAGAATAAGTTTTCTAAGAGGCCCGAGTGAAAGTGCAGGGCATCTGATGAGATCTAATTGTGCAAGTCCTCAAATGTCACCTCCACTACAGTGAATTGGGCATCAAGACATTAAAACCAGTGCACATTTAAGGGAATGGAACTAGATTTCACCTCTCAATGGGAAGAGTAGCAAAGAAATTGGACCATCTTTGTTTTACCATAGTCAGCTTTTTGAACTTTTTAATTCACTGTGATTTTTTTCTCATTCTAAATAAGTACTCCCTTTCATATTTGATTTTGCATATGAATTTTTAAATATTCCTCTTAGGGGCTCCTGGGTGGCTCAGTCCGTTAAGCGTCTGCCTTCAGCTAAAGTCATGATTTTAGGGTCCTGGGATCAAGCCCCAAGTCAAGCTCCCTGCTCAGTGGGGAGCCTGTTTCTCCTTCTCTCTCTGCCCCCACCTTCCTCCCCCCACCCCTGTTCATGTGCTTTCTCTCTCACTCTCTCTCTCAAATAAATAAAATCTTTAAAAAAATTCCTCTTAAAGAGAGCCCCCAAATTGAATAAGGTTGAACCCCCTAAAAACCTGAATCCAAGCCTAAGGGGAATTATTGATGCCATCCCACAAAGCAGAGGTAGACGATTTTGAGCCTGTGTGACTTAAGTTAGAGAATTACTATCTTGGTTTTTTGTCTGTTTTTAAGTTTTTAAAGATTTATTTATTTATTTTAGAGAAAGAGAGAGAGCTTGAGCAGGGATAAGGGCAGAGGGAGGGACAGAGGAAGAGGGAGATAAGCAGAGCCCCCCCCCCCCACCACCACCAATGAGCAGGGAGCCTGGAGCTCAATCCCATGACCCTGAGATCATGACCTGAGCCGAAATCAAGAGTCGGACACTTAACTGAGCCACCAGGTGCCCCTTTGTTTTTAATTTTAGACTAGATTTTTTTCTCAGTGGCCTGGGTTCATTTAGAAGGTAGATAATCTAGAATTATAGGCACCAATCTAGGAGGCCTGCTGCGTGTGTCATTACTTATGAGAATGAATTCCAATTTTTTTAAAAGATGTTATGTATTTATTTGACAGAGAGAGACACGGCAAGAGAGGGAACACAAGCAGGGGGAGTGGGAGAGGGAGACGCAGGCTTTCCGCTGAGCAGGGAGCCCGATGCGGGACTCAATCCCAGGACCCTGGGATCATGACCCGAGCCGAAGGCAGACGCTTAACGACTGAGCCACGCAGGCGCCCCTGAATTCCTATTTTTTATGGAGGCAAGTCAGTACTGTCAGCAGCAGACACACCTTGTATATTTAGATATACTTTTCTATTCATATTTATTTGTTGCTATTTAAAAAAAAAAAAAAAGATAGTGGGCATGTTGGCCAAACAGAAATATATGCCATAACTCTTGCTCTTCTAATTAGAGTTGCATCCATAGTATTTCCTAAATTAAAGCCCAGAATTTGGATTTTGCAGATGTCCTAGTACCTAATGAGGGGAAAGAGAAAATAGACAGGAGCAATTTTTGTCCTTTGAGTAAGAAATATGTTGTGTTCAGAGTTACAATAAAGAATAGAATAAAAATGATCCACACACTTTTCAGAAGCCTTCTAGATAGGTTGTAAGGTGTGAAATTAAGCACATATGTGAATGTATTAAAGTTCTTCACCGACAACATTGGGTATGGGTCCTCCATGGGTTTGAAAGCAATCTGGCAGAGTATAATTCCATGGATTACAGCATTCCGTGTAAGTGCATTAAAATAAACCAGTAACCTGCTCCTGAACTGTGTGCAGGAAGACATTGGAGGACACACCTAGACTTGAGAAGTAAGAATGATCAGAATCTATGGCTGAGGTGGGCCAAGAAAAAAATTGACTTCATCTGCCCTGTGTTTGAAAAGGGGGCGGAGTATTAATTTGAAAATATGCCCAAAAGTGTTTCCAGGGCTTCTGCCAGTTTTCAGTGTTTAATGGAGAAGGTAATTGGGGAATATAAATTACCTAGAGACATTTATCTATTTAGGTGACATAATCAATTTTGGCAGGCTTCTGGAAAAGCCAGAGCAAAGACTTCTTAAAGTTAAGGAAGGGCAGGTTTGATGATGTTCCCTGATGAATATTAGTGCTGACAAAACTTCATGAATTATGATGGGCAAGAAGTGACACAGCATGGCGTGCACGAATGTTCCTGGAGAATCACCCCAGTGACGTCAAATTAACATTGTTCTTTGACGTTAGGGATGACCACAAGACACTGTGAAGAGTATTCCCTGATTGCTAAGCCATTAACAACTGACGGTTTACCCCATCAAGAAAGGTTCAAGGCAGGGAAAGCCTTGGGTCGCCCAGCATGTGGCCCTGTGGCCTCTACAGTTTTTCAGGGATTACCAGTTGAAAGCCTGTGACCAGGCAGTCACAGAAACCGAACTTGGCTTTCGCTCCCCCTGCTATGCCTTTATTACCTGTACAGATGTCAAGTCTAGGTTTAGGAGCTGTTCTGCCCAAAGAGAGGAAACAAGCCTGCAGTGTTCACCAGCCATTGTCTGTTGGGTTGCAACCGGATATATACACTCACACATTACTGTTTTTCTGGCCCTAAAATGGACCATTACTGACAGATTTCAGGGATATGTAAATGGGGTGGCTTTTAAGGTATGGACCATTAGCAATATGCTCATTCAGGCCAAACTAGACTCCCTGGTGGGTGGTTGATCTAGCTGACATATTCCAATGTTTATTATAAATCAGGCCTCACCATCAAGATATGTGGATGCTCATTTCCAAAGACACTTTATATAGGATGACAAAAGCATTGCTTAGAAAGAGCCAAAGCAATTTACAACTCAGAAGGGGCTGGAAGTCCTCTTAAAGGTGTTATGGCCAAAATTTGGGTGGCTCTTCCCTTTCTCCAATAATTCAATGTCTAAGGCAAAGCTTCATTACCTTGTTTAAGGCAGGCAGGGTGGAGAAAAGCACCAAGTGCTTCTACTTCATCTCTGAGGGTCTTAACGTTTTTTGCGAGCCTGGGGCAGAGAAGAACTGTATATGGGGAGCTGTACTGAGCACTGACAGCAGTGCTCTATCCAAGGGTCACCAAGACAAGTGGGGGTTTTGTTTGTTCTTTAAACAATGTTTCTTATTCCAGAGGTAGTATGTTTGTGTTGCAGAAATTTAATATAGGCAGGCAAAAATGAAAACTTCACATTCCATCCTCCAGAGATCCCTTTGTAATACTGTAGTGCCTGTTCGTTTGGAAATTTCTCTGTGTATAAAATGTATATATAGGGCGCCTGGGTGGCTCAGATGGTTAAGTGTCTGCCTTCGGCTCAGGTCATGATCCCAGGGTCTTGGGATCGAGCCCCACATCGGGCTCCTGGCTTGGCGGGGAGCCTGCTTCTCCCTCTCCCTCTGCCTCTCCCCTGCTCATGCTCTCTCTCTCTCTCTCTCTGTGTGTCTCAAATGAATAAATAAAATCTTTAAAAAAATAAAAATAAAATGTATATATAGGGGCACCTGAGTGGCTCAGTTGGTTGAGCATCTGCCTTTGGCTCAGGTCATGATCCCGGGGTCCTGGGATTGAGTCCTACATCAGAGTCCTCGCCCAGCGGGGACTTCTCCCTCTCCTGCCCCACTCCCTCCTTGTGCTCTCTGACAAATAAATAAATAAAATCTTTAAAAAAAAAAAAAATATATATATATATATACACTCATATACATATACATAGAATATATACATACATAAAATATACTCATACTGTAAACCTGCTTTTTACAATATTTTATTTAGAAATAATTTCAACCTTACAGGAAAGTTGCAAAAATAAAGATATTACAAATAACACTGATACACCCTTTACCCAGATTCACCTACTGTTAATTTTTTATCCCGTTTGCTTTATAATTTGTACTATCTATCCATCTATCTAGACCCTCTTTCCCCACTCCCTGAACCACTTGAGGGTAAGCTTCGCACAGCATGGTCCTTTGTCTTTAAATACTTCCGAGTGTATTTTCTAAGATTGTTCCTTGGTTTGAAGAGGTCTAGATGGTAGGTGACTTGGATTATTGGGAAAGGAAAGTACTTTAGAACTAATGTAGACTCGAGATAAAATGCCAGAAAATATTAAATCCAAAAGCAAGACTTGCACTCGTTGTATCCAGCAAAGAACCAGCCCATTCCGGCTGCTTAACTGGAGGCAATTCAAAGCAGAAGCCACTGAAATCGGTGTGCATGGATTTTTCTGACCTTGGACCCTGGTACTTGTAATTTGATCTGGTTACCTGTTTTTTACAGGCTACCTTAAGTGGGAACAGATATATCATAAACATGAGTGTTTAAAGTCCAGGAAGTTTTAACTTCCTCCTAAAAACAAACCTGTTTGTTTTCCAGCTTCTAGACAAGGTGAGATATCTAGAAAGCTTGTTTGGAAAGAAAGAGGAAGGGCAAATTTACTTTGAGTGGTGAAAGGAGGGAGGGAGGGGGGAGGGAGGAAGGAAAGGATGGGTGAGTGATGAGATAACAAAAGATATATATACAAATTTTCTAATTTTTCTTAAACCAGTTTTATTTTATTCATTATTACTTTGAAAGATTTTATTTATTTATTTGACAGAGAGAGACACAGAGAGAGAGGGAACACAAGCAGGGGGAGTGGAAGAGGGAGAAGCAGGCTTCCCGCAGAGCAGGGAACCTGATGTGGGGCTCGATCCCAGGACTCTGGGATCATGACCTGAGCTGAAGGTAGACGCTTAACGACTGAGCCACCCCAGCACCCCTAAATCAGTTTTGTTTTAAAGATTTTATTTGTTTATTTGAGAGAGAGAGAGCACAAGAGGGGGTAGGGTCAGAGGGAGAAGCAGACTTCCTGCTGAGCAGGGAGCCCGATCCTGGGACTCCGGGATCATGACCTGAGCCGAAGGCAGTTGCTTAACCAACTGAGCCACCCAGGTGCCCATTAAATCAGTTTTTATAGTGTGGCTTTATTTTCTAATTTCAAACACTGTGACTTCCCAAAAAGTCAGTTTCACAAAAGTAAATTAATAATTCTTAAGCCGAATGGAAATGACTTTTGATTATCTACACTCCTGTTCATCTCTGATAGTGCCAATAATCAGAAACTACAGAATGAAAGCAGGCTTAGATTCTCCAGCTACAGAAAATAAGACCAAGGAAAATGCAGCATATCAATTAAGGTCTCGTGCTAAATCAGTAGTAAAGCTAGGAATAAAATGTTCATGTTCTAACTTCTGTCAGGGTCACTAATTTTCACTGTTTTTCTAATGAGCACTGATTATTATAAAAATATAGAAGTTCCACTTTTTCCCAATGCTGAGCATGCTGCTGGCGACATTGTATTCGATGTATCACTGGTGCTAGAAATGAAAAAGTCCCATTAGGTCATCTTGTCCACTTCCTGGGGACATGACTGTGTCTATTCAACTGCAATGGCTCTGCTGATGAAAATTTCATTGTGGGTTGAGAACTGATTGCAGTGGGGATTAGGCTGAATGAGAAGATGGAATGGGCTTATTGAAAAAAAGGAAAAAAAGAGCAGAAGCAGATTGGGAAAACACCAGAGTAGAGCACTTGTTGGATCACAGCACTGTAACTGTCAGAGGTCGTAATTCATCCATGAACAAGACTGTTGAGTTTATGCTAAATAAAAATGAAAAATATTGCATATCTTCCTTAGGAAGACCCTTGAACAGAGCCAAGTTCCTGGCAGTCCCTGAAATCAGTTCTCTTTGGTTTTATTCTCAGAGCTGAATTTCCAATCAGGATGGAAAGAAAAAGGTCTAGTGGAAAATGGATTTTCCCCTAACACATAAGGGAATTTGGCTCCCTGATGTTTGTGCGGCTTTCCATGACCTCAACCTGATACTTGTCTTCTGCATTTGTAACCCACTGGACCATTAGAAAAGACACATTATGAGTGTCCCTAACAATCTGAGGGAAACCCCTCCGGCTTGACTTCTTAGCCTCACCGGATCGCAGTCCCTGTTTTGTTACCTCATTGGCTTTAACTCCTATGCGCCCCACCCCAACTCTACTCCAACTCTGTTGGCCTCCTTACTGTTTCTCAAGCATGACAGGGACTCTCCCACCTCTAGGACGTTGTACCTGCCATTCCCTCTGCCTGAATTGCTTTTTCTCCAGTACAGGCATGACATCCTTCGGGTCATCTCAGTAAGGCCATTCTGGGAAATCCTGTCTAACATTTTAGTTCCTCTGTAATACCTATACTCCCTGCTTCCTGTGTTATTTTTTTCTCTTTAGTACTTATCTAACACGGAATATGTAACTTATTTATATTATTATCCACTACCCACTTCCACACCAGAATATAAACCTCATGAAAATAGGAGTTTTTATCTTTTAATTTTGGTTCCATTTCCCAGAACCTGGAAGAGTGACTGACACATGGAAGGTATTCAATACATACTTTATTGGATGGATGGATGGTTGGATGGATGGAGTGGGTTTCTGAGGCAAGGACTTTATTGGGACTTCCATAGCTGAAAGGACTTTCTAACATTAACTCAGGGAATTTCCATATCTCACCTCCACCACTCACAGCCTAGACTTAACAAGATCAGAAAAACCTTTGCAGAAAAATTCAATTAGAAATCTGAAGGAAAACATGCACCTAAAGAAACAAGTACTGATTGAGAATGTTAGAGTTTAGATTTAGGGGTCTGACAAGACAGAGAGACCTCAAGTCTCAAAATTTGGTCAAAAAAAAAGTAATCTACAAAATTTGAGTTTTTATAAGTAGAGACCCCATGTTAGATTTTTATTTCAAAGATTTACTTATTTATTTGAGAGAAAGAGAGAGAGAGAACATGAGCAGGGGGAGAGGGAGAGAATCTCAAGCAGATTCTCCACTGAGCACAGAGCCCGTCATGGGGCTCCATCCCACAACCCTGAGATTATGACCTGAGCCGAAATCAAGAGTGGGCCCTTAACTGACTGAGCCACTCAGGCACTCCTAGATTTTTATTTCAGATCCTTTCTAATAATGAGCAGAATGAGAAGTGTGAGGACAATCTATTAACTTCCCTAACATTTATTTGTTTAATGTATTTTTACATCCAGACATAAATAAGGTATTATTACATCCAGCCATATTGAGTGAGCTAAACCACGTTTGTTTCTTA
Source organism: Phoca vitulina (assembly GCF_004348235.1). Classification (NCBI taxonomy): domain Eukaryota; kingdom Metazoa; phylum Chordata; class Mammalia; order Carnivora; family Phocidae; genus Phoca; species Phoca vitulina. The sequence continues at coordinate 32,870,159 of NW_022589711.1, read as the reverse complement.
GGAGTTTCAAGCTCTAGAAAATTATCTATTCATCTGTTTTCTTTATGATTTGTATGAATCCATTGATTATTAGCTAAAACAAAAGGGTAACTTGTGCAATTTTTTTAAAAGATTTATTTATTTATTTATCTTTGAGAGAGAGAGAATGCAGCTTGAGGGGAAGGTAGAGCGGGAAGGAGAGGGAGAAAAATCCCAAGCAGGCTCCCTGCTGAGCACAGAGCCCAACTCAGGGCTTTATCCCATGACCCTGAGATCATGACCTGAGCCAAAACCAAGAGTCAGATGCTCAACCCACTGAGCCACCCAGGCACCCCTAACTTATGCAATTTTAGTAAAAGGAAAGGATCAACTAAGTTTGTTGGATACTTCCTCAGATGTCTTCTGTGAGAACTTGTATCTTGGTACATTGAGATGAATCAATAGCTTCTGTCCCTTGAGATATTGCCTAACACAGCAGCATGGGAATCTGACTATTTTGTGAAATAGTGAACTAATTTTTTTTTAGAGAGGGTGGGGGAAGGGTAGAGGGAGAAGGAGAGAATCTCAAGCAGACTCCACACCAAGTGCAGAGCCCGACTTGGGGCTCGATCTCATGACTCTGAAATCATGACCTGAGCTGAAATCGAGTTGGACACTTAACTGAGCCACCCAGGTGCCCCTGTGAACTAATTTTCTTATAGAGGTATGGACATCTGAAGTCACCGAGTCTAATCTACTCCTTTTACAGGTGAGACCCATGGAGGTTAAGTGATTTGTCTAACATCACAGGACAGATAGTTACTAGTGGAACTTAACTAGAACCTGCCTCTGGATCCATTTCTCCTACTGCATCCCTCTTTTAGATAATGCCATGACCATCCACCAAGATGGACTCATGAACTCCATCCTCCTTAGCCATTGGGAGGTCAAGTCTATTAATTCTACCTCGGAGCTGTCTTCTGAACTGGTCACATCCTTTTCATCCTTATTGCTTCCACTGTCTCCTAACCTTTTGTCATTTCTCACCTGGATTCTAGCTATAGTTTTCTAAATGATTTCCTTGCCACATTCTCCTCTCTCTAATCCACCCTTCCATCATACAGCTTCCAAAGAAGCAATTATGATCATGTCTCTTTTATAAGTAAAGACATCCAAATCCCTTCATATAGCACCCCAAACCTAATCAATCTGCTTCCAGAATACCTATCTATCTTTATTATTTATTTATTTATTTTTAAAGATTTTATTTATTTGTCAGAGAGAGAGAGAGAGAGCACAAGCAGGGGGAGTGGAAGGCAGAGGGAGAAGCAGGCTTCCCGCTGAGCAAGAAACCGGATGTGGGACTCGATCCCAGGACCCTGGGGTCATGACCTGAGCCAAAGGCAGATGCTTAACCAACTGAGCCACCCAGGCGTCCCTCTATCTTTATTTTTACCATGTTCCTTATTCACCCCATTATAACATTTTAAAATATTTAAAACATATCATTTAAAAAATCTGTATGTCTTTAGGATTAAATTTGGATTTATGGGAAAGGAAAAATGTCATAAGTGACCCACATGAAATAGAAATTTAATGTCTTTCACATAAAAGAAGTCAAGAGATGGGCAGTGCAAGGATGGTGTGGCAGCCCTGCAGTTACCTCAGCCCCACACTCCTCTATCTTCTGTTTTACTACCAATACATGGCCTCCATCCTTCTTAGGTACACCTCATGACCTAAGGTGGCTTCTAGAGCTTCTAGAGCTCTCACCATCGCATTAGAGTTCCAGGCTGACATGGAGAGGAAGAAGAAAAATACTTATTGCTTTTCTCTTAAGGAAACTTTTCGGAAGTCTCACATCATCTACACACATCTCATTGTATAGAACTTGGTCCCATTGCCATGCAGAACTGCTGGGGAAGCTGCAAAATGTAGATTTTGAGCTGGCTTTATTGCCAATTCCCCATAAATACAAAGTTTCTGATAGAAAAGAAGAGTCCAACTCACAGCTTTAAAAGCCAGCTAAAATGCTTTTCTTTTTCCATTAACTTTCCCACTCAGAGGAAGCTTTTCCTCCCATGCTTACCAAACATTTGGTATGTACCTCATACATGTGAGAAATGTATGTATTTAAACTTCTGTTTCCCTTACCATAGGAAGCCTTTATAAGTAGTCTTATAGAAGTTGACATCTACTTTATAAGTGGTCTTTATAAAAATTGGCACTTTTTATCTTGGCACCTAACACATAGTAAGCCTTTGATAAATGTTTGTTGAATAATTGCATGTTTGAGCGTATAAATAAACCATGCTTCTGAGCTCCTGGAGTGAATGGCAGTTCAGGCCCATGATAAATCTAGGCCTTGTTTTTGGGTCGGTGCTGAAGACCTGAGGCTGGCGAAACCCCACACTCAGGGTCTCTCTGTATGGTTGTGCTGGTTGTTCACTGCATTAACAACCAAAGGGATGACCGAGGTCTGAAATCCAGCCCTTGGTCTCTATCCCAGATTAGGTACCCTGGAGAAGGGCTGCATCCTCCTAGAGGGGACACTTTATTTGGACAGAGTCACCCTGTGGTCACTCACTGGGCTGCCCATGGTGCTATATCTAAGAGGCTTTGGAGGCCCTTCACTGGGGTGCGGTGCTTCACCTGGCCCTTCTGTGGGCTGCAGAGCTGCGGGAAAGCACAGGGCAAAGGACAGCCTGCTGAGCTTCCGAAGCCGGAGACTGAGAACCTCATTTCATCTCCTCTTCTCTCAATCTTGCCCTCATTGAAGCACAACCTTATTTACATTTCAACTTCCAGAACACAAGTACTTCCACCACTAAAGGGCAGGATTATAACCGCTATTTGGGGAGCCAGAAATTTAATTCAAAAGGGAAAAAAGCATCTGAAGATACACAGAGTAATTGGACTGAGGCTGTACACGGTTCCATTCGGAACTCTTAACTCAGAGGCATGAAGGGCAGCCGGAGAACCTGGAGACTGAGAGGCAAATGTGGAGGGCCTCAGGATCCCACACGGTGCGCACATTGACCAGCCTGTGGTCCAGGGAGAAGACAGGGCCTTCTGCATTTTCTGCATCTGCTTCTCTGGTGTTCCCAACACCACTGTGAGTCACAGATTGTGCCAGTGGGGTGGTGGAGTTCTGTGGGCTCCTGGCCTCCAGAAAGCTGTCCCCTCCTGTAAGGTTACCGCAGGGATCCTCTGAGCTGTGATGCTTGGGACTGTTTTTCCCATCAACACCTGAAGGAGATCTTCCTGGGTTCCTCTCTGGACACTGCACATTGTAAAATGTGATGAGGATCAGAGTTCTTTATTCCCGGCACCTTCCTGTCTAGGCGGCGGACCAATTTCCTTTCCTCCAGATGGTTCTCACAAGCCAGCCAAAGGAGGCACTGCCGGCCATCTGCTTCCTGTTGCCTCTTCAAGCTGGCTGGCCAGCAACGCTAGCTGTGGGTCTAGGCTGCCCCCTCTGGCCTTGCAGCTTGCCACGTGAGGCATGAGAGGGCAGGGGCCACGCTGAACTCTGCGTTTGACACTCACGAGGCAGGAAAGCTTGCTTCCAAACCAACGCCAGCCAGCTTCCCTGATGGCAGACGTAAAAGGATGCCTGCCCTGGGACTTCCTGTGACAGTGGTACCCCCGCTGACTTAATGTGGGACTGAGGAGGGTGGCTTTGGGGAGGGCAAAGGCAGTGTTTGTGGTCAACAGACAGGGCAGCATGGAACCTAATTCTGAACCCCAGATAAGTAAAATAATTCAATCATAATTTCCACTTTCCCCTCCCAGTTTTGTTTTGATTTCTGTTCTTTCTAATGAGATATTTATTTATTTATAATGACAAAATAAATATCTACTCATTATAGAAAATCTGTAAAGTACAGCTGGAGATTTTAAAAAATCGTCTATAATCCCATGAACCATAGCAATAACTACTATCTATTTTGTTGAATAGCTGTTGTTGTTTTTTCTTCTTAGCAAAGTGGAGTTCACATTCTATATACGATTTTCCTATTTTAGTTTTGTGGCTTAGTGTTTCAGTGTAAAAATTTTAAAGTTTAACAAATAAAAATTAAAATTTTTTTGTTGTCTAACATTACAGTGCATGGTAATAGCTTACTTAACCATGCTGTAATTGCTGAACAGTAAGATTTCTCCAATGTTTGCTAGTTTAAATAATTCTATAATGAACATCTTTGTGCACAAAACTTATTTCTTATTTTTGTATCTTAGATTTTTGTCTTTAGGATCATTTCCTTGAGATAGAATGACTGTGCCAATTTTAAGGAAAATTTACTGTGTTGCCCAATTGCTTAAAAAAATATGAGCGCCAGTTTCAGAGTTTCTTCAACAATAGATATTTTCTTTCTTTTTGAAATTTCAGCTGATCTGGTGCATTTTCCCATCTCAAAACCATAAGTATTAAAAGCTAGCAATGGATAGAAGCACCAAACCTGCTTTGCTGCACCAGAACTTCATTTTACCATGTTCCAAAGCAATGGATCTAGGAGTACCATCTAAGCGCTGACTCAGAAGTAGGGATGTGTTGTGAGTCACGGTGCTTGAAGGGGCTCTGCGATGCTCAAAGCCCCAGTGAGGTGCTCCTCATTGAACAGTACTTTCTCATTGGCTCACCTCCATTAGCTGGCTCTGTGGCAGTCATTGACAGCCCTAGGTCTTTAATGGCTCCTTCCCGACGCCAGGTGGCCCCACCTATAGGGAACAGCATGAGTGCTCTGCAGAGTGGTGAGTTGGCGCCAAGTTGGGCATGGTGGTTGGCTCTCTGAATAGAAGTTCAGCAGGAGAGCTGGAGCCCTCCTAGGAAGCCAGGCTGCTTCAGAGGCACTGGGGTGAGAGGCTGGTACACCTGGCTTCTCTGGACTTAAGTCGATGGGCTGAAGTGCTCAATGGGTGATGATGTATAATCGTGTTATCCTATTGTTATCTATCCATTGATACCTTCAATTCCATTTCTTTAATTCTATCTTTGCTGAGCCTCTAAAATCTCCCACTAATTAGTACAGCTTTTCCATCACTACCTCTGTTCAAATTTGTGCCCCTTCTCCTCCTCTCTGACAAACCAAATCTTTCTTATCTTCCCAGGGCAACTCCAATCCCATCTTAGGTAATGTAGCCCAGTAATTCAGGACTGCCTTTGTCTCCCCATTTTCTATGTCTCCACAGCTTTACAAATTATTATTGAGGCCAAACGTTTTGGCATTTGATCACCTACCATCTTGTATTTTCTTCTGATTTGTCTATATAGGCAAGTCTTATGGCCTCGAAAATATGGCAGTTTTTTAGAAGAGAAATCTGAATCTTTGTTTTATATTTCTAGTTTATCTTGGCATACTCAAGCTAGGATTTGTTGGACTGACATCCTTATTACCTCCCTACCTCTTACCCCAATTACCAAGTCAAAATTTACATACCTGAAATCTGTCCCGCTTTGTCGACCCCCACTGCAAATCTAACTGGTCTACTCATATATCCTGGACCTCAACCGATCTTCTTCTACAACCAGTGATCTTTGCAAACTCTCATTTTGATCATGTCATACCCTACACTTCTATACAACCTATTTAAACCTGTTAATAATGGCTCCTCTTCCTTTTTCTTTTGAAATTTATTATTATGGTAAAAATATATATAACATAAAATTTGTCATTTTAACCATTTTTAAGTGTAAAATTCAGGGAAATTAAGTACATTAATGCCATATAGCCACTTTTTCCAATTTTTTTTCATCATCCCAAATAGAAATTCTATAACTATTAAGCAGTAATTCCTCATTTTCCCTCTCCAGTACCTGGTAATGTCTAATCTATTTTCTTTCTCTATGAATGTGCCTATTTTAGGTATTTGATATAGGTGGAATCATACAATATTTGTCCCTTTGTGTCTGGCTTTTTTTACTTAGCATAATGTTTCTGAGGTTCATCCATGTTGTAGTATGTATCAGAATTTCATTATTTTTTAGGGCTGAATAATATGCCACTGTACGGATATACCACATATTGTTGATTCATTCACCTGTTGATGGACACTTGGTTTGTTTCCACCTTTGGACTATTGTGAATAATGCTGTCATGAAAATTGGCATACAACTATCTGTTGGAGTCCCTGTTTTCAATTCTTTTGCCTTCCTTTTAATTTACTTTTTAAAAACCAATGTCGTAACCTGGCCTGTAAGAGTGGCCCCTCCTATGTCCCATGGCCAGCATCCTCTGCTCTCACTTTTATTTGGAGTCCACATACCTGCATGGTTTCTTCTTGCATCAATGCCTTGGTCCATTGCCTGCAACCCTCTCCCCTCCTGCATTTTACCAGTTATCTCATTCTTGCCCTTCAGACCTTCACTCACTTTTTTTTTTTTAAATCTCAAGGAAGGCTTTGCTGATTCACCTGAGTCCAATGCTCCTATAATAGGGTCTCAGAACACTCCTATTTTTCTTTAGTAGACCTTGTAACATTTCACATTTTTTCGTATTTTTCTTTTCCAGAAGTTCAAAAAATTTTCATGGACAGAGTTCATCAGGGTTTTAACTCATCCTTGAATTCCTGATGCCTACCACTGGTGAATGGCACTTGCTAGATACTAAGTAAATATTTATTAAAGGATGGAATAAATATATATATTTTTCTAAATCTCTCATAGATCTTATAATAGTCCTTGGCACATATCATAGATTCAATAATATTTGGCTTTCTCAAAATTCAAATTAGCCAACATCCATTTTATTTTGAAAGAATAGGATGTTGACCATCAAAAGAAGAAAAACACAAAGTTTCTGGAATGCAAGAGGCAATAGTAACCCAAATATCCTTCTTTAGAGACAGTTTGACTTCATACCTGTTGTATGAGATACCCTGTATCAGATGCCACAAGGGTAGTGGCTAAGAAAGAGCATGGATTCCAAAAGGGGTTTAACACTGAGTTACCACATGAGCCAGCAGCTCCACTCCAACATATAGACTCAAAAGAAATGAAAATGCATGTCCCCACAAAAACTTCTACACGAATGTGTATAGCAGCATTATTCATAATAGCCAAAAAGTAGAAACAACCCAGTGTTCTTTAACTGTGAATGGATAAATAAAATGTGCTATATCTATACAATGAAATATCCAACAATAAAAAGAAATGGAGTACTGATACACGCTATAACACGGATGAACCTTGAAAACACTGTGTGTTATAAGTGAAAGAAGCCAGACACAAAAGACCACATATTCAATGATTTCAATTTATTTGAAAATCCAGAGACAGAAAATGCATTAGTGCTTGCCTTTCTGGGGGGTTAGGGGGAAAAGGGGAGTGATCTCCAAGGAGTATGGCATTTCTTTTGGAGTGATGAAATATTCTACAATTGACAGTGGTGATAGTGGTGCAACTCCACGATACGAAAAATCATTGAATTGTATGCTTGCAAAGGGTGAATTTTATGATACAAAAATTATGTCTCTAAAAAGCTTAATGTCTTTTTTTAAAGTTTAAAAAAGTTAAAATCTTAAAAAAACTAAGAACATGGGCTCTGGAGCCACATTGTCCGGGTTCAGCTCCTGGCCCCCTAACTTCCTAATTGTGGGGCCTTGGGCAGGTTACTTAATCTCTCTGCTTCTCAGAGACAGTGATATCTTCTTGATAAGGCTGTGGTGAGAATGAAATGAATTAACATCCATGAAAGGCTCAGGTAAGGACCTGGAACATAGCCAGGGTTCAATAAAGGTAAATTTTATTAATATTGTTTGCTCATTGCTCTAGAAGGATTCCTCTGTAGGTGCCTAGATCTTCAAATGTCAATTTTGACTTACTCTGGAAAAGGTTCACACACTAGTGATTACTTTTCTATAGTTTATCTTATTGGCGGCCAGTTTCCCTTTCCCTGCCTCTCTTATCAGAAAATTCTCCTTTCTTCTGATTTTAATCTTGGAAATAGGTTTTGTTGTTACAACCCTCAAGTCTCTAGACCATCTTTAAATCAGGTCATTAATTTTTTCTTTCTATTGAGTTATAGGCGTACCTTATATATCTTGGCAATTAATCCCATATCCAACACATGGTTTGCAAATATTTTCTCCCATTCTTTAAGTTGTCTTTTCATTCTGTTGATTGTTTCCTTTGCTGTGCAGAAGCTTTGTAATTTGACGTAGCCCCATTTTTCTATTTTGGCTTTTGTTGCCCGTGCTTTTCATTATCATATCCATAAAATCATTGCCAAGACCAATGTCATGAAGTGTTTTCCCTGTTTTCTTCTGGGAGTTTTACAGTTTTGGGTCTTACATTTAAGTCTTTAATCCATTTTGAGTTGGATTTTTGTATGGTGTAAGATAAGGGCCTAATTTCCTTCTCTTGCCTGTGGATATCCAGTTTTTCCAACACCATTTGTTGAAGAGACTGTCTTTTCTCCACCATGTATTCTTGGTAAACTTCTTGACAATCAGTTGACCATTTATGCATAGGTTGATTTCTGGTCTCTCTATTCTATTGTACTGGTCTATCTGTCTGTCTTTATGCCAGTACCATACTGTTTTAATTACTGTAGCTTTGTAGAATATTTTGAAATCAGGAAGTGTGATGCCTCCAATTTTGTTCTTTCTCAAGGTTGATTCTAGAAATTGATAAATTCCTAGAAATATACAACCTACCAAGATTGAATCATGAAGAAATGGAAAACCTGTATAGACCAGTAATGATTAAGGTGATTGAGTCAGTAATAAAAAATCTCACAAGGAAGAAAAGCAGGGGACCAAATGTCTTCACTAGCGAATTCTACCAAATATTTAAAGAAGAATTAATACCAAGCTTTATCAAATTCTTCCAAAAAAAAATGAAGAGCAGGGAACACCCAAATACATTTTATGAGTGTAGCATTACCTTGATATAAAACCCAGACAAATACAGCACAAGGAGAGAAAATGCATACCACATTTCTCAGCTTTCCTTGTGGTTGGTAGATACGGTTATCTGCAAGCTTTGGTCAGTAAGATATAATTAGAGGTGTACATGTCCTTAAAGGAAAGGGGAATGCTTTTCCCTTTCCTTTTCCTCTTCCTCTCACACTTTCATAACAGTGTAGGTGTTGGTGAATGTTTAGATTCTGGATATATTTTGAGTGTAAATTTAACAGAATTTGCTGACAGATTGGCTGTGTAGTGTGTGAGAAATAGGAGTCAAGAACAAAACCAAAAACTATCAAACCCTTTTCAAAAGTGGCTGTATCATTTTGCATGTGCACCAGTGGTTTATGAGTGATCCACTTTTTCTGCAGCCCTGCCAGCACTTGGTGTTATTACTGTTTTTTATTTTAGCCCTTCTGATAGGTGTGTAGTGATATTTCATCATGGTTTCAATTTGCACTTCCCTTTTAAAAAACCCTAAAAAACAGACAAACAACAACAGAAAAGAATGAGTGAAATGGAATTAGACAGATGATGGCTTCACAGCCTTGTGAATATACTAATAACCACTGAATTATATACTTAATAAGAGTGAATTTTTTTTTAAAGATTTTATTTATTTATTTGACAGAGAGAGACACAGCGAAAGAGGGAACACAAGCAGAGGGAGTGGGAGAGGGAGAAGCAGGCTTTCCCGCAGAGCAGGGAGCCGGATGTGGGGCTCGATCCCAGGACCCTGGGATCATGACCTGAGCCAAAGGCAGACGCTTAACAACTGAGCCACTCAGACACCCCAATAAGAGTGAATTTTATGGCACATGAATTATATCTCAACTGACAAGTAGTGATTAAAAAACTCTTTTAGTCTTAAGCAACTGGAAGAGTCTATTTGCAATCACCAAGACAGGAAAGAGGGCACAAGAGCAGATTTTTGTGGAGTGGAAGAAAACGAGTTGTAGATATATAGTTTGAGATGCCTCTTAGACATCCACATTGAAATCTTTAGCATGTAGTTGGATATATGAATCTGAAATGCCAGGGATAGTTTCAGGTTGGAGATAGGAATTGGACATTGTCAGAATGTGGAAAGTGTTTAAAGCCACAAGACAGGATGAAGTCGCCTAGGGAGAGAATGTAAATAGAGAAGAGAAGGACTTAGCCTAAGGGCACTCCAACATATCGAGGTCAGAGGTCAGAGAGATGTGAAAAGTCAGCAAAAAGAGACTGAAAAAGAGGAGTTTGTGATGTAAGAAGAGAACCTGATGCCCCAAATACCATGTGAAGAATGTGCTTTATGAAGCAGAAGTGATCCATTCTGTCAAATGCTGCTGATGGGTTAAATAAAATAACCACTGAGAACTGACCATCAGATTTACAAATTGGTGATCATGACAAGAACTATTTTGATGGTATTGGGAGGCAAAAGCCCACTGAGAGTTTCATGGGTGAATGAGAGGAGAGGAATGGGGATTAATGAGACCAGAGAAATGGAGAAAGGAGAGGGAGGGAAATATGAGATCAAGAGAGGCTCCCCCCCCTTTCTTTTGAAATGGGAGAAATATAGCAGGTTTATAGGCTGATGGGAAGAACCACAGAGAGAGCAAAAATGGATGATGCAGGAGAGAGAAAAGAGAATGTCTGTAGTGATATCCTTGAATATAGATGAAGAGGATGGGGTCCAGTGGCAAATGAAGGGTTGTCCTTAGGTAGGAGCCCAGACAGTTTATACCTTGCATAACAGGAAGAATGAGAATGTACAGGCGCATGAATATAAGTAGGCTGGTAGATGTGTTTAGGAGTGTGTAGTTTTCTTCATATTAATTCTATTTTCTTAGGGAAATAGAAACCAAAACCACTGGCCAGGAGTAAGGATGGAGGAGGATATCCTGGAGGTTTGTCAAAGAGGAAGATATTAAAATGCCTAACTAGGTAAGTAAGAGAAGGAAGGGATAAGAAAATGTAGTTGACTTTTTAGGCACTGCCATGGGCCCATGTGAGAGTTACTCATCATGAATTTAAAGTGAGATCTATTAGCATAGTTGTGTGTGTGTGTGTGTGTGTGTTTCTTTTTCCTCAACCACAACACAGGTACAGGTGTGGAGTAAGCAGAGAGTTGGATTAATGAGAATGGGGAGATATTTTTTGGATGAGTAGACTGGAAAAGCATGTGCGGAGTTGTGGGTATATATAAGGACATGTTACAATGATGGACCATGACCTCTAAGCCCAGTACAGAGGGAAGCAAGGACCTGAGTGGAGGGAAGGACAGTGACTACAGTGGGCATACCAACTCTGCTTCATCCCTAGACATCTAAATCCAGCACAAATAGCCTGCTAAAAACTCAAGACTCACTGAAATATCTTTTACATGAACTCAAATGATGATATTCAAAATTATGAATTAAAATCCTCTTACACATTTTTTTCTTATAGGGAACAACAATTGAATGTGTGTTATCATTGTTCAAGTCAAGAAAACAGCAGTAGCCTATTCATGACTAAACATGTCAGTGCGTAAAAATACTCCGAGTCAATATTTAATTAATAAATTGCCATGCTCATTTCACAGATGGCATGATAAGAGAAGGTGATCTATAGAATGAAGAACTAATGAATCCCTGTCAGGAAAACCTGGGAATATATATATATATATATTCCCAGGGTATATATATACACATATATATATACCATGATAATCAAAACCATGAACAGAGGAAATTAAAAAGATTGAGCAGCAGTCACTGGAAACGTCCTCATGTCAGAATATCTAAAGAAAGCATCCTGTGTAGAAGGCAGGAGACTTCTCTTCTGTGGTCCAAAGCTGGACTACAATAAGATATTCCATACACAGAATTTTTCTATGAGTTGAAGGAATGAACACATAAATGATGATGATTAGTCATCTTTCCAACATGACATATTTATGTAACAAAATCTCCCATTTCTCCTGCCCCATGTGGGTTCAATTTCTTTTGGGGTTTTTTTTTGGTCCAATTTCTGTTGGTAATTGACAATGGTAGATGGCTGGTCAGAATGAAGAGACCTCTGGTTGTTCAGGCATCCTGATTCCCCAGGCAGGCCAGGCTTGCAGCTCACTGGACTGATGATCTTTCACGCCCCGTGCCTTTGCAAGTCCTAGTCTCTTGGTCTGAAAATTGCTTGTTGTGAACCCCCACCACCCCTCACCTCCCTCCAGCTTGTCTACCTGGAAGCTGCTGTCTTTCTGGCAGCAATTCAAGCAACACCTCCTCTGGGAAGACTTTTCAAATCTCCAGTTTTGGCTCCAGTTCTTACACCTCTCCAGATTCGCTGGACTCACCTACTTTGCAGGCCTCAGTCACTTGCCTAGTGGAGAGCCCTTCCTCTGCCATCCTCTGGACCTCCTCTACACACAACCGCTGGGCCTGCCGTCTTTCTCAGCCTTGCCCAGGTGAGGGCTGGACTCTGGCATGGCTCCATCACACCCCCATGATAGCCCTGCCGAGACCCTGGTGCTCGGGCCTGACCCGCTGTGCCCTCTCACTTCCAGCTGCGCTGGCCGCTCCCAGAGTCAGATGAAGCATCATGCAGTGGGGTCTGAGTTCTGACAACCCCAGTCCTGGGTCCACGTTATATCATTTAGAGATACAAAAGAGGAGAGTCCCTTTATTATGAGAGCTTTAACCAGCGAGAGACAGGTAGACTTGTGTCTCTTCTTCCCTGTGCGCCAGCCCCATTCAGACATTCTAAAGCACGGAGGTTTTCATATAGCTGTCTGGAGGTGTCTAGTGTGACCAAGATATCAACTTTGTTTTATTATGAATGCATCACCTTTGTTTTCCCCTCTTCTTGCTGCTCAATAAAGTGTTAATACGGGAGCTTTGGCCTAAGTTCTGATTTCTATGAAGTGTCTGTCCTCCAAAATTCCATAGCAACCAAGGCATACCTCTAGCTTAACTTTTAATAACCTATGTTGTGAGTGTTCGTTTACTTTTAGAGAGATTCTTGAGGGCAGGGACTTTTGTTTCTCTCCATCTGATTACCTAGCACCATGTTTCAAACATAGTAGGTGACTGAAGGAACAATTGCTAGTTAATTAACGGCTATAATATCAAACTAATGTATAACACATTTAACACAAGAAGGTTCTTTAGGTATTTTTATTTTAGCCCCTTTCTACATGGAGAACAAACCTGAGGCCCAGAGAAATTGAGGGACTTTTCCCAAGGTCATACAGCTACTGAGTAACATGAGTAGAACCAGCATATTCCCTTAGTCACACAGCACTATTCCCTTAATTGAAAGTGATCACTTCCATTTATATGCGAGGAAAACAATACCAGGACCAATCTGACAAACTGGTGCTTCTCCAAGCCACTTTAAGCCTCTGGATTAAAACATAAAACTGGGGCACCTGGGTGGCTCAGTTGGTTAAGCGTCTGCCTTCAGCTCAGGTCATGATCCTAGGGTCCTGGGATGGAGCCCCGGTCAGGCTCCCTGCTCAGCGGAGAGTCTGTTTCTCCCTCTGACCCTCCCCATGCTTGTGCCCTTTCTCTCCGTCAAATAAATAAACAAAATCTTAAAAAATATATATAAAACCAGTTAACACTAAAAATAGGGAACAGTGGGAACAGTGTTTCTTTGTCTCTGTCCCCACCATCCTACAAATTTCTTGGTGCCTCTTTTTTTTTTTTTAATGTTATGTAAATCCCCATACATTACATCATTAGTTTTTGATGTAGTGTTCCATGATTCATTGTTTGTGTATAACACCCAGTGCTCCATGCAAAACGTGCCCTCTTTAATACCCATCACCAGGCTAACCCATCCCCCCACCCCCTCCCCTCTAGAACCCTCAGTTTGTTTCTCAGAGTCCATAGTCTCTCATGGTTTGTCTCCCTCCGATTCCCCCCCTTCATTTTTCCCTTCCTGCTATCTCCTTCTTCTTCTTCTTTTTTTTTTAAACATATAATGTATTATTTGTTTCAGAGGCACAGGTCTGTGATTCAACAGTCTTACACAATTCACAGCACTCACCATAGCACACACCCTCCCCAATGTCTATCACCCAGCCACCCCATCCCTCCCACCCCCCACCACTACAGCAACCCTCAGTTTGTTTCCTGAGATTAAGAAAGCCTCATGTCAGTGAGGTCATATGATACATGTCTTTCTCTGATTGACTTATTTCGCTTAGCATAATACCCTCCAGTTCTATCCATGTCGTTGCAAATGGCAAGATTTCATTCCTTTTGATGGCTGCATAATATTCCATTGTATATATATACTACTTCTTCTTTATCCATTCATCTGTTGATGGACATCTGGGCTCTTTCCATAGTTTGGCCATTGTGGACATTGCTGCTATAAACATCGGGGTGCATGTACCCCTTTGGATCACTACATTTGTATCTTTGGGGTAAATACCCAGTAGTGCAATTGCTGGGTCATAGGGTAGCTCTATTTTCAACTTTTTGAGGAACCTCCATACTGTTTTCCAGAGTGGCTGCACCAGCTTGCATTCCCACCAATAGTGTAGGAGGGTTCCCCTTTCTCCGCATCCCCGCCAACATCTGTTGTTTCCTGACTTGTTAATTTTAACCATTCTGACTGGTGTGAGGTGGTATCTTATTGAGGTTTTGATTTGGATTTCCCTGATGCTGAGCAATGTTGAGCACTTTTTCATGTGTCTGTTGGCCCTTTGGATGTCTTCTTTGGAAAAATGTCTGTTCAGATCTTCTGCCCATTTCTTGATTGGATCATTTGTTCTTTAGGTGTTGAGTTTAGTACGTTCTTTATAGATTTTGGATACTAGCCCTTTATCTGATATGTCATTTGCAGATATCTTCTCCCATTCTGTCGGTTGTCTTTTGGTTTTGTTGACTGTTTCTTTTGCTGTGCAAAAGCTTTTTATCTTGATGAAGTCCCAATAGCTCATTTTTGCCCTTGCTTCCCTTGCCTTTGGTGATGTTTCTAGGAAGAAGTTCCTGCAGCTGAGGTCAAAGAGGTTGCTGCCTGTGTTCTTCTTTAGGATTTTGATGGACTCCTGTCTCACATTTAGGTCTTTCAACCATTTGAGTCTATTTTTGTGTGTGGTGTAAGGAAATGATCCAGTTTCATTCTTCTGCATGTGGCTGTTCAATTTTCGCAACACCATTTGTTGAAGAGACTGTCTTTTTTCCATTGGACATTCTTTCCTGCTTTGTCGAAGATTAGTTGACCATAGAGTTGAGGGTCCATTTCTGGGCTCTCTATTCTGTTCCATTGATCTATGTGTCCGTTTTTGTGCCAGTACCATACTGTCTTGATGATGACAGCTTTGTAATAGAGCTTGAAGTCTGGAATTGTGATGCCACCAGCTTTGCTTTTCTTTTTCAACATTCCTCTGGCTATTCGGGGTCTTTTCTGGTTCCATACAAACTTTAGGATTATTTGCTCCATTTCTTTGAAAAAAGTGGATGGTATTTTGATAGGGATTGCATTGAATGTGTAGATTCCTCTAGGTAGCATTGACATCTTCACAATATTTGTTCTTCCAATCCATGAGCATGGAACGTTTTTCCATTTCTTTGTGTCTTCCTCAATTTCTTTCATGAATATTTTATAGTTTTCTGAGTACAGATTCTTTGCCTCTTTGGTTAGATTTATTCCTAGGTATCTTATGGTTTTGGGTGCAATTATAAATGGGATTGACTCCTTAATTTCTCTTTCTTCTGTCTTGTTGTTGGTGTATAGGAATGCCACTGATTTCTGTGCATTGATTTTATATCCTGCCACTTTACTGAATTCCTGTATGAGTTCTAGCAGTTTTGGGGTGGAGTCTTTTGGGTTTTCTACATAAAGTATCATATCATCTGCAAAGAGTGAGAGTTTGACTTCTTCTTTGCCGATTCAGATGCCTTTTATTTCTTTTTGTTGTCTGATTGCTGTGGCTAGGACTTCTAGTACTATGTTGAATAGCAGCGGTGATAGTGGACATCCCTGCCGTGTTCCTGACCTTAGGGGGAGCTTTCCTCAGTTTTTCCCCATTGAGAATGATATTCGCTGTGGGTTTTTCATAGATGGCTTTTATGCTCTTGAGGTATGTACCCTCTATCCCTATACTCTGAAGAGTTTTGATCAAGAAAGGATGCTGTACTTTGTCAAATGCTTTTTCTGCATCTATTGAGAGGATCATATGGTTCTTGTTCTTTCTTTTATTAATGTATCACATTGATTGATTTGTGGATGTTGAACCAACCTTGCAGCCCAGGAATAAATCCCACTTGGTCGTGGTGAATAATCCTTTTAATGTACTGTTGGATCCTATTGGCTAGTATTTTGGTGAGAATTTTTGCGTCCATGTTCATCAGGGATATTGGTCTATAATTCTCCTTTTTGATGGCGTCTTTGTCTGGTTTTGGGATCAAGGTAATGGTGGCCTCATAAAACGAGTGTGGAAGTTTTCCTTCCATTTCTAATTTTTGGAACAGTTTCAGAAGAATAGGTATTAATTCTTCTTTAAAGGTTTGGTAGAATTCTCCTGGGAAGCCATCTGGCCCTGGGCTTTTCTTTTTTGGGAGATTTTTGATGACTGCTTCAATTTCCGTAGTGGTTACAGGTCTGTTCGGGTTTTCTATTTCTTCCCGGTTCAGTTTTGGTAGTTGCTACATCGCTAAGAATGCATCCGTTTCTTCCAGATTATCTAATTTGCTGGCATATAGTTGCTCGTAATATGTTCTTATAATTGTTTGTATTTCTTTGGTGTTGGTTTTGATCTCTCCTCTTCCATTCATGATTTTATTTATTTGGGTCATTTCTCTTTTCTTTTTGATAAGTCTGGCCAGGGGTTTATCAATCTTATTAATTCTTTCAAAGAACCAGCTCCTAGTTTCATTGATCTGTTCTACTGTTCTTTTGGTTTCTATTTCATTGATTTCTGCTCTGATCTTTATTATTTCTCTTCTCTTGCTGGGTTTAAGCTTTATTTTCTGTTCTTTCTCCAGCTCCTTTAGGTGTAGGGTTAGGTTGTGCATTTGAGACCTTTCTTGTTTCTTGAGAAAGGCTTGTATTGCTATATACTTTCTTCTTAGGACTGCCTTTGCTGCACCCAAAGCTTTTGAACAGTTGTGTTTTCATTTTCATTTGTTTCCATGATTTTTTTTAATTGTTCTTTAATTTCCTGGTTGACCCATTCATTCTTTAGTAGGATGCTCTTTAGCCTCCATGTATTTGAGTTCTTTCCGACTTTCCTCTTATGATTGAGTTCTAGCTTCAAAGTGTTGTGGTCGAAAATATGCAGGGCATGATCCCAATCTTTTGGTACCAGTTGAGACCTGATTTGTGACCTAGGATGTGATCTATTCTGGAGAATGTTCCATGGGCACTAGAGAAGAATGTGTATTCTGTTGCTTTGGGATGGAGTGTTCTGAATATATCTGTGAAGTCCATTTGGCCCAGTGTGTCATTTAAAGTCTTTATTTCCTTGTTGATCTTTTGCTTAGATGATCTGTCCATTTCAATGAGGGGAGTGTTAAAGTCCCCCACTATTATTGTATTGTCAATGTGTTTCTTTGCTTTTGTTATTAATTGGCTTATATAATTGGCTGCTCCCATGTTAGGGGCATAGATATTTACAATTGTTAGATCTTCTTGTTGGATAGACACTTTAAGTATGATATAGTGTCCTTCCTCATCTCTTATTATAGTCTTTCGTTTAAAATCTAATTTGTCTGATATAAGGATTGCCACCCCAGCTTTCTTTTGGTGTCCATTAGCATGGTAAATGGTTTTCCACCCCCTCACTTTCAATCTGGGAGTGTCTTTGGGTCTAAAATGAGTCTCTTGCAGACAGCATATCAATGGGTCTTGTTGTTTTTATCCAATCTGATAGCCTGTGTCTTTTGATTGGGGCATTTAGCCCATTTACATTCAGGGTAACTATTGAAAGATAGGAATTTAGTGCCATTGTATTGCCCGTAAGGTGACTGTGTTCCTTTCTGGTCTATGTTACTTTTAGGCCCTCTCTTTGCTTAGAGGACCCCTTTCAATATTTCTTATAGGGCTGGTTTTGTGTTTGCAAATTCCTTTAGTTTTTTGTTTGTCCTGGAATCTTTTTATCTCTCCTTCTATTTTCAATGACAGCCTAGCTGGATATAGGATTCTTGGCTGCATATTTTTCTCATTTAGTGTTCTGAATATATCATGCCAGTCCTTTCTGGCCTGCCAGGTCTCTGTGGATAGGTCTGTTGCCAATCTAATGTTTCTACCATTGTAGGTTACAGATCTCTTCTCCCGAGCTGCTTTCAGGATTTTCTCTTTGTCTCTGAGACTCTGAGACTATTAGATGTTGGGGTGTTGACCTATTTTTATTGATTTTGAGGGGGGTTCTTTGTGCCTCCTGGGTTTTGATGCCTGTTTCCTTCCCCAAATTAGGGAAGTTCTCTGCTATAATTTGCTCCAATATATCTTCTGCCCCTCTCTCTCTTTCTTCTTCTTCTGGGATCCTAATTATTCTAATATTGTTTCATCTTATGGTATCAGTTATCTCTCGAATTCTGCCCTCATGATCCAGTAGTTGTTTATCTCTCTTTTTCTCAGCTTCTTTATTTTCCATCCTTTGGTCTTCTGTATCACTAATTCTGTCTTCTGCCTCATTTATCCTAGCAGTTAGAGCCTCCGTTTTTTATTGCTCCTCATTAATAGCCTTTTTGATTTCGACTTGGTTAGATTTTAGTTCTCTTATTTCTCCAGAAAGGGTTTCTCTAATATCTTCCATGCTTTTTTCAAGCCCAGCTAGTATCTTTAAAATCATCATTCTGAACTCTAGTTCCAACATCTTACTAATGTCCATATTGATTAGGTCCCTGGCAGTTGGTACTGCGTCTTGTTTTTTTTGAGGTGATTTTTTCCATCTTGTCATTTTGTCCAGAGGAGAATAGATGAATGAGAGAACAAAATGCTAACAGGGTAATAATGACCCCAGAAAAATATACACTAAACAAATCAGAAGAGATCTGAAACTGGGGGGAAAGAAAGAGAAAAGAAAATAAAAGAAAAAGAAAAAGGAAAAGATAAAAACAAATAAACAAACCAAAGAACAAAATATGATCAAATATGATCAGGCTGGTGCATAGATCAGTGCCACACACTAGATTTTGGGCATATTTTGGTCTGTTAGAAGAAAGTGCCTCCTAAAATTTTAAAGAAAGAAAAACTTATATATGTACAAAAATAAGGGTAAATACGATGAAGGGATGGAATATGACTGTAAAGATGAAAATTATAAAAGATTTTATAAAAGGAATTGATAAGATAAGAAGTTGGTTGAAAAAAGAAAGAAGAGGATTTAAAAAAAACAAAAAAGGAGAGAATGTGATCAGGCAGGAGACTAGAACAAAGCCATACACTAGAGATTTACGGTATATTTTGGTCTGTTAGAAGAAACTGTATCCCAAAATTTTAAAGAGAGAACAACTTATATATATACCAAAAATAAGGTTAACTACTATGAAGGGATAAAATATGACTCTAAAGATGAAAAATAAGAATGTTTTTTAAAAAAGGGATTGATAAGATGTTGGTTGAAAAAGGGAAAAAGAAAAATTCAAAAAAAAAAAGAAAAAGAAAGTTAAAAAAAATATGTATATTACCTTTGAAAGACTAAAGAATCATGGTAAAAAAGCCATGAATTCTATGTGCAGTATTCCTCTAGCGCTGGAGTTCTGCCGTTCTCATTGATCGGTAAACTTGGTCTTGGCTGGCGGTTCTTGCTGATCTTCTGGGGGAGGGTCCTGTTGCCATGGTTCCCAAATGTCTTTGCCGGAGGTGGAATTGCCCCACCCTTGCTGGTCCGGGCTAAGTAGTCTGCTCGGGTTTGCTCTCCGGAGCTGTTGTTCCCTGCAAGCTTTTGGTACAGCTTTGGAGGACGAGAGTGAAAATGGCTGCCCCCCAGTTCTCGGCTCTGGAGGAGCCGAGAACTGGGGGCCCCGCTCCTCAGTGAGCCCCCAGAGAAAAGCAGTCAATCACTCCCGTCTCCCCAGTCTCCGGCCCGCACTCCGTGCTCACCCAGACTGTGACCGAGCCTTTCTATCTCTGGCACCCGACCCTGTGTGGAGTCTCCAAATCCAGCAGATCCCTGCGGTGCTCTCCCACATCCCTCCTCCTGGGGGAGGAAGGAGAGTCTCCCTGGATCTGCTGCTTGTTGGGTCCCTGCTGGAGGAGCAGTGGCCAGACTGTGCCGGGGATCACGGTTTATGGCGACCCCGAGCTGAGAGCCCGCTCCTCAGCTCTGTCTCTGCAGCCGGCTTCCCTGCTCTGATACCAGGGAGCTCTGCCGCACTCAGGCACCCCCCGTCTTTCTTTGACACCGAGGGTCCTGAGACCACACTGTCCCAGTGAGGGTTCCACTCCCTGCTTAGCCACTGGAGCGATGTCCCACAGTGGAGCCGACCTCCAAAAGTTCCTATTTTGTGCTCCGCGGCTCTATCACTTGCCAGTGGTGGCTGACGGAGGCCCCCTCCCCTGCTGTCTATCTTCCCAAATCTCTTGGTGCCTCTTTTTACTGGGTGTCTCCAGGTGGCTTCTTACATGTGATTGCACACACAGTCCTGCCGGCTCCCACATGGCGCCTGCCATTGCACTCCTTTTCTACTTCAATTTCTAGTATGATGTCTACAGCCAGGGCTTCCGAAGTGCACGTCTACAGGCTTGGCACACCTGCAGAGCCTCAAGGGCTCCTTCCACTGCTGCACATCCCACCAGCACTGACCACTAAGGCCTGCTGTATTCCTCAGGACACCTATATACTGATTGGCTCCTTGCCCAAGAGCCAGTGTGTGGAGGCCATGCTCACATAGTAACCTGAAATAGGGAAAGTCTCCTGCACCTCTTCAACTCTAGCACCACGTTCTGGACCTCAGGGGACAGAGTACTGCTGCCCAGACTCCTGGAATACAGCAGAATTATCTGTCTGTCCATTCTTTTTTTTTTTTTTAGATTTTATTTATTTATTTGAGAGAGACAGACAGAGATAGCAACAGAGATAGTAAGAGAGATAGTGAGAGAGAGCACGAGCAGGGAGGAAGGGAGAAGCAGGCTCCACGCTGAGCAGGGATCCTGATGCAGGAGCCTGATGAAGGGCTTGTTCCCCGGACACTTGGATCATGACCTGAGCTGAAGGCAAGCGCTTAACTGACTGAGCCACCCAGGCGCCCCTCTGTTTATCCATTCTTAAATCACATCTTGAGGTTTCAGATGTGAATCTCTAAGATTGAGTCAAGGCAACTGGACAATCTGAGCAGAGTCATAATTGTGGAATATGGAGGAGGTCCAGTGGAGGGAACAAGCCCCTGGCTCCATCACAATATGCTCCCCTATGTCCTGGAGGAGGGGTCAGCCCACAGCCTATCTTTGTCTGACCAGTGAGCTAAGAATGATCTTTATACTTTCAAAAGGTGGTAAACACAAAGAACAAAGAAGAATATGCTATAGAGACCCATGTGACACACAAAGCTTAAATATTTACTATCTATCCTTTTACGGAAAGAGTTTGAGTACTCTCGTCCTAGACGGAAAACAAAATGCAACAATTAGAGATGGGAACTAAAGCAGTGCACAGTATGAACTATGTAATTGTAAACTATAAATCAGTTTCGTATGTTCTGCAACTATATTAAAATCTTGCATTTTTCAGCATGGCGGGAACCAAAAGCATCGAGAAGTAACTTTCATGGGATGATGACTTGTCACAGTCACAGCAGATGATGGCTTTGCCTCCAGCCATTCTGACCTTGCACTGCCTCCAGTCTTAGTGCCTGACCTGGCATTGGAGGGAGACTCCATTCTCCCATGACCTGTCCTAGTCTTCTTCCTCTTCTCCTTCTTCTTCTTTTTACACATTTCTTTTCTTTCTTTTTTTTTTTTTTTACACATTTATTTTCTGTAATTTTTCAGGGAGTATACTGCTTTTCTATTTTTTAACTGAATATAGTTGAAAACCATAATAGAGAAAATAAGTATCATCACTACTCCCATAGTCCGGAGAAGACCACTGATAACACATGGCTATATATTACATTCAAGGCATTTTTCTATCCATATCACCTGTGTTCATATATATATATATTTTAAATCCTACAGGTAATTTAGTAAGGGGATCTCTAGGACCCCAAGCACGAGAGAAGCACAGGTGGCACACATGCTCTTGGGGAGAACCAGGATGGGCTTAGCATGGAAATGGGGAAAGGGGCATCTGGGAGATGTGGCTGTCCCAGTATTCTGGAACCAAAATGGAGTGCTTTCCATAGATCTTCCCTTAGGATGAGGAACCCCCTCATCCCAGAATTGAGATCCTCAGGCTTGTCTATAGATAAGACTCTTGGGTCTTAGACCACAGGTTCTTCAGTTCTATTAGAGCTCTACAAACACAGTGTAGAGTCAAACTGGGACCCCTGCTACATATGAAAATAGATTTGATTTCTGTTTCACTTTATCTCAATTTGGTTTAAAATAGACTAAAATTATAAATATTTGCTTCCTCTTTGCTGCAAACTTCCTTCCAGGCCTGACCTAAATGAAAAATGTAATATTTTTTGCAAATGTGAGGATGATTATTTTTCATTTATATTTTCTTTGCCTTTGAAATTTAAATTCCTGTGCCCTTTTTGGCCGGTTGGTTGCTAGTTCATCATTGGTAGATAAAGTTTCCATATGCCAAGAAATATTCTAGGTGCCAGGAACACAAGAAAAATAAAATCTCTTCATGTGCTACTGGTTTATTTATTCATTTGAGCTTATCATTCCATTTCTGTTTTTCTAAGCATCAATTAAAAATAGGAACAAAGTAATGTCTTCTTTTGGCTTAGGAGAACAAGAGGCTTCAACATTAATTCGGTAACCACCTCTTAGCTTGGGGCACCTGGGTGGCTCAGTCGTTAAGCATCTGCCTTTGGCTCAGGTCATGATCCCAGGGTCCTGGGATCGAGCCCCGCATCCAGCTCCCTGCTCAGCGGGAAGCCTGCTTCTCCCTCTCCCACTCCCCCTGCTTGTGTCCCCTTTCTTGCTCTCTCTCTCTCTGTCAAATAAATCAATAAAATATTTTTTAAAAAAATAACCAACCAAACAAAAAAACACCTCTTAGCTTATTGATGTTAGATTAAAACAAAGATTGTGACACCACTGTCACAAATGTGCTTAACTTTATCCTGTATTTATTTTTCCTTTGCTTTTTTAAAGTGGAATGAGGAGAGGAGTTTCCACAAAAGTGGTACCAGGTTGTTGTCAGTCAACTCCTGCTGTCTCTGTGGTATGGTCTCAAATTAGCCAATTTCCTCTGTGAGCCTCAGTGTCTTTTTTTTTTTTTGTAAAACACAGCCTCAATTTGTTACTTATCAATCCCTTTTGGAAGACACTTGAAGAGAGAATGAAATAATGCCCACAGAATTTTATGTTTTATGTTTCTTGGAAGAGAGCTTCTTTGTAGCATTTTAAGGACAAGTTCTCTGAAAAAACATGAAGATTCACCCAAGATGGGACTGGAACTCCCACTGAGAACACAGACTGGGAAAATGAACCTGCCTAGCTGGTTGATGATGGTAAGCAACTGAAAGCCTTGTGTTACTAGCTTTCTGGCTCAAACATCTCTTTGGTTATTCTTCAACCATGATTCCCGTTTTAAATCCTAGGTAAAAGAAGAGATTTGGTTTGATAGAACTTAGATACCATGTATTTGGAATAAATACATCTCACAATAGTACCAGTATCTTCCTTTCAGCTTTCTGGAGACCCACTTTTTAATCTCTTCTCCATCCTGGCTTGTTGTGGAGCTCCTCTTATTGAAACACAATAGAACCTAAGTAAATCAAACAAAAAAAAAGAATCAGATCGATTGTTTTAAAAACAAGCCAACAAAAAAAAATCTGCTGGAGAAGTTTTCTCAGATAATTCTCTGGATTAACCAATGTTCATGTTCACTTGTAAAAGATCCAATTTATGTCCATAGCCTGCTGAACCCTTGCTGTTCTTTATTAAATTTATGTACTTCTCCCTCCAACTGAGTTGTATGTTTACCAAGATTCTGTTGTGTTTACCCTCAAAGTGGATTAGGCTACTTTTTTTTTTTTTAAGATTTTATTTATTTATTTGACAGAGAGAGACACAGCAAGAGAGGGAACACAAGCAGTGGGAGTGGGAGAGGGAGAAGCAGGCTTCCCTTGGAGCAGGGAGCCCGATGCGGGGCTCGATCCAGGACCCTGGGATTGTGACCTGAGCCAAAGGCAGACGCTTAACGACTGAGCTACCCAGCGCCCCTGGATTAGGCTACTTGTATTTGTTATTATAATGATCTAATTTGATCAAGTTTTGCCAAAAACTTGTTAAAATATAAGTTTAAAATTATTCCCAATAAAGGTATAAATAGGAAAAAAATATAAAAATGAATCTCAAAATGAATCTCAAAAATAATTACTATTGGATTGGATTTAGATAAGTAGCTATAAAAGATTGGGGAGAAGTAACAAAAATATGGGATAGCAGTCAAATTGTTTGAAAAATATCTGCAAGTTCTTGTTCTGTTAAAAAAAAGCAAAAAACTAAAGCTGGAAATTGTAGAGGTGAATTATAGATATGCTTTAAGAAAAAAAAATAGTATGGAACTCCAATCAATAGAACCATAATTTAAAAAAATACCAGTAAAGGAATAACAAAAGATATAAATCATTAGATATGCACACAATGATGTAGCTGGATCTTAAAAATATGATGCTGAATGAAAAAAAGTAAGAAACTGAGTAAGAACAATAAAACAATACCATATGTATAAATTTACATTCATATATGTGAAACAAAAATGCACATTTCTTAACTCAAATAAACAAAAACATATGCATTAAACATACAAAGTATCACTGCCTTTGGAGAAGGAAAGAGATGGGAATGAGGAAAGGATAGAAGAGAATATATATATATATATGCAAGAAGCCCTTTGTATTGGAAAATAACGTTAATGTGTCATGGCTGCAGAATATGATAAATTTATCCCTCTAACAGTTGTTCCCCTCCTCCCCTCCCAAATACGGTAAGAACCTAGAGGACAAGAGAGGTGATGACAGCATTCAAGGCAGGTGGACAGAAATTACAGTTGGGGAAGCAAATGGATCAGGGCGGTAATTATCTTAGCCGACCAGAGAAATTTGAAACACCAGTCTTTGCAGTGGTGGAAACTAGCAAGAAGCAAGCTGATTCTAATTATAGAAGGTCAACAGATTGAGTAACCAGAGACGCCGGGTATGTCTGGAGGCAGCGGTGCAGGTACAATTGGAAATGGGATTGATTGAAATTTAGCTCAAAGAACAGGTAAAACCTGGGGTCCCTTCCTCCAACCTATGCAGTCAAGCAGCTTCCCTTCTTTCAGTGTCAGGGAAGCTGAGAAATTTACTTTCTAGAGTGGAGGATCACAGTTGGATGGAGTGGGAATAAGGCCATCTGAAAACTGGTGAATAGAGAAAACTAGTCTAATTGAACGGTGCATCTCTTCTGCTTCTCTTTCTTTCTTGTGTCCCAGAACCCTATCAACTAGGTGTATACCTATACCTGCATCCCCAATTAAGACATTGGAGAATCTGACTCAGCAAGGGAAAAGACCTCTGGATAGTGACCACTGGGGATCTCTCAGTGAAATGGTCAGGTCCTGCCCTACCACCTACAGTGAGCAAGCCAACTTTTTCCAGAAACACAGAGCTTTCAATCACCTTCTTGGCAACTCACTCTTGCGTGTGCATGGGCAGTCAAGGCTCATCAGAAATCTGTTTTGAATAGTAATTTTACATTATAAAAATGGATTCTGGATTATTTGCTGTTTTGAATTATCCATGCCTTTGTCCTCTTTGCCTTGTCTAAGATTTTGCCTATGATCCTTACATGAATGAGGATCCATGTAAATCTTCAGCACATTGCCTAATATTAAAGTGTCCTACATCTAGTTGGCTAAAGTGATCTCACAAGTGTTCCCTCCAGAAGAGCAAATGGAACTTAAATATGGAGGAAAAATGTATTGTATTCCTTTGACTTCAATTCTGTAGCAGGTGGCCTGCCCTCATCACATTTCCACCAACTGGGAATCTCCTGTAGTGATGTGGGGCTTCTAGTTGGACTAAAACAGAAGATAATTGCATTTGGTTCAGATACATTTTGACTGTTGAGGCCGGAGTATTCTGTCATCTCCTGTTTTGAGTACACATACATGTGTACATGTGTGCTTGTGAGTGTATGTGTGTATATACCTATGTACCCAAGGATGCACACATAACTACATACCGCTGCAGACCAGTGAGTGCTTGTCAAGCTTTTTGAGAGGAAATACACCAGGCTGCTGGTGCACCCTGGCTTTTCTCCCTAAAAAATCAGGAATTTGGCAAAGCACTCAGAACCCCGGAGGAGATGCCCTGTTTGCTGTACTCAGAGCCATCCATGTGGCCATTCAGCAGGACCCTGCCAGTTTTGTCACCAGTGAACATCGTGGCTGATGAATTAAGGCCTGGATACAATCTCTAAAGAGTATCTCTAGCTTTGCTATAGGAAAAAAGAGAGAGAGAGAGAGAGAAATGCTTGGAGAAGAACTTTCTTATCATAGCTTTGGCTTTCCCATTAATCTTGCGTCCTGCCCATGATGCCCTTGTGCACTGTTATCTTTAAGAGTGTAAGCTGGAAGTCCTCCTGCAGGATGATTGAATTATTCAAATTTCCCTCTCTTACCTTCCTATGGAAAGTACCAAGACAAATGTTCCTGCTGCAGACTAAGACAAAAACACTACTGAGTTTCTTGGAAGTACATTAACCATGCTTTTTATATTCTGTATTCTGATGCTTTGACATTTGAGGTCTTGCTGACCCTGGAGGACTGCCCCTTCTGGGACTAGCCAATTTAGGCATGGTAAGCAATTTGCCTGTGAGGATGCCTTTCAAATGCAAACCAACCAATTCAGAGCCCAAAGTCCCAATCACTTCCTTTATCAGGTTCTCAAACTGTGGGCCATCATCTATCTACTAATCACCTCAGGTCCAGATACCAGACAACTAGTGAGAGCTTCTATGTCCCAGAGCCCATTGAAATTATTCAACCTAGTCAATTCTAACCCTGTTTACTCTGCCTCTCTAGTTCCTTCTCATGGAAACCGGAGTAAAGACTGTACCCATGTTTTCCTCCACTCCGTTTGCTTCCTAACTGACCCTGGTGCTTCTCTGTGTGTCTCTCCATGATGTGGCATGTCCCTCCTCTTGGGAACTATGAGTAACTATCATTTCAATGGCAATGGTATCCTGATCGTTGGCCAAACCACCCCTAAGTAATAATGAGACCAGTTAAAACAGGGAACACATGCTATACTGAGTGGCAAATCACAAGAAACTATACCTTGAGGTATGGTTCTTTCATGAGACTTTCCCTGATCTCATCAACTTACAATGAACTTACTCTCTTATGAACATCTAATATCACTGCCTATGACTCTGATTTAGAGACATATAGACATTTAGATATATGCTGCTTCACAGTAACATATACCTGTTGTTTAAATTTCTTGTGTATGATCTTGTTCTTCCAACTGAAATATAACTTTCCTTAGGACATAATTTCTCAGGTGTACAATTCTCACCATCCTCCAATAATAGCTAGTGAACTCATGAATGAATGAACAAATGTAACTTACTAAATTTGACCCAAAGCTCACAAAGATCTTACTTTTTCTTTTCTTTATGAACTTTCTCTTTTTAAAAAATTTTTTTTCAAAAGATTTTATTTATTTATTTGAGAGTGAGTGAGAGAGAGAGAGAGCAGGAGCCAGGGGGAGGGGCAGAGAGAGAGGGAGAAGCAGGCTCCCCACTGAGCAGGGAGCCCAATGCAGGGCTTGATCCCAGGACCCCGGGATCATGACCTGAGCCAAAGGCAGATGCTTAACCAACTGACTGAATCACCCAGGTGCCCCAATTTTTTTTTTTTTTTTTTTTTAAGTAGACTCCATGCCCAGTGAGGAGCCCAACTTGGGACTTGAACTCATGCCCCATGCGGTTTGAACTAATGACCCTGAGATCAAGACCTGAGCTGAGATCAGAGTTGGACACTTAACTGATTGAGCCATCCACGTGCTCTGGAACTTACTTTGCAGATCACTTTGTATGACTGGGATAAGCCCAAAATTGCAAATCTGGCTAAGTGTTTTCTTCAAGTAAATAAATGTATAAACCCAATAAATACTGAATTATTTCCCTGTACTTATAATCAAATATGATTGTCTTGAGCATCCATAGCTTGTTTGCTATCTGTAGAAATAGGATAGCAATATTGGGTGCTGGTTAAGAGTGCTGTTTTGGATTCAGACAGACCTAGTTAAATACTAGCTCTATTACTTATTAGTTATGTCTTTGACCTATTACTTATTAGTTATGACTTGACCTTTTAGATCTTCCATTTTTTACCTATAAAATGGGGATAATAATACCTATCCTAGAGGGATTTTATAGGGATTACATATGTAAAGTTATTAGCATAGTACTAGTATATGGTGGATGCTCAGTAAATAGTATGATTGTACATCTTGCCTTGCTTGGGACACTGTTTATTACTGTTGTTCTACCATCATTATTAACAGCACACCTATTTTTCCCCTGAAGTTTGAAGTTTAGACAGTAAAATTGTCCTATTAATAAATATACTTTTAAACTTTTTGTGCTGATCACTACTTAAATATATGTGAAAGTAATATATATCTATGAATGAATACACAATTCTGTTGGGGCTGTGTTGTAATCCTTTGCAATAGAGTCCACCCTATCCATTCGTCTCCATTGTTGAGAAGCAGAATATGGTATAATGACTAAGAGCACAGACTTAGGAGCCGCACACTGCCTGGGCTTAAATCCCACCCATGCCACGTCTTACCTGTGTAAATTAATTATTTTTTAAAAGATTTTATTTATTTATTTATTTATTTATTTATTTATTTACTAATTTAGAGAGAGAGAGAGAGCAAACACAAGCAGGGGGAGCGACAGAAGGAGAGGGAGAAGCAGGCTCCCCGCAGAGCAGGGAGCTCAATGTGGGGCTTGATCCCAGGACCCCGAGATCATGACCTGAGCTGAAGGCAGATGCTTAACCGACTGAGCCACCCAGGCGCCCCTCTACCTGTGTAAATTTAGATAATCCATTTGCCTAGTATGTCTCAATTTCCTCACCAGTAAAATGGGGAAAATAAAAACAGTACTTTTATCCTAGGGTGTCATGAGGCTGAAAATCAGGACAAGCATTTTATTTTTTTAAATTTTTTTTTGAAGAATTTTTTATTTATTCATTTGAGACAGAGAGATACAGAGAGAGAGAGAGAGCAGGAGCAGTGGGGAGAGGCAGAGGAAGAGGGAGAAGCAGACTCCCCGCTGAGCAGGGAGCCCGATATGGGGCTCAATCCCAGGACCTGGAGATCATGATCCCAGCTGAAGGCAGACACTTAACCATCTGAGCCACCCAGGCGCCCCAGGACATGCATTTTAAAAAGCTTATAATCGTGCCTAGCACATAGCAAGCCCTCTGTAAATCTGAGTGTGTACTGTTATTGCCTCCATGTCAGTGGCACCTCAATTGAAGTCAGCTTGATTCTGTTTCCTGTGAATTGCCACTGGTGTAGAAAGCAACCCTAATACTGCCTTCAGTTCAGCCTATAAGTGCATAAATGTCTTAGATGATAAAGTCCTAGAGGAGCTTTGTACAATAGCATGTGTGATTCTTCAAGATATAAATATGTTTTAACAACGTCGTAGACTGAATTATACCCCCCCATTCGTATGTTGAAACCCTAACCCCCAGTGTGACTGTATTTGCAGGTAGGGCCATGAAGGAGGCAACTAAGATTAAATGAGATCATAAGGTTGGGACCCTAATATGATAGAACTGGGGTCCTTATAAGAAGAGAAAGAGACACCGGAGATCTCTCTGTCTCTATGCTCACACATAGTAGAGGCCATACGAGGACAAAGCAAGAAGGTGGCTGTCTACAAGTCAGGGAGAGAGTCCTTGTCAGAAACTAACCCTGACAGCACCGCAGTCTTGGAGTTCTAGCCTCCAAAACTGAAAAAATAAAATTTTTGTTATTTAGGCCACTCAGTTTGTGATATTTTGTTATGGCAGTCTGGGAAGATGAATACAGATAATAAAGGTTGTGGTCCAAAGATTAAGTGTAGAAAGAAAAATCTGTGTATATTTTGGGAATTGGACTAAGAACAATAGAGTAACCCTCTCTATTTATGGGAGAATTAGTAGGTCAAGGGATGCCAAATAAAAAGTTAATATTGTACATATGCGATTCTGCTCAAGGATGATACAGAAGAAATAGTGAGGACTATGGTCAACCAGACAGTACACATCCTGTTTCAAGACACTGAGATCTAATCTTCTAAAGCTCCCATACAGGATAAACAGAACACATCAATAGGATACTGGTCCTCTGGCCCTGCTCTAGTGGTTGTCCTTGGAAGTACCGGTGAGCGGGATTGTCCTCTGGAGAGCACAGATGTGGGGTTTCATAAGTGAATAGAACTTACACAGTAGAGAGATGAGGAAAGAGGGTACGAGAGAGGAAGCCTGGTAGGGAGCAGGCTGCCAACAAAATCGACTACTAGAGCTAGTAATATGACACAGATCCCATTTTGTCTGAGAAGAGGCACCATATAAAGAAGACTGGAAAATGGAGATGGAAAGGTTCAGTTTGCATTTGGCTACAAATTCTGGGCTAATAAATTTGGACATCAAGTGGTTCATTTGAGCAATGGGAAGTTATCATTAAACCATTGTTTTCAAGTAAATTGTAAATACTTGTTAGGATGTTTTGGAGAAAGAAGAAATTGGAATGAGTTCCTGTGACTGCACACACTCAGATAGAGGCCGGTTTGCCGCTTAGTGGGAAGTGGTAGATTGCAGGAAAGCAAATCACCTGGGGATCTTGTTAAAATGTAGAGTATCATTCAGCAAGTATGAGAGGAGGTCTGAGGTTCTGCATTTTGAATAAACTGGTGCTGATGATCCTGCTGGTCCCTAACCACACTGTAAGTTGCAAGGAAATGGATGACCTCTAAATTTACTTGTAGTTCCTTGATTTTACTACCTACCATGCTGAGAAAACTGTCTGAAAATTTACATTCGGTATCAGCTTGAGTCATTCTGCTCGTCCCTAGTGATGAAATTGTGCATTCCAGAATGCCAACTCACACCTTGCCAAAAAGTGATTGTACACACATCTTTGCCTCTCAAAGACCACACCACACACTGAGTTAACAGGAGCAAGGAGAAAATAGGCACAAGATTTCGAAAAGAGTGGAGCTAGATTTGGACTTAATGATAAAGGAAACTTTGGAATCTCCAGAAAGAAAGATATAAAGGGAAGAATTATGGTACTTAATGATGGATTAGTTTTGTTTTGTTTAAGAATATAGTTTGACTGGGTGGAACCTAAAAGAAAAAGCCAAAATCATAGAAACAGAGTGGAAAGCGGTTCCCAGGGTGGGGGAAATAGGGAGATGTTGGTAAAAGGTACCAACTTTCAGCTATAAGATGAAGAAAGTTTGAGGATCTAATGATAATGTGTTGACTATAGTTGATAATACTGTATGTACAATTGAAATTTGCTTAGAGAATAGAACTTAAGTGTTCTCACCAAAGGGGAAAAAAAAAGATACATATGTGAGGTGATAAATGTGTTAATTAACTCAATAAGGAGAGCCATTCTACAATGTACATGTATATCCAATCATCACAGTGTACACTTTATTTTTTTAAAATATTTATTTATTTATTTGAGAGAGAGGGAGAGGCAGAGGGAGAAGCAGACTCCCTGCTGAGCAGGGAGCCCAATGCGGGGACTGATCCCAGGACCCATGAGATCATGACCTGAGCTGAGGTGGTTGCTTAACCAACTGAACCACTCGGGTGCCCCCGATATACACTTTAAATATCTTACAATTCTATTCGTCAGTTATACCTTAATGAAGTTGAAATAAAAAAAAAGAAGATAGTTTGGCTTTCTCACTGAATATAAAACTTAATCTCACTATATCATTATATAATCTCCATAAAGCTGGATGTGAACAAAATATTTTCTCAAATCATTTTTCCTAATAGCTCCTTTCAGGCCTTGAAGGTGTAGTTATACAGAAAACACTTCATCAGCAGCATGTTAAAATATTTAAGAATCACAAACTTTCATTTTTAAGGAGTTTTCTACCTAGGTACTTTTTCATTTTTAATTCTTTGACACAATCACTTTTATAAAGTTAGTTAAAAATTATTACTTTAATATTTGCTTAATCCACTCTTCAAAAGTACCTATCCATCGTTTTATCTGTTGGAAAGGTATGAAGTAGATCTTACAGAGGAATTGAGATGAAGGCTAATGATGAACAGAATTATTTTTAACATGAAATATTATGAAAAGGTAATTATAAAATAGAACATGGTGAAGCTGACTTGTTTCAAAATCAAAAGGACCTTGAATTTTAACACTAGGAGTAGTTCCTCTGATTTTTGTTTATATAAAGTATCTTAACTATAGAATAGTGGAAGTTAAGCAATGGAAAATATTCTTTGAAATCCTGTTTCATGACCTTCATTTTACAAGTGAGAAAGCCAAGGCTTGGAGCATCACAGTGACTTGCCCATGACCACTCAGTATTTGAGCAGCAGGATTAGGAGTACGGTTCTCTCTTTGCAGCAAAAAGAGCTGTTTCCTTGATACCATACTGCTATCTTTTGGATAACCAGTAACATCACCATTACTAAGATTAAATACTGTCCCTCCATAGGCCCTGTCATTTTGGGAGAGACATGAATGATACCTGTGTGTACTCTGAGAAGATTTTATGGAGGAAGAAGGCCTTTAGTTTGTCCATGAAAAATTGGGTAGCAAATGAATAAGCAGAAGGATGAAGTAGGGTCTCAGGACCCAGAGATGGCAATGTTAGCTAAAGCATGAAGAACAGAAGTAGCAGGAGATAATCCTGGGACCTGGGGACAGTAAGCACCTGGAAGGATTGGGCAGCAAAATTGGCTGAGAAGGTGGGGCCAGCAATAAAAAATCTCGGAAAGCCAGGAAAGTAGTTGAACTCAATGTCATAGTGCAGAGCCAGAACCAGCAGGTATACTGGGAACCAGCTGATACCAGCTGTCAGAGCTTCTGTCCCAACTTGGAGTTGAGTAACATCACATCAGCAGCTTGAAACTGGCTTGGCAGGAATTTTACACCATGGAAATCAGCAAGCTCTGCTAACCAGGAATTTGTTGTCATCGTTGGTCTTGGAGAGCCAGCGCACCACCATATGTAGACAACACAAACGTCTACACTCCAGCAGCTGGACTAGACCGTGCAGAAGGAAGGAGAAATTGAGAGGAGGACTGGGGGAGATGGGAGCCTCCCCCATGCAGTCTGTTGAGAAGTTTCCAAGGATGTTCTCCCATCCAGTTTTCACAGTAAATATTAAGTATATGTGCATGGCCCTTTAATTTGTAGAACCCAGAGATCCTAACTTCCAGAGCATTCAGTCTGGTGCTACACAGAGCATTCTGAATTTTGACTCAATTCCAAAGTGCTTCATTCAGGTAGGAAGAGAATGAGGATCCCCATCAGGAAAAGAATAAGCTAAGAGAAAGAGAGTCTAAACACTGAAAATAATTTTGTATCACATTAAACTCTAACTCACATCTGCCATGCCTAAGGCAAGGTAAGATTTCCATCAAAAATTACTGTTACATTGACTGCAATCAGGTGGAAGTCTCCCAGCAGAGTTCACATCATGGTTTTCATTATTACCATCAACACATCACCACCACCGGAAGCAACAGCACTATCATTTATTGAACAGTTACCCTAAGCCAAGCCCTATGCGAGTCATTCAATAATTATTTATTAAGTGGTTACTTTGTGCCCGGCTTGTGCTAGATTAGTGGTTCTCAGTTTTCTTGGTCCCAGGACCCCTTTACACTCTTAAAAATTGTGTAAGGCCTCAAAGGGCCTTGACTGTGTGAGTTCTAGCCATTGATATTTACTGTATTCAAAATTAAAACTGGGATATTTAAAAACATGTATTAATTCATTTAGTTATAATAATATAAGCCCATTACATGTTAACATAAATATTTTGTATGTAAAAGAGCTCATATTTTCCAAAAGAAAAAAATTCTGAGAAGAGTGGCATTTGCTTTATAATTTTACAAATCTCTTTAATGTCTGGTTTAACAGCAGGCAGGTAGATTTTCTCATATCTGTGTCTGAATTCTATTGGTTGCACTATCTCTTACATGCAGTTTCTGGGAAACTTCATTTTACAGTCATGAGAATGGGAGTGGGAAAGGCAAATAATGCCCTAAGGTACAGTTTTGATTCCATGGCTCCCCTTCCAGAGTTTAGGGACCCCCAAAAGTCCCCAGACCACACTTTATTTATTTATTATGTTTTAAAGATTTTATTTATTTGACAGAGAGAGACAGCGAGAGAGGGAAAGAGAGGGAATACAAGCAGGGGGAGCTGGAGAAGGAGAAGCAGGCTTCCCGCAGAGTAGGGAGCCCGACGCGGGGCTTGATCCCAGGACCCCGGGATCACGACCTGAGCCGAAGGCAGACGCTTAACAACTGAGCCACCCAGGCGCCCCTCCAGACCACACTTTAAAAACTGCCATACTAAATTGGGTATTTAACCTTTGGACCTTACATCATAAGGTTAAGTCTCTGATATGCCGTATTTAAGCCCACAACCCTATAAGATAGCTACTTCTATTGCCACCGTTTCCAACATGGGGAAACGAGGAGCAGAGAAATATATAATATGAAAATATATTAGTAGAATTAAAAGTGGCAGAGCTGGTACTCAAACTGGGTATGTCTGATTCCTGAGATGATGCTAGCATCCACTATACCACTTGTTTCCTAATGAACCACACAGAGAGCAAAGTTCATTACCTACTTTTTAAAAGTTCCATTAAGGGCACCTGTGTGGCTCAGTTGGTTAAGCATCTGCCTTCCACTCAGGTCATGATCTCAGGGTCCTGGGATCCCGTCCCACAATAGGTTCCCTGCTCAGTGGGGAGTCTGCTTCTCCCTCTCCCACTACCCTCTCCCCTGCTCATGCTCTCTCCCTCAAATAAATAAATAAATAAATAAATAAATAAATAAATAAATAAAATCAATCTTAAAAAAAAAGTTTCACCAAGATAGGAAAGTTTGAACATCTTCTGAAGAGATCCTTTACAAAAGAACTAATCCAGTAGCTTCTACTATTATTTTGTCATAACTGAAAATAGTATCCTGAGGCAGGCCTTTTGTTTGTTTGTTTGTTTTGAAGGATGGCAAGTGGCTGAGATGGCTGATGTCCTCTGAGAATTTGGAAGTGAAGGAGAAGAACGTGTAGGGAGACCTGACCAGGAAACTACTGTCTTTGAAACAAGCCCAGCTGTATGGAAAAGGTTGGTTTGGTGTCTCCAGTCAGTCGGAATAGTGAATTGCCATGGCCCACAAGGTTCTCTGTTTCCCCAAAGATTCCTTCTTGGCTGCAGAGGTGTGGTGGCACAAAGTATTGTCTTTACTGAGCCCCGACAATAGACCTGGGTGCTATCTGTGACCATACTTACGGGAAAAATGGGTTCCAGATGTCATTATTGTCAGATGACCCAGGGAGGGAACAGACAATAACTATAACATCATCATAATCCATTGACAAAATTTCTCAGGAGTTTTATAAATAAAGTTCTCTTTACCTATAATCTCTACTTTCTACTACCTCAGTACCATGAAGAAGCTATACCTTCTTAGGTATAGCTACCTCAGAGTTCCTTTAAGAATTGCAACGTCTAGAATGTTCGAAGATCACCTGGCTTTTCTCTAGCATTCTAATACTACAGTAGAAAGAGCATGAGCTCTGGAGGCATAGAGGTGAAGGTGTAATTGCAGGATCTGCCAGGGATGAATTGTGTGGTCTTGGGTAAATGAGCTCCTGAGCTCCAGCTTTTCATCTGCAGATTGAGGAAGACAAAATCATCCTTGTGGGAACATTGTGAGGCTTAAATGAGACACTAAGGAAAGGGCACAGTCCAGTTCCTTGCATTCAAAGACAGATGTTAAAAAGACATTACTTCCCTTTTTCCTTCTAAGTACAGTGACCATGTAATTTATCATCCCAAATGAAACATTTTTGAGAACAAGGGGGAGGCTTGGTTAATAATTATACCTGAACAACTGATGTAAACTGGGAACATCTTGGGCAATCCAGGTGCATGATCACCCTTTCTTCATGTAAACCATTCTGGAAGGCAGGTGGGCATTGGCACTGACATAATTTTGTAATGTCAGAGGAGTGCTTTTTTTCTCTTTCATTAAAAAAAATTAATAGACAAGTTTTTTAGAACAGTTGTAGATTTACAGAAAATCGAGCAGATAGTACATAGAGTTAGTTCCCATATACCACCACCTCTATACGCAATTTCCCCTATTCACATTTTGCCTCCGTGTTGTACATTTGTTACGAGTACTGAACTCGTGGTGATACATTATTGTTCACTAAAGTACATGGTTTACACTAAAGTTCACTCTGTGTTGAAGAGTTCTATGGGTTTTGACAAATGCCTAGTGTCATGTGTCTATCTACTATTTCAATATCAGACAGAATGGTTTCAACATCTAAATATCCCTTGTGCTTTACCAATTTATCCCACTCTGCCCCCAAACCTCTGGCAACCATGGATCTTTCTGTCATATAGTTGGAATCATGCAACATGTAGTCTTTTCACACTGGCTTTTTTTTTTTTTTTAAAGATTTTATTTATTTATTTGAAAGAGACACAGCGAGAGAGGGAGCACAAGCAGGGGGAGTGGGAGAGGGAGAAGCAGGCTTCCCGCGGAGCAGGGAGCCCGATGCGGGGCTCGATCCCAGGACCCTGGGATCATGACCTGAGCCGAAAGCAGACGCTTAATGACTGAGCCACCCAGGCGCCCCCACACTGGCTTTTTTAACTTAACTATATGCATTTAAAATGTGTCCATGGCTTTTCATGGCTTGATAGGTCATATCTTCTTATTGCTGAATAATATTCTACTTCCTATATGTACCACAGTTTGTTTATCCATTCGCCCATTAAAGACATCTCGGTTGCTTCCAGTTTGGGGATATTATGAATAATGCTGCTATAAACATTCATATGTAGGTTTTCATGTGGATATAAGTTTTTAACTTGGGAAAATACCTACAAGTGTGATTGCTGGATCACATAATAAGTCCATGTGTAAGCTTTATAAGAAACTGTCAAGGGGCATCTGAATGGCTCAGTTGGTTGAGCATCTGACTCTTGGTTTTGGCTCAGGTCATGATCTCATGGGTCATGAGATCGAGCCTCACACCAGGCTCTGCATTCAGTGGAGAGTCTGCTTGAAGATTCTCTCCCTCTGCTCCTCTTCCTCCTCATGCCCACCACACACACACTCTGTCTCTCTGGAATAAAAAAATAAATCTTAAAAAAAAAAAAAAGAAACTGTCAAACTGTCTTCCAGTGTGGTTGTACCCTTTTGGCTTCCCATCAGCAATGAATGAGTCTCTGTTGCTCACCATCCTCGCGCCCAGTATTCAATATGGGCAGTTCTCTCATTCTTTTTGTTTCTCTCAGATCATCACTAATTCATGTAGTCCTTAATATACAACTAGCAATGCCTTAATTTTATTTTATTATTTATTTATTTATTTTTTAAAATTTAATTTAATTTTATTAAGTTAGTCACCATACAATACATCATTAGTTTTTGATGTAGTGATCCATGATTCATTGTTTTCTTCTATATCACCCAGTGCTCCATGCAGTATGTGCCCTCCTTAATACCCATCACTGGGCTAACCCATCCCCCCAGCCCCGTCCCCTCTAAAACCTTCAATTTGTTTCTCGGAGTCCATAGTCTGTCATGGTTCGTCTCCCCCTCCAATTTCCCCCCCTTTGCTTTTCCCTTCCTTCTCCTAATGTCCTCCATGCTATACCTTATGTTTCACAAGTAAGGGAAACCATATGATAATTGACTTTCTCTGCTTGACTTATTTCACTTAGCATAATCTCCTCCAGTCCCATCCATGTTGACGTAAAAGTTGGGTATTCATCCTTTCTGATGAATGCCTTAATTTTATAAATCATTTTGTGTTTAAGTTAAAGTAGTTAAATCCTCTTCTCTAACTTTGGTCCCCTAAAATGTATCAATCATGATTAATCTAAAGAACCAGTTTTAAACATCAACAATGAGGAAGGTCATGATTATTTTTGCTCAGATAAAGAACTGCATAAAATTTAGTGTTTTCTATGAAACTATTGTTTTAAAACAACTTATTTCTTTTAAACTCAAGAGGAATAGAATCCAAAACTATTAATATTTGAATTTTCATGTATTTTGTTAAATTTTCAAAATTAATCACTTGGGAAATGAGAGACAAGAGGAAAAAGGTGAGGGAAAGGTTTTGCTACTTATCAAATACCTTGGGTTTTTTATTTACTTGTTTGGTGTCTTGCTTGTTTTGCTTTTGCCAGAGTAGCGTTAGTCGATTGTCTTTCATATGAAAATCTTTGATTAGGAAGTGAGTCTATAACTCCCCAAATCTAACACCTGTGTTTGTGCTTAATATGATCTGAGTAGATAGTAGAATGAAATGAGAATGGAGCATGAAACCAAATGTTTAAAACCGAACACATCATCTCCTGACCTCATGAACCTATCAGAGTTTCCTGCTGTCATCTCTCAGTTCTGTTTTTGAAACCTCATTACCCATGTCACCCGCATTTGAAACTGTGCTGTCATCTTTGACTCTCGTCTCTCTCCCTTACCACTTGTTATGAGCTGTCTCTATGCAGCAGTGTTGTTTTGTTTTGATTAGACCATTGTATTGTTGAAGCAAGTGAGAAAAAGACAGCTGGAATGTCTTGCCAAATGTAACTTTGGATGACATTGCTAGACTGGAACATATAAAACTGAATCTTTTTTTTTTTTTTTAATGGTAGTGGGCTCTTATATAACCTGTCCTCTTACCAATTTCAAGAAAATCTTAAGAAGGCAACCTAATATGCTTCCCCAAATCTTACCCAGTTGGAGGGGAAAGGAGAAAATGGTCTCCAATGGTCAACTCTTATAATACGCATTACCTAGAAGAAGAGATGGATTTTCTACTAACAATTTTCTATTAACACTTCAGCATTCACTCATTTATCAGGTTCATTGGCGAAAACCTTGGAAGATAGGACAAAACTCACTTCCCAGCCTCCCACTTGGCCTTCCCCCAGATAATCTTCGTTGACAATGACACCGATGGCGTAGTATCTTTCTAACTGCAGAGCCAAGCAAATTACTCCTCTGTGTAAAATCCTTCAATGGCTCTCAGTACATGCAAGACGAAGTCTGAAAAGATTTTGATGATTTGCCTCTGACTCATTTTTTTCAGCTTCTCGTCCTTGGCTACACCTTCAAGCGCAGTGTTGTCATTCTCTGGTGATTCTACTCTCTCCTACACAGGCTGTAAAGTTCACTCGATAATCTCCTTACTTACCTTTAGGACTTAAATTAGGCAGCATGTCCTTTCTAAAGCTTACGTCAATCACCATGGTGGACTTTAGTTATTCACTCAACAAGAATTCACTTAGTGCCTACTCTGTGCCCGTTGCCACTCCAGGGGCTGGGGATGCCGCTGTGATCAAGGTAGATCAAATTCTTATTTTCCAGAATATAGAATAGTGTAGAGGAAATGGAGGGAAGGGGGACTTTCACCTAATAAAGAAATACATAATAATAAATAAATTATAGGTAAATAAACAAACAAGAGAATTTCATGTAGTGCTATAAAAAACAGCAAGAAAGGAAAAAGCCACATAGCAGACAGGGACTGCTGGAAGCTGAAGTGTGGCAGGCAGAATAACAAGCCCCTAAAGATGTCCACCTCCTAATCCTGGGCTATGAGTGTGTGGTCTTACACATCCTACAAAAAAAGGATTTTGTAGACGTGATTAAGGTGAAGGATCTTGGGGAGAACATGGTACATTATTCAGGTGGTTCCAATCAAAGCCCAAGTTCTTTTTTTTTTTTTTTTAAGATTTTATCCATTTATTTGAGAGGGAGAGAGAGAGGAAAATCTAGAGCTCAAGAGCAGGGGGAGGGAGAAGCAGATTCCCCGT
This sequence comes from Phoca vitulina, assembly GCF_004348235.1. Lineage (NCBI taxonomy): Eukaryota > Metazoa > Chordata > Mammalia > Carnivora > Phocidae > Phoca > Phoca vitulina. The sequence goes on along the minus strand of NW_022589711.1, from coordinate 32,830,124 downwards.
CGAGCAGGGAGCCCGACGCGGGACTCAATCCCAGGACCCTGGGATCATGACCCCAGCCGAAGGCAGCCTCCCAACCGACCGAGCCACCCAGGTGCCCCCAAAGCCCGAGTTCTTAAATGAGGAGACGTTTTCCCAGCTTTGGTCAGAGAGAGAAAATGATGGAAGAAGGGGCAGAAGATGCAGCATTGCTGGTTTTGAAGATGAAGGAAAGGGACCATGAGCCACAGGATGAAGTGTCCCACACGCTGGAAAAGGCAAGGAAGCGGATCCTCCCCGGGATGGTCCTGAAAGAAATGCAGCCCTGCTGACAGCACCCGTGGCACCGATGTTGGACTTCCGGCCTACAGGAAAGCAAGATGATCAATGCATGTGGCTGAAGCCACTACATTCAGCTACTTATGACCAGTTAGTCAGGGATGCATTCTCTGAGGAGGAACCCTTGAGCTGAGATCTAAATGATCTCAAGAAGCCAACTCATGAACTTCCTAGGAAGTGTAGTCCAGGCAGAGGGAAGCATAAATCTCTGAGGTTGGAGCAAACTTGGCCTGCTTTACCATAACGTGAAGGCCATGACGACTGGCACTTGTTAGTGAGAGGGCGAGCAGTCCAGGAGGAGATCAGAGCTCCAGGCAGGTACCAGGCAGGTACCAGGCAGGCATCAAGAGCCTTCTGCTGCTTTAACTGGTGTTGTGGCCCTGCCGTCATTAGAGTGTGTGCATATGGAGACTCCTCAGTGCCCTGTGAGGCCCTGGAGAGCCTGAGGAGCAGGGACTGATCCCACTCCTCTTTGGCCCCCCAGCACAAGGTAGTCGTAGCGCCTCAAACATACAAGCTCACAAATGTAGAGCTGTGGGAGAGCTGTTTGAGATTCTTTAGAAAAGCAGAACAATAGTAAGATTAATCTGTTTGGAAATACCAACTATTGAGAGCTCCCTGAATTTTAATTTCTTGCTTGTCGTCATTTGGGTAACCATTTTATGGCGTATTAAGGGAAAGTGATTTGTGGTAGTATGTGAATCAAAAAGCTGCAATTCAGATGATAAAACAAAATTGTTGTCTGCGGTCCCTGGTGGGATTTTCTTTAACACTGCTATCATAATCAGGTTTGTTTCTAGCTTAAAAAAAAAAAAAAATGAGCAATAGCCCTTGGGTGTTTATTAGATGAAAATTTTTCCTAACAGTTAACACTATTTTGAAAAACAAAGTGGAGATAATGTACATTCTATTATTGCAAGCAAGTGTTTGTAGAGGGACTATTATGTGCCAGAAGCTTAGCTCCTGCAAGCCCCACTCCACTTGACTGAGGCTGAGGCTGGTGCTTTTATCATTTCCATTTCGGAGATAGGAAACTCAGCCACAGGAGGGGGCTATGACCCCAGGCCTCTGGCTCCAGAGGCTACATTCTTAAATACCGGTTACATCCCTCGCTTCCCCCAAGGAAGGGGTAGAACCAGGAATTAAACAAAAGTCTCTCAGGAAAATGTTGGAGAGTCTATGTATGGTATTTAAAGGTATTTAAAATTTCAACTCTACAAATCCTGGTAATTTTTTTTCTCTCTGTAGTTACTGCCTGATTAAAGATCATCAAAGAATCCCTTGTAAAATATACTTTTGATGGAGCAAAAGGGGGTGGGGCTATGAAGGCATACCTTCCTTGAAATTATCTGTTAAAAAATAATTAGCTTGGTTTCTCACATTATGATCAGAAGAAGAAAATGCTGCAGCTTTTGTCACTGATGGATGGGATAAAATATTTTGAATTTAGATAATTTATTTCTTTTTTACATTTGAACGGCCTTCCAAGACAGTTCCAATTTGTGATGTAATCTCCACAAACATTTATGTATTTTTTTGTCTCTGATTTGAAGGAGTCTGGCAATATCTCTGCTTCAGACTGGTGGTTTGTATATTTAACCAGTCAATGCTAAATTACTTTCAATAAAATTAATTCCGGCTGTCACTATCATTGAAGATAACAGTGTGAGATATATATATTCTTTGCCTGGTTCAGTTGCCTGAGATGTTTTAGATCAATTCGAGGAATAAGTAAAATCAACACATGAAAATAAATACCTTCATTTTTAATTTGTTCTATATGTACAGTACTCCCATCCATTAGTTATTCTATTTAAATTACAATGAATTGGCACAGGAGGATGGATATCTTTTGGGATTGACTCTGATGTGTTGGTGAAACTGAAGTCCAGAAATGAAAAATATTATTGAGTTCTTATTCAGTTCTCTTATCAATTCACTGGACAGCATGTAGATAAATTATGTCGCATCTTATTTGTTTGTCCTGCTACTGATATAAGAAAGTGTCTTAGTCTGTTCAGGCTGCTATAACAGAACGCCATAGACTGGGTGACTTATAAACAACAGAAATTTATTTCTTATAGTTCTGGAGTCTGGGAAGTCCAAAATCAAGGTGCCGGGAGATTTGGTGTCTGGTGAGGGCCAACTTTCTGGTTCATAGAAAGATGTCTTTTTGCTACATCCTCACATAGTGGAAGGGGAAAAGGAAGTCTCTGGGTTTTTAGTTTTTATCTGTAAAATGGCATCTGTAGGACCGGCCTTAGCTTGCTTCCCTTTAGACCTCAGAATGGAAACTTACTTCAGAAGAATTCAGAGTCACCAGAGCATTTATGGTTTTTGGTTTGGTTTTGTTTTTTTGAGAGAGAGAGAGAGCATGCATGCATGCAAGCAAGCATGGGCAAGAGGGATTGGAACTCGATCCCAGGACCCCGGGATCATGACCTGAGCTGAAGGAAGACACTTAACTGACTGAGCCACCCAGACACCCCAGAGCATTTATGTTCTTTTTTTTTTTTTTTAAGATTTTATTTATTCATTTTACAGAGACAGAGAGGGAATAAGCAGGGGGAGCAGCAGAGACAGAGGGAGAAGCAGGCTCCCCACTGAGCAGGAAGCCCAGTGTGGGACTCGATCCCAGGACCCTGGGATTGTGACCTGAGCCAAAGGCAGACACTTAATGACTGAGCCACCCAGGCGTCCCAGGTGCATTTATGTTCTTAATGCTGCAGTAGAACCTGAGAACATCCAGTTGCAGAGTCTATATAGAGTCTCAGGAAGTGAGGAAAGGGGTAGTTTCTGATCTCTATTTTTCCTAATATTGTGCAATTGCTGTAGTTTGTTCTGGGTTCTTAAAAATGTTAAATGGGTCTTTAGCCTTGAAATAAGCAGACTTTTACATAGAGTTTATAAATTAGATACAGACTTAAAGCAAATCAGAGGACACCCTCCCCCACCACACACACACAAATCACTTACCATTTTGAAAAAAAATCAGTTAAATTGAGTCAGCCAGATAATTGGTCCCTCAATACAATCAATTTTTTTAAGCACTGAATTAAGAGTTGTTCTGGTCGAAACTAATTTTGCATGTAGACACTAAATATGTGGTACTTAGGTTTTCTTAAGTCCTAGAAAAACCTAAATACTCTAAAAAAATGGAACACTCACCACTTCTTGCTCAGCTGTATGGACGTTAACTGTTGCCTTTCTAGAAAAATTATTTTACGTAGACCAAGAATGCTTTCATTTGTTTGTTTTCTGGTATCATATAAATTTCCAGTAATTTCTCATGAAATTATGTTTGAATAAGAAACCCCATTTCCATGCTTGTTTAATCTGATGACAACCTCTCGGTAAAACTGCTTTTTAGTGCTCCATAAATCAAAATTACCTTGGCAGCTAACATAATTTCACACTATTGGTGGCTCACAACTCACCCAGCTTCTTCCTTGTATTATACTGAACAAAATGAATGAATTAAAGTCCTTTTCTTTTTCTCCTCCACATGTTGCTTCCATCACAGCTTTGAGAGTGTGTGTGTGCGCGTATGTACACTCTGAATAACCTAATCTAGGTTGTAATAGTTAATGTATGTGTCAATGTGGCTGAGCCACTGTACCTAGTATGAGGTCAAACATTATTCCGGATGTCTCTGTGATGGTGTTTTTGGATGAACTTAGCATTTCAATTGGAGGACTTTGAGCAAAGCATATGGCCCTCCATAATGTGAATGGGACCCGTCCAATAAATTGAAGGCTTAAATAGAACAAAAAACTGACCTTCCATGAGCAAGAGGGAATTCTGCCAACAGATGGCCTTAGGATTCAAACCACACAATCAGCTCTTTGCTAGAGTTCTGGCCTGATGACCTTCAGACTTGCACTCCAACATTGGTTCTTCTCTGGTCTCCAGCCTGCTGGCCTACCCTGCAGCTTTTGGACTCGCCAGACTCCATAATCACAGAGCCAATTCCTTACAATAAATCTTTTTCTCGGCATATACACATTCCATTGATTCTGATTCTCTGGAGAATGCTGATCAATACTTGGGCATTCTCTAATTTTTTAATTAAATGATCAAAGAATGGAACTTTGTGGTAGCAAAGGCATACTATTGTTGAAACCCTGAGATGGATTCATGTACAATCTTAACTTTCTTACTGCAAACCCAAATGATTTATCTTCTTTCTTTTGCCCATTCAGTTGTGCTTTGATTTAAAAATCTCTGTGTATGTATTGGAAATGGATAATAGTTAAGTGCATAAATTATGCATCAGCCTCAAATTTCTCACTGCAAAGGCCTCTAGGGCAGGGGATAGGAAGTGGGGAATACCGAGTGCCAGTGTCCTCTTGAAGAGGAAAGTGCTGGGCTGAAGTCTTCACATTGCAGCTTCTTCATGTTTGATTTTTCTGACATACCTGCTGCTGAAAAAGTGCTTAGGACAATTGTAAAACCAAATATAGTCCACTTTTCTTTAGAGTCAATTTTTCAGTTTTATTGGAAAACAGTAATAAATGTCCCTGGCCAGAAAGTTAAAAATGTTGTTTCAAATTGAAATAAATATCAATATATTATGGACTATAATGCAAAACTTGCACAAATTTGACAAAACTCCTAAGGAGGTCTCCACTTACAGATGAATGTTTCCAGTGGGTTCCTAGTCATCATCTACCCCCAAATAGAGTTAAGATGGTATTCTCTACTGCACTCAGCAATACACTTTTGATAGAAAAGTTTCAAAAGCATGATCTTAAAATAGGCTGGCTTTAAAAAGTGAAAAGTATTGAAGAAAAAGGAGAGGACCAACTCCATTTGAGACCTCCCTCTTCCTTTTATTAAAAAGAGAATGCTTTCAAAAAGCAGACAATAGAAAGTGAGCTATCAACAGTGAGTTTTAATGACACTACTTTTTTATTTTTTATTTCCTTGTCCATAAAAGCCCCTTTTTGATAAATGTTATTACTATAGTCATTATTTAAGTTCTCATTTTAAGAGCTACAATTTATTGAGAACTTCTAATTCTAGGTCTCTACTTGGGTTTTCATATTTATTCCTTTCCACAGCTCCACAAGACGGACATGTTAAATAATCTTGTAAATGGCATGGATTTGCCTCCAGGTCTCCAAAGCCCATGGTTTGGGTCCATTGCCATGTTGACTCCCACTGTTTTTGCTCTCCTGGTTTAACCATCAAAGCACATTTACTGGGCAGTGGATATGTCAGAAGTGAAGGCATTCACATTCAGATAATACTGTGCTGTTGTTTTCAAAGCAGTCCATGTTTCATGAACCTGCAACAAAAGAAACTTTAAGTCATGATCTCTGAGTATGGAGAGCACATGCCATATCAGTTATTTAGGTTATTGTACAGATAATCCTAAAAGACTGAGAGAAGTAGAGTGGAAGAATAATACCCAATAAGGTTTGGTTAACATACTTTTAGTGACCTGTATACTTCAATGCTTAAGTGTTTTATGGTATTTTGGGGCCACTGTATGAACCAATGTGGTAGTCTCCTGTTACATTGTAGTATCTGTCACTTGATCATAGCACTGGTCTACAATTAGAGGCAGGAGTATACTTGAAAATTTCAGTATTCCCTAAAGAAGACACAGTCTACCCACTTATATAATATTTAAGTTGCCAAATAAACAAATGTCTGGTTTTAATACCTCTAAATGATGCCTGTTGGAGAAAAACATGCATAAAACTCGATGCATTATTCAAGCCGGTGGTTTTCATCGCAAATGCTAACCAGAAACGAGCCAATCCTGGTAGACCAGTTAAAACTCAGCCAGGCAGAGTAAGGATAGGACCCAGGCCCCAGAAAAACAAGAACATTCCATTTTTTTTAGTGATTTTATACAACCCTCTAGCCTGGTGATAGAGCCTGATACACGTGTGAAGAGATAAAGGACAAACAAGTGAAGGGATTAATTAATTTGTTATACATTTTTGTTTTCTAAATTGCTGAATTTTAAGAGGGAAATCATGAATAATTGAAATCCTCAGACAATTCAGCAATTTTATTTGGCCTGGGGTTTCTTCCATCAAAAAAGTAAACATGGAATAAAACTGGCTAAGGCACATTTCTTCTTTATTTCTCTTGGAGTGAGACTTACAAATGAATAGAAAAGTGTACAAAAGGCAAGCAAATGAAGGAATGACATTAAAGTTTTGCATAATTATCCCAGAGGAAAATAAGCTGTTGAATAACTGAAAGGGAACGAAAATGTGACCGTGATCCATTCATCCACCCACCCAAACATGCAATAATCTACTGAGATTTGACTGAGTAACAGTCATTTTGATAGTTTCTGAGAATAATGACCTTGATGGATAAGACGTGCACCTTATGTCTGTAGCCTAGGTAAGGGAGGTTGGGTGCACAAAGCAACTAATTCCAGGGTGACATTTAGAGAGCTATTCACATGTGAATGGCATGCAAAGGGGAGAAAAGAAAGAAGGACAAATGTCATCCAGGAAAGAAGGGAAAAGTTTCAAAAAGGAGGGAACATTTGATTTTATTCTTGAAGGAAGAGGTGGAGTTTACCAGACAAAAGCCACTTTATGGGGAGGAAATGGCAGCTATAGCTCAGGGTGGCTAGAGAGAAAAAACTCGTGGGTTGGGCTGGTACTGGGTTGATGGCTGCTGATGCAGTGCTTACTCAGCAAGATAGATGGTGCATTGTTTCTAATGCAAATACCTGATCAGCCAGCGAGTTGCCCCACATATTTGGATTCTGATCTGGGTCCCAGTAATCCTGCAAATATATATGTCTTTTGAGATGTAGGAACTGGTTTGCTGGGTCCTCCAACAAAAATGGCGCTCCCAACGCTCCTGTAATTCAGAGTCCAAGAGCACAGCATCTTTTAAGGCAGTAGTTTACATCTCAATGTTTATCTTCTTAAAGAGACACAGCTGTGGTGTTTGGGAGGTTGGGGGCCTGAGAAGGGAGCCCTGAGAAATCTATGCGCCAAGGGAGATGACCACTCCTCAGCCTTCCCTCATCCCTGAGCTATCACCACCCTATGTGTCCTGCATATAGTGCAGCATGAAAGCCATGTGCTGGATGGAAAAGATTTTTACAGCCTTCTGTACCTGCACGGGAGCCCACAGACCGGGATTCAAATTGCAGCTCTATCACTTTTCTGGACAAGTTGCTTAATTTCTCCAAGCTGCAGTTTTCTTGTATGTAAAAAGTTATAATAATAATGCAGTAACACAATAATATAGGATTACCGTAAGGGTTGGGTCTATTAATGGCTATAAACCATCTGGCTCAAACCAGGCAGTCAACAATCTTATTCTTCCTTTCCTAGCCTTCCAAAAGAGAACATATCTTTCAGTTTGAAGTAGACTGCTTCCAAATCTGGCACTGTGGTTTAAATTGTTAGTATTGATAGATCTATCACTGAATTGAAGAAGTTTGCATTTTGTACTCCTTCCCAGTCCAGGATTAAGGGGAAAAAAAAGATGATTGTTTTTAAAATCCAGACTGTTTTAGTATCTTGAAATTTTAACAGTCTATATTATATTTCATTTCCAAATAAAACACAATCACATTCAGAGTTGTAATTTGAATCAATATCAAGGAAGAACACACCCCTGACCTATTTGTGGTAACAATGCAATCTGTTCATTGCTTGTGATAAAGAAGCATTTATTACAAATGTTATGTTAAGTACTCTATTGCTTCATCATTAACAAGACTCTATTGACCAGAGTTATAGTGAACTATAAGATATGAAACCTCTCCTCTGTAGGGGAGGAGGGAGAGGGGTACAAGATTCAAAATAAAACAAGGCAACATAGGATTTGATTGTGCTAAGGGAGTTTAAGAGAAGGTGTCCTTATTGAACTTCGGGGCTCTGGGGCACAAACAGACATTTTCATGGTCAGGAAAATTGCTGAATCTATTCCATAAAGAAAAGATTAAATTTAGCAGGATAGGAGAAGGAGCAAGACTTTACATTTTAAGCTGAAGGAATGATGTGGCACTGGGAATCTTTAAAATGGATGTAAGAAGACAATGGTTAGAGGGAGCTAGATTATTTGTGCGTGTGTGTGTGTATTGATGTCACACACAAATAATAATGATAGCTAACATTTATTGAGCATTGCACTAAAAGATACTTTACCTGAATAACCTTATATAATACAACAAACCTAAGAAGTAGCACTGTCAATCACCTCATTTTGCAGAAAAGGTAACTACATCACACAAAAGTTAAATAATATGTTCAAGGCCACATAGCTAGTAGGAAAGGGAGATGGAATTCTCCCCTTAAAGCCACTGTGCAATATTATGACTAAGAGACAGGAATGCTTGGGGCCAAAGAAAAGTAATAATAATAAAAAAAAGCCTTATGCATTTATAAAAAAGAGACAATCATTACTTACACATTCCTTATGATCTCATGCTTTTCCAAGCTTGACCTTGAGCACTAAGCAGGGTTCTAGTTATTAGCTCTATTACTTCTAGTTTAATTTGTTACCCCACTAAGTTCTGGTTCTAACTGCCTACCTATTGAAAATGACAACCTCTGTGGATATTATACATCAATCAGGCTGTCTCTGGGTGCAAAATATTACTAGTGATGAAGATAAAAAAATGGCTCAGACATATTATCTATTAATAGGATATTAGCAATTTTAGTTATTCATGACTTAAAAATAAAAGATAGAAGTCAACTTTTCAGTAGATATTAGTAACAGATGATAGTAGTAATATTGGCCTGCTTCTGGTCATCTAATTCAATACAATCAAACCAGCATGCCTGTGGAAGCCATCCTCCAATATGTCCCCCAAAGACCACTGCCTTCTTGGTATTCAGATCCCCTGTGGTCTTCTTTCGTTTAGTAGGGTGGACCTGTGTAGCCACAGGATACTGTGGAAATGACAGTGTGTGCTTTCTGTGGCGAGCACATAAAAGGCATTATAGCTTCTGTCTCGCACCTCTCTTGGATCGCTTGCTCTAATGGAAACAGCTGCCATGTTGTGAGGACGCTCAAGCAGCCCTGAAGAGAGGCCCGTCTGTCAAGGAACTGAAGCCTCCCACCAACAGCCACACAAACGAACCACCTGGGAACCTAAGGCTTTCGTTCCAGTCAAGCCTTCGATCACAATAGCCCTCACTGACATCTTTACTGTAATCTCATGAGAGTTCCTGAGTCAGAGTCACTGACCCAAGCCACTCCCCAATTCCTCAGAAACTGTAAGATGATAAATGTTTCTTGTTTTAAATTGCTATGGTTTGGGGAAATTATTAGGTCATAGTAGATAACTAATACGATACATTATGAGTGCCTACTGATGTCAGGATAAACTGCTAATCACCAGAGCTGAGACCCAGGTGAAGCCAAGTGAGTCCACAAATAGAAGAAACTTGCTCTCAAGCTTACACAAATTTTGTGCCGTAAGTTCTCCACTTGCCTCACCCTCGTCCCTGCTTGGATAATCATCGTTGCATAGAAAGATAAACAAAAAACAACCCTTGCCGCTAAGGAACTCATATTGTATTCAGAGCTCATAAATAATGATAAGGAAACATACTGTGACCAGACCGTTTGAAGGGGAAGTGATTAATTCTGATATTGGCGTGGAGGGATCACAGAGAAATTGGTTTTGAGTTGAGCGTCCAAGGTTATGGGCTGTTTCCACAGTGAAGAAGAAGGGAGCAGAAACAAAGAGCATGTACTCCAGGCTGAGGAAAACTGGAGAGCACAGGAACAGAGGAGCAAAGTAAGGCTCAGGTTCAGTGACCCCCACTTTGCCAATGTGATTGCAGGGTAGGGCAGAGGTATGGATGTGCTCAGAGAATGTTGGGGGATTATTACTGTCATACCAAGGAGTTTGGACTTTATTCTTCAAATCATTAATATTTCTGAACAAGAAAATGATAGGACCAGATTTACTTAAAATTTTTTTGTTTGATTATGATTAAAATATGCATAATGTAAAGCCATTTTAACTATTTTTAATTGTACAATTCAGTGGCATCAAGCACATTCACAGTGTTGTACAATCATCACCACTATCTCAAGAATTTTTTCATCCCCCGAAATAGAAACTCAGTACCCTTCAACAATTCCCATTACTCTCTCCTCCAGCCCTTGGTCACCACCATTAGCTTTCTGTCTCTATGCATTTGCTTATTGTAGGTACCCCATCTAAGAGGAATCATGCACTATTTGTCCCTTTGTGTCTAATTTATTTCACTTAGTAGAATATCTTCAAGGTATACATGTTGAAGCATATATCAGCTTTGCATTCCTTTTTAAGACCAAATAATATTTTGTACATATATGCCAACATTTTGTTTATCCATTCACAGATACTTTTGGAAACTCCTTTGTCAGTGGTGTTGGAAGGCAGATGGTAAAAGGAAGAGAGAGTGAGAGACACAGGTTGGAGCCTCTTCTAGTGGTCCAGAGGACAGATAAGTAGGGCCTGAATCAGATGAGTGACACCAGGAATGGTAAGACAGGACTGCTTGGAACAGAACAGGGAACTGGGCTCACTGGTGTGCACTGACCAGCGTTGAAGTTCTGGTTTTAACTGAGATGTGTTCATAGGAAACTTCTCAGATTTCTCTTCATTCTCTTTGAAAAGGTGTCTGTTACAGTGTTACACATTTAATGTGTTCTTCTTGTTTATTTTATTATTTTTAAAAGATTTTATTGATTTATTTGACAAAGAGAGAGAGAGTACAAGCAAGCAGAGCCGCAGGCAGAGGGAGAGGGAGAAGCAGGCTCTCTGCTGAGCAGGAACCCCGATGTGGGACTCGATTCCAGGACCCTGGGATTATGACCTGAGCCAAAGGCAAACGCTTAACTGACTGAGTCACCCACGTGCCCCTGTTCTTATTCTGTTTAAAAAAAAAAGGAAGGGGAGGTTTCAAAACAGAGTGTCTAGGCAAATAAGATCCAGTATCAATACCTAATAAATGTTTCTTTTTTTAAAAAATATTTATTTATTTGAAAGAGAGAGAGCGCGCATGAGCAGGGAGATGTGCAGAAGGAGAGGGAGAGAGAAGCCCAAGTAGACTCCCCGCTGAGCACAGAGCCCGACTCGGGAGCTCAATCCCATGACCTGAAATCACGACCTTAGCTGAAATCAAGAGTTGACCACTTAACCCACCAAGTAACACAGGCACGCCTCTAATAAATGTTTCTACATAAATTATGCTTAAGATATAATTCACAACTAGATAAAGAGAGTACATTAACCACTTAAGATAGTGTTACTTGGAATCATCCAAAAGTAAAACCAATATTCTGCACCATGATTGTCCTGGTGCATTATACAATCGCTAAGGAAAAAAAAATGCTATTACATAAATCTTGGCAGAGAAGCATGCCTTAAAATATAAAGCATAGCTATTTTAAGCTCTAATAATTCTGTCTTTTGTAAATCTTCTCTCTTTTTGCTCATGGAAAATGTTTCACTGATACAATGTCCCCCTCCCCCTCCCCCTTGCCCCTGAACAAAGCACCTACCTCAGCATTATGTGCCCAACAGGCATCCAATAAATATTAATTGATGGTGATAATAGCATCACCCACGAGAGAGACAGAAAGTAATATTTATTATCCTACTTTACAAGTGAGAAAATTGACACACAGAGATGAAATGACTCACTCAAGGTCACATAGTAAGTCATTGGCAGAGCTGAAATAAAATGCAAGTAGTACAGAAGGGCATGCTATTATCCTCTCTGCTTGAGAAATTCCTCCTCCCTTTTTCATTCCGCCTGATCAACCTTGAAAGTTAGTGAGAGCAAGATCACAGTTTGTGTTTGTAAGCCTCTATAATACTGCTGGGGTTTGAAAACTGAACCCTGAGTTTTATTACTTTGTTGGTTTTTAATTTTTTTTTTAATGTAGGCAGTATCAGCCAGGTTAATGCCTTTTTTAAACTTTAAAATCATAAGCTATAAAAAAATCTTCCTCTTTTTCTTTCCAACTCCCTACACAACCTCCTTCCTTTCATCCCATATCATAATAGTTTTAATAGGATCTGTCAAGCTTAGTTCTGCTATCTAAACATGTCTCGAATATCCTCAGCAGAAAATTCGGTACAGTTGAAATAAGGCAGACACTTCAGAGTATGGAGACATTGGAGATCACAGCTCTTGCCACACAAGCCAAGAAGGATCAGAGATGGGGGGTCTTATCCTAGCCCTGCCCGTGATTAGTTGGGTTATTAGTTGGTTACTCCTGTCCCTCCATTTCCTGTTCTGAGTCATATGAAGCCAACTGAGATCTCTTGCAGCTCTAATATTTTTAACTGGAATATACTCATAACCAATAGGTCATTAATTGAAACTTACTTTCTCTGCATGGTATTAGGGCATCAGAAGCATATAGAATATGCTAAATGGGTATAGCTCCTAGTACTGCCAAGGAGCTTACATGCTGAGAAATTCAGCACTGAGATAGACAGAAATAAGTGAAAGAGAAGTCAAAGTAGACCTAGTCAATAATTAAAGCAATACAAATAAAAATGTATTCACCTTATGCACAGAGATGAGTGCCCGTCATGGGCCGAGGAGCTGTACGCTGGTGACAGAAGCTGTACAGTTAGAAGTGGAAGGGTTCCCTATTTTGCCATCATCCAGAGAAGGCTGAAAAAGAGTCTTTAAATTTGATAGTGGAGAAATAACTGAATAGTCTTTATACTGTGCACGTGACCGTGAAGATTATCCTTGTGGTAGGAACCTATATGCTAAAAAGATCAGAAAGCCTGATGTGAAATGAGCGATACAGAATGGAAGGACAGAGGCTGATAGCAGAGACCTGTTTATTCCCTGGAGAGTGAACTCATTTAGAGTAACCTCAGGCCACCCTTCTCCCGTTTGTAGACTCTGCCTCTCAGAAGGGGCAGTGCCCCCATGTAACTGGTAAGTCCAAGAGGCATAACTTGGCACGTCCAGCTAGCTCTTCCTTCTTCCTCTTGAGAGTTAGCTGCCCTCCGAGATCACCCTTTCTCTTCTGGTTCTGCAACCTGCAACTGGATATGAAATTTGCCAAATGCTGGGGTCCAGTCACCAGGCCCTTTATATCTTATACTATGTTATATTTTCCAAATTAGCCTTTCTCAGTAATAAAGGGAACCGATTGCCTTCCATGTTAATCTTTGGTTTATTTTTCAACTTGATCAAAAGCGGGCCAAGAAGGGGGGTGAGAGTTCTATGTGTCAGAAGGTGGTGCAGAGAATCCAACAGGTCTGTTGTCTCAGAGCCTCCCTAAGAAACAGGGGGAAAAAAATCCAGCACAGACAGGGCGCTCCCACCAGCAGGAGTTTGTCACCCCTGGAAAGCCATGACTGTGACTTCTGTGGATATTCATAGACGGTTACGTGAGGGAAGGAATTCTACGTCTGTGAATAAACGTGGTGGGATTTAGCAGGGGCAGAAGACACAGAAATGCCTGGCAAATCCACAGGATGGGCCACAGCTAGCTACTTCCCTTAGAGGCTGGTGATACGTCTCTCTCATCTCTCTGCAGTACTGCCTGATGCCTGAGATGCCGGAGATGGAGAATAAGCATGACAGTCCCGCCGCAAGTTCTCAGACATACTCAGGGATGGGATGCTGAAAGCAAAGCACTCGGCTTTCAGCATAACCAGTGAAAGAATAACATTTATTATTCGCTATTTTTATTGGACTGAGTCTTAATCCCTTCCCTTAAAATGTTTATGTCTTTAGAAAAAAGATGAAATAACTGCCCAGGCACATAAATTAAGTATTAAACTAAAGTATAAATGGTCACGAGGAATTAAGGACAAAAGAGGGTCAGGAGAACAGTCTCTACAGACATCTTGGCAATACAGTAAAATTTCCTGAGATCTCGCTAACTGTAGGAGAAATGTTATAATTTTGTGAGTAATTAAAACACTCATGTTTAGGTTCATATTCTTAAAATTGAATATTTTAGGGGCGCCCGGGTGGCTCAGTTGGTTAAGTGTCTGCCTTTGGCTCAGGTCATGATCTTGGGGTCCCGGGATTCAGCCCTGCGTTGGGCTCAGCGGGGAGTCTGCTTCTCCCTTTGCCCCTCACCCTGCTCGTGCTCTCGCTCTCTCTCAAATAAATAAAATCTTTAAAGTTGAATATTTTATTCTCCGTGTTAAGTAAATAATTTTTGTTATAAAATATGAAATAGTTACTTTTTTCTTCATACTCTAAATTTTGGTCACTGACCCAAAAATTTATGGTGGAAGATAGAAGAGTTATATTTACTAGAATAGATTCTCTCTCTTTGCTGCAATTCAGATAAAAATTAATGAGAGAGAGAATGAGAGAAGAAATTTGGGGTTTGAAGAAAAAAGAGAAGGGAGAATTCAAGCAAAGAAATCAGAGGAAGCAGAGACAAAATAAGGGAAGTTACAAAAACAAAAGTTTAAAAAGGTGAAAAGCCATGGAAAAAGGGAGCAGGGAAGCAAAAGGCTAGAGGGCAGAGAGCTGATGGAAGTCAACTGGAAAAAAGAAAGACACTGAACTTTGGGACCAGCTCTCAAACCCGGTCATCTTACTAAACTGTTAATGAAATGCTTTCATAAATGAACTTTTAACTCAGGGAACTTTGGCTTTATTGATGTTAGAGCTGCTGGCGTGTTGAGTACTTTGCAAAGTAAACAGGAACTAGTATTACTCGAATTTAAGTTCAGTCTTTTTTAACCTGCTTGCAACACGCTAAAATACACCCACATACATGCTCGCATGCACCACCATGTAATTCCCTGGGGCATATTTTGGAGCTGGCATATCTTTTATTAGCTTTTGATTTTGTGGA
This sequence comes from Phoca vitulina, assembly GCF_004348235.1. Classification (NCBI taxonomy): domain Eukaryota; kingdom Metazoa; phylum Chordata; class Mammalia; order Carnivora; family Phocidae; genus Phoca; species Phoca vitulina. The sequence goes on along the minus strand of NW_022589711.1, from coordinate 32,815,013 downwards.
CAGAGAAATTTGTAACTCACGAAAGGTAGTGTTTTGTATGATTCAATAGTAACCCCTTCTGGGTCATTGCTTGTGTGTGTTGATGGGTTTTCCAACTCCAGCATCATGACAAATGATGCCATGTGGACAGGAAAATAAATGGTTTTTCTGCAACACCCAGAGTGCTCAACGAATCTAGACATAGGCCCTGATATTTTTCTCTAACTTAGATATTTCCCAGTTTATTCTCACTACTTACTTTCTTGAGAGCATCGATCAATCTTAAGCCCAAGTGAGTAGAAAAAATTAAGAACAAGTTCTTATAAAATAAACCAAAACTATATCCAGAAATACAGACTCTCCAAGGAACAGGATGGTGGGGGGCGGCTGGATGACTGAGAAGGGCCGTTCCTTCTATGGATGGTGCAGAAGGCAAACATGGAGGGACTGGAGGGGCTGACTCGGTCCAGGGGAAGAAAATATGAGCTTAAAAGCTCTCATCTAAAAAACCCAACCCAAACCAACCAACCAACCAAACAAAAACCTTCAAGACAAATTGCTCTTGGTTACTAGGCATGGAGTCAAAAGTATGAGCTGGAACAATGCTAGAGAAACGGGCTAAAGGCAGTTCTCTTCCCCTGTCTAAAACCAGAAGACATACTTGGACTTCATGTGATCTGATCACAGGTTAACAATATGGGCATGAACCTCCAAATTGTCCCATATACGGGTCAGCTTCAAGGACTGGTTTATTTACTTTGCAAAATACGTCCCAAATGCGTGTATTTTCCATATTTCTTCTTTGTGTGAAATGGGGCTGTTTGATTTTGATGAGTGCCTTCTGGAGCTGGAATAGATGAGTTTAGAACCTCTCTCTACCCTCACCACAACTAGAAACTGTCATAGAAAGCCTCTGGTTATTTCTTAGTTTGGCTCTGTTTACTCACATAAAATCATCCAGCTCCCTAACTCCTGGCCTGTTCTTGTAGAACCAAGGGCTGTGATATTGGCCTTATTCCTTTCTCAGGAGGAGGCCTTGCTCTGTGCTCCTTTGCCCATTCCGTAGCTACATGTCCCATATCCAGCAGGGCAGTGCCAGAGGGGACAGTCTGCGTAGCAGAAAGAAGGGTTTCATTCTCAGAAGAGCTGGATGTAGAATTTGCATGTGAATCCGGCATCCACCATGGATTAACTGTGTGGCTTAATCACTTAGCTTCTCTAAGCCTAAATTCCCCTGTAAAATAAAAATCATGATACTTATTTGCACAGTGATTAGAGAGTTGACTTAAGGTAACATATGGAAAGCTCCTGCCCACAGAATAGAGACTTAAAGGAGTAGTATTCATATTTGCTGGCTTTATTGTAGGAGAAGGCAGTTCTTGACCTAAATGCTGAAGAGAGGGGTTTTGTTTTGTTTTTTAATCAAATCATGACACTTGGACTTCTAATTCTCTGACCAGGGAACCGGTTCCAATGTGTATGAATTACTATTTTAAGAAAATCAATAAAATGATTTGAGGACTGTGCTCATAAATGTAATTACTTGGGGAAGGTTCTTCATCATTTTTGGCTTCAGCATTCCCATTAGGAAAATGGATAAAGAGATCTTTTCTCTATTTACTTCAAATTAAGTTCTGGACAAAAAAGTAATTTGTTAGACAACTAATCTGAGGAAACTTTTTTTAAATATAAAAACAAACTTTTTAAGATGGTTGTTTTCTTAGGATACGTAGAGAGCTCTAGGGAAGGGCAGATGAATAGGCTACATTCTTAAATGAAAAATGGGAGGAGGAAGAGAAGAAGGGAAGAAAGTTGATTCAAGCTATGATTTCCTACTTGAGAGCTGTATGATTTAGAAAATGTCAGTTAAATGAATTATCTGTGTAACAAATGAATCTGATTCTAAAGACTTAAGTGTACTCAGCCTATACGCAGTAAAGGCTTCTTTCCTGAGATCTAAAGGGCTAACCCCACCATGTCAGTGTTCCTCTGTCCTTAGTTTCTAATTCTCAACTTGTTATTTCATGAACTTTAACCACATAATCTTATTTCTTTATTTTTTTAAGTGAAATCAGTCAAACCAGTTGTCTTTCTAGGTAGACATATTTGTATCTCAGCTGGAGTTAAAGTTAATTCCAACTTGTTTCTTAAGAAAGTCTCTAAAAGGCATTTTGCAGGACCGTTTTCCTTTTGCCAGATATTTTTGACTCTGCATGTTCACAGGTGAAGGTAGACTAGCACTAGTGCTCTTCACCTTGTGCTAATCTACCATCACCCACTGGAAAGCCAACTGCATGGATCAGCAGGCAAAGCAAAGCAATGACTGATGGATTATAACTAGCCCATGACTTCAATTTACAGTGTGTTCCTGCGACACTCACTTAAACTGAGCCAGCCTCACTTTCTTCATCAGGAGATGTGGGCTGTAACCAGGTGTGATTACACACGCATTGGTGATAATTGCCTAATAATAACTTGGCTAAAAATTTCTAAATCATTTATTTAAACATGTCCCAAATGCAAAGTATAACAGTGATGATTAAAACTCTTTATTAAAATTATTTATATGCTTAAGAATAAAAGGCTAATTATATACACATACATATATGTACACACTTACCTAGATTCATATTTTAGGTATATACCTATATCCTTTTATTGATTTGTGTATGTGTGTGTGTGCGCGCCTCAAGAAAAAATGTAAATTTTTTTGCATGGGTTTCAAGTTGATCATAAAAGTAGAAATTTATTCTTATGTAAGCATTTCATCAGAAGTATTTATAAATTGTAGAGATTTAACTGTAAATATAATTTACACCTTTGTAAGTATTTTCAGTTTTGGTTACAAGAAAAACAAACGACCTCTCAGTTCCATTCAGATAGAAGTCACTGAATTATTGGGTCAGTTTGGCAGCAAGTCATCTGACCTTCAGTACCTTCCTTGATTTGTCTTTAAAACACCACTTCTCTGGGCTACAGCCTGCTCTAAAGGTTAATGAATTCACACTCTCAAAGTACGTTGAGGTCTCCACATAATGGTACTATGTAAGTATTACAGTTTCTAAAAGGCATTTGAAATTTTTCTTTGTTCAAGGACACAAGAGCACTTCTTTGGAGGCAGCCCTTAACTAGATTTCCTAGCAAGAGTGACATGTTAATATGTGAATACATAATTAGGAATAAAATGATCACACGCAATTAACACTAACATGCTCAAAACCACCACATGACGTGACAGTTGGGTTTTCCCAATGCTCTAGAATTGATCTGTGAATAAAACATATTTGTTCATTTCTTTGAAAAAGTCAAAAGGGGTTATCTATCAACCTAATCATTGTAAAAGACATGATAAATAAACAAGAAATGGATTCTTACCTATAAGCAATGTTGAACACAGGGCTACTTGAAGCATTTTATAGGCCATAATCCTGTTCTGGAAAGAAAAGATTATTTATTGTAATTTACACCAAGCAAAGCTTTAGGTCACCGCGGCTGCTTTCTAGGAGCGTGAAGCCTTTGTTGTGTTACCTGGCCACTCTGCGAGCTGAGACGAGTCAGAGAGGGCGTTGCATAAGATGGCTTTTTTTTTATATGACCCCTGCCTTTTTACCCTTTGGACTTTTTGGGCTGACTTTTTACAAGCTGTTCTTATATGGGCCATGTATTTATTTACTAATTTTATCATCCATACAGACTGAGGTCATATAATGTTAAAAAAAAAGGGTGGAAAAACTGAATCACTCATACATGGCTGGGGGGAATATAAAATGGCAGAGTCACTTTGGAAAACAGTTTGGCAGTTTCTTATAAATCTGGGCATGCAATTACCATCCAACCCGGCAATTGCACTCCTGGGCATTTGTCACAGAGAAATGAAAACTTTGGCTCATACAAAAACTTGTACAAGAATGTTCCACAGCAGCTTTATTAGCCATAGGCAAGAACTGGAAACAACCCAACTGTCCTTCAACAGCTGAAAGTTTAGCATATTGAAATACTTCTATACCATGAATTACAATAGCGATACAGTAAAAATTATTGATAGGCACCACAACTCAGAGGGATCTCAAGGGAATTATGATGGGTGACCCGTACCAAATGGTCAAATATGGCACGACTCCATTTATGTAACCTTCTTGAAATGACAAAATTATAGAACTGAGGAACAGATTAGTAGTTGCTAGGGATTAGGCATGGAAGGGGGAGGAGGATGTGGTTATAAGGGGCAATATGAGGGACCCTTATAGTGATAGAACTGTTTTGTATCTTGGCTGCAGTGGTAGACATGAACATAAATGTGATAAAATTGCACAGAACCAAATACAGATATCTCAGACACATATACATGAACGAATGAGTACACTTAAAACTGGGGAAATCTGATTAGGATCAGTAGATCACATCAATGTCAATATCGTGGTTGTGATATTGCATTATAGTTTTGTAAGATGTTACCATTGGGGGCAACTGAGTGAAGGGCACACAGGGTATCTCTATATTATTTCTTACAAGTGCGTGTGGTTCTACATATCTCAAAACAAAATGTTTAAAGACAAAGGAATGTTTGGGGCTCCTGGGTGGCTCAGTTGGTGAAGTATCTGCCTCAGGCTCATGTCATGATCTCAGGGTCCTGGGATCGAGCCCTGTGTTGAGCTCCCTGCTCAGCAGAGTCTGCTTCTCCCTCTGCCTCTGCCCTTCTCCCCTCCCCCCTGCTCCTGCTCTCTCGCTCTCTCTTGCTCTCTCTCTCAAATTAAAAAAAAAAATCTTAAAAAAAAGACAAAGGAATGTTTAACTGCATTACAAAATGTGTTTGTTTCCAACAAAAGTACACAATGAATAAAATCACGACACTTTTTAAAGTTTGATTTTTTAAACCATGACCCTTTTCTGTGGCATGATTAACAGTTCACTAAATAAACTCATCGTTATACAATTTATTCTTAACAGCAAATCATGCATCTGTTAGTCTCATCAAAATTAGGCAATCTGAAACAAGCAGGTATAGAGATATAAAAGTGGTAGAAAATAACCTTCTTGTCTATCTTTGAATTGTAGAGAGTGTTTAGAAACCTGAATCTACTTAGCTGAGAGTTATGCCTCAAATTACTGATAGAAGGCTTGTGAAGACAGATATTTGGAAATAGGCACGGCGAAATCTTGGCAGCCTATCTCATGTGTCCATCTATGTGTCCAGCTGTTGCCACATTTCTGTGATTCTTCCTTGTTTTTTATTTGGTGGAGAGGTCTAAATATGTAATTGTGTGATAGACTAGAAAAATCTCAAGGAAATAAAAAAAAATACTTTTTGTTACATGAAGTACACCCAAACAAAGGAGAAATTCATCTTTGTCTCTTCTCTTCCCTCCATCATTCTTCAACTTTTGGACCTAAAGTGACGCTTGCCTGGAGTGGGGGTGGGGGCAGGGTTGCCTCCCATCTCTTTCACTCTACTCTTCTCGAAAATGGGTTATTAGTCTGTTATGTTGGTTGGGATGTAGAATGCAAGTATAAAATAATGATGGTTTTTCTGTGAATTTTATGCATATTGTCTCATTTAATCCTCATGACCATTCAAAGATGAAGGCATTTTTTAATCATTTTACAGATGAGTAAACTGAGGCTTAGAGAGATTTCATAACTTGTCCAAGGGGCGTTCAGAAATTATAGGGTGCAACTTTGCGGGGGAAGTGGAGTGACTGCTGGGCTGAGAGGCACAAGCCACTGAAATGAAACAAATTAGGTGAATGTGACCCCAGTTTGGTCCACAGGTGAAGGTGACTTGGGCAACTCAATTTCGTACGGGTGGTATGTGTGTAAGACAAGATCCTGCATGTGCCAGAAAATGTCTTTCCTGGTGAACGAATCTTTTCCTGATCCCCCAAATCGAATCTGGTGCTCTTTCTCACATGCATGCCTTTGGCCCTTAGGCCATGTCTCCCTGTATTATGCATGGTTTCATATGTGCATTTCACTGTTCCCAAGTGGATTCTTTCTGAGGCTGGCTCTGCATCTTACTCCTATTTGTATGTCTTCAATGCCTAGCAGAGCACTTGTATAATAGCCCCCAATAAACATGATTGAACTCAATTGAATCAACTGATTCAAATTAAACAACTATATTAAATTGAATCAGTATTTTCCTGCACTGGTCTATCAGTATTACAATCTTATCCTACTGGCTGCAAAACGCAAGTATAATGTAGCAGTTTTGTTTTTATGTTGAGGCTTGGGTTTTAAATTGTGTTTCCCAGAGCTTGTCTCTTCTTATGATCTATAAGAGAAAAAAATTGGATGCATGAAAATTGGCAATCTTTAATTATAAAGACATAGAAATGCTCTTTGAAATGAAATTGGAATATCTATCTATCTTTGAAAAATACAAAGATCAAGTGGCATGAATTAATGAAGCTCATCAATGGAGTCTGTTTACAACTTTGATGATTTAGACTTAGAAATTATTATTTTACTATGAGGGGGATGGACCTTGGTAAGCTCCCATGGTCTCTTTCACATCAATGAAATATAAATGTTAAAAAAATTGTGAGATCAGATCCAATATTATAAAAAAAATTTTAAAGAAGAAAAAAGAAAAGAAAAAAACGTTTATTTTACCAAGGAGCAAGCTGAACTCAGTTTCTGCTTTGTCATGCCAGCCATGCAATCAGACCCAATGAACTGCAAAGCTCTGGTGAATGCAATGTTCATTTATAAAGTTCTGATAAGAATTGATGAAGGGCATGGTGGAGGCTGGCGTCATTTAATGACATCAGCAGCAGCAATAAAAGGTGAAGAGTCAGCCGACATGTTGGAGGAGAGGATACTAACCCTTATAAACATCGTACTAAACTTTCAACTGCATTCAACCTATTGAAAATAAGCTGGTTGGGGGCACCTGGGTGGCTCCATTGGTTAAGCGTGTGCCTTCTGCTCAGGTCATGATCCCAGGGTCCTGGGACTGAGTTCCGCATCGGGCTCCCTGCTCAGTGGAGAGCCTGCTTCTCCCTCTGCGCCCCCTCCCCCCGGCTTGTGCGCCCTCCCTCTCTTTCTCTCTGACGAATAAATAAATAAAAAACTTCAAAAAAAAAAGAAAATACGCTGGTGATAGCACTTATTTTTATGAAGTTACTTGAAATTTTTGAAGAATTTCTATGTGGGAACAAAATTTGATGTTTGAGCACATGGTAAAGGAGTCAGTTTTAAACTGATTTGACAGCAAATGGATTTGTTGTCACTGATACTCTAAGAGTATAACATGCCATCATTATCAGGTCAAACCTCAACTTAGGGGTACACTTTCCCTCCTAGGACTGATGGAATATCTCATCACAGCCGGGGTTAGTGGCTATTTAGGCAGAGAATGGATAGCAATTACATTCCAACAGGGAGTAAAGGTTTCCATGAGGTCTTGTGCTACATGCAGAAAGTAGCTCTTTAAAAAGGTCCAAGATGGTACATTATAACTCAGTTGGTATAATGCAGAAACTACTTTTATGTATGTATGTATGGATGGATGGATGTATTTATTTATAAAGATTTTTTATTTTTAAGTAATCTCTACACCCATCACGGGGCTCGAACTCACAACCCTGAGATCAAGAGTTGTGTGCTCCATGACTGAGCCAGCCAGGTGCCCCGGAAACTACTTTTATTTTAATTTATTTGTATTATTTTTTAACTATTTACTTATTTATTTTTAGAGAGAGAGAGTGCGATGGGGTGGGGAGGGGGAGAGAGAAAAGCAGACTCCTCACTGAGCCTGGAGCCAGGACCCTGAGATCACTGCCTAAGCCGAATTCAAGAGTCAGACGCTCAACCGACTGAGCCACACAGTCCCCCCACCCCCCCACCAAACTACTTTTAAAGTACTTTGTAGAATACTGTTTTGCCTTGGAAGCTAGAGTTTTTGCTTTTTTTTTTCTCTCAATTTGTGAATAAAATAAAGCCTTGCTGAGAGCAAACAGGGATGTAGTCTCTCTTTAGCCTGTCCCCTCCACAGAAGTACATTGTTCTCCCTATTGAGGCTGCAGGGCTTCTGGCTCCAGGTCAGGGGGGCATGCACCCATCATAGACTAACAGTAGAAGCTGGGTTAACTTGGAGAAATTAGCTAAAATGTTGGAGACATGTATTCTGCATTTGTATTCATTTTTAGTATGATGGTTGCAGATTTAAAAACTCACCGTAGCTTGAGATGCGTTAGCTTTAATGTGGTTTGGAAATGTAGTTTAAGGACCTACATAATAGGCTTCTCTTTTACTAGATGTAGGTAGTTCAAGGTCTTTAAAAGATTAAAACTGATCCTATCTGGTTTGGGGTGGAGGGGGGCTCCCCATTACATGGGGGCTCGTTGTCATCTTGAGATCTAGGCTCTCATATTGCTGGGGGTTCCTTCTGCTCCCTCTTTCCCATTTATCTGCTGATTTGTGTCTCCACCACAGAGCAGTATATAAAGACAGACCGTGAGTTTATAGATTTCTCCTTCAGGTGTTATTCATTCATTCATTCAACAACTATTTTGCTGGGTAGTTCCTATGTTCTGGGCACTTTTCAAAATCCATCTATTTGGAACACATTTGATATACATTGTTCCAAGTACTAAAGTTACAGAGATACATCAACCATTATTTCTTGTGTGGGAGAAGATAACTTCAGGGAAAGTTTCCAGTGAGATGAGTTGCAGTTTTCCGTGAAGACAGATTTAGTTGGAGGAGGAGGAAAATTCCAGGAAAGAAAAGAGCATAGCTAAAGATCAAGAGGCTTGAATGGAGGGAAAGCATGAGTCAACCATCATTTGAGGCTGTTACAATAACGTTTGTGAATACTGTACTGGCCTTCTCTAAAAATTCTCTGTATTACTGATGTTTAATAATTTCAGTGATTTCTGTTGGTTATCACTATAAATAAATTAGAGTAATTCTTTTTGAAAAGATTTTATTTATTGAGAGAGAGTGAGCGAACACGAGTTGGGGGAGGGAGGGGCAGAGGGAGAGGGAGAAGCAGACTACCCACTGAACAGGGAGACTGACGAGGGGAGCGGGGGGCTTTATCCCAGGACCCTGGGATCATGACCTGAGCTGAAGGCAGACACTTAACTGACTGAGCCACCCGGCCGCCCCAAATCAGAGTAATTTAAAGATTCAAAGATATTGATACAAATGTACACAGTCTAGCAGTTTAAGTAAAGATGTCAATCTGTTTTATGATATGGTGTTGGAATAACAGACTTCTTGATGAAGCTTTGAGGTAATGTGTGCCAAAGCATTTTCCTCATTACACACTGAATAATTGATAGTTGACAATATGTGACATTTATTGAGCATCTGCAATTCACTAGCTAGTTTACAGAGCACAGAATCATCAAAGGATCCTGCCCAATCAGCTCACTATCAAAACTCAGTCTGTCATTTGCTGAGTCTCTTCCATGCTTCATTCAACTAAAAGCAAAGAAAGCATTTCTAGAGACTCACTGCAGGAGTGAATGGGCCTATATTTTCTCTACAGGTAGCTCTGTGGGCATTAGTATCAGTTCCATAGGGAAGCAATCTTTTCCCGTGGTTCTGGTAATCTCAGAAGATAAACTTGATGATCTAGGATAGATTCAAAGTAAAGGCCGTTCTATCATTTCATGATGCTTTTTCTGCTAAGACCTGCAGGCGAGCCCTTGCAGATGTGACTTTATCAGGATCAAAATGTAAGTGCAGGTGTTTCAGTCCAGTACCTATAAAAACAACAGTTGGTTTAGCTTTAAGAGATTTAAAGTATCGCTTGAAATTTCTGCTTCCCTGGGGAAAAAGGAGGGGATTTAAGATAAAGGAGAGGAATATGGAAGAGGGCATATAAAAATGGAATACCATGGGAGGGTAGGGGAACTGGGGAGAGTAAACTGAGAGTTTTGGGTTCTGGGTTGGAAGTGGCAGAGGTTAGAAGGAAGGATGGAAGGCACGGTGCTGGATAAAAATGGCAGCAATCCTTCCTGTTAATTGGTTTGGGCAGCTGTGTTTGTTTGCTAGGGCTTCCATAAGGAATATCACAGACTCGGTGGCTTAAACAATAGAAATTTATTTCTCACTGTCCTGGAGACTAGAATTCAAGATCAAGGTTTTGGCAGTTTTGGTTTCCTGAGGTCTCTGTTTGTGGCCCTTTATTGGCTGCCCTCTTGCTGCCTCTTCACAAGAACATCCTCTGAGCACACGTACGTCCCTGGTGTCCTAAAGCCTCTTTTTTTTTTTTTTTTTTTTTTTAAAGATTTTATTTATTTATTTGAGACAGAGAGAATGAGAGAGAGAGAGAGAGAGCACATGAGAGGGGGGAGGGTCAGAGGGAGAAGCAGACTCCCTGCTCGGCAGGGAGCCCGATGTGGGACTCGATCCAGGGACTCCAGGATCATGACCTGAGCCGAAGGCAGTCGCTTAACCAACTGAGCCACCCAGGCGCCTAAGCCTCTTTTAAATATACCAGTCAACTTGGATTAGGGCATACCCTAATGGCCTTGTTTGAACTTAATCACCCCTTTAAAGGCCCTATCTCCAAATTCAGTCACATTCTGAGGTACGGGGGTTAAGGATTCAATGTATGAATTTTGGAGGGACCCAATTCAGCCCATGAGAAAAATCCTTCCAATGTGGGTAGTTCTGCTTCTTCCAAGCCTTGTTTCTGCTTAAGGAATAGGAGTGTTTAGGAGGTTGATAGAGGATATTTGAGGGGAAGAAGGGCCCCCATGAGGATTTGTCAGCTGGTGATGTCTTTCCTTGGTGAGATTGCCTTTCTCTCTTAGATGGAGGAAAGTTCTTCTACTCCCCTTCTCCATCTCCACTGAATTTTCCCATCCTCGGAATTCAAGAATTGTTCAAGGATTTGTATCTCTGACTCATGTGTTGGGGTTAATGTAAAATGTTAGTTCTCCTTCCCACTGAGGTTGACCAACAAGTTGATAGGTTCATTCCTTTTCTCATGGAAGGAAGATGTAACAGGGCAGGTGCATACGGGCAAGAGTGAGTTAAGGAACTTGGCAGGAAGACTTCTATACCACAGCAGCATTGGTTTCATTTGTAGGCTATTAAGATGGAATCCACAAATTTCTCATGAGCCCTAAAACTAGATGATTTGGTTTATTCCTGTTATATAGTAGACATTAAATACATTATTATAGTCCTTTTTCTTGTTATCCATTTTTTTTTCAAGGAAACCTGAGAATATGATCTTTTGGAACTAGAAAATCAAGCCTAGCGCATGTTTCAAGGCTCTTGTAATTGTGATTATCCCCATACAGAGGGTTCCTATGAGGAACAGACATTTAATTTTTTTTTTTTTTAAGATTTATTTATTTACATGAGAGAGGGAGAGAGACAGAGAGAGAGCATGAGCATGGGGAGGGGCAGAGGGAAAGGGGATGCAGACTCCGCACTGAGCCACTAGGGGCTCAACTCGGGGAGGTGGGGGGGACAGGGAGGGCCTGAATCCCATGATCTGGAGACCATGACCTGAGCCAAAACCAAAAGCCAGATGCTCAACTGATTGAGCCACCCAGGTGCCCCAGGCATTTAACTTTTAATAGAGGTATAATGGTTACAGAATCTCAGCCTCTTTTGATGTCCTCTTTATGTTCAAGAGATGTTATACTCTACAGTCACCACCAAACCTTCTGCTCAGGATTATCACTCTTTGGGTTATTCTAGATGATAATTTAATGCTATAAAGAAGAGAACTTTAGGTAGAGACAAGAATGGAAGGGTAGTCCTGAAAAGGAGGATGAGAAAAAGGAAAAGAGACTATAAAACCAGAAAGAATAAGCAGCATTAGGACTCAGTTCAAGATAACTAAACAAAGGGATTTCATGTTCTGACTGAGAAACAGGTACAAAGATGAGACCATGACGGAGATTGGGGGTGTGTCTGTCTACCAGGAGGAGGTGAAGAACCAAAGAAGGGGTAGGTATATGACCAACTATGTAGTATTCTATCAGGCACCCAGCTATCTTGAAAAAAGTTTTGAACTCCTAAGTTGATAAAATTAACTGGGAGCAAAATTTAATAAATCCAGTCAAGTCTAATGAGCCTGGTCATTTGGACTCCTTAGCATATGATAGCATGCCTCTTTCTAGGGAAAAGTCCTGCTAGTGAGAAGTTGATAATAATAACTATTCATCCTCTCTGGTATTTATGGGGATTTTTATCTCTAAGAATTAGATACAAGAGGAAGGGAGATACCACGCTGGAGTGGTGAGATCTACTCCAGGTATCACTCTTCATTGGTGAGTGGCAACCTAGTGATGGGGTCTCTTAAATGACGGAGTGATTAGTTTTGGCAGGAAATGATGTTCTGAGTAAGACAACAACCCGATTTACCGATTCAGTGGCTAGTGATCACAAGGTAGAGAGTGCTTCTTCTAGGAATGGGGAGGGACAAGTGGGAGAATTAAGGAGAAGGAAATAACCCCCCAAAAGAAAGAGAGACCGAGAGAAGCATGTTACGAGACTGATGTGAAGTCAGGAGGCTACTGTGGAAGAGATTCAGGCTCTAAAACAACCACTCACCTTCCACCTCTAACCTCCCTGTGCCGTACCGAAACTGAATTATTTGAGGTGAAAAGGTACGGAATTTGGAAGCCTGAGATATGTGGATTCTCAATCCTGATATGCACACTTCGCATCAAAGCCTTTTGGCATTTTGTTGTTGTTGTTGTTGTTTAGATGTTTTCCGATAGCATTAAACGCTATCACAGACCAGACCCAGGAAGATGCTCCATCATTAACCACACCGGGAGGATGATGTCCGAGAGCGGGCTGCCCTCTCTGGACACTAACCCAGTCCTCATCCAAGGTGGGAACATCCAGCAAATGCCTCTGAGCCAGAAGAGCAAGAGATAACATCAGTGTTTCAACTTGGAAGTAGCTTCTTCTCCCTTCAGCTCACAGTAATTCTCCACTGCACCCTATTATTTCTTCCAGCAGGATCTGTGAAATGAAAGTCTTTATGCCTTGTTGAAGAAATTTCAGGCTACAAATAAAAAGGAGGTGGAGTGTTGGGCCGATGGCAGAAGATCCATGACATCATATCACAGGCTCATTTCTTTCACATGTTGGATTTTTTCATTCCTTTATCGTTAAGTTATAGTTTTGATGCAACACAGATAATTTACATTCAACAATAAAACAGGGGTGCCTGGGTGGCTCAGTCAGTTAAGCATCTGCCTTTGGCTCAGGTCATGATCCCAGGGTCCTGTCAGTGAGCCCTACCTCGGGTTCCCTGCTCAGCAGGGAGCCTGCCTATCCCTCCCCTCCCCACCCATGCTCTCTCTCTCTCTCTTGCTATCTCTCTTGCTTTCAAATAAATAAATAAAATCTTTTAAAAAAACAATAAAATAAATAAAACAAAAAACTATTTTAAAACTGTTGTGTAGCTTTGTTTATAGACAAAAGCTGTGCCTGCTCTAACTTCTTTTTTTAATTTTTTTTATTACAAGATTCTTTGAGCTTAACTCAGATAACAGAATTCTGGCAATTTGATATAGGAGGGATATGATGATAGTAAAAAATATATATAGTAGTCAGCAAATTTTACATTAGAAACAAAAGTTTGAGTGTCTAAAACATATCAGGCATCTTCTGGATGTTGTTGAGTTATGATATGAGGGAAAGACAATGAAATTATGGGCAAGAAAGATCCCTAGACTGAAAATTGTCTGTCAGAGAACATCTAGGAAGTCTGTTTCATTTCAAAGGTCTGCAATTTGAGTTAGCTAAGTAATTTTAAGAGTATTTTTTTCCCCACAGCAGGAAAAATGTGCTTACCTCTTTCTTTGAATTACCAGTTATTCATTGCACGTCTGTAAGTACTACGAGCAGAGGTCAAGGTACGAGTCTTCCTTACATGTGTGAGGTTTTTTCCACCTTTGAACTTTTAAAAAGACTTTTATTACAGAGCACCTGAAAGATCAAAGTGTCTTATTTCATTACCTTGCATCCTAATAATGCACTAAATTTGGCTATTTGCAATTTTTTTTTTAAGATTTTGTTCATTTATTTGACAGAGAGAGAAAGAGAGAGAGCACAAGCAGGGGGAATGGCAGAGGGAGAGGGAGAAGCAGGCTGCTTGATATGGGGCTTGAACCCAGGACCCTGGGATCAGGACCTGAGCCGAAGGCAGTCACTTAACCGACTGAGCCACCCAGGCACCCCTATTTGAAATGGTTTTTGAAGGGGTTTTGTTGAAAGAAGGTGGAACCAGTGTGAGAGGAATCTGGATGCATTATTCCTTTCCTTTCATTTTCTTTCATTTTTTAAAAAAGATTTTATTTTTAAGTAATCTTTACACCCTATGCGGGGCTTGAACCCACAGCCCTGAGATCAAGAGTCACATGCTCCACTGACTGAGCCAGCCAGGTGCCCCCTTTCATTTTCTGTGAACGAATCCCAGAAAATACAAACACAGAAAACACCGTCTTGTGGTTTCAGGTCGAAGCTGGCGTATGATAATTCTTGGCGCCCTACTGAGTGGATATACAGCCTCAATTCAGAAACTAGGTATTAGTATCTAAATGGAATTTCTGTACAGAAAATTTTCTTTGCAGATTTTTTTTGGTCAGTCTTGACAAATATTAACTTATATCCCCAAAATGTGCATTTCCCCATACATTTTCTTGTGTATGTCTTTTTTCCTGGTGTATCTAACTGGCTTCTCCCGTTCTCATGAGTTCCTCAGCCTCTGATTTCATAGGTACACAAAGCTCAATAACTTCACTTATATTTCCTGTAACACAAAATTATATTTTCTTGAAAAATGACAGCTTGTTGTTAGCTAACTCTACTGAAGACAGGAAAACCATGTATGTGTGCCTATTTTTTTTTTTTTTAAATTTCGGGAAACCACATATGTATTTAAAGCACATTGACAGGGGTGCCTGGGTGGTTCAGTCAGTGAAGCGTCTGCCTTCGGCTCAGGTCATGATCCCGGGGTCCTGGGATCGAGCCCCACGATGGGCTCCAGCTCAACAGGGAGCCTGCTTCTCCCTCTCCCTCTGCCCCTCCCCCGCTTGTGCTCGCTCTCTGTCACTCTCTCTCTCTCAAGTAAATAAATAAAATCTTAAAAAAAATAAAGCACATTGACAATTCTCTACTAGGATGTGCTGTTTAATGCTAAATCTTAATGTGACAACAACGAACTCACTGTCCTCTACCTTCCAAACTGGTAATTTTTTGTGACTTGCCCATTACTATTAATGGCAATACCATCTCCTCAGGACTTCAAGCTTAAAAACATGGAGCAACTTTTGCCCTTTCTTTCTATTCTGCTTCCCTCAGACCTTTGAAGAACTAAAGTAAGCCACCCACACTTATATCCCCCCGCCCTGCGTTTACTATTACCTGTCTTTTGTTTGTTTTAGAGAAAGAACACGGGGTGGGGGGCTGTGTGCGGAGAGTGTCAGAGGGAGTGGGAAAGGGAGGATCCTAAGCAGGCTCCATGCTCAGTATGGAGCCTGATGCAGGGCTCTATCTCACGACCCTGAGATCATGACCTGAGCCAAAGTCAGGAGTCGGAAGCTTAACCAACTGAGCCACCCAGGTGGTGCCCCTTACCTGGTGATTCCATTTAGAAATGCCAACTCCCAAGTTTTCCTAACCAGGACTTTTTATGTTCGCCTCTTTCTCTTTATTGGCACCACTCCACTTTATTGCAAGTCTTCTAGAGATGACCTTTCCAGCTAAATAAGCTAGCGGGGCATCCAGTTGATCTCTTTCCCCTTAACATCAAGACTCTCCCCATCTCAAGAGTCTATTTCTCACTTTCTATTGCAACAGTGTTCTAACTGGACTTCCTGCTTCTGGTCTTGAATTCCCCCAATCCGGCATTTGCATGCATCCAGAGTGATCCTTATGAAGCATGAATTTATTCATGGCATTCCACTGCTTCAGACCTGACTCTGGCTTCCCATTCCCTATGGGATACATTCCAAATTCTTCAGCATAGCATTTAGGGCACACCACAATCTGCTTCCCATTTCCTCTCAGTCCTCTCTAAACTTGCACCCCCACCCCTCTGCCCCACTTTGCTTCCCACACTCCACACATGATAAGCTCCTTGCTGAATGTCCACTTTGCCTTTTTTTCAGCTCAGCACTCCACCTAGAATGTCAACCCTGATTCTATCCACCCGGCAAATGTAAACTCATCTTTCAAGTATCATCGCTTCTTTGAGATCTTCCCTAATGCACCTCTCTCCTTGGAGCCTGACTTCTCTCAGAGGACCTGTAACACCTTTCTGCACTAATTGGTGCTTTAAAGTCCATTAATGTGGTAGACACTGTATATTGTCTCCTTCAGTCTCCATGCACCTTCTCTCCTCTCTCTAGTTAGAGAGGTTGGAAAACTAGAAACTGTGCTGAGACACTTTAGCAGCCAAGGCTCTGGATATGGAAAACATGGCTTTGTTTTGTTTTGCTCCTACCATGCAAGGACATGGGATGTGAGTATATTCAGGCAGCAGCCAACCTCAGTGTTTCTGTACATGGAAACCATCCTCATGGATAATAGGAGGCCATTGTAGCAGTGCCATCAGTGGACTGCTGCCATCTGATCTGCACCTGCGTGGTGGGAGCCTGAATTCAATGGTCAGTGGTGGGCCCCTGATTTCCCCTTCTATAACCTTCCAGAGGTTTTACAAAGACCCATTTCCCCGTATTATATTCCTTTGTGTCTGATATACCTGGAATGGTTTCTGTTTCCTACATTGAACCCTGATACTGTCTACCTGTATTAAACTGTACCACTTGAAGGCAGAAGCAAGATATTTTTATATTCTTGGAAACTACCATAGAGCTGGCTTTCACCAAACAGATGTCTGACTCATTGGATGAGCCCATAATGGCTCCAGATTACATATCACACTAAACGTCAACTTCACCCTGACACTTCAACTCTTCTTTAGTTCTCTCCTTCCTTATCAGGCCAACCTCATTCCTTCCTGCACTGCTGATTCTAGTGATTATATTCTGTACACATACATATGCCTAGTCCTTTCCCCACCTCTGTGTTCTGATGGCTGCTTCTGTCTATGATGTCTTCCTTCCTATGGATTCATATTTACCACCTCTGGCAAGAAAAGACTTCTAAATCATAGCCCATAAAAAATAATTCTATGCTGATGCCCAATGATGGAAAGAAAGTATGTTTCTGGGCTTTCTGGTATTATTCTTTGCCTGTCACTATTGGTTAAGAATAGTTTTGGTTACAAGCAAAAGAGAATCCAATTATAATTACTTAAACTAATAAAGATTAATGTTAAGTTTTGTTTCATAACAAAAATCTGGAGAACAGGTTAGCCAACCCATGATGGCTACTATATTCTCCAACTCATTTAATAACCATCATTATTTTTTGGGCAAGCAATAAGCCTCATATTTTCCACAGACTCCAGAGATGCTTACCATAGCACTGCATACCTGGAGTATAAAGACTGTCAGTTATGTGGATAACTGAGAATCAGTATAATGAAAACCTTACCATTTTCCAAGAAGGAGTAGACTGGAAGAGATGAAAACACACCAACCGGGTTCAAAATTGCACAAAAGCAAGAAAATGAGCAAGCAGGTGTAAGTTCCTTTCAGAGATATTTCACTATTATCCATTGAGGGTCACTGGCATCTTTCAACGTTATTACCACAATAGTATTTGCTTCTGCATTTATCATAATATACCAATGTCATTTCTTAATTATAATTCTTAGGAAATGGCATACCATTGTGCATAATTGGTAGGTACAAGCATCTGTGTTTTTTTATGTTTATAAATTTTGTCTTTGGCACAAAAACAGACACATAGATCAATGGAACAGAATAGAGAGCCCAGAAATGGATGCTCAACTCTATGGTCAACTAATCTTTGACAAAGCAGGAAAGAATGTTCAATGGAAAAAGACAGTTTCTTCAACAAATGGTGTTGGGAAAATTGGACAGCCACATGCAGAAGAATGAAACTGGACCATTTCATTACACTACACACAAAAATAGACTCAAAATAGATGAAAGACCTAAATGTGAGAGAGGAATCTATCAAAATCCTAGAGGAGAACACAAACAGCAACCTCTTTGACCTCAGCCGCAGCAACTTCTTCCTAGAAACATCACCAAAGGCAAGGGAAGCAAGGGCAAAAATGAACTATTGAGACATCATCAAGATAAAAAGCTTTTGCACAGCAAAGGAAACAGTCAACAAAACCAAAAGACAACTGACAGAATGGGAGAAGTTATTTGCAAATGACATATCAGATAAAGGGCTAGTATCCAAAATCTATAAAGAACTTATCAAACTCAACACCCAAAGAACAACTAATACAATCAAGAAATGGACAGAAGACAGGAACAGACATTTTTCCAAAGAAGACATCCAAATGGCCAACAGACACATGAAAAAGTGCTCAACATTGCTCAGCATCAGGGAAATCCAAATCAAAACCTCAATGAGATACAACCTCACACCAGTCAGAATGGCTAAAATTAACGTCAGGAAATGACAGATGTTGGTGAGGATGTGGAGAAAGGGGAACCCTCCTACACTGTTGGTAGGAATGCAAGCTGGTGCATCCACTCTGGAAAACAGTATGGAGGTTCCTCAAAAAATTGAAAATAGAGCTACCCTATGACCCAGCAATTGCACTACTGGGTATTTACCCCAAAGATACAAATGTAGTGATCCGAAGGGGTACATGCACCCCAATGTTTATATCAGCAATGTCCACAATGGCCAAACTATGGAAAGAGTCAAGATGTCCATCAACAGTTGAATGGATAAAGAAGATGTGGTATATATATATATATACAATGGAATAAAATCTTGCCATTTGCAACGACGTGGATGGAACTAGAGGGTACTATGCTAAGCGAAATAAGTCAATCAGAGAAAGACAAGTATCATATGATCTCACTGATATGAAGAATTTGAGAAACAAGACAAAGGATCATAGGGGAAGGGAGGGAAAAATGAAACAAGATGAAACCAGAGAGGGAGACAAACCATAAGAGACTCTTAATCTCAGGATTACACACACACACACACACACACACAGGAATATTATGCAGCCATCAAAAAAACCCCCTGAAATCTTGCCATTTCCTGGATGGAACTAGAGGGTATTATGCTAAGTGAAATGAGTCAATCAGAGGAAGACAAGTATCATATTATCTCACTGATATGAGGAATTCTTAATCTCAGGAAACAAACTGAGGGTTGCTGGAGTGGTGGGGGGTAGGAGGGATGGGGTGGCTGGGTGATGGACATTGGGGAGGGTATGTGCTATGGTGACCACTGTGAATTGTGTAAGACTGATGAATCACAGCCCTGTACCTCTGAAACAAATAATACATTATATGTCAAAAAAAAAGAAGATAGTAGGAAAGGAAAAATGAAGGGGAGGGAAGTTGGAGGGGGAGACGAACCATGAGAGACTATGACCTGAGAAACAAACAGGGTTTTGTGGGGGGGGATGGGTTAGCCTGGTGATGGGTATTAAGGAGGGCACATATTTCATGGAGCACTGGGTGTTATCTGGAAACAATGAATCATGGAACACTACATCAAAAACGAATGATGTAATGTATGGTGACTAACATAATAAAATAAAACAAAAATAATAATAAATAAATTTTGTCTTGAGTTTAGACATGTTTGTGAAGAGTAATAAAATGTTGCTTCATACAAATTTAGTATTTATTTATTTATTTATTAGAGAAAAAAGAAGAGAGAGAGCAGAAGGAGGGGCAGAGATAGTCTTTTTTTTTTATTTAATTTAATAATTCATTAGTTTTTGATGTAGTGTTCCATGATTCATTGTTTCCAGATAACACCCAGTGCTCCATGAAATATGTGCCCTCCTTAATACCCATCACCAGGTTAACTCATCCCCCCACCCTCTCCTCTCTAAAATCCTCAGTTTGTTTCTCATATTTCATGTCTTCTGCCCATTTTTTGACTTGATTATTTGTTTTTTGGGTGTTGAGTTTGAGAAGTTCTTTATAGATCTTGGATACCAGCCCTTTATCTGTAGTGTCATTTGCAAATATCTTCTCCCATTCTGTGGGTTGCCTCTTTGTTTTGTTGACTGTTTCCTTTGCTGTGCAGAAGCTTTTTATCTTGATGAAGTCCCAATAGTTCATTTTTGCTTTTGTTTCACTGGCCTTTGGAGATGTATCTTGAAAGAAGTTGCTGTGGCCGATGTCAAAGATGTTACTGCCTATGTTCTCCTCTAGGATTTTGATGGATTCCTGTCTCACATTGAGGTCTTTCATCCATTTTGAGTTTATCTTTGTGTACGGTGTTAGACAATAGTCGGGTTTCATTCTTCTGTATATAGCTGTCCAATTTTCCCAGCACCATTTATTGAAGAGACTGTCTTTTTTCCATTGCATATTTTTTCCTGCTTTGTCGAAGATTATTTGACCATAGAGTTGAGGGTCCATATCTGGGCTCTCTATTCTGTTCCATTGGTCTGTATGTCTGTTTTTGTGCCAGTACCATGCTGTCTTGGTGATCACTGCTTTGTAATATAGCTTGAAGTTGGGCAACATGATGCCCCCAGCTTTGTTTTTCTTTTTCAACATTTCCTTGGCAATTCGGGGTCTTTTCTGATTCCATACAAATTTTAGGATTGTTTGTTCCAGCACTTTGAAAAATGTCATTGGAATTTTGATCGGGATGGCATTGAAGGTATAGATTGCTCTGGGCAGCATAGACATTTTAACAATGTTTATTCTTCTGATCCATGAGCATGGAATATTTTTCCGTCTTTTTGTGTCTTCTTCAATTTCTTTCATGAGTGTTCTGTAGTTCCTAGAGTATAGATCCTTTACCTCTTTGGTTAGGTTTATTCCAAGGTATCTTATGGTTTTTGTGCTATCATAAATGGAATCGTTTCTCTAATTTCTCTTTCTAGAGTTGCATTGTTAGTGTATAAGAAAGCAACTGATTTCTGTGCATTGATTTTGAATCCCGCCACATTACTGAATTGCTGTATGAGTTCTAGTAATTTGAGGGTGGAGTCTTTTGGATTTTCCACATAAAGTATCATGTCATCTGCAAAGAGAGAGAGTTTGACTTCTTCTTTGCCAATTTGAATACCTTTTATTTCTTTTTGTTGTCTGATTGCTGTTGCTAGGACTTCTAGTACTATGTTGAACAATAGCGGTGAGAGTGGATATCCTTGACGTGTTCCTGATCTTAAGGGAAAGGCTCTCAGCTTTTCCCCATTGAGGATGATATTCGCTGTGGGTTTTTCATAGATGGATTTTATGAACTTGAGGAATGTTCCCTCTATCCCTATACTCTGAAGAGTTTTAATCAGGAAAGGATGCTGTATTTTGTCAAATGCTTTTTCTGCATCAATTGAGAGAACCATATAGTTCTTCTCTCTCCTCTTATTAATGTGTTCTATCACATTGATGGATTTGCAAATGTTGAACCATCCTTGCATCCCGGGGATAAATCACACTTGGTCGTGGTGGATGATCCTTTTAATGTATTGTTGGATCCTATTAGCTAGGATTTTGTTGAGAATTTTGGGGAATCCATATTCATCAGGGATATTGGTCTGAAATTCTCCTTTTTAATGGGGTCTTTGCCTGGTTTGGGGATTAAGGTAATGCTGACCTCATAAATGAGTCTGGAAGCTTTCCTTCTGTTTCTATTTTTTGAAACAGCTTCAGGAGGATACGTATTATGTCTTCTTTGAATGTTTGGTAGAATTCCCCAGGGAATTCATCAGGCCCTGGACTCTTGTTTTTTGGGAGGTTTTTGATCACGGCTTCAATCTCGTTACTGGTTATTGGCCTAGTCAGGTTGTCAATTTCTTCCTGTTTCAGTCTTGGTAGTTTATAGGTTTCCAGTGAGGCATCCATTTCTTCCAGGTTGCTCAGCTTATTGGCATATAGTTGTTGATAATAATTTCTAATAATTGTTTCTATTTTCTTGGTGTTAGTCATGAGCTCTCCCCTTTCATTCATAATTTTATTAATTGAGGGCCTTTCTCTTTTCTTTTGGATAAGTCTGGCCAGTGGTTTATTGATCTTATTCATTCTTTGAAAGAACGAGCTTCTAGTTTCATTGATCTGATCTACTGTGTTTCTGGTTTCTAATTCATTGATCTCTGCTCTAATCTTAATTATTTCTCTTCTAATGCATGGCTAAGGCATCATTTGTTGCTTTTTCTCTAGTTCTTTAAGGTGTAAAGTTAGTTGGTGAATTTGGAATTTTTCTATTTTTTTGAGTGAGGCTTGGATGGCTATGTACTTCCCCCTTAGGACTGCCTTTGCAGTATCCCATAGGTTTTGGACGGATGTGTTTTCATTCTCATTGGTTTCCATGAATTGTTTAAGTTCTTCTTTGATTTCCTGGTTGACCCAAACACTCTTGAGCAGAGTGGTGTTTAGCTTCCAAGTGTATGAATTTCTTCCAAATTTTTTCTTCTGATTGAGTTCCAATTTTAAAGCATTATGGTCTGAGAATATGCAGGGAATAATCTCAGTCTTTTGGTATCGGTTGAGACCTGATTTGTGACCCAGTATGTGGTCTATTCTGGAGAAAGTTCCATGTGCACTTGAGAATAATGAAGATTCTGCTGTTTTAGGGTGGAATGTTCTATATATATCTATGAGGTCCATCTGGTCCAGTGTGTCATTCAAAGCTCTTGTTTCTTTATTGATTTTCTGCTTAGATGATCCATCTCATCTATTGCTGAGAGTGGAGTATTGAGGTCTCCTACAATTAACGTATTATTATCAATATGACTCTTTATTTTGGTTAACAGTTGGCTTATGTAGTTGGCTGCTCCCATGCTGGGGGCATAGATATTTACAATTGTTAGATCTTCTTGTTGGATAGACCCTTTAAAAAAAATACAGTGTCCTGTGTCTCTAACTACAGTCTTTAGCTTAAAATCTAATTCATCTGATACAAGACTTGCTACCCCAGCTTTCTTTTGAGGTCCGTTGGCACGGAAGATAGATCTCCATCCCTTCACTTTCATTCTGGGTGTATCTTTAGGTTCAGAATGAGTCTCTTGTAGACAGCATATGGATGGGTCCTGTCTTTTTATCCAATCTCCAACCCTGTGCCATTTTATGGGAGCATTTAGGCCGTTCACGTTGAGAGTGATTATTGAAAGATATGAATTTATTGTCATCATGTTGCCTGTGAAGTCCTTGTTTCTATAGATCATCTCTCTAAATTTCTGTTCTATATCACTCTTGGGGTCTTTCTCCTTTTATAGAACCTCCCTTAGTATTTCTTGCAGGGCCAGCTTACTGATCACATATTTTTTCAGTTTCTGCCAGTCTTGGAAGCTCTGCATCTCTCCATCCATTCTAAATGACAGCCTTGCCGGATAAAGTGTTCTTGGCTGCATGTTCTTCTCATTTAGTCCCCTGAATATGTCTTGCCAGCTTTTTCTGGATTGCCAGGTCTCTGTGATAGGTCTGACATCATTCTGATGTTCCTCCCTCTGTATGTAAGGAATCTCTTCCCCCTAACTGCCCTTAAGATGGTTTCCTTGGTTCTAAGATTTGCGAGTTTTACTATTACATGCCAGGGTGTTGGCCAGTTTTCCTTGATCTTGGGAGGGTCCTTTCTTCCTCTAGGACACGAATGTTTGTTTCATTCTCTAGATTAGGGAAGTTCTCAGCTACGATTTGCTCAAATGTATCTTTTAGTCCTCTCTCTCTCTCTCTACCCCCTCAGGGATCCGAATAATTCTAACACTGGAACGTTTCAAGGTGTCACTTATTTCTCTAATTCTGTTTTCATGGATTTTGAGTTGTTTCTCCCTGGCCTCCTCTTTTTCCTTCTTTTCTATCAACTGGTCTTCTAGATCACTAATTCGTTCTTCTGCCTCGCTTACCCTAGCTGTTAGATTACCTAGATTAGATTAGATCTCATTGATAGCATTTTTAAATTCTGCCAGTTCAGCTTTCATTTCTGCCCTTAGAAACTCTATATTTCCATTAATCAATTTCTCCATTCTAGTTATTGTCTTCATAACTGTTACCCCAAATCCATTTCCAACATCTTGGTTATATCTGTATCCATTTGTAAATCTGTGGCAGAAGTCACAGTCTCTGAGTCTTTCCTATTTTGGGGGTTCCTCCTCCTAGTCATTCTGTTGAGGGGTCTTTGAGGGAATGTATAGAGTCCAAATTATTGACCACAACCCAAGCAAGATTCACCTGTTTTATAGGGACCTTAGGGTTTTTGGCCTCTTGTTCTCCCAGCCTGTCTTCTGGGGGAGGGGCCTGCCAAGCTGTTACTCGGGCAACTGTGTTTGGGCAGAGTTGCCCTACCCCCTGTGGGGAGGATGGGCTCAGTGAAAACTGGTTTTGGAGGGCTTTTGTTCTCTAGCGGCTTTCCTTGGTGGTTTTCTGTGTCTCTTCTGAGAGTCAGAGCTGAAGAGATCTTTTCCAGCTTTCTGCCTCAGAGCAGAGAGATTGCAGTCTGTTCTTCAGTGAGCTCTCCAGGCCATACTATCTCCGTTTGTCTGTGCTGCTATAAACTGCAGCGTCCTGGGTTGTGCACCCCTCTGCAGGGCTCCCAGTCCTCATCTCCAGGTCGGGGCATGGGGGCGCATCTCTGCCCTTTGTGCTTCTAAAACCACCAGCCACTCCCAGTGCACACGTGCGGCCCCGCCACTCCAGGTTTCAGTCTAGGGTGCTGCCCTAAAGTCCTTTCCCCACCACTACCAGTCTGCGAGTCTGTGCCCCATCCCCAGCACAGGAGGCTGTTGCTCACCAGTGGTGTAGGATCCCCACGGCTCCCTCCTCCTTCTGTTTTTTTTCTGATGTGTGCCCGCAGAATCACAACTCCCCACTTCATACCTCAAAACCAACCTCTGTGATATTCTGTTTGTAGAGATCCAGATATATCTTCTTACATCTTAGGCTGATTTCATGGGTGTCCGGAGTCATCTGGTAGATATCCAGCTCAATTCAGAGGACTGGTTGGAATAGGGTCCCCTACTCCTCTGCCATCTTTTCCTCCCCCTTTGGGGACAGAGATAGTCTTAAGCAGACTCCATGCTTAATGCAGAGCCTGACTCGTGGCTCAATCTCATGACCCTGAGATCATGACCTGAGATGAAACCAAGAGTTGGACGCTTAATGGACTGTGCTACCCAGATGCCCCCATACAAAGTTATTTATTTATTTATTTATTTATTTATTTATTTTAAAGATTTTATTTATTTATTTGACAGAGAGAGACACAGCAAGAGAAGGAACACAAGCAGGGGGAGTGGGAGAGGGAGAAGCAGGCCTCCCGCAGAGCAGGGAGCCCAATACGGGGCTTGATCCCAGGACCCCAGGATCACAACCTGAGCTGAAGGCAGACACTTAATGACTGAGCCATCCAGGCAACCCCATACAAAGTTATTTAAATGAAAGGGGGAGAGTATAGTTTGAAAGATTTGAGCCATTGTTTGTGACCAGTACATGAATGTTGCAAAGCTGAAATGTCTAGTTAGGAAGAGCTGAAGAGTCTCTTATCCCAACTGACTCTCCTTAAAATCAGGATCAACCAAAAGATGAGCAGATGATGTTCTTATTTTTTTTAAAAATATTTTATTTATTTATTTATTTATTTATTTATTTGAGAGAGAGACAGAGAGAGTGAGAAATAGCATGAGAGGGGAGATGGTCAGAGGGAGAAGCACGCTCCCCGCTGAGTCAGGAGCCTGATGCAGGACTTGATCCCCTGATGTTCTCATTTTTAAATTTCCCCTACCTGCTACTTCTCCAATATTTTTGTATCATAAAATAAGGTTAAAATAAATCTTGAGGCAGAGTTGAGGGAGGTGGCTAAGAAAACGTATCCCAAAAGTGTATCTTGAAGAGGAATAAGATTTACCTGTATACTAGAGGGTGGCTAAGTGGAGTTGAAATGGTGAAGGGGAACGGCTGTTGGGGGTTGTGTGCAATGACTCTCAGGTCTCTGTTTTAGCATATCTAACAGATCCCCCTGAGTGCCTGTTATCCAGGCCAATCAGAGGCATCTAGTGCTTTGGGGCTGGCAGCTTACTCCGCTCATATTATTAGAAGACTTGCTTCTATGATAATCACACCCTTCCCTCTGGTAGAAATTAAATATTACAGCCTTTACTAATTACAGGCGGGTGGCCCCAGTGCCCTCCCAATAGTAAATTGCTTTGAGATAGCAGTTGGAAGTTGGGGTAGTAAAATAAATCCAGAAGAGACTTGTCAAGCTTTTCTTGTCCATAAAATGAAAATAAATATCATACTCTGAAGTTCTACGGAAGGAGAAATTGGAAAGATAGCTCAAGTTGCTTAGTAAAGAGAATTTTCCTATCAAAACACCACCATGTCAGCCACTGTTAAAACAAAAATGCAATCAGGAAAATTACTTGAAATGTTTATGTTTACTTCCAGGTTTCAAATTAAAGTAGAGCATCATGTTCCTTTGGGTTTTCATTCAAATTCTCTCTTCCTCTCCTGATTCCTATAAATGTAGTAGCTGATAAACTACTTTTTTAAGAAGTAAAATGACTATCCCAAAACTGACAATTTTTTTTCTTTTCTTTTCTGAGACCTCATTGCTTGTATGATGCCTGAAAATCACAAACACATCTAGTTCAATTTCTTTATTCAGTAGACACTCATTTCTGATTTTATTTTATTATTTTATTTTATTTTATTAAGATTTTATTTATTTATTTGACAGAGAGAGAGACAGCAAGAGAGGGAACACAAGCAGGGGGAGTGGGAGAGGGAGAAGCAGGCTCCCCTCTGAGCAGGGAGCCCGATGCAGAGCTCGATCCCAGGACCTGAGCTGAAGGCAGATGCTTAACCATCTGAGCCACCCAGGTGCCCCTCATTTCTGATTTTAAAACTATGACAAAATCTCTGCTGAGTGCTATTGAACTACTTTAATTTGCAAGTCATATAGCCCTAGATTGAATGAGTCTGAAGACTTTTTAGAGGTCAATTAGGTTACCTAATTTCTCATCACCACCAGGACCTTTCCAGAAAGCATCTTTGACAAGTCGTATTTCAGCTGGGGTTTTGGTGACTTGGAACTCAGTGCTTTGTGAGTAACAACATTTGGACAGCTGGTGCTCACAGTCCTTCCTTACATTCACCCCCACCCCCTCCTTCCCCTGAACCTTTACCTGCCCAGTTCTATCTTTTGGAACAGTGCAGAATGTCTGTTCTTTGAGCTGGGCCAGCACATAAAATAGTTGACTATCAGCTGACAGGTGAAAAAGTTTCTCACATCACAGCAAAGCCCAAATTCTGTTCTGACTGCCTTTAGTCCTTCCTTTTTCTCTCTGGCTGATCTTTCCTTCTTTCTTTCCTTTGATGGGAGAAACAGTCTCAACCCAAGAAACACAGGAAGGTAAGTTCTGGGTTAGAACACAAATGCCTTTACCTCTGGTGCTGTGGAACAAACTATGCAAGTGAAGGAAAACTACCCATTTTCCTTCCCTATACCCCCCAACCTCCAGACCCAGCTTCTTCACATTCTTTGTGTGTGTGTGTGCAATCATTTCTGATCAAATTCTGATCCTAGGCTTGGGCTCCATTTCCCATCTGGGGAATGATAGAACAACTATGCAGGAAGGTTAAATAAATCTCAGTGTGGAAAGAGGAGTCTAGCTCGGATGCCTCATTCTCATAGAGTGGATTCAAGATGAAGAATAAAGACTTACCTGGCCAAATACCCAGGCGGACAGTGCAGGGTGAACTTCACCCTCCAGCCGGCAGGGGGAGTGGGCGTTTGCAGAGCCGCGTCCCCAGGAGCATGGGCGGGAAGAGGGCGTGGGTAGGGAAGAGGACGTGGGTGGGACGAGCACGTGGGCGGGGACGAGCACGTGGGCGGAGACGAGGGCTTGGGCCCCCTGCCCCGGAGGTAAGCAGTGGTCTGTGTGTCTTAGGGCTGCGCGGGTCGCGTTCGAGGACATGGGCGACAAGTATGCCAGTCTGCGACGGGCCCAGCTGCATCTGGATTTCATCCACGCCAACTCGTAAGTGTCCGGTGAAGCGTGAACGAGGGAGGGTCCCCACTAGTGGAGAAGAGTTTGGTTCGTCTCCTAGTGAAGTAGCCAATTTGGAAAAAAAAAAAAAATGAACTTGGTATCATTGATTTATGGAAATTTTATTTAAAGTTTTTGTATTAAAAAATAATGAAAAAGTAGTAAAGATACTATTCTGGGCCAGATTATGATTATTTTTAGGGAGAGCAAGCTTGTGCCAGTGTCCTGGGTTTGGCGTGGGGTGGGCAGAGGGAGAGAGAATTTCAGGGAGGCTCCATGCTCCTGAGCGTGACATGGGGCTCAGTCTCAGGACCCTGAGATCATGACCTGAGCAGAAATCAAGAGTCCAACACCTAACCAACTGAACCACCCAGACGCCCCTACTCTGGGCTAGATTATAAACCTTTTTGTTGTTCTAAAAATAACACCAGAGTAAGAAGGCTCCACATTTAACAAACTATTTAATTGGAGGTTAGCAGAACCCTAATTCTACCAACCTGGCCTATCTCTTGTGATTTCTCTGCCCAGCACACTGACATTTTAAAGATTAAGCTTGCCCTCCAGAGAGTAATTTGTATTTATTGATTCCAGCCTCTGTGGCCTGAGTCCTTGCAAAAACGTAACCTCTCCCAGCAAAGAATCCTCACATTTTGGTTCTTGCTAGAGCATTCTGCTTCTCTGTCAGGCCCAGGTGCGTTTTGCCGGACTCATCAGGTGTTAATTTCGGATCCTCAGCTTGCAGAGGCGGATGACAGAGGCTTCCTGTCCCATCTGTCATTCCCAACACAGCACAGAGCAGTGAGCGCTGCCTAATTCATATTGCTGTGTCGGTGTTTTTGGAGTCTTTGAGTAATTCGGAGTTACGAAAGCTATCCACTGATACGAGGGATACACCCAGGTTTGAAACAACAGAAACAAAAGTGTAAAGAATGCCAGGCAAGGCCAGCCTTGCTGCTTGGGACAAACACTTAATTTTTACAGAAGAAAAAGTCAAATAGGCAATATTCGGCAGGTGTTTAGGGCTTTTTTTTTTTTTAATCTCTTTAGAGAATAATTTCAAGCTGGAAAGGCTGGAACAGATATTTAAAAGGTTAACTGAGGTGGAAGACAAATGACAAAATAGCAATTTTGAGTAGAGTTTAAGAAAAATTGTGGGTGGAATGCTGGAAGGGCTGTGGATTTTATCTCGGGAAACTTCCTCAGCCTCGGTGTTGTTACCGCAGCTGCTGTTCCCCAAGTGCTTCCTGTCCCAGTAGGTTCCCCCTTGCTTGCATCCCATTATCAGTTGGTGGCCCGATAACTTAATAACAAAAGTGACAGCAGTGTGAAGCAACAACCACAAAATCAGATACCAATTGGTATCTTCTCAGCTTCTCCAGATAGATTTTTGTTTGCGAGTTCCCTCAGTCAAGGCAGAAGTGATTTTTTTTCTCTCTTGTTTCACTCCCACATCCAATTCAATGTCAGATCCTCTTCACCCTGTCTCTAACTATGTCTCCGATGCATCCATTCCTCTGCATTGCCCCTGCCATTGACTTCGGTCCACACCGGCTGCCGTCTCCCCGGGAGATGCTCCACGTAGCCTCTAAACTGGGTTCTCTGCTTCCCATTCTTGCTCCCTGATGGTCCATTTTCCTGAGAGCTGCCAGAGTGAGATTTTTATTTTATTTCTTAAAAAAGATTTTATTTATTAGAAAGAGAACATGAGCTGGGGGGCGGGAGGAGCAGAGACAGAGGGAGAAGTGCTGAGCAGGGAGCCTGATGATGCAGGGCTCATTCCCAGAACCCCAAAATCATGACCTGAGCTGAAGGCAGACGCTTCACCGACTGAGCCACCCAGGCTCCCCTCCGAGTGAGATTTTTAAAAAAGTAAGCCAGATATGTCGCTCTTCTTAAAACATGACCGTGGTTTCCAGTTACATGTAGGCTGAGTACAAGCTCCTGAGCGTGGAGTAGAGGGCAGTGCATGACCGGCCACCCCGCATCTCAGCATCATCTCCCTGTTTTACTGTACGTAGCCAGAGCACACTGGCCTCCTTGGCTCCTTTCTGCGTCAGTGTCTTTGCAGCTGCTTCTCTCGCTGCAGAGTTTCCACTCCAGCTCTGCCAGGGACTGAGTTCTCAGCCTTCAGGGCTCAATTTAAACGTCTTCTATGAAGAGAGGCTCTCCCTGACCGCCATGTCCTCTCCTTACCATTACTCTTCCTCATCACCCTTCCTTCCTAGCATCTAACCACGATCTGCCATGTCATCTTTGTTTGTTTACTTGTATGTTTTTCTATATCCCCCCACTGGCTTGAGTTCCAAGGGGGCTCAGACAGACAAGACCTTGTCTGTCCACACTGGCACATGGCGGACAGTGTGTTAAAATCTCTTGAGTGAAATAATATAGAAATGTCTATGGCACTTCTTGGTCAGAATGATTACAGTTACTTTCCTGAAGTATTGTTTATGTTGAATTTTTGTATATTGAATCGTGTGTTTTAAATTCACTAGAAAGTTTTGTGGTTTCAAGTGGCAGTTTTGTAAAGCATATAACCTTCACTTTTGCTCTGTTTTAGATTTTTATACACTAGATTTCGAGTGAAGGCCATCTTTTTGCAGCAATTGTATTTAGTTATTTTTTAAATTATAAACTGGAAAGCTGACTTGAGTCAAGAGACCCCACATCAGCATGTGTTTAAAGTTTAAAATTCCCCAAAAATGGAGGGGCACCTGGGTGGTGCAGTCGGTTAAGCGTCCAGCTCTTGATTTTGGCTCAGGTTGTGATCTCAGGGTCCTGCGATCCAGCCCGGAGCTGGTCTTCCTGCTCAGTCTGCTTGAGGATTCTCTTTCTCCCTCTGCCCCTCCCCCTGCTTGTTAGCACTCTCTCTTTCTCTCTAAAATAAATCTTAAAAATAAAATAAAATAAACTTTCAGCTAGGGGCGCCTGGGTGGCTCAGTTGGTTAAGCGACTGCCTTCGGCTCGGGTCATGATCCTGGAGTCCCGGGATCAAGTCCCGCATCGGGCTCCCTGCTCGGCGGGGAGTCTGCTTCTCCCTCTGATCCTCCCCACTCTCATGCTCTCTCTCATTCTCTCTCACTCTCTCAAGTAAATAAATAAAATCTTTAAGAAAAAATAAATAAATAAATAAACTTTCAGCTAATGTATTGTCTTGTGGCCTGGGGTTTTTGGAATCTCTGAGACATTGCAGATGATCTTTCTTCTCGACATATGAGCAGATATATTTTGATAAATGGGTCTCTCTTGCTTTTGCTACCTGTTTACTAAATATAAAAAGAAAATTGCAGACCGAATCTTCCCTTAATGCTGTGATAAAGCTGCTGATTGAAATATCCATATCAAGAAATGAAAAGCAAGTGTGGGCCCCTGAAGGCAGCCTGATTTCACCCACAGGTGAATATTCAGCCTTCAGAGCATTAGTAGTGAGGGCTGTCCAGTGTGTTCTGTTACCCAGGACCTAGCATGGGGGGGTACAGGGAGGAGTGACCACAGGTAATTCAGAAGAGAAAAGGGCCTCCAGAAAAATAGAGATTACCGGGGCAAACGGGGGTCCCCTGCCGGTGTCCGTGCCTGCAGATGGAGTCTTAGGGCCTCTTGGTGTACCAGGATTTAGATCAAGATCTTTCAGAAATAATTTGACCTTAAATAATACAATTTTAATGACAAGTTCTCCAAAAAACCTTGCATAAATGCTTATAAAGCAATTTTAAAACATCAGTGCTGTAAGTACAGTAAAGTCCTTGAAGTCTTTGTTTTATGAGGCACAGACAGGCTATTGTGGCAATCATGTTCTTAGCCTGGGCTTTGTAACAGACCGCATCTACTTCAGAATCTTGACCGTGCTGAGAAAGTTGTTTCTAGAATAAGTCCTTAATTGATTATCTGTCCTGAACTGGAGTACGTTTGTCTGCAAGTTATCTTGAAGCTTTTACACTGGTTACAGAGTTGGTTTAACTTTCGGTTTTCCCTCTTTCTTTATCAGCACCACGCACAGTTTCCTTTTTGGAGCGCTGGCCGAATTGCTGGACAATGCAAGGTAAGCCTCGTCAGTAAACCACCTCTGTGTAGTAGAAGGAGATTGGCAAGGAAAAATTGACTTCAGACCCAGGGGAGTGAGAGAAATGTGATCAATAAAACAGTTCTCAGAGCAGCATCTGTAAACTGGCAGGCCTCTGACCAAGTCTAAGCTGTTTCTGTTTAACACAGGGCGAGAGTTTGCATGGGAGTTATAAAGAAAAGGATGCAAAGAAGGGATTGTTTATAAAGTTTAAGGAACAGGAGGTGCCACATAAGAAATCTGGGTCCCCTGCCCTCACTCCCCCCCCCCTTTTTTTAAAGATTAGAAGTAGCAGCCTCGAGGTTGCTCAGTGGGCTCAGGCGCATAGCAGGTGTTCTGTTGGGACTAGTCTGTGCCTTCAGCTCTGCGGTTCCCAGCGGCCCCCACAGCCAGCCTGAACTCCTCAGTTCCTCTCTCTGCGGCAGACATTGCAGTTTGCCAGGGCTGCTCAGATGCTAGTAATTGACATCACATGAAGCTGTTTAATAGACTTACTCAAGATGCTTAGTTGTGGGGCGCCTGGGTGGCTCAGTCGTTAAGCGTCTGCCTTCGGCTCAGGTCATGATCCCAGGGTCCTGGGATCGAGCCCCGCATCGGGCTCCCTGCTCAGCAGGAAGCCTGCTTCTCTCTCTCCCACTCCCCCTGCTTGTGATCCTGCTCTCACTGTGTCTCTCTCTGTCAAATAAATAAATAAAATCTTAAAAAAAAAAAAAAAAAAGGATGCTTAGTTGTTCTCATGAAGAAGGTCTTTATAAAGTCCCTGTGTTATTCTAAGAAATTATTTTATATCATTTTATTTAAGAGTGTGATGGTTTCCTGTGGTTGTCAAAATTAAAACTGGAGGATATTAAAAGAATGTTGTAGACAGCAGGACAAAAAATGTGGCAGTATAGGAAGAGTGGTTCGGGGCCTCTTCCTGATATGCCAGCTGATCAGAGAGAAAGTACCAGGGCTAAAGCACAAAGCTTATTATAAAATGTCTTAATATGCTGTAGAGGTGAATGATTTTTCTATATCTTATCCCATGGCATTTCTCTATGAAGAAACTCTTCCTTTGAAAACTTCCATTTCGGGGCAGTGGCATTACTGAGCACCTATTGTATGCATGGTATTTTGTATAATGTATAATTATATAATGGAGACAATGATACCTATGTGTCATGGGATTGTGGTAAGGATTAGGAGAGAAGGCTTAAAAATACTTCATTCAGTGCTTATTTGACACACAGAAAATGCTCCAAGAAATGGCAGTAGTGCCTCCAGAATTTCCATAAAGGAAGAGCTTAAAAGAGCAGTTGGCTGGAGGAAGGAGCTAAGGGGCCAACTTTGAAGGCTTGTAGAACAAGTCAGTGTATCTACTCAGACTTATCTGCTGTAGTTTTGGGTTGGAATTGGAGGAAGTTTCGGGAGAGACTCAAATTTCCCGATTAGAGTCCCAGTGGTTGTTATTATTCTGAGCTTCACTTACTCAACACATCCACTCTGCATCAGCTAAGGGGGCCCCTGAAGGCAGCTAAGACTACCGTCCTCATTGTCTTCATCCCTCACATTGAAACCAGGGTCTTTTGGCTCTTGTTCTTTTTCTTCTAAAATTTCTTTAAAAAAATAATTTAAAAAATGCACAATATCTGTGAGTTGTAGAAGACTGAGAAAATAATAAGAAAAAGAAGGTCATCAGTAATCTCATCACATGGCGTGGGGGAGGTGGTATCAGCATGCTTCTCTGTAAAAGACCAGATAGTAAATATTTTCTCCTTTGCAGGCCATGTGTTCTCTGTTGAAACCACTCAACTTTGCCACTGTGGTGTGAAGGCAGCCATAGGCAATATGTACATGAATGCGCATGATTGTGTTCCAATAAAACTTCATTTACAAAAACAGTTGGTGGGCCACATTTGGCTTTTGGACCATAATTTGCCAACCTCTGGTCTAGAGAAAACCACTGTTTTTATTTCTTTCCTTACATATATAGACATGTATATCATGGATGTTCTTTAAAAACATGCGATCATACAGTACATATTACTTAGTAATTTACTTTTTCTTTTCATTTTTGGGGGGACTAAAATATATCATGAAAATCTTTCTGCAATTTATGGATTATTAGCCAACTAATTTTTTTTTAATATTCATATCCATTTTTGATGAGCTTTTTGTGTAACTACCACTAAATTCCATCTCTTCTTTTAAATTTCCAAGTTTCAGGGTTTTGTAACATTCTCAAATGATGAGTGATCATAAGTCTTAGTATAAATGTAGAGCAAAACATTTTAGTAATTGTTTTGAAGCAATTTAAGTGGATTTCTCTATTGTTAGCTATCTGACAATAGGTTATACCTCACATAAGCAATTCAGATTAATGTAATCTTTTAAAACATAATTTCATATTGAAGCAGTGATATTTTTATATTGTTTCCAGAGATGCAGGGGCTGCAAGACTTGATGTGTTTTCAGGTGAGCATATTTGTTTTCTTCCTTTTTTTTTTTTTTTTCCTTTTAATGGAAAAGCCTATAGTTTTTTTTCTTTTATTTTATTTCATGAAATCAAAGCACTTTTTATAGATTTTTAATGTAATTTAAGTGCTTTGTGAGTACAGTGACCCTATGGGGAGCCAGGTTGAGAAAAGTATACTCTGAGACTGGAATTGTTCACTTGTTAGGGGACCCATTTACAAAATTAGATCTTCCAGGGTTTTGTGAAAGCATCAGAGTGATGTGGAACCGTCAATTTGCCTGCCACAAGAAAACAGTTTTATTTTAAAAAGCACATTAACTTAATGGTTATTCATAATTAAGTATACATCATTCTCAACTTATCACAGTTTTAAAGCGTGTAAGTGAATGTGAAGTATGAATGTTTGAGGGTTCTAAAATTCAAACGAGATATGTTTTCTTCACTGACTTCATTTTTAGTCACCAAATTATTGTACTTATTAGTTCATTTCATTAGAATATGGTGCAAATGAATTTAGGTTCTGTGATCCAGTCTTGTATTTAATAACTACCTGGATAAATGTCTGCAGTGTTAAAACTGATCCCCAACCCTGATTCTGTCAGCTGTCCTGAAAACATTGGCTGTTGATCACAGGCAAGAGGATATGGTCCACAATGTAAATCTATATCTATAATTAAAAAGCAGCTCAGTTCAATTCAGTTTTTTAAGTGTTTAAGATCCTGTGGGGTGCCTGGATGGCTCAGTTGATAGAGCATCCAACTCTTGATCTCAAGTCTTGATCTCAGAGTTGTGAGTTCAAACCCCATTTGGGTGTGAAGCATACTTTAAAAAGAAAAAAAAAAAGATCCTGTGTTAGGTGGGTGCTTCTGGTTCATAAGGCGGAGAGACATGGACATCTCGAGACATCTGAGAAAACATAATAAATGAATGCTCTTCTTCCCTTTCTACTCTTCAGGTTCTGAAAAGTTTGAGAAGGTCAAGAGGGTCAGTCTTTATTTTTCATTCAAAAATGCTAGCTCCATTTGTCGAAAAATGGAGCTTAGTGTGAGAAATCCAGCAGATTTGCTGATCATACCGCAGAATCAGATACTCGCCCAACCTGTGGAGTCAGGCTTCCCCTCAACACTGGTCTGCCTGGAGTGAGCGGAGCAGAGCTCATGCACTCTGCAGGCAGCTCACTCCCAAGAGGGAACAGGAGAGCTCTGAACTGAGCCTCCCTAGGTGATTCTTCCCTAGATTACCAGTCAGATGAGTGATATGTGTGAGAGAGAGAGAGAGCGCGAGAGAGTGAGCATGGTGGGGGGGAAGGAAGGGGCAGAGGGAGAGGGAGAAGCAGACTCCCCAGTGAGCAGGGAGCCTGACTTGGGCTCGATCCCAGGATCTGGGATCATGACCTGAGCTGAAGGCAGATGCTTAACCGACTGAGCCCACCAGGTGCCTCCAGAGCACACATATTGATGAAGGGTCGAAGGGTTGAGAAGAATTATCCAAAATCACAAAGTACAACAAATGTCATTGGAATTCACTTGTTATGTTCTTTTGGGTTTATGGCAGGACACCAGCAGGGCATGGTAGGGCATGGTAGGCATTTCCCTAACTTTTTCTAGCACTTGGCATACATGCACACACACACACACACACACACACACAGTCTTTGCCATTTGACTTCAAAATGGCACTTCTTTATTTAGGTTATGTGTTTTGTGAAAAACTGAACTTAAGATTTTTGGTTTTAAATTACCTATTCATAAAAAAAGTACCTATTCATGTTATAAATTGTTTTATTGCAGCAAATCACAATATGGCTATCAACTTAGCAAATTGATTTTTCTTAAAAAATAATAAGCCAGGGTCAGGGCTTATGCAGCAATAGATAGAACTGACATGGGGATAAATAAAAATAAATAGTTTTCAAATCATTTACTGAGGCCCATGAATTACTTTCCAATCTTAAGTTTTCTTCGGGTAACTTGAGGGAGGAGTATAAAATTCAAACTAAACATGTTTGGCCATTGTTGTTTTATCTGTTCATATGTATTGGTTCTAGTAAACATGGATTTGCATTTAATGCTTTTTTTCTTTTTTTTAAGTGCTTACCAAGTGGCAGACACTGGGTTAAGTGTTAAGTACACACAGTGCCTGCTCTTAAAAAATTGGCATCCTAGTGCGGGGGTCTGTAGAAAATACGGTGTATATCTTCACTTTCATGGGAGGAGGGCCCTTAGCTTTCACCATACCTCTGAGGCAACTGTGTTTTAAAAAGTAAGAGCCACTAGTTTGAAAGGAAAAGAGATACACGAGCAGGCGGAAAGCACAAACTGCAAAGAAAATGCACATTGTGGGCGCCCGATGATGTGTAAGAATGAGGAAGGTGTCCAAGAAGGAACCTTACTGGATCTAATAAGCTAAAGGGGAAATAGGCTTCCGCCTGGTGAATCGGGTGGAGAGCGAAAAGGGGCAGGATAGGCAGGGGCTTGAATATGGAGAGAACATAGAACACCGACAGAGTTGCAAAAATGTTCGAGATGCTCAAGATTAGTTAAAGAGAATATTTGCGTGGAAATGGAAGGTTGCAGTATGGGTGTGGGGAGGGAGTGACAAGAGGTGAGCTTGGAGAGTGTATTCATCAGGGTTCTTCAGAGAAACAGAACCAGTGGGAGATAGCTAAATGGACAGAGAGGTAGACAGACAGATAGATGGACAGATATGATCTGCCTCCCTCCCTCCCCTCTAGCTACGTATGTGTATTTCTATATCGACATGTATCTGTATCTGTCTACATCTGTAGATATTGATAGAGCGTTTGGGGAGAGTGAGAGGGAGGGATTTTAAGGAATTGGCTCACATGATTGTGGGGGCTGATGCAGTTGAAATCTGTAGGGCACCTGGCCCTACTTACTTATCCAGCTTAGTTGGAAATCCAACTAAGAGTTGATGTGCAGTGTCAAGTTCTAAATCTTTAGGGTAGGCCAGCAACCTGGAAACTCAAAAGCAATTTCTGAGTTGCCATCTTGATGCAGAAAATTGCTTCTTTGGGGAACCTCAGTCTTTGCCTTGCAGGCCTTCAACTGATTGGATGAGGCTCACCCACACTATGGAAGTTATTTGCTTTACTTAAAGTCAACGGATTGTAAATGTTAATTATATCCACAAATGTTTTCAGAGCAATGTCTAGACTAATGTTTGGCTGAACAGCTGGGTACCAGAATTTAACCAAGTTGACACATAAAATTATTGTGAAATGCACATTGGTCGGCACTCTGCTCTTAGTGCGAGCAAGGAGTGAGGCCGCTGTTGCTGTAATCGACAAGAGAGATGATGGTTTCCTGAGCTAAGGCAGTGTCAAGGTGGTAGAGAAAGTGGTCAGACTTGAGAGGCTTTAAGGAGGTGGAATTGAGAAGACATGGCAATCCTGAGGTTTTGACTTGGGCAGCTGAAGCCTAATGGCAGAGTGATGGCCATTTATTGAACAGGAAACATCAGAAGTAAGTCTGACGAGGGAGAAGGTGCTGGGGTTTGTTTTGGACATGCATATTTAACAGATAATAGAAATTTATCTGGAATCCTTAGTTTTAAGGAATTGAAGTAAGGCTAAGCTTCAGGGTGGACAGTAGGGGAATATTATATTTCGAGGCTATGATTGTCTGTAGTCCTTCACTAGGGTTTATAGAAAAAGTAAGCACTGTATACGTCTCTTGGGAATTTTGAGTCTTTCCCACCTATTCACCAAAGAAATGCCCTTCTTTCTGCAAGCTCCTTGCATGAGAACTTTATTCCAAGAGCTGCAAAATCAATTGTTGCATCTATGCAGAGCCACATGAGGCTTGGATCGGGTGGTTCCCAGTGCTGATACACAG
This sequence comes from Phoca vitulina, assembly GCF_004348235.1. NCBI lineage: Eukaryota > Metazoa > Chordata > Mammalia > Carnivora > Phocidae > Phoca > Phoca vitulina. The sequence goes on along the minus strand of NW_022589711.1, from coordinate 32,776,644 downwards.
TAGGATAATTGGGGGGGATGTTTATTCCTGAGCCTCACCCAAGACCAGTTAATTTGGAGTATCTCTGTGCGGTTAAAATGTTCAGCCATGGTTGAGAACTACCACACTATGCAAACAACTCCACAAGAGTTGGTTTCCCCTTGTTGAATAGCGGAGAATGTCATCCTCTGCCAGAGGTGGGGGTTGCACAGAGCGAAGACCTACAATGGGGGAGGAATATTCTGATACAGGAGTTGAGGTAAGCACTCTGGACGACCAGGCAGAGAGGAGAACTGGGAAAATGAAATGGTAGGTTAGATCCAAAGTGCTTATAGACAGGGAGGGAATTAGTGGGGGTGGTAGGGGATTAGAAGTGGGCATGTGACCATAAAATTATGAACCTGGAAAGCTTAGGTACATATTTTAGATATGTATTTATAGATTATCTTGAACATTATTTAACTTTTAAAATGTAGATTAGGGGTGACCGTTGAACACAGTTGACTTAACAAATGTGCTACAACTGAATTATAGGTACAGAGTTAGCAAATCCGTGGCTGCCTGAGGTTGGGGTAGGGGGATGGGCATGGAAGGGGCAGAAGGGAGAGACTGTAGAGTGACCTGAGGAAACCTCTGAGGTGATGGGTATGTTCACTGCCTTGATTGTGATGATGATTTCATGGGTATGTACATATGCCACAGTTCATCCCATTGTACACTTTACACATAGGCAGTTTGTGTGTGTAAGCTCTTTCTCAAGCTATTATCAAAAAAAAAAAAAAGAGAGAGAGAGGGAGAGAGATGTGGTAGAAGTCATAGAACCAAATGTTGCAATTCCTCTCAGAGCCAGATCACAAACTAAGTGTTAAAGTTAGTCTCATTAGTTTTAGTTACACCCTTCCATTTTTTTTTAAACAAGAGGTTATTTTCTCTTATCTTAATGATATCTCTTAATCACCAGAAGAGCCATTTTCAAAAATCAAATGCATTTTCAAGAGGCAAATATTTGCTGCCACTAGGAAGCACACACAAATGGCTTTTATGGGGATTAACTACTTAGAGGAGAGCCTGAGGAATTTAATAAGAATGGCCTGGGTTGGCTTTAGAATTAGTGCTTTGGTGGAAGGGCATAAAGGTGGATCAGTGGGATGGAGGGATCCTGGGGTCACATCACCATCTCCCTTTATTCCTGCCCCCAGGGTGGAAAATACCTGAAGTTTAAAGGCCAGTCAGATTCCAGGAGCAGGGCATGCCCCACTGTATACATAATTTATTAATGTGTAGAGGTTTTATGTTAATTTAAAGCCTTCTTGGTGCATGACTGTCTTCCCCCTGCAGTGTCCTGAGAAACTGTAGCCAGGACACCTTTCTGGGCGCTATCATTGTGCCCTAACGCTGTCACCCTGCGGCTGCCTTTGAGGAGGACAGATAATTATGTAAGCAGCATGACTTTCTGATGAACAAATTAAGGCAATATTTATTAGTAATAACTGCTTTCTCTTACAGTGGATAATGAAAAACTGCAGGGTGGATTCATGTTGTGCTTCCTGGATGATGGATGTGGTATGAGCCCTGGTAAGTTAATTATCCAGATACCTAACTGGCTGTTCGGGGAAACAGAAAATCCATAAAATAAATAAAAATAAATTGAGCTATCTATGCAAAAACAGGTATGGAGCTATTAAGGGAAAATAAACCCCAGACTTAACATATTGTTGAACTTTCTAGATTTAAATATTCCAGCTGACAGAGTAAATTCATTATAGTCATCTAAACCAAGACAAAAAGGGAATGTAGATAAATATTGCAAGAAAGATGAAAAGAAGAAGGTATGATTACTTGTAAGAAAAAACATCTGGGAAATGAATGGAAAAGGCGGGGTAACTGGATGGATTTTGAGATTGTTTGAGCCTGCCCTTCAGGTATTCAGCTGGAATACTGCTTGCAAGAGCCCTGAGGCAGTTCCCAGTGCCTTCAGGCTATTTTTAATTTTCTGCTTAACCTTGAGGAAGAGGTTACCTCTCCTTGTTTTTAGCGGTTTGTTTTTTCTTGGCATGTTCAAAGGGTTAGTAGCTTCAGTCAACTATTCTCACCATAATGAATACATCTACAATTCATTGCATGATTTTTTTTTTTTTTTGGCACCTTCAAGGCTAGCCAAAATGCAACACACAGTAGGTGCACAATACCAGTTTACTGTGAAATTGAATTCTTTTTTTTTGAAGATTTTATTGTTTGTTTATTTGTCAGAGAGAAAGAGGGGGGAGAGAGAGAGAGTGAGCACAAGCAGGGGGAGCGGCAGGCAGAGGGAGAAGCAGGCTCCCCGCCGAATAGGGAGCCCGGTGTGAGGCTCGATCCCAGGACTCTGGGATCATGACCTGAGCCAACTGAGCCACCCAGGCATCCTGTGAAATTGAAATATTATTCCCTCTGATAAGGGCTTTGACTCATTTGCGATAGCTTATCCCTGAATTCTTGTTTAACACTTGTCTATGACCCACAAAACAGGATTTTTGACCACTAGGTTAAAAAAATCATGAGGGGAGTTCAAGTAATAGGGAACAGTTCTGGTCTGTTCTATAGCAGTGGAAAGGATGCTCATCACTGCTGGAAGCTCAGAATACAAAGTAAAGCAGTTGTCTTCTTGCTAGTCTCTGAAGTGCTCCCTTGGTATGAATAGTCAGAGATTATTAGCAAGTTTAGAAAATGCTGAAATCTCTTACTCAGGTCTCGCTCTGACTTTGTCAGGATAATTTTGATTTTTCCAGGTGATTTTGACTCAAAGTATTGTTGGTTCCTTAGTGTTTAAATAAGAGAAAGAAGACTGTGAGAAAATCATGATGAAAAAACAGTTTTGTTTTTCACTTCTAGGCTGACCGTTTAGTTCATTTTTCTGAATGTTTAAATAACAGAATATCTGATATATTCTAAGGCACTTTCTTTTTTTTTTTTTAATTTTTTTTATTGTTATGTTAATCCCCATACATTACATCATTAGTTTTAGATATAGTGTTCCATGATTCATTGTTTGTGCATAACACCCAGTGCTCCATGCAGAACGTGCCCTCCTCAATACCCATCACCAGGCTAACCCATCCTCCCAACCCCCTCCCCTCTAGAACCCTCAGTTTGTTTTTCAGAGTCCATCGTCTCTCATGGTTCTTCTCCCCCTCCGATTTCCCCCCCTTCATTCTTCCCCTCCTGCTACATTCTTCTTCTTCTTTTTTTCTTTCTTAACATATATTGCATTATTTGTTTCAGAGGTACAGATCTGAGATTCAACAGTCTTGCACAATTCACAGCGCTTACCAGAACACATACCCTCCCCAGTGTCCATCACCCAGTCACCCCATCCCTCCCACCCCACCCCCCACTCCAGCAACCCTCAGTTTGTTTCCTGAGATTAAGAATTCCTCATATCAGTGAGGTCATATGATACATGTCTTTCTCTGTTTGACTTATTTCGCTCAGCATAATACCCTCCAGTTCCATCCACGTCGTTGCAAATGGCAAGATCTTATTCCTTTTGATGGCTGCATAATATTCCATTGTATATATATACCACATCTTCTTTATCCAGTCATCTGTTGATGGACATCTTGGCTCTTTCCACAGTTTGGCTATTGTGGACATTGCTGCTATAAACATCGGGGTGCACGTAGCCTTTCGGGTCCCTACTTTTGTATCTTTGGGGTAAATACCCAGTAGTGCAATTGCTGGATCATATGGTAGCTCTATTTTCAACTTTTTGAGGAACCTCCATACTGTTTTCCAGAGTGGCTGCACCAGCTTGCATTCCCACCAACAGTGTAGGAGGGTTCCCCTTTCTCCGCATCCTCGCCAACATCTGTCATTTCCTGACTTGTTAATTTTAGCCATTCTGACTGGTGTGAGGTGGTATCTCATTGAGGTTTTGATTTGGATTTCCCTGATGCCGAGCGATATTGAACACTTTTTCATGTGTCTGTTGGCCATTTGGATGTCTTCTTTGGAAAAATGTCTGTTCATGTCTTCTGCCCATTTCTTGATTGGATTCTTTGTTCTTTTGGTGTTGAGTTTGATGAGTTCTTTATAGATTTTGGATACTAGCCCTTTATCTGATATGTCATTTGCAAATATCTTCTCCCATTCTGTCGGTTGTCTTTTGGTTTTGTTGACTGTTTCCTTTGCTTTGCAAAAGCTTTTTATCTTGATGAAGTCCCAATAGTTCATTTTTGCCCTTGCTTCCCTTGCCTTTGGTGATGTTTCTAGGAAGAAGTTGCTGCGGCTGAGGTCGAAGAGGTTGCTGCCTGTGTTCTCCTTTAGGATTTTGATGGACTCCTGTCTCACATTGAGGTCTTTCAACCATTTGGAGTCTATTTTTGTGTGTGGTGTAAGGAAATGGTCCAGTTTCATTCTTCTGCATGTGGCTGTCCAGTTTTCCCAACACCATTTGTTGAAGAGACTGTCTTTTTTCCATTGGGCATTCTTTCCTGCTTTGTCAAAGATTAGTTGACCATAGAGTTGAGGGTCCATTTCTGGGCTCTCTATTCTGTTCCATTGATCTATGTGTCTGTTTTTGTGCCAGTACCATACTGTCTTGATGATGACAGCTTTGTAGTAGAGCTGGAAGTCCGGAATTGTGATGCCGTATTCTAAGGCACTTTCTTAAAAAAAAAAAGAAAAAAGAAAAAGAAGCAGCTCCTTTTATAATACAGCCATGAGCAAAATGATGAAAACACAGAAAAGTGGCAAATATTCAAATCTTCAGAAGGAACTCATACTTCAGTTGACATATACAGGACAATTTTTTTTTTTAAAGATTTTATTTATTTGACAGAGAGAGAGTGTGAGAGAGGGAACACAAGCAGGGGGCGTGGGAGAGGGAGAAGCAGGCTTCCCACTGAGCATAGATCTCAGGGTTCTGGGATCAAGTCCCGCATTGGCCTCCCTGCTCAGTGGGGAGCCTGCTTCTCTTTCTCCCTCTGCTGCTCCCCCTGCTTGTGTGCTCTCTCTCTGTCTGTCAAATAAATAAATAAAATCTTCTAAAAAAAAGATATCTATAATATAAATCACATCATATCCTTCCCCTTTTTAAAGCCCTTAGTGGTTTTTCCGTACTTTGGGATATAATTTATACTCCCAGTAATGCTTCCAGTTTCTTGCATTATTTGGCCTTTGTCCACCTCTTTGGCCGTTTCTCATGGCACTTACTCCTTTGCTTATAACACTCCAGCCATACCTGCTGGCCCTTCATTTGAAGCTCATCTCAGATGTCACTTTACGAAAGAGGCCTTCCCTGATCATTCTGTCTGAGGGCCACACTCCTGTTAATTCTCTATCACCTTATCCTGGTTTTATTTTCTTCACTTAATGCTTTTAAAAATTATCTTGTTTATTTGTTTCTAATCTGTTTTTCCTACCATGACATAAATTGCTATGGGCAGGGGTCATGTCAGTGTTCTATACCTGTGCCCAGAACTCCGACCACCATACGTGGGAGTCTGTGAGATGTGCTTTGAAAACCATGGAATATGGTCTCTGACAACCTTGGATTGTTATCCTTACAGTAGCATTCATAGGCTGTTTCACCTTGGGCACATTACATACCACTTTGAACTTAAATTTCCTCATCCGTAACATGCAGATCATCATCATAATATCAACTATGTAGGTTTGTTATAAATATTGACTAGGCAGTGCATGTAAAGTATATGATATAGTCCCTAGCATATACTAAACAGTAAATGGTAGCTAATGTTGTTATTATGGATACCCTCACCTAATACCCAGCCCTTTATAAGAACATGCGATAGAATGTCCAGTTGGCTTAAGCAGAGTGTCTGGTAGCCCTTACATACCACACACCAGGTGTGCATGTCTGCACACAGACTGACACTGGTCTTCAGAACATTTCCAGAGTTCCAGAGCACACATTCAGGTAGGCCAACTGGGAGACCCATTTCTATCTTTCCTTGTGTCCCTAGGAGCATTCTGGTTTCTGGGGGTATGTATATTTTGAAGTTCAGATGATTCTTCTCTAGAATTTCCGAATGCCCTGGAGAGATCTGGAGAATGACTCTGAGAGTCTGGAACAAGTGGCCCTTCATCCCCAGGGAGTCTCAGACCAGAAGCCATTCTGCCCTGCTTGGTCTTCCGTGGAGCTGGCTAAGGGCCAGATTCATGGAAAATGACTAGTGGTACAGATAATTTTAACACATATAATTTATTGGCACTTATCAAGTGGCATGTACTGTGTTCAGGGTTTCACAAACAGATGATCTCCTTTGTGTATTTGTCTTCATCAACAACCCTATGATCTAGGTCTTAGTAGTTCCCTTTTAGAGACGAGGAAATTAAGACTCAAAGTTTAAACTCTGTTTACCCAAGGTCATATGGCTAGGTCTGTCTGACCTCCTTCAGTATATTACAGTTAAGATCCTGGTCAGAGATCATGGAGCCTGACAAGAATCCTTGTCACTGGGCTGACCCAAGAGGTATGGATTTGCCCTAATGTCCTGAGATATGTGTGACATCCTGACAACTGGACCTGTGGCCAGTGTCAATGATTCATAATTTCTAACCACCTATATGTCTTTGTCAATTATAGAGGAAGCTTCAGATATCATTTACTTTGGAACATCCAAGAAACGGTCATCAACCTTGAAGTTTATTGGGCAATATGGTAATGGTCTTAAAAGGTGAGAATTTTTTTTTTCCCTTAAGGCATGTATTATTGATACTGGGAACAATATTTATGTAAAGGCAATCTTATACAGAATGATCAGGTTTGTGAAGCTCAAAACATATATATAAACTGGAGAGTTCTACCTTGTTTTGAGATTTCCATACCGATAACTGACTTGAATCTTTACAATATTTATAAATTTAATTCTCATATAGGGGATGAATTGTCTCTCAGGAAGCAGAAGCCCTGTACTTCAGAGCTTCCTTGAATCTCTATGTTTCTCTTGTTTTTCAGAGCATATGTTAGTGCAGGTGTAATTATGTGTCCACAGCTTATTTTATTAGTCTGCCTCAGTGTAAGGTGAGGACAAGGGTATATCGTCACCCGTGTGACACCTGCTACGGACAGGTGATTGTTCTTTTCTTGAGTCCTGGACAGCCCCTTATTTCTAGCTGTCCTGTCTCAAGAAGGGTGTGGAGCTAGATTGGTTCAAATCCATCTGCTCTACTTTGAGAAAAAAAATAATATTTTCACCCTTTTGGTGATGGGTCAGCAAAACAGGGGAGTTACTTCTATGAAAGAACAATTCATTACAGTGCACAGTTTCGTGCCCGCCTATTTTTTCTTTTCAGTGTTTGAGAGGTAAACCAGTATGTTCTTGTTTTTTAATATAGTGGATCCATGAGGATTGGGAAAGACTTTATTCTTTTTACAAAGAAAGAAGAAACGATGACCTGTGTGTTTTTTTCTCAGACATTCTGTGAAAGAGAAGGTCTTACTGAGGTAAGAGTTGAGATTTTCCTTTGGTTTCCATGGTAACAGTGTTGTTTTCATTTACCATCTCAGGAGGTGAAGTCTACAACAGTTCTTTTCTGATTATGATTTAGAAATTTAGGAATGTATTTGGGAAGTGGAGAGAGGGTGGCTGGACATTCTGCGGGGGGGGGTCATTGGAGGCATGTCCTGTTGACCAGTTTGTTTTTTTTTTTTTAAGAATCCGTGGCCACTTATTTTTCTTGGGTAGCATTTTTTTTTAAAATAGATTTTATTTATTTATTTGAGAGAGAGAGCGAGCGTGAGCATGAGCGGGGGTGAGAGGGGCAGAGGAAGAGGGAGAAGCAGGCTCCTTGCTGAGCAGGGAGCCCGACACAGGACTCGATCCCGGGACCCTGGGATCATGACCTGAGCCAAATCAGGTGTGTAACCAACTGAGCCACCCAGGTGCCCCCCTGTTGACCATTCTTGAGTGGGTTATTAACTCAAGGCAGTTTTCAGAATGTTATTTTCATTATCCATGTACCCGAATCTCCCAGAATGAGAGGCTCCCTTTGGCACAGTGAGCTTTTTGGAAGGAGCCTGCAAAACATTTCCACCATTTGTGCCATAAATGGATTATCATTTTAAAAATAAATATTGGATTAAAAGACTTGGAATACAAAATCTAAAGAAACTGAGTGCAAAATAGATTTAAAACTGTAACCCAGTAACCATAATTTCAACTCCATTTGATGACCTAGCTACGCTTTATTAATTTGCAGTGTCTGAGTTGTACTACTCACAATGTCAGTGTAATTCAATACAGTGAATGCAGGTTAAGGAATGACCCAGCACTGGTTAGACCCTGTGGAAGGTAGAAAACCAGCAGAAGATCATCTGACCATCAAAGGGGTCATGAAATATAGGCAAACACGTGTGAATTGGATACATAACAAAATGAGGGTGTTTAAAAAGAATGCTGTTCAGTGAGTATGCATTTCTGCTGTTACAAAATTGTCAAAAGCAATGGTCTGGATGGAGAGATTAGAGAGCTTCGATTGGTCAGTGAGGGTTTTATGCAGTGGGTACCACTTGCAGCTGTAAAGGCTGGTCTGTGGAGAGAAGTGGCATGCAGCAACTCTCAAACCTGGACAGGAGTATGGAGTTGGAAGGACAGTGGGGATGTGACGTTGCCCCCAAGGGTGCAGCATGCCCACCGGCCGCAGTGGGGTGGGGCCGGCTAAGCAACAAATCTGTGGGTGATAGGGAGTAGCTGAGTGGGAGACTGTTAGAAAGAAAAGCAATGCTTTAAGCATTTATGTTGCCATTTATGTATGTAAAGGCATCGAAAATTGGGCCAAAGCTGAGGTTATAGCTTTCCTAACATGGGCCATTTCCTTTTTTTTTTTTTTTAAAAAAAACTAAACTAAAACCAGCAACCCCTTCCCATTTCTACTTCGACCCAGGCAAACTCTTTCAACAATATTAGCTGATTTTTTTCACTATTTTCCTGCATATCTCTATATAACATACTTGTATTACTACTTCTTGATTTGATGTATTATGTATTGCTCATTATAAAAGGATCTATATATTATTATTTCATCTGTTTGTATCACACATACATACCTTTCCAATTCTCCACCCTCAAGGTAGCTCCATTGTCATTTTACTTATGCTAATGTTCAGTATTTACGTTGTAAGACTATATAAACACTATTCACACTGTATCCTGTCATAAACGAATTTTTTCCTTTTTCTGCACAATTTTTTCTTTTCCCTGGAATTAGTAATTGTCTCCTTAGTGTTTTATGTACTTAGCATTGTCCTGAGTATTTGCTTGGTTTTCTGTCTTTATCACTATGTTAACCCCAGTCTCCAGCTACATTCTTCTCTGTCCCATCTTCCTGAAGACTCTGCCCTGGAATCTTCTTGCTGCCCCTCACTCCTGCTGTCCACGGCTGGTGTTCCACTGTGCTCCCAGGACCTGCCTTGGCCAACATGTCTTCTGTTAGCTTTCTTAATAAGGATGCATGAGAAGTCAAGTGTTTTGAGACTTCACATGCATGAAAATATTTTTATCCTACCTGAACACTCAGTTTAGCTTGTTGTTATTTGTAGGTTGGAGTGAATTTTCTTTCAGGAATTGGAAGCCATTGCTTCATTATCTTCTTATTTCTAGCATTGTCATTGAGAAGTCTGAAGCCATTTTAATTTCTGAGTCTTGTGTGTGACTTACTCTTTTTTTTCCCCCCCTTCTACTCTTTGAAGCAGTAGAATCTTCTTTGTCTCCAATGTTCTGATGTTAAGTATTTTGCTTTTGCGTGGGTCAGTTTGCATCCATTGTGCTGGTTGCTTATTGGACATTTTCAATCTGGAAATACATGTTCTTCAGGTTGGGAACGTTTTTCTGTAATATTTATGATTTTCTTTCATTCGTATTCTCTTTTCTCTCTTTTTGCAACTTCTGTTCTTAGATCTTGGACACCTGGAACCGGTTCTTAAATTTTCTTATCTTTTCTCTCCAATTTTCTGTGTTTTATTTTCTGGGAGATTTTCTAACATTTATTCTTCCAACCCTTTCATAAATATTTTTCTGTAGTCATATTCTTCATTTCCAAGAAGTGTGTTAAATTCTTTCAGTATTCTTTTTTAAAGACATATAGTTATGTTTCATATAGAAATATACAATATTTCCTTTTAGTGCTCTGAAGATATTAACAATGATTGACTTTTCTTTTCCCCTGAAATTTTCATCTTCCTTGTATGGTTTTTGTTTCCGATGAGTTGCTTTGTTTGTGCTTGTTTATTTGGTCTGTATTTATCATATTAGAGGCTTTTCTCCGATGGCTATCAATCCTGAATACTTTAAATAGAGTATTCCAATACAATTTTGATCGAAAGCTCTGCGAGGGTGGGGTTGGGGGTGGGGGGCTTTGCAGCTATGAGTGTCACAATAGTGAGCCCTAGCTGAGCTGTATTATTGGGAAACCCTCAATGTAATTTTCTTTATGTCTTTCCTTCTGGGCTAGTCCAATTTCTCAGAGAAGACTCCTACAGTCTTCTGCCTGAAGGCCTAGCTGACAGCTTTCTGGGACCCAAATGAGAGAAGAGATCTGAGTTCTCAGCATCCAGTATGTATACCTTAATCCCTCTGATCTCAGGTCCCCCTGACAACTGTGCCTGACATATCCTCTAATCCAGAAATGCTTTGTTGTACTCTTTCCAGAGAATAAGCATCCAGTCTCTCTGGAGGTGGGGGAGCTGGTGCCAGATGGGGATCTGGATGCTACTTCTGTTTCACTTCCCCCTTTATCCCACCCCCAGAGTGAACTCATGCTATCAATCTCTGAGCCTTTTAGCGTATTCCAAATTGTAAACAGGCTGGTTTTCTCTTCCGGCATGGGCCTCAGATTGGTTTTCCTGGATTTGCTGCCATGTACTGTTCAACTTCTAAAGTGCTGATACCGTTGTTCCTTCTGCCATCCTACCCATATTTCATTAGGGGCTGAAGTAGATTCCATCTGTCCCCACAATAGACAATGGAGCATTTTAGAATAAAATGCTGAGTATACATAATTGTTTTGTGTCTTTTTCTTATAAAACTAGAATACAGGGGGAAATAAACTTTTAACTTTGTGTTTTGTAATTTGGCTAGATGAAGAATGGACTGAATTAGGATCAGATGAAAGGATGATGGTTTTTATTTGTGTACTTCATAGTAAATTGATGTGTGTGTTTTTTTAATAGGTTGTTGTTCCAATACCTTCATGGTTAACAAGAACCAGAAAATCAGTCACAGATGATCCTCAAAAATTCTCAACAGAATTGTCTATAATTTTTAAGTACTCTCCATTTAGAAATGAAGCCGAACTGATGCAGCAGTTTGATGTGATCTATGGGAAATGTGGTAAGATCATCAAAACTCTGAAGTTTTGTTAGAAGTATTTGTTTTTAGTGTCTTTCAAAAGATACTTTACGTACGCTTTTATATTTTTTCTATTTATAATACCATGCAGGATCTCACATGGGGGCAGTTATTCATTATATCCGCATGAATTTTGTCTTAAGTGAATCTAAACATGAATAGCTCTAAGTCCCTGATACTGGGAGAAAGACTTGTACTTGCACGAGCTTGGTGAAGACTGGATGCAGAGAGGATGACATAGTCTGTGACCATAGGGAATCCATAATTCCTGTACTACGTAGCAGAGTTAGGAGATGTTTACCGTAGTGTCTACGATTAGATGATCTCACGTATGTAAGACAGCAATTTATAAGCCAGTGAATCCAGGTTTCTGAGGCAGAGTTAGCAAAAGCTTTGTGGACATTTTCCACATTAACAGATCTTTCTGTATATTCTTTATTTCTGTATTCTTTCAACCTGCACCAGCTTTCTACTCAACATGTAGAATGCACTGTGTCTACTAACATTTTCCAGTGCCAATCTTTCTCCAGATGTCCACCTTTCATATCTAGAAACAAGAAGAATCCTACTCTAGAGAAAGCTATGTGCATTTTCCTTTTTGCAACTCCTTGTTTTATATAATGTTTCAGTGAAATTCTGAGAAATTTGTTTCTGACTTGGCTTGTGTTACCTTCAAAATTTCTTCTCTAATTTGTGGCATTTTGTTTAAAAATGATTTTTTGCCATCCTTTCCCTTTTCTTTTAGAAGAAAACTAGTGGCAATTCAATAAATATTAGTCTTATTAATGTGTACATGATATACCTTTTTTTATTTTTAGAAAGAGAGTATGTGCAAGCTGTGGGGGAGGGGCAGAAGGAGAGGGAGGGAGAGAATCTTAGGCAGGCTGCATGCTCAGCGTAGAAACTGATCTGGGGCTCCATCTCACAACCCTGCGATCATGACCTGAACCAAAATTAAGAGTTAGACGCTCAACCAACTGAGCCACCTAGGTGCCCCTGTACGTGACATACTTTAAGGACAGCTAACGTGATTTGTTAGTTGACTTTTAACTGTGAAATGCTCATGTAAATACTAAAGAAGGGTGTACTGTTTCTTGAATACTTTTCTAAATGCTTTATAAAAATTAACACATTTAATTCTCAAAATTATTCATGTGCTCCATTGTGGAGATTAGAAAACATTAGGTTCAAAGAGGTTAGGAAATTTATCCAAGGTCATTGCAACTGGTAAATAAATGGTTGATGCAGGATTTAGACATAGGCATTCTTAGTCACTGTGCTGTTTGTTCTCTCTTGGGTTTTAGTACTACCAAGAGAGGTGTAATTGGTTGTTCTTTTAATTTCTCTGACAATCCTGTTTGTCTTTGTACTATACTCAATTTTGTAAAGAATTTGGATTATTTTGTTAGCTATGCTTTAGAGTAGGGGTCCGCAAATGTGGCCTGCAGGTCAAACCAAGCCATACTTGTTTTTGTAAATAAAGTTTTATTGGAATACAGCCACACTCATTCATTTATGTATTCTCTGTGGCAGCTTTCATGCTACAATGATGGAGGTGAGTTGTGAGTAGACATGACAGAGACCATTTGGCCTGCAAAGCCTGAAATGTTTGTTGTCTGGCTCTTTACAGAAAAAGTCTGCCAACACCTATTATGGGGTCTAAAAACAATTCTTCATATTTGTACAAATTTTTAAAACTCATCTTTGTTCTTTTGTGCATTGATTCCATCCATGAGACCCTTACCCACAATACAAATTTAGCTCAGACTCCTAACAATTTTCGTAATGCAAATTATGAAAAAGTGCCAAAGTGTAAGAATTCACATTGAGAGACTTAACAATGATTTGAATAGGAATAAGCACTATAATGTAGAAACTCAACACTCTTTGGCAGAGAGTGGAATTTGCCCTGAGACTTCCATCCTGGAACTTACCAAGCACATTATTTACTGAAGTACAGAAGGAAATTTGGTCTGGAGTAGGCTTAATTCCACAGATGAGATAATAGCACCATCACTAATATTTAGTGTAGTTAAAGTATTGACAAGTCAAACGTCCTTTTTTTCTACTAGGTACTTTGCTGGTTGTTTATAACTTGAAGCTTTTGCTTAGCGGAGAACCAGAATTGGATGTTAAGACTGACAAGGAAGACATACTGATGGCTGGAGCTCTTGAGGAGTGAGTAGTGTGTGTGTTTGACAGAATGTGTGTCAGTAAGGACAGCGAGCTGGCTTTGGAGCGCAGCATCCTAGTTCTAGGTCTAAGGCCCCTGTCCTTAGGGTCTAGGACAATTCATTTTATCCCACTTACAGCTGAGGTAAGTTAGGCTAGACCACTGATTCCCAAACCAGGCTGACCCTCTGAATGACCCAGATAGCTTCTTAAGAAGCAAAGGATCTTGTCTTATCCCAGATTCTGCTGAGTAAGAATCTCCCGATATCAGGCCTAGGAATCAGCATTTTTCACATGTGACTCAGACGTGGCGGCACATTTGGGAACCACTGGAATAGCACCTCTAAGCTTCTCTAATTCCGAAACTCCTATTTTATGAATGTTAAAACTGAAAAAAAAAAACCCCTCAGAGTTCATTATCCATTACATGTCATTAAAAATGGGCATCAGGGGCGCCTGGGTGGCTCAGTTGTTAAGGGTCTGCCTTTGGCTCAGGTCATGATCTCAGGGTCCTGGGATCGAGCCCCGCATCGGGCTCCCTGCTCGGCGGGAAGCCTGCTTCTCTCTCTCCCACTCCCCCTGTTTGTGTTCCCTCTCTCGCTGTGTCTCTCTCGTCAAATAAATAAATAAAATCTTAAAAAAAAATAAAAAATAAAAAAAAAAGGGCATCAGTATGGTGTAAAGCAAAAAGAAATATGACTAGCTAACAATTCAGAATGACCTTATGAACTTCATACTTGTAGTTTATAAGTGAATAAATGGACACGTTCATTTTTCTTGGCTATTAGGGATCCATAGGAAACAGAATAAAGAAGCATTGGAGAGCATGAGTGAAAAGTATGGAGAAATAATGAAATAGTGACTGAACCTAAGTTTCTCCAAAATAACTTTGTATTTGAAACTTACCAGCTTGAGCCCACAGTCTCTTAGTGTCAGAACTCTGGAGCTGGAAGGGATTTTGAAGGAATTAAATTCATTCTGATTGATTTTAATTAAATACTGGTATTGTCTGGTGGAAATGTAATGAGAGACACAAATATGAACCCTATATGAAATCTAAATTTTCTAGTAGCCATATTAGGAAAAGTAACAAGAAACAGGTCAAATTAATTTTAATAATGTTTTATTTAATCTGGTATATATAAAGTAAAATTTTAATTGAAAAATAGTAATGAAACATTTTATACTCTTTTTTCCCTACTAAATCCTTGAAACCTCATGTGTGTCTTACACAGATAGTGCGAGTCAGTTTGGACTAGTGCCCACTGGCCACCTTTGGCCAGTGGCTACCATATCAGACAGTGCAATTTTAGATTAAGAGATTGAGACCCAAGTAAATACATAAACTTAACAGAGAATTTCTTTTTCTTTTGCCTTTGAGGTGAAATTTGAAGGTCCCTTCCCCCGTTAGAAAATTTAATGTTTGATAATGCACTTCTAGATTATCTTTTATACTTTTTTCTAATTTATATTTTTCTTCATTTCATTCTAATGCATAATTCTTGATTTACACAGAAATGAAGGTTGTTTTTTTTTCTTTTGGAAAAAAAAAAAAATCCAGCCTCTTTACTGTTGTACAAATGCTGGGAACCCTTTTGGCAACATTAACACGCCAATATCAGAAAGGAGGCCCAGAACTGTTAACCGGCACTTCCATTACCACGTCCCCCTTCCCCCTGGTCCCGCCCTTCTGTCTAACAGCTGCTCCCAAAACCAATATCTCATGCTATTTAAAAGCTCTGAGCCCAAATTTTCAAACAGTTATCTGTCAGAGTGCCTTGGCATTTCAGCACTAGCATCAGAAAACAAACACATTAGTGGAGGAATAATTTGACAGCTAATTTCTTTGGGAAAAAGTTCTTACTGTTTCCAGATTGTTTAATGAAGTCAGAGGCTTCTTAAGCCATTTAAGCAGTTAATCACAAAATGAAGAAAATGGATCAGATCCAGGATATGTATAGTTTAATTTTGGAACATGGACCACATTGGATTTGTTTGTTTGATTTTTCAACATTTCTTTGTAGTTTAATCATAAGAAAGGCCTTTTAAAGACAGGGTGGAGGATTTATGAGGATGAGTTGTTGTACAGAGGAGACATTATTTCTCCAGCAAGGGTGCTGTCTGTACATTTCATAGCTTCTGATACGAGTCTCACAGGAGTGCCCAGGAGGGAGAGCAGTGCGCCTCCTGGGGGGCGGGGGGGATGATGTATAGTTTTCCCCTCTGCAAAGTCAGTGGCCTCTGACATTAACACCCAATTCCTCTTCATTAAGGGACTGGGAAAACGTTAACTCTTGCAGCTGAACGAATACTCTAGTGAAAGACGGATCTTTTTCTGACTTCTTACATTTATGACTTCTGATACGTGAACTGCTAACCAAGAACAGTTTACATAGTCTTGGTTTTAAGAACAAGTGGTTTAGTAATGTAATAACTCCTTTGCCTCTTCTTTTTCTTGTGGTTATGGTGTCCCCCTTAAAGCCTCTGGGTATGATTCTTCCTCTGTTCAAAACAAGTTTCAAACCTTGGAACTATGCAATTTCCACCTTTGGTCTTAGATGGTGTGGTCCTGCTGATTTTGAATATAATTTAATTTTCTACATAGAAATAGGAAAATTCAAGCTTTCAGGCTTTTTTTCTGACACATTTTTCTTCCAATTTTGTTTCTTATAAAATCAAAAATGAAACAATATTTTAAAAAATTTTTAAAGAATTTATATATCATAATTATTAATTTTTGTTATTCAATTCTAGTGTTTTTTTAAGTGTGATTTCTCATTTTTTTTTCATTTATGATTTGCTTCTGAACTTTAAGTTATTATGTAGTCTTGGAAAGTCTCATTTCGTAATGATTTCTTGATAAGTGGTTTTACAGTAGTCCATTAAATTGATTCATCATAGTTTCTATAACCATTTCTTTATTTTTGGAGAGTAGCATTGGTCCCAGTGTTTCACATTATTTATAGATAATATTGAAATAAGCATTTTCATACAGATGGACTTTTTTATTATTTTGAATTTTTTAAAAGGTTTTATTTATTTATTTGAGAGAGAGAAAGAGCCCCATGAGCAGGGGGGAGAGGCAGAGGAAGAGGGAGAAACAGATTCCCCGCTGAGCAGGGAGCCCGATGCGGGGCTCAATCCCAGGACCCTGGGATCATGACCTGAGCCGAAGGCAGACGCTTAACGACTGAGCCACCCAGATGCCCTTGAATTGTCTTTTTAAATTATTTTTATTTATTTTTAAAGATTTTATTTATTTATTTGACAGAAAGAGAGAGAGAGAGAGAGACAGAGAGGGAACACAAGCAGGGGGAGTGGGAGAGGGAGAAGCAGGCTTCCCGCTGAGCAGGGAGCCCGATGCGGGGCTCGATCCCAGGACCCTGGGATCATGACCTGAGCCAAAGGCAGATGCTTAATGACTGAGTCACCCAGGCGCCCCAGAATTGTTTTTTTTTTTTTTACAGACAAATTCCCAAGAAGGGAACTATTGAGTCAAAGTGTCTGGGCTTTCATATAGTTCTTGTGAATATTTGATATCAGTTTTTTTTTTTTAATTTTTTTTTAAATTTTTTTTTTTTTGGTATCAGTTTTAAACTTTGCAATCAAAACCCTTTATCTGCTTTGGGCTGAGGCTCTACCACCGTAATCCAACCATCAGCAGGGCCTTGTTGCAAGATGACAATAACCTCGTGGAAACTTCATTAGGAGTGATGTTCAAGTACGCTGGCAGTGGCCTGTGCTTTGGCAGTATCAGTCTAAGGACAACCTGTTTTCACTTAAATTGAAAAAAAAATATGTAGATAGATAAGTCATCTCAGAATTTCAGAATCAGATGAGGCAGAAGTTTGCATTTAACATGTGATATATAAAATCAGAATTTGAATCTGTGAATGTGGCATGTGGAGAGTGCCAGGGAATCATACATAGTTGCAGGGTGATATGCAGAAAGTGGGTTATATCTGCAGGGAAGGAATCTGCCGTGTTAAATTTAGGCCCAGTGCCCTAAAAGGGAAGATGACAATATGAAAAATAACTTTGTAAGAAATCAAAAGAAAGTTAAGACTTTGGAACAAAGAGGCCAAGGAAGGGCTGAGAATATGGAATATGAATGAAAATAATAGTGAACTAAGGACAGGAAATAAGAGGTTTCTTCAGAGCTGGCTTAGACAATATTTGTTAATTTATGTTGTGGTAATTTTTGGAACTCCAGACCAAGTCCCACATCTCAAACTTTTGCACCCAGCTTTTGTTTTTGTTTTTTTCTTTTGAATTAGTCAAAACAAAATCGGGTTAACTTGTTTTCTCCTCTCCCTGGTGGCTGTTAGTAAGCTTTAGTTACAATCACACAGATGATTAAAATCAGAGTGATTTGCAGAGGTCCTCTGTTGATTGATTGCAGTAGCACTGAGCAAATGGAAGGTGACAGGTCGTAGAGGGGAGGGTATGAAATGCCTCACATGTGGTCAGTATCAGTTGGCATCTGCAGAGTTGACAGGGTTGTAATTCTACTACTGTATTCCGTACCCAGAGAGTCTGTGTAGATAGTAGGTATGGAATCACTCTATCATTCAGATGTTTTAAATTCCATTCATAGGACATAGAATTCTTTATGTGGATACCAGCATGGAATTATAATTTCATAATTGAGATCTTGAAATTTCGTTTAAGGTATGCCACCAACTCCTGGATCCAAGTGTTAGTTTTCTTCACACTCTCCTGTCTCTCACTCTTCATTGTAGTCTACCTGGGACAGTAATCTTTGGGGCAGTGGGTGGAGTGGGCCTCTGTGGTACACAAATAGGAGTTGATTGAAAACTACTCAAACATGCATAAATACATCAATCAGTGTAACGGTGCTTTCTCATTCTCTACTCCAGCGCGCCCTCCCCCCAATCTCTCTTTATAGAAGTCATTCTGCAACTTGGGTTTTTTAAATATGTCATCTAGATTTTTCAGTATTTGTCAGTTTGTATTAAAGTCATACTTTTTTTTTTTCTTAGCTTTTTCTTTTGATGTAATTTAGACTTTTCAACAGGGTTGTAAAGATAATACAAAGAATTCCAATATACCTTTCCCTCAGATTCCCCAGATGTTGATACTCTCACACTTGTTTTATCATTCTTCCTCTCCCTCTCCTTCTCTTTATGCATGGTAGGGATCCATGCATTCCTTTTAATTTTAAGGGTAATAATCTGTCACTACCAGTATTTTGTGGCTAAAGTTGTCTTAGATTTGGCTAGTGGGAGCCTGTTCAAGCTGGCTTTTTTATTTTTTAATTTAAATTCAATCAATTAACATATAGTGTCTTACTAGTTTCAGAGGTAGAGGTCAGTGATTCATCAGACTTCTGTAATACCCGGTGCTCATTACATCACGTGCTCTCCTTAATGTCCATCACCCAGTTACCCCGCCCCTCCACCTGCCTCCCCTCCAGCAGGTTTTTTCCTATGATTAAGAGTCTCTTATAGTTTTTCTCCCTCTATGATTTTGTCTTTATTTTTTTCCTCTCTTCCCCTGTGATCCTCTGCCTTGTTTCTAAAATTCCACGTATCAGTGAGATCATATGATAATTGTCTTTCTCTGATTGACTTATTTCACTTAGCATAATACCCTCTAGTTCCATCATGTCAATGCAAATGGCAAGATTTCATTTTTTTGATGGTTAAGTAATATTCCATTGTGTGTGTGTGTGTGGGGTGTGTGTGTGTGTGTGTGTGTGTGTGTATATATATATATATACCACATCTTCTTTATTCATTATATGTATAAATGCCACATCTTCTTTATCCATTCATCTGTTGATGGACATCTGGGCTCTTTCCATAGTTTGGCTATTGTGGACACTGCTGCTATAAACATTGGGGTGCATGTGCCCCTTCAGATCACTACATTTGTATCTTTGGGGTAAATCCCTAGTAGTGCAATGGCTGGGTCGTAGGGCAGCTCTATTTTCAACTTTTTGAGGAACCTCCATACTGTTTTCCAGAGTGGATGCACCAGCTTGCATTCCCACCAACAGGTAAGAGGGTTCAGTTCCCCTTTCTCTGCATCCCTGCCAACATCTGTCATTTCCTGACTTGTTAATTTTAGCCATTCTAACTGGTGTGGGGTGGTATCTCATTGTGGTTTTGATTTGTATTTCCCTGATGTCAGGTGATGTTGAGCACTTTTTCATGTGTCTCTTGGCCATTTGGATGTCTTCTTTGGAGAAATGTCTGTTCATGCCTTCTCCCTATTTCTTGATTGGATTAGTTGTTCTTTGGGTGTTGAGTTTGAGAAGTTCTTTATAGATCTTGGATACTAGCCCTTTATCTGATACGTCATTTGCAAATATCTTCTCCCATTCTGTCGGTTGTCTTTTGGTTTTGTTGACTGTTTCCTTTGCTGTGCAGAAGCTTTTTATCTTGATGAAGTCCCAATAGTTCATTTTTGCCTTTGTTTCCTTTGCGTTTGGAGACGTGTCTAGCAAGAAGTTGCTGCAGCTGAGGTTGAAGAGGTTGCTGCCTGTGTTCTCAAGGATTTGAATGGATTCCTGTCTCACATTTAGGTCTCCCATCCATTTTGAGTCTATTTTTGTGTACAGTGTAAGGAAATGGTCCAGTTTCATTCTGCATGCGGTTCAAGCTGGCTTTTGTGTTCTTTTGACATATCACCATCATTTTTAAACATTTTTTGGCATCATAAGATGTTCCAGGCTCATATTATACTTCTTCTGTTGCTGTAATGCAATCAGCTATTTCTCCAAGGAATCCTGGTTTCTTTTATTGGGTAATTGTAGTCCTCATTTTTTAAAATGATTTTTAAAAAAATGTCTGTAAAGTAATAAATTACTATACATTGTTGTATAACAGTTTTTGCATAATATTCAGTTATTTTACATTGATATATTGTACATCAATACTCCCTTACTGATGATGGGAACTTAGTTTGACTTCACTTTTTCACTATTTGAACAATGCTGATATATTTTTTTAAGATTTTATTTATTTGAGAGAGAGAAAGAGAGAGCAGGCAAGCAGCAGGGAGGTGCAGAGGGAAGGGAGAGAGAGAATCTCAAGCAGACTCTCCACTGAGTGCAGAGCCTGATACAGGTCTTGATCCCAGGACTCCAAGATCATGACCTGAGCTGAAACCAAGAGTTGGCTGCTTAACTGACTGAGCTACCCAGCTGCCTTGACACTTGATCTTTTTTTAATTAAAATTGTATTTAGGTAATTGTAGACTCATAAGCAGTTATAAGAAATAATAGAGAGAAATCCTGTGTACCCTTTGCTCAGGTTCCCCATTGCTGTTACTTTGCTAAACTTGGAGTACAGTATCACAACCAGGATATTGACATTGATGCAATCTACCTAGCCTGGTGCAAATCCACCAGTACATCAGCACAAGGATCCTTCTTGTTGCTTTTTTCTTTTTCTTTCTTTTTTTTTTTTTAAATTTTATTCATTTATTTGAGAGAGGGAGAGAGAGAGCATGAGTGAAAAAGCACAAGCAGGAGTAGCAGCAGAGGGAGAAGCAGACTTCCCGCTGAGCAGGGAGCCCCGATATGGCATGAGCCAAAGGCAGCCCCGTTTAACTGAGCCACCCAGGTGCCCCCTTCCTGTTGCCTTTTTTTTTTTTAAAGATTTTATTTATTTATTTGACAGAGACATAGCAAGAGAGGGAGAAGCAGTCTTCCCGCTGAGCAGGGAGCCCGACGCGGGGCTCAATCCCAGGACCCTGGGATCATGACCTGAGCCGAAGGCAGATGCTTAATGACTGAGCCACCCAGGCGCCCCGCTGTTGCCTTTTATAGCCACATACACCCTCCCTCCTCTCTCCCCACTTGACTTTTAAAATTGTTAGTATTGTCCTTTGTCTAACAGCAATTTTTGATATTTTGAGGTCAAACCTGCAATATATTTCTTTATGAGTTTCTTTCACATTTCTAGACTCGGATAGGTGTTCTTTAACAAATATATTTTCTTATCATTTCTTTTAATATTCGTAGTTTATTTCTGTAGCTTTTTAATTTATCTGGAATTTGTTTTTTGAACATAGCATGTACATGGGGGAGGACAGATTAATATTTTCTAATGGATATAGCATTTTAAAAATAGTTCAGCCTTTCTTACTTGTTTGAGATGCATCACTAATATAAACTAAATTCTCATCATACATGGATCTGTTTCTAGATGGCCTATTTCTTTTCATATATTTTTTTCTATTCTCGCTTCATTAAAACTTTTTAATTGCTATAGCCTTTATAATGTGTTTTGCTATTTGGTAGGGCACGTACTCCTTCACTGTCCTTTTTAAAAATATTATGATTGTTCTTGCAGATGTTCTTTTCCATATGAATTTCAAAATCAGCTTTTCAAGTTTTATTACAAAAAATGCTCTTGGGATTTTGATTGGTAGTCCATTGAATTTATGGATTAATTGGGGGGAAAACTGACATATTTATGTTTTGGTTCTTATTTCAGTCTTTTATATAGTTGAGTGGAGTTTTACATCATCGTATATATCATAATAGTTAAGAACAAGACTTTGAAAGTTAGACTGTATGAGTTCAATTTATAGTTCTATAAGCTGTGTTAATATGGGGAAGGTAGTTAACCTTACAGAGCCTCAATTTTCATATCCAGAAGTGGCAATAATAATAGCAGTAGTGTTAATAGTAATATATCACAGGGTTGTTGTGAAGCTTACATAATGTATGAACTGAAAAGTGCTTAGACCACTACCTGGCACAGAGTTAATACTCAGTAATTGTTGGATATTATTATATCTTCATAGGACTTAAACATTTCTTGTTAAGTTCATAGGTATTATGACTCTTCTGGGCACTCAAATAAGATTTTTTCTCTATTGCTTTTTCTAATTATTTATTTGTTAATGTGCAGATAGGAAAACCATTGACCTTTTTTTTTTTTTAAGATTTTATTTATTTTAGA
Organism: Phoca vitulina; assembly: GCF_004348235.1. Classification (NCBI taxonomy): domain Eukaryota; kingdom Metazoa; phylum Chordata; class Mammalia; order Carnivora; family Phocidae; genus Phoca; species Phoca vitulina. Next base: position 32,754,203 of record NW_022589711.1, on the reverse strand, counting down.
AAGAGTGAGTGGGGGAAGGGCACTGGGAGAGGGAGAGAGTCTCTAAAGCAGACTCCACTTGATCCTACAACCTTGAGGTCATGATCTGAGCTGAAATCAAGAGTTGGACGCTTACCTGACTGAGCTACCCAGGCATCCCAAAACTATTGACTTTGTGGATTTTGTATCTTGCCATTTATTGAATTCTTTTATTTTAATAGTTTTCAGTTGGATTTTCTGTTTAGTCTTTATTTGCAAATAGTGATGGTTTTGTGTCTTCATTTCTATTACTCATTCTGTTTTCTTGTTTTAACTAGTTAACTAAGAGTGATAATGACAGATGTGATTTTTGGTTTGTTTCTGTCTTAATGGAATTCTTTTATCTTTGACCATTAGGTATGATATTTGTTCTAGTTATTATTCCTTTTAATCAATGCCTTTTGTCGAACTTAGGAAGTCATTTTATTTCTAGTTTATCGAGTGACTTTTACTTATTTTTCACATCAGGAAATTGGTGTTAAGTTTTCGTCAATGCTTTTTGACATCTGTTGAGGTGATTTGGTTTTGTTTTTCTCTTTTAATCCGTTAAAGTAGTATATTATTCTAGTAAAGTTTGTGATATTGAACTATCATTCTTCCATTCCTCAAATAAACCCAACTAGTTCATGATGTAGTATTCACTGTGTTAATTTCACTAGTATTTTATTTAATATTTTTTGCCCTTATGCTTACACATGAGACTGGGCTATAATTATGGTTTTATTATCCTTACCTTATTTAGTATTGGTGTATAGATTATGGTAGAGTGAGTTGAGAAGTTCTTCACCTCTTTCGTTGATTTGGAAGAATTTATGTAAAATGAGTCTTTGTTTGCCTATAGGTTTGGTAGAAATTCTTTGTAAAATCTGTCGTCTTATCACTTTTTTGTTTTTGTTTTTACTTTAATTACTTTTGAATTGTGCTATAACTGTTAATCTATTCAGATTTTTAAATTTTGGGGTCAAATTTGTCATTTATAATTTCTTATAAGAGCATTCATTTTATTTAGATTTGCAAATTTGTTGATAAGGAGTTTTATATAAAATATTCTTTGAAAATTTCTGTTTTCCCCAATCCTATAGTTGTGTCCACTTTTACTACTTTTATTGCATATTATGCTGTCTCTTTTTCTTGGCCAGAGAGATTTAATTGTTTCAACTGTCTTTAAAAACAAAATGATTTTGGGTTCTTTTTAAGTCTACTAGGTTTATATTAATTACATATTTCTTTATTTTCTCCTATGTTCTTTGGATTTATTTTACTTTTTCTGCTTCCTTGAGGTGTATCTTTTCTTAGTTAATTTTCAGTCTCATTTTCTAATCTAAGTAACAGGCTTTTACACATCCTCCCAGCCCCACCCCCCTCATTATGGCTCTATCTACAGGTTTAAAAAATAGAACTATCATTATTGCTTCTTTCTTTCTTTCTTTTTTTTTTTTAAAGATTCATTTATTTATTTGAAAGAGAGACAGAGCAAATGGGGGGGGGGGGAGGGGCAGCGGGAGAGTAGCAGACTCCCTGAGCATAGAGCCCGATGTGGGGCTCAATCCTATGACCCTGAGATCACAACCTGAGCTGAAACCAAGTGTTGATCCCCCAACCAACTGTGCCACCTAGGTGCCCCCCACCCCGCTTTTTTTTTAGGATTTATTCATTATTGCTTATTTCTAAATAATTTATAAATTCCATTTTGATTTTCTCTTTAGCTCAGGAATGACTTTTAAAAAGTATTTTTAAAAATCTACAAGTACATAGGTTTTTTGGGGGTGGTGTCAAATATCTTTTTATTGTTGCAGAGAGTGTAGTTTGCATTATATCTGCTCTTTGAAATTTGTTGAGATTTCTTGTGGCCTAATGTTTTAAACATTAGAAAAACTGTGAATCTCTGAAAAAGATTCTGTAACATCAAGCTTTTTTTTTTTGAGATTTTATTTATTTGACAGAGAGAGACACAGCGAGAGAGGGAACACAAGCAGGGGGAGTGGGAGAGGGAAAAGCAGGCTTCCTGCAGAGCAGGGATCCCGATGTGGGGCTCGATCCCAGGACCCTGGGATCATGACCCGAGCTGAAGGCAGATGCTTAACGACTGAGCCACCCAGGCACCCCAACATCAAGCTTTTTTTTTTTTTTTAGATTTTCTTTTTCTCCCCCCCCCCCCCCCGCCTCCGCAATCCCTCAATTTCTGAGAACAGTAATAATATCTTACGGTGTCTATGGTTTTGTCCATGTTTCTTTATTTCTTCCAATTTTTGCTGTATCTGTTTCTGAGTCATTAGATTTATGGCACATACACATTTTGTTTAAGTGAACCTTTATTAATATACAATATCCCTCTATGTTTCAGTTAATGCTTTCTAATAACTTTGTTTCTATTTTTGTCTAACAGTAACCTATGTTTGCTTTATTTTGATTAACTTTTCTTACCATATATTTTTCCACTGCTTTATTCTCAACAGTGTTGTTTAATTTTCAGTTTGTCTCTTATAAATGGCATATAACTAGATTTGTGACTCAGTCTAAGTGCTTCTATCTTTTAATAGGAAATTTATCTAGTTTACACTTATGACATCTGCTAAAGCTGGACTTCCTCTGCCTTCTCATTTTATGTTTTATATTTAATTTGCTTCTTTGTTGTTATTGGTTTGCACTTGGGTTTGTTTGTTTAATTTTGTTCTGCCTTATATTTTCTCCCCTTTTGTGAGATTGGTTGAGTTGTGATTTTTTTTTTTTTTTGCCAGGAGGGAAGGTTCGTTTTTTTTCTATTCCAGTAGTTTGAAAATTATTTGTTCCATTCTATTTTTCACAGTAGATTACCTTTACATTTTAAATAAACATATCTAAAACTAGTTTTCTTATCAAAATGTAGAGTTAATATCTATCTCATCTCACAAATAAGTTAAGGCCTTAATATGCTTTATTTCTCTCCCATACCAGTTCTACCTTTTCTGATTATTGTGTTTGGATTTCTTTATAACATTTTACAATATTATGTGACAGCCTGCATAAATATTTAGACTAAATTATAAGATTTATTATTTTTCTTTGCTTACCACAGCATATTTCATCCTTTATCTTTTTCATTTACTCATTAGTTCCTTTGCTGGATTATATCCTCAAATAATTATTTCAAAGTCCATTTGAGGTAAATTTTTGGAATCTTTGTATCTTAAAAGTGTCTTTATTTTTCCTTTCCTCCTCAATATTTGTTTAAATGAATGAAGAAACATTGATTCAAAAAATAGTTTCCCAGGGGCACCTGGGTGACTCAGTAGGTTAAACGTTTGACTCTTGATCTCAGTTCAGGTCTTGATCTCAGGGTTGTGAGTTCAAGCCCTGCATTGGGCTCCACGCTGGGTGTGGAGCCTACTTAAAAAAAAAAAAAAAAAGTTTCCGGGACGCCTGGGTGGTTGGTTGGTTGGTTAAGCATCTGCCTTCAGTTTAGATCCTGATCCCAGCGTCCTGGGATCGAGTCCCACATTGGGCTCCTTGCTCAGCGGGGAGACTGCTTCTCCCTCTGCCTGCCTCTCTCTCTCTCTCTCTCTCTCTCTCATTCTCTCTGACAAATAAATAAATAAAATCTTAAAAAAAAAAGTTTCCCTCAGAACTTATTGCGCATTTGACTTCTTGAATCCATGATGTTAATGAGAAGTCTGACCCAGATGTGATTACTAAATTTTTGTAAATTGCTAATTTTTCCCCCTTGGATAGCTTTTAGGAGTTCTCTTAACTTTAAAATTCCACAATGTGTCTATCTGTGAGTTTTGACTTTTTAAACATTCTTCTTACTCAGGACTCTTGTCCTGAGGATTCTTGGAGGACACTTCTAACTTGCTTATTTCACATTGGCTCTGCCTTCAACTAGATCCAGACCCGACCAATTATCACCTCCTCTACTGCTATGATCCTTGTTCAGGCCACCGTCATGTCTCCCTGGGGTTATAGAGAGCCTCCTGCCAAGCCACAGGTCTCTCTGCTTCCACCCTTCACCCTGTGAAAACTCTGTCACCCTTACCGCTCTGTAGCAGCCAGAGCGGTCTTTTAAAAATTCTCTGTACAAGATTCCTCAATGACTTCCCATTACACTCAGAGGAAAAATGAAGGTCTGCAGCATCCTGCATGCTATCTGACTTCCTCTCTCCTCCCATTCTTCTTTAGGCACAGGGGCCTCCTTACTATTCTTCCTTGGGTTTCAGCAGGAGACAAATATGTATTCGTAGTTACCAACCTGTCCTTGATTTTTTTTTTTTTTTTATTATTAGGTTAGTCACCATACATTACCTCATTAGTTTTTGATGTAGTGTTCCATGATTCATTGTTTGCGTACAACACCCAGTGCTCCACCCTCCTCAATACCCATCACCAGGCTAACCCATCCCCCCACCCCCTCCCCTCTAGAACCCTCAGTTTGTTTCTCAGAGTCCATAGTCTCTCATGGTTCTTCTCCCCCTCCGATTTCCCCCCCTTCATTTTTCACTTCCTACTATCTTCTTCTTTTATTTTTTTAACATATAATGTGTTATTTGTTTCAGAGGTACAGGTCTGTGATTCAACAGTCTTACACAATTCACAGCGCTCACCATAGCACCATAGCCTGTCTTTGATTTTTTTAAAAAATAGTCCTTTACATAATGGCATGGTCTGTCAGCAGAGACACGAGGGTTAATTGAAGATGGCAGGGGTGGGGTGGGGGGCATTTGCAGTCTGTTGCCATATTAACTTTTTCTGTGTGTAGTAAGGTACATACAAAATTAGAAAATGTGGACACCAGACCCTTGAGTCCAGTTCTGTGGATTAAGTTGAAGGAACCAGAACCTCAGCCTCACAGGCAGGCAGGGTCTGTGGGGGGTGGGGCTGCCCAGTCCAACTTCTGACTCCCACTCCAAGTCACATTGCGGCACCCTGCTTTAGGCCAGTCATCCCTGGACGTTATGTTAGAGAAAGAATGGACTCTGTAGTTGCTTAGAACAGGTCTCAAATCCTGCTTCTTCCCCCCGAGTAGCTGTCTGACTGTAGATGGGTTCATTTTACGTTCACTCCTTCAGTAGATACTTATTGAGTGTCAGGCCCTGTTTTAGAAGCCGGGGATATATGAGGGAACAAAACACAAATATCTCTTCCCCCACATGGCTTGAATTCTGTTGGGAGAGCTTTCATTCTAGTGATAAGTTCTCTATGGTCTCTGAACGTCAGTGTTTTCATCTACAAAATGAGGCTATATAGGGCGCCTGGGTGGCTCAGTTGGTTAAGCGACTGCCTTCGGCTCAGGTCATGATCCTGGAGTCCCAGGATCGAGTCCCGCATCGGGCTCCCTGCTCGGCAGGGAGTCTGCTTCTCCCTCTGACCTTCCCCCCTCTCATGTGCTCTCTCTCACTCTCTCAAATAAATGAATAAATAAAAAAAAAAACCTTTAAAAAAAAAATGAGGCTATATATAAGGTCATCTACTTAATACGAATGTTGTAGAACTAGAATAGTCTCAGTACCCGGCACATGGAGGTTCTGAGTGCATTTCAGTTCTCTTCATTCTGCTTTCCCCTACAACACTTCTTTCTAGCACTTACCATTATAGTGCTCTGTAAACTAACCCACTGTCTGATACATAACAAGCAACAAACTGAACTGAATGCCGGTGTCTAGGTAATTTTCTGAGGATATGTAGATACTTTCATCAGAAGACACTGGCACTCTTTGTAGTGGCTTCTGTGCTCCATCCTTGAAGATCATTGGGGAGCTTTATTGAGGGGGGAGAGGGAGTTTTAGGAAATTTTGTAAAGTGCTTCTGTTACCTTTGAAATCTCTTTTCAGTACCATATTGTGAAGACTTGATCACTCCTCTAACATTTTTTCCTGATTCCCTTTTTGGGGGTTGAGACCATGTGAGCATTGTACCTGTTCTATTATGCATGTGATTTCCCTGTGCCATGTTGCTTTTGTGACTTGTCTTTTTAACATTATGAATATTTTACATATTCCGCTTTATGAGAAAACGCAAGAAAGCACAGACTCTCCTAAAAAAGGCATGTCATGGAATTGGCTGTCGTGGAAGGGGCCTGTTGTACCCCCGGAATCCATCATGGCTTACGATCTCGGGCAGCTAGGGGAACCCATCTTAAAAAACAGCTCTGGGAATGGTGATATAATATGGAATAATGGAGTTGAAATTTTGTGCTAAGTAATGTTTTGAAATTAGATGCCACGTTGCCCGTGTGTTCCTAAATTGACAGGCATTGGGCAGCATTCCATAATGTCTCTAGTTTCTGTCTTAACTGAGCTGGCTGGGAACACATCAAAAGTTACAGCTTCAAATTGTAATGTGCTGCTTGCCATCCTGCGGGTATGACAGAGGCACTTTCATTACTTTGCGTAGCTTATAACTCTTCTTTGAAATTACCTCTTTGAGTTGACATTTCTCTTAGGTATAATCCACCCTAAGATTAAATTTGGTTAGCCCCTTCATAGTTCAGAATTTAAACTAGTTAAAAACCTTTATGTACTTCTTTATATTCAAGATAACATAGGCCTTGTTAATTTCAACCTTAAGAACTCCTCAGAGATTTTGTAGGGAATTTAGCAATAAATTCAGAAAACAATTTTGGTTATAATATGCAGTATTTTCATGAATAAAAATATGGCACTTCTGAGATATTCCAAAAGGAATCTGATTTAGTGCCTGGAGTTTAGAGTCATTTTTTCAACTGTGACCTTACAAGGGCAGTTCAGTGGGAGTCCGTTTTCTGTGTACCCATTGTGGATAAATGTAAAGGGCGTCCTGCATCCAAACACCTGCTTCTCTCTTTCAGGCAACCTTTCTTACATACTACCTTGTCCGGTAGGTCTACCAAGCAGTGGTTCTCAAAACTTGCAGAGTTAAAGGAATCACCTGGGGAGCTTTAAAAAATTTACATTCTCAGATTCCAGCCACAGAGAACCTGAATTGGAAGGTAAAGGAGATAGGACGCTGGCCACAGGACCTCTCTTTTGGGCCCCTCTCCTGTCCTTAACAGATTGGTGACCCCACCGATCTACCCACGATATGCAGTGTATAGAGCAACCCTTAAAACAGCAGCAGAACAATGTGCATAGATTGGGAGGAGAAAGAGGCCACATGAGGCCACAGCCACAGCTGGAGGCGGAATTAGAGCCTTTATAAGAATACCCAAATGCTGAGCTGGAGACAAATGCATAGGCTATTCCACAAACTTTCAAACCAGTTTCTGGCTTAAAACACTCTTCTTTCCCCAGATCTGTCGCGCGCGCGTGCGTGCGTGTGTGTGTGTTGGGCGGGACTCTCTCTTCCTTTCTTTAGTTTATTATACCAGTTAAATAGAAAATGAGAGAGAGAGAGATACAGGCAAAGATAGAGATATGGGCACTTCTGCAAAGTCCAAGACAGAAAAGAAAGACATTTAGTAGTAAACAAGAGAACACTTCTTGAAAAAAAATATGTGGAGTAGTTCCTGGTGGGTGGGGAATAACAGTATTTTTTTCTTAGATCTTTTGAAGACAACTTAGTACATTTGTATTTCAGTTTCCTAAGTGAATGGCTTTATTTATAAAGATTGAAAGCATCACCATCGAAGATGATCGGTCATTTAAAAGTCTTTCTTGTAAAGGGAACCCCCTGTTGTCCATTCTAAGTTAAGCCAAGGAAGTCCTGAATAATCATCATTGATTCAACAAATATTTATTGATGATAAATAAATATGTAAGCCTCATGGGGCTTACAACATGAAGGGGGTACAGATAAATAAAGACAGTGACACCTCTAGGTGGCAAGTGCTGTGATGGGGAGCCACAGAAGAAAGGGAGCACCAGAGCCACGTGGTTCACCCAATCTTGGGGAGTGAGGGAAGGCTTCAGGGGGACAGGAGATCTCAAGTTGCATTGTGAAGGGGGAAAAGGGACTAACCAAAAATGGCCAAGGAATTGAATGTGCTAAGGCCTGGGTATAAGAAAGCATGACCCATATCTGGAGACCTGAGCATGGTCCTCGATGCCCACACTAACTACGGCTGGCCAGTGATGGGGCTGGGGACTTAAGTGGTGGCCAGATCATGAAGGACCTTATCCATCACATGAAGAAGTTCAAAAGTTATATTTGGGTTACCTATTTCATATGTAGCTTTTATATTTAGCCGCTTTTGTCTTCTTTCCATCACAGACATCACAATAACATAAGAAGTATTGCCATTCTGTTTGTTACAAATAACTAGGAACGTTCGAAAGTGGCACGTGTATGTAAGAGGGTTAACATGGAAGGCTTTCGTCCACAGAAAGTCTTGCTTTCAAGGTTGGCCCTTGGCTGGTCAAGTTTCCCACACTGATAGAAAACTCCCTAACTAATAAGGTTGGCTCACTATATCTAGACTATGCAGACAGTGTGGTTTATGCTGGAATTTTGGTACATGCTAGCTGACCAACTCCCAATGAAACCCTTCAGTGCTGTCTCTAATGGGCTTCCCTAGGCAGAAACATCACACACGTGTTGCTGCATTTTCATAGGTGGGGGAAGAATGTGCTCTGACCCTTCACGAGAGGGAGAACACACAAGAAAGCTGCAGTCGGATTCCTCCAGGCCCCACCTATCTCTTCCTGTTATGATCCACTGTATATCCTTACTGCATTGCTGTGATAAAACTTAGCCATAAGTACAACTCTATGCTAAGTCCCATGAGCCCTTCCAGTGAACTTCCTAGCATAGAGGAGGTGAGGATCACCAACACACCTGCTGTGACTGTTTACCTATAGATATTTATTGGATGAGGACAAGAATTGAGCTATCAAATTGTAGAAGTACCAGTTTCCTTATTTTGTTTTTGTATATATATTTTTATTTATTTATTTATTTATTTATTTATTTATTTATTTATTTATTTATTTTTTAAAGATTTTATTTATTTATTTGACAGAGAGAGACACAGCGAGAGAGGGAACACAAGCAGGGGGAATGGGAGAGGGAGAAGCAGGCTTCCCATGGAGCAAGGAGCCCGATGCGGGGCTCGACCCCAGGACCCTGGGATCACGACCTGAGCCGAAGGCAGACGCTTAACGACTGAGCCACCCAGGCGCCCCTGTATATATATTTTTAAAATCCAAACTCTTCTAACCCAGTTTGATCTCTCATCATTATTTCTCAAATTCTCAAACTTGGCTCTGAGTTACTTTTGACTTTTACTTTCAAATGACAAAAATGTGTTAGCTCTTAGGAGAGTCAAAGAAAGCTACTGGCTCTAAGGGCAATTTTTTTTTTTTAAAGATTTTATTTATTTATTTGACAGAGAGACAGCGAGAGAGGGAACACAAGCAGGGGGAGTGGGAGAGGGAGAAGCAGGCTTCCCGCCAAGCAGGGAGCCTGATGCGGGACTCGATCCCAGGACCCTGGGATCATGACCTGAGCCGAAGGCAGACGCTTAACAACTGAACCACCCAGGCACCCCAGTCTAAGGGCAATTTTTAATCAACAGATCCAGAAAGGATTTGAAGTCCTTGGAATATTTATAGTGTCCCCAGGTGACTTTGTTTTTTTTTCCTTTTTCTTTTAACAGGTGGGGATTTACTTGATTGTGCAACTTCTGGTGTACTCACAGTCAGCTCCAGTATTATGATGCTACACCGTAATGCAGATAGCCTCTCTGGCCATGTTAAAGATGCATTAGTATTTACAGAATAATATCCATGCACCAGATACTTTTCTATATCTTTTATTGGGAAATTCTACTAAGTCTTACTTGAAAAGAATTACTTTTTAAACAATTAAAAGAAATCCTGAAGGAACTTATGGCCAACCAGGAGATCCTTGGATTTCTTTCTTTCTTTCTTTCTTTTTTTTTAAGATTTTTATTTATTTATTTGACAGAGACAGAGAGAGACACAGTGAGAGAGGGAACACAAGCAGGGGGAGTGGGAGAGGGAGAAGCAGGCTTCCCGCTGAGCAGGGAGCCCGATGCCGGGTCCATCCCAGGACCCTGGGATCATGACCTGAGCGAAAGGCAGACGCTTAATGACTGAGCCACGCAGGCGCCCAAATTCCTTGGATTTCTTACAGGCTTTATCTTCAATTGGGTAAATTCCTTGGAGCTCTGCCCTCTCTCATGAAGTAACTGGCAGTGGTCTGCGACTCGGTTGAGCTGTCCCCCCTTAGACAGGCTTTCTGTTTCCTTTCCATCATCTTTGTCTCCCTTTGGACTGGGGTAGGACTGTCAACATGGTGGGTGTAGGGCTCCCTGCTTTCTATTTGACCTTCATAGAAGCCTTTTCTGGGGCTCAGTAGGTAAAGAATGCTATTTCCTCAGCGTAGCTGGGCTTGTTATTGATCTTTATTTCTCGTCTAATTGGAGAGGATTTACAGTTCATAAATGGACTCTAATATCGAAGGTCCCTGGAGTTAGTATATGGCACCGCTGTGACTTCCCAGCAACGTGCACTTTTACAAGAGTAGTTTTCTCTGTAAGGCTCTTGACGCTCTGCCTGCTCCCACTTTATTGCCTTTCTGTCCTTCATTTTTCTCCTTTATCCTCTCACTTGTCAGGTTGTCAGACTTCTCCCCTCAGTTGGCCATAAATACTTAATACTTAACTGCATTTACAGAATGAAGTTTTATATTTATTGTTCATAATTTCTAATGCAAATGAAACATTTTTATTGTATTTCTCTGTTTACAGTAACTTCATGGGAATGTTTCTTATTGATGGGGGCCTAGATTTTTGTTGTTGTTGTTATGTTTGAGCAGGGGGATAGTTTTATTTGTTTGACTTGGTTTTGCCCTTCTGATCCAATAGCTTTAATGGGAAGTGGATTTTCTATTGCTGGTGTAAGTCTACTTAGCATCAGTTGCCAACAAAAATTCAGTTCTAATCAAAGGGTAGGTGATTTATGTAGCCCTTTGTATTTAAAGGCCTGCTTAATGAGGTATGTGAGTGTTGCAAGATTTGCTGGTGCATCCTCTACAGTGTGCCCTTTGATATTTTCTATTCTAGTTTTCCAGAGAGATGGTCATTCAGAGCCTACACGTCTGTTCTGTATTTTGAACCTTGGATGAGAATATTCATTCAGGCCAAAAGAGTTAAAACAAAACACCTATGTTATTGCCTCTACAGACCCAGGTAACTCACCTTCTTTCAGTTAACTTCATAGAGTTTTTATTTATAAAATCAATATGCCCCTCTCCCTCAAATTGTCAAAATGATTTGATAGTAAGAATCTTTTTACAATTTGATAGTAAGGTTTTTACTATTGTAAATAAAATTCAGACTGCTTCTGAAAGGTTTGCTGAAGAGTAATCATGTGTAACAAATATTTGGCCATAATAGCAACACACTGCCGTGAACACTCTGAAGTTAAAGAATCATTCCAAGGAGGAATTCATTTTTCACTCCACTGAATCTTAGGTGCTTTGATTGCGATAAGTTCCATTAAACAAATCACAATTCTGGGGCACCTGGGTGGCTCAGTCATTAGGCGTCTGCCTTTGGCTCAGGTCATGATCCCAGGGTCCTGGGATCGAGCCCTGCATCAGGCTCCCTGCTCCGCAGGAAACCTGCTTCTCTCTCTCCCACTTCCCCTGCTTGTGTTCCCTCTCTCGCTGTCTCTTCCTCTGTCAAATAAATAAATAAAATCTTAAAACAAACAAACAAAAATCACAATTCACTTATGTGTTCTGTTTACACAAGATATTTGAACTATTAAATCATACATATATGTGTAGTTTATTTTATGTGTAGAATGAACATATTTACAAACACAAATTTGGTTCACTTATATTTTAGCATGAAATTTTTTATTATACCATAATAAGTCTAGTGAACATACATAACCACATATAGTTATAAATTTTTCTTGTGATGAGAACTTTTAAGATCTACTCTCATAGCAACTTTCAAATATGTAATACAGTATTGTTAACTGTGCTGTACATTACATACCCATGACTTAATTATTTTATAACCGGAAGTTTGTACCAGCATAAACTTTTTTTAAGCTGACATTTGCATATTATAAAATTCATCTTGCCCAACTATACATGCAATGAGACCAGTCTTTGTGTGTGTGTGTGTGTGTGTGTGTTGTTTCTGGATTGTAATTCATTTACTCACCAAAACATTCATCAGAGTCTTCTATGAGTCCTAAGATTGTGCTAGGTTCAAAGCATAAAAAAGATAAGATTAGTTTTGGTTTTGAGGAGCTTAATATCTACTGAGAGAAACATTTAATGCTTGTATGCTGTCTATATATACGCCTTTTTGCATGCATTGTTGTGTTTGACTTTTGCAGTGACACTGTGGGTCATGTTTAATTATCACCATTTCAGAGATAAGGAAATGTCACAACTGGACAAGAGTTCAAATATTCTGGCTTCAGATTCTTTACCAATTCACATTCACTGCTCCTTCCCCTATACCACACTAACTTTTTATAATAGACCTACATTTGTTATGTTGTCTTTTTTTCATGAAAAAGTAGTAGCTTTCCTGGGGCCTTGCAATCACTCATATCAATATTAATATTAAAGTTATAGATCTCTTTATCATATGCCCTGAATAAGTCTAGTTATCATCTGTCACCATACAAAGTTATTACAATATTTTGACTGTATTCCCTATGGTATACATTACATGCTCATGACTTATTTATTTTATAACTGGAAACTTGTCCCTCTTAATCCCGGTCACCTGTTTTGCCTGCCCCCAACCTGTCCCTTCTCTGGTCATCAACATTTTGTTTATTGTATCAGTGACTCTGTTTCTGTTTTCTCTTGTTCATTTGTTTTTTAGATTTCACATATAAATGAAATTACATGGTTTTTGTCTTTCTTTGTCTGACTTACTTTACTTAGCCTAATACCCTGTAGGTCCATCCATGTTTTTACAAATGGCAAGATTTCATTCTTTTTTTATGGCTGAATAATATTCCATTTGTGTGTGTGTGTGTGTGTGTATGTGTGTGTGTAGGTATATGCGTACATACACATATGCACATACACACCCCCCACATCTGTTTTATCCTTTCATCTGTTGATGGACACAGGTTGCTTCCATATCTTGGCTGTTGTAAATAATGCTACAGTGAACACAGGGGTGCATATATCTCTTTGAAATGGTGTTTTTGTTTTCTTCAGATAAATACCCAGAAGAGGAATTGCTCAGTTGTATGGTATTCTTTCTTAATTTTTTTTTTAAAGACTTTATTTATTTGACAGAGAGACACAGTGAGAGAGGGAACACAAGCAGGCGGAGTGGGAGAGGGAGAAGCAGGCTCCCTGCTGAGCAGAGAGCCCGATGCGGGACTCGATCCCAGGACTCTGGGATCATGATCTGAGCCGAAGGCAGACGCTTAATGACTGAGCCACCCAGGCGCCCCTCTTTCTTAAATTTTTTGAGGAACCTCCATACTGTTTTGCACAGTGGCTGTACCATTTTACATTCCCACCAACAGTGTACAAGGGTTCTTTTTCTCCACATCTTTGCCAATACTCATTATTTTTTGTCTTTTTGATGGTAGCCAGTTTGACAGGTGTGAGGTGATATCTCATTGTGGTTTTTATTTTCATTTCACTGGTGAGTAGTGATATTGAACATCTTTTCTTGTGTTTCTTGGCCATCTGTATGTCTTCTTTGGAAAATTGTCTATTAAAGTGCTTCACCCATTTTCAAATCAGGTTATTTTTTTGTTTTGTTTTGTTTTTTGATACTAAGTTGTATAAGTTCTTTACATATTTTGGATATTAACTTGTTATTCATTGTTTGATTTGCAAATACCTTTTCCCATTCAGTAGGTTGCCTTTTCATTTTCTTCATGGCTTCCTTAGCTGTACAAAAACTTTTTAGTTTGATATAAACCCATTTATTAATTTTAGCTTTTGTTGTCCTTGCTTGTTGAGACTGTTCTAAAATAATATTGCTAATACCAATGCCAAAGAGCTTACCATCTATGTTTTCTTCTAGGAGTTTCATGGTTTCAGGTTTTAGGGTCAAGTCTTTAATCCATTTTGAATTTATGTTTGTATACGGTATAAGATGGTGATCCAGTTTGTTCTTTCACATGTAGCTGTCCAGTTTTCCCAACACCATTTATGAAGAGATTGTATTTTCCCCATTGTATGTTCTTGCCTCCTTTATCATAGATTAATTGACCATATATGTATGAGTTTATTTCTGGGCTCTCTATTCCTTTCCATTGATCTGTGTGTCTGTTTTCATACCAGAACCATACTATTCTGATTATTATAGCTTTGCAGTATATTTGAAATCTGGAAGCATGACCTCCAGCTTGGTTTTTTCCCCTCAAAATTGCTTTGGCTATTTGGGGTGGTTCCATTCAAATTTTAGGATTCTTTGTTCTAGTTTTGTGAAAAATGTCATTGGTATTTTTATTTTGATGAGGATTACATTGAATGTGTAGATTGCTTTGTGTGGTATGAACATTTTAATGATATTAATTCTTCCAGTCTATGACATTGAGATATCTTTCCATTTATTTTTGTCTTCTCCAGTTTCTTTCATCAGTGCCTTATTGGTTAAATTTATTTCTGGGTATTTTATTCTTTTTGGTGCAGTTGTAAATGGAATTGTTTGCTTAATTTCTCTTTCTGATAGCTCATTATTAGCATATAGTAATGCAGCCAACTTCTTTGTTTAATTAATTAATTTTAGACTGTTGTATTAGTTTCAGGTGTACAGTATAGCAATTCAACACTTCCATACATCACCCAGTGCTCATCACAAGAAGTGCACTCCTTAATCCCCATCATGTATTTAACCCAACTGCCCCCCTACCCTGGTAACCATCAGTTCTCTATGGTTAAGAGTCTATTTCTTTGTTTCTCTCTCTTTCTCTGTCTCTCTTTCCCTCTTTTTCCCTTTGAAACACAGCCAATTTCTGTATGTTAATTTTGTATCTTGAGGCTTTACCGAATTCATATATTAGTTCTAATAGTCTTTTGGTGATCTCTTTACGTTTTTTTATATGTAGTATGTTATTTGTAAATAGTGACAGTTTTACTTTTTTCTCTCTAATATGGATGTCTTTATTTCTTTTCCTTGCCTAATTGCTGTGGCTAGGACTTCCAGTACTATGTTAAATAAAAGTGGTGGTGAGAGTGGGCATCTTTGTCTTGTTCCTAATCTTACAGGGAAAGATGTTACCTTTTCACCATTAACTATGATGTTGCCTGTGGGTTTGTCCTATTTTTATGTTGAGGCATGTTTCTTCCCACTTTGTTGAGAATTTTTATTGTAAATAGATGTTGAATTTTGCCAGATGCTTTTTTCTGTACCTATTGAGGTGATCATCTGATTTTTATCCTTTGTTTTATTAACATGGTGTATTACATTAATTGAATTGTGGATATTGAACCATCCTTGCATCCCTGGCATAAATCCCACTTGATCATGGTATATGATCCTTTGATGTATTTTTGAATTTGGTTTGCTGATATTTTGTTGAGGACTTTTGCATCTATGTTCAACAGCGATATACTGGCCTGCAATTTTCTTTTTTGGTGGTGTTTTTTTGTCTGGTTTTGGTATCAGAGTAATACTGGCCTCACAAAATGAGTTTGGAAGCATTCCTTCCTTTTCAATTTCTTGGAATAATTTGAGAAAGATAGGTACTAACTCTAAATGTTTGGTAGAATTCACCTGTGAAGCTGTCTGGTCCTGGACTTTTGTTTTTTAGAGTTTTAAAATTATTGATTTAATTTCATTACTTGTAATCTGTTCAGATTTTCTGTTCTTTATGATTCAGTCTGGAAGTCTGTGGGTTTCTAGAAATTTATTTTTACTAGGTTTTCCAATTTATTGGCATATAATTGTGTGTTGTAGTCTCTTCTGATCCTTTGTATTTCTGTTGTATCAGTGATAACTTCTCAATTTTCATTTCTGATTTTATTTATTTGGGTCCTCTTTCTCTCCCTTTTCCTCTCTCTCTTTTTGACGTCTGGCTAGAGGTTGATTTTGTTTATCTTTTCAAAAAAACTTTTTAGTTTAATTTATCTTTTCCATTGTTTTTTTAAATCTCTATTTCAGTTATTTCCACCCTGATCTTCATTATTTCCTTCCTTACACTAACTTGGGTTTCATTTGTTCTTCTTTTTCTAGTTACGTTAGGTGTATAGTTGGATTGTTTATTTGGGATTTTTTTGTTTCTTGAGGTAGTCCTGTATCACTGTGAACTTCCCCCTTACAACTACATATGGTGCATTCCATAGATTTTGTCGAGTTGAGTTTTCATTTTTTTTTGTCCTAAGGTATTTTAAAACTTCCTCTCTGATTTCTTCATTGACCCATATTTTTGTGTGTTTTCTTTTTGTAATTAATTTCTGGTTAATACCCTTGTGATCAGAAAAGATGCTTGATATAATTTGAGTCTTCTTGAATTTATTGAGACTTGTTTTGTGGCCTAAAATGTGATCAGTCCTGGAGAATGTTCTATGTGCAGTTGAAAAGAATGTGTATTCTTCTCTTTGGGATGAGATGTTCTTTGTATATTATTAAGTCCATCTGGTCTAATACGTCATTTAAGACCAATGTTTACTAACTGATTTTCTGTATGATGATTTATCCATCGATGTAAGTGGGGTATTAAAGTCTTCTATTATTACTGTATTGCTGTCAATTTCTCCCTTCTATTAATATTTGCTTTTATATATTTAGGTGCAGCTGTGTTGGGTGTTTAAATATTTACGAATGTTATATCCTCTTCTTAGGTTGACCCCCTTTATTACTATGTAATGACCTTCCTTGTCTTGTGTTACAGCCTTTGTTTAAAAGTCTATTTTTCTGACATGAGTATTGTAGTCCCGTTTTCTTTTTGTTTCCATTTGCATGGTATATCTTTTACCATCCCTTCACTTTCAGTTTGTATCTGTCTTTTGGTCTGAAATGAGTCTCTTGTAGGCAGCATTTAGATGTTTTTGTTTGTTTGTTTGTTTTTTGTTTTATCTTTTCAGTCACTCTGTCTTTTGATTGGAGCATTTAGTCCATTAACATTTAAAGCGATTATTGATAGGTATGTACTTATTGCCATTTTATTAGTTGTTTTCTGGTTATTTTTGTAATTCTTCTCTGTTCTTTCCTCCTTCTCTTGCTCTCTTTCCTTGTGGTTTGATGATTTTCTTTAGTGTTACGTTTTGGTTCCTTTATCTTTATTTTTTATGTCTCTATTGCAGGTTTTATGGTTACCATAAGCCATATATATATATGTGTATATATATATATATATTGGTTTATATACGTAGCTATTTCAAGATGATGGTCACTTCAATTTGAATGCATTCTATAAGCACTTCATTTCTACCCGCCTCCCATGTTTTGTTTTGATAGCATATTTTATACCTTTTTATTTTGTGTATCCCCTTAACGACTTTTTATTTTGTGTATCCCCTTAACTACTTCTTGTAGTTATAGTTGATTTTACTATTTTTGTCTTTTAACCATCATACTGTTTTTTTAAAGTGGCTAATCCACTGCCTTACTATATATTTGCCTTTACCAATGAGATTTTTTTCTTACATATATTTCCTTATTTCAAGTTATGGTCTTTTCTTTTTACACTTAAGGAAAACCCTTTAACATTTCTTGTAAGGCCAGTTTAATGGTGATGAACTCTTAATTTTCTTGCCTGAGAAACACTTTGTCTCTCCTTCAATTATGAATTATAACCTTGCCAGGTAGAGTGTTCTTGGTTGTAGGTTTTTTCCTTTTAGCACTTTAAATATATCCTGCCACTCTCTTCTGGCATGCGAAGTTTCTCCTGAAAAATCAGCTGATAGCCTTATGGGATGTCCCTTGTATGTGACTGTTTTTCTTTTGTGGCCTTTAATATTCTCTCTTTGTCTTTAAATTTTGCCATTTTAGTTATCTGTCTTGCTGTGAATTGCTTTGGGTTCATCTTGCAAGGGACTCTCTGTGCTTTCTTCCCCAGGTTATGGAAGTTTTCAGCCATTATTTTTTCAAATAATTTTCTGCTCCTTTCTCTTTTCCTTCTGGGCCTCCTATAATGTGAATGTTAGTACACTTGATATTGTCCCAGAGGTTTTTAAAATTATCCTCATTTTTAAAAATTCTTTTTTCTTTTTGCTGTTCTGATTGGGTGGTTTCTACTATTTTGTCTTTCAGTTTGTTGATCCATTCTTCTGTATCATTTAGTCTGCTGTTGACTTCCCTTTAGTGTATTTTTTCATTGCAGTTATTATATTCTTCAACTCCAATTGGTTCTTTCTTATATTTTCTTATATTTCTTATATTTTCCAACTCTTTGTTGAAATTCCCACTGTGTTTCTCTTGAGTTCAGTGAGGATCTTTATGACCATTACTTTGAATTCTTGATCAGATAAATTACTTATCTCTGTTTTATTAGAGTTTTTTTCCTGGAGTTTTATCTTGTTCTTTCATTTGGAATGTACTCCTTTGTCTCCTCATTTTGTTTGACTTTCTGTGTTTATTTCTATGAATTATATGGAACAGCTACCTCTCCAGGTTTTGAAGTAGTGGCCTTGTGTAGGTGTGGCTTTGAAAGGCCAGCTGGAAGGCTGTGGGCTGGGGTGTGCCATGCCAGGGCTGCCTTGGCAGGGTGGTTGGATCAGGCAAAGGCTGGGCAGGTCCCAGAGCATGTTGGAGCTGCCTTGGGGCCCATGGCTGAAGCTGAAGCTGGTATGGGCCAGGGGCGTGGGACACACACCCTAGTAGGCTGACTAGAGTACCTGAACCCTGTTTCTATTTGTGCTATCCAGGTGGAGGGGTGCTCATCCAGGTACCTATGACCTTGGAGAGGTACCAGGAGTTTCCACCCATTTGGTAGATGCTCTAAGGTTTGTAAACGGATTTCCTTCACTTTTAGTCTTGTTGCCCTTTAAACTGTTCTTTTTTCACTGTGCCACAGGGTGAGTGAGTCTGTGCACTGGCCTCTCAGTGATATCCCTCCCTGCTGCCGGTTGCCACATGGGGGGGTGGGATTCCCATTGTTACTGTCTCTCTTTCTCTAACCTTTGTCTATGGTCCCTCTAGTGTTTGTTGTGCAGAAGCTGTTTCAGTCAGCTGTCAGTTCTTCTTCAGGAGAAATTGCTTTATATATAGGTATAGATTCAGTGTATCCATGGGAGGAGGTGATCAGGGTCTTCCTACACTACCATCTTGGACTGTCTCCCTGCTTTACTTTTGATTTCTGATTATACTGCAGATCATAGTTGAAAAGTGAAGTATATCATGCCCGAGACTTTCTTTATAAATCTTCTACTTGTTTCCCAGTTCATATCAAAGTGATGCGTCCTTTCCATCAGTCTTATTCTTCTGGAAAGTACCAAGGGTCTCCTGGATCAATCAATATAGCTGATCTTTTCAAATTAAATTATTTCTCTCCTAGTAAGTTTGGGTAAAAAATGGTTTAAGCCAAAGGAAAATGTGGATTTGTCTCTATTTTCTCAGGGAATCATAGTAAATTGAATTTCATCTACCTAAATTACTGGTATTGAGTGATAGCTCTTTCCTACTCTAGTATGTTTGTTATTCACCTTTCAAAGTGATATTCTCAGTATATGTTACTAGGAAGTAGAGATAGTATAAATGCTTATTTTGTTCCGTAAAAGATATTTAAGGAGGCCAGCACCTTTGCCAAATTTCCTTTGGGATTCTGATAAACTGTCAAATCTGATATTTGATATTTACGGTGTGGACAGATTTAATCCTTTATAGCTTTATCTTTTAGGCTTACCTGTCTCTCTGCCAAATTTACTTGCATATAACGTCCCTCACAGGTTCTCTGGAGGCAGAATTTTTGTGTAAGAAATTATACAGTTCCTCCATGTTATCTCATCCCTAGTGGGTTAACCCTTTCTTTCCTTTCCTTTCCTTTCCTTTTCCCTTTTTCCTTTCCTTTCTTTCCTGAAAGGCATTATAGCTCGCATGGCTGCATCAGAACAAATTGGAGCTGGAGCTGGAAATGACCCTATTTGATCAAAGTAGGGGCATGTAAAGTTATTAAAAATTGATTAAATACTTTGTCCACTTTGGTCACTCAGGCTCTAATAAACTTCTAGAAATGAACACTGAAGTATTATTTATAAGAATACATGGCTATACTTTGTGGTTAGTCATTTTCTGTATTTTTATAGCAAACAGAAAAAAGAATATTGGGTTTTATTCTTGTGGGTAAAATTACAGTTGCTTTAGCTACTTTTATCCCAGGATCTCTAACAAGTTCAGAAGAGGACTAGATAGGAATTTTTGGTGTCATATCATTGGTTTCCTTCCTTGATCATATTCTGTTCAATATTTTTTATCAGTAACTTGGATAAAAAACAAACATGTTTGAATTCATAGTAGACCCTGAACTAAGAGGAATATCTTCCATTAGGCATAACAGAAACAAGATATGAAAGAGTTGAAGATAAATGTGGTATAACTAATGTACAGACCTGAGTTTAGGCTTAAAAAATCTATCGTATAAGCATGGACTTAAAAGTGATTTATATGGAAAAAAATAAAAAGCATAGATGTCTTAATTGACCACAAGCTTAGGATAAGCTGATAGTGAGAGCTGATAAAAATGTTTATGGAACTTAGCAGAACAAGATGGTGATAGTACTGATAAACCATATCCTGCTTACACCATGTCTGGAGGGCCATGTTCAGATGGGGATGCTTTGGGAGGGACATGGATTTACTAGCTCACAGGAAATGAACTACTTGGTAGGGGGTCATTGATAGAATTGACCATCATTTTATGGAGGAGAGAAGGGCCTGAATGAAAATGTGTTAGCCTTATCATGTGATAGCTGGAACTCCAGAGGGCAGAACTTGGGTGGCTAGATAGAAGTTGAAGACAGAGCTAGTCTAGCTCAGCATGATGACCATGTTGGATTGTTTTTGCAAGGAAAAGACACAGATTACCTTTTTCCATTGGTGTTTAGTATAAGGATATTCAGAGAAGTCAAGTGAACAGAGCCATGACACCTGCCTCACTGCCACCTTTGACTCAGTGCTTCCAGGAGAAGTGTTCTGGAGAAAAGAAATAGCAGCCCAGTGTTGCTCTGGATACAGCCAGGCTCTCCTCAGCTCTGTCTGCTGGTTGTACCTAGCACTTGCTTCTCTAAGAGTAGGTTTTCTGCCATCAAATTCAAAACTTCCCTATTGGACAGAGTTTGGGAACAGGACATACCAGTTGCTCATGTAACTTCCTGTGGTGAAACACCAATCAGTCTGGTCTAGCTAGGAGAAGATTTAATACCCAGAATGCTAATCTAGTGTGTCCAGGACACCAAGTTTAGTTTCTTCAGACACACATGGCACGAGGTATAGCAACTCAGAGAGGGCCATTGAGTGTGGCATGAGATTAATAAAATTCATGCTCTTTAACAGTGGAAGGTAATCCCACCCAAGATGAGGACAGATTTGCCCCTGGAAGAGTCTAGATTATAGAAGAAATGATTACTTTCGGAAGAACTTTAGCTAGGTGATTTCTCAGGTCTTTTTCAACTTAAAGGTTTTGTAAATCTGTATTTCTTGAAGTCTTAAATATTGTTTATTTGTATAATACAGACAATATATGGCCATGTTACTTGATTTTAGGCAGCAAACAGTACTGATTTTCTTTGGCTTTGAATTCTTCAGCTTTAGTAGAGAGATAGCTCTCAGATTTATACAGGCATTATTATCTCTGCACATTAGGTCTAAAGACAGTTGTAAAATGGTCACTTCTGAAAGCTCTTTAAGGGAGACAGAGCTAAAGTGTCTGAAGATCTTCATTCTTCATTAAAACTGTTTTGCCATAGACCCATAACACTGAAAGGAGCCCAAACAACATGGAATTGGAGTCATCCTGAGCTTTCATAGGAGCAGCATGGTTCTTTCTAAATTATTCAGGGACACTAAGTTTATGGTTTGTTGTTGACTACTCTGCAATACTATGCTTGTTGGATGGTCTTTCAATTTTGGGGGGATGCGTCCTACCCCCTCACATCCCACCCACCTAAATAGACTAATAATACTTTAAAAGTATCTCTTTTGCAAATTGTGCATCTTATGTGTCCCTTCATGAATTTGTATAATCGTAATTATTTAATCTTTTGGTATATGGTAGTAGTTGCAAACAAAATTTGGATCAGCCAAACCTGGATCTGAGTTTTGATTTTGTCATTTACTATTTGTGGACCTTTGGCAATGGCTTAAGCCTGGCTCTTCCCCACTGTGCACTGGGAATTCCTCTGCCACTTAGGGTTGTGGTGAGGATTGAAATAAAAATAGGTTTTGTTTTAAACATGAAAATACTCAGTGCAGTTCTCGACATATTCGCAAATAAACATTAAACATTAGTTGTTGCTGTACAAATGAATAATGACAAGTGGATGGAATGACAACCCTATGCAAGGCAATGTCGTAGGCATTTGGGATTCAGCACAAGCAACAACAGAAAATTCCTGTCCTCATAAAGCTTACATTCTAGTGGAGAAAAAACAATAGGCAAACAATAAATAAAAAATGAATAAAATAGTGGGTAATTCTAAGTTCTACAAAAAGAAACAACGTAGGTCAGAAAATAAAGAGCTAGAGGGGAGGTGTCGGATAACTGTCCTAGATAGGAAATCAAGGAAAGGGGTTAGTTCTAAGTAAGTAACCTTTGAGCAGAGAGCTGAATAAACTGAGAGAGTGAATGTGTTATCTACCCTTGTATAACATATCACCCCCCAATTTAGTGGCTTATTATTAAAAGTAACCATTAGTTATTCCTCAGTTTCTATAGGTCAGTAATTGGAGAGTAGTTCTGTTGGGTGCTTTAATCTTGGGATCCCTCATGAAGTTGCTGAGACATTTTGGCTGGGGTTCCTGAAGGCTTGAGGGGAACTAGAGGATACACTTCCAAGGTGGCTGACTCACATGGCTGGCAGGTTGGTTCCTCTTTAAAGGGGCCACTGCACAGGGCTTCCTGAGTGTTTTCATGGCAAAGGGACAGGCTTCTACCAGAGTGAGTAATTCAAGAGAACAAAGTAGAAACTGCCATCTTTTAGAACCTAGCTTCAAAAGTCACATACCATCACTTCTGCCATGTTCTTTTGGTCACACTGGCCAGCCTGGATTCAGTGTGGGAGGGCACTACACAAAGGCATGAATACTGGGGGGTAATTGCTTAGAGGTCGTCTTGGAGGGTGGATGCCACGGTGAGTCATGCAAGAACTTTATGGGAAGATGTCTCCAGGAAGAGAGGAGAGTGTAAAGGTAGGGTAAGGAGGCAAGTATAGCTAGAGCACGGTGATGGGGAAGAGAAGAGGTAGATGGGGGCAGATCCTGTCGGGCCTTGAGCAGCATGGCAAGAAGTGGTTGCATTGAGAATGTAAAGAGTTTTGAGAAAAAAGCAGCATTACTTGATCTATGTTTTAAAAAGGTTATTCTGGCTGCTGAGTGGAGAATTGATTTTATGGGACAAGAAAGGAGGAAGGGAGTTGACGTAGGCTACCATTCCTGTATTCCAGGTAAGAAATGACTGTGGCCTGACCTGGAGTGGTAGTGGTGGAGTCATGAGGAGTGAGTGTTCAGATTATAGATACGCTGTAAAGACAGAGCCAGCAAGAATTGCTGATGGATTGGATGTGGAGTGGAGAGGAAATGAGGAGTCATGGATGACTTCTAAGTTTTTTTCCTGAGCAGAATCTTAAGAATGATAGGGAAGATGCTGGGTAGGGGGGAAGAGGGATGGTGGATGGGGTTCTGTCTACCCATTGTGGACGTACTAAGTTTGAGTGGTCCATTTGACATCCAGGTCTAGCTATCAACATTATACTGGCCAGAAAATTTTTGATCATACCTCATTACATGTTTTGATGAATAATTAAGGACTATAACTATTTTATAGTATGACTAAACCAGATAAACTCACATAATTTTTAAAACAGGGAATAAATAGGATCGTGAATACTGCAACATAGTTAACCATGGGCTAATATTTTCTGCATTTTGTAAAAGTTAGGAACTGTAGTTTTCTTGTAGTCTGTTTTACCAACTCAGAAACTTAAAATGCTATATTTTGTATTAGCCAAAATGTCTTTCACAAATTTTGTACATGTGAATATTAATGCTAATAAAAGTTCTAATTTATGCTGGTGGTTATGATTGAAATAGTCACTCAGAATGCTTTATTATGCTATACTCTATACATCTGCAACATAAAACCTTAAAAATTAGTCTGTGTTTTCATATTTTTATTTCTTTTGAGGGGGTGGAGTACTATTTTGCTCTTAAAGGTGTGAAATTAATAAAAATTCAAATACAGTTAGATTATTGGGGAAAAAAATCAAATGACTAAAATCCCCCTTTGCCAGTTTTCATTCACTCTGTGCTCTAGCAATCCATAATCTCCCCAAATGGGAACCTCTGCTAGAAGTTTAGTAAATACTCTCCCAGATTGTCTTACATGCGTTTACATACATACATGCGTGTGTGCACAAACACATTTATACATAGAATTCTTTTTTAAAACATAAAATTCATATGCAGCTTGCTCTTTTCACTTAAAAATTATCTCTTGGAGACCTTTCTCTGTCATTTTTTAAATGTATTATATAGTACTCTATGGCTTATTTAACTTTACTGTATATATTTAAGATTTTTAGAGTTTTGATTGTTACAGCGCTAAACTGGACATGATTGGGCATCATTGGTCAGATGTATATTTATGCTAATATGCCATTATTTCTATGGAACAGACTACAGAAGTAAATTTCTGAATTAGAAGATAGGTACACCATTAATTTTGATGGGTGCACCATTAATTTGCCCTCCAAAAAGAAGACCCAATTTATTCTTTTTTTTTAATTTTTATTTTATTATGTTATGTTAATCATCATACATCATTAGTTTTTGATGTAGTGTTCCATGATTCATTGTTTGCATATAACACCCACTGCTCTATTCAATACGTGCCCTCTTTAATACCCATCACCAGGCTAACCTATCCTTCCACCCCCCTCCCCTCTAGAACCCTCAGTTTGTTTCTCAGAGTCCATAGTCTCTCATGGTTTGTCTCCCTCTCCGATTTCCCCCCCTTCGTTTTTCCCTGCCTACTATCTTCTTTTTTTTTTTTTTTAACATATAATGTATTATTTGTTTCAGAGGTAGAGGGCTATGATTCATCAGTCTTACACATTTCACAGCGCTCACCATAGCACATACCCTCCCCAATGTCTATCACCCAGCCACCCCATCCCTCCCACCCCCCACCACTACAGCAACCCTCAGTTTGTTTCCTGAGATTAAGAATTCCTCATATCAGTGAGGTCATATGATACTTGTCTTTCTCTGATTGACTTATTTCACTTAGCATAATACCCTCTAGTTCCATCCCCGTCGTTGCAAATGGCAAGATTTCGTGGGTTTTTTTTTTTTTTTTTTTTGATGGCTGCATAATATTCCACTGTATGTATATACCACATCTTCTTTATCCATTCATCTGTCAATGGACATCTTGGCTCTTTCCATAGTTTGGCTATTGTGGACATTGCTGCTATAAACATTGGGGTGCATGTACCCCTTCGGATCATTACATTTGTATCTTTGGAGTAAATACCCAGTAGTGCAGTTGCTGGGTCGTATGGTAGCTCTATTTTCAACTTTTTGAGGAACCTCCATACTGTTTTCCAGAGTGGATGCACCAGCTTGCATTCCCACCAACAGTGTAGGAGGGTTCCCCTTTCTCTGCATCCTCGCCAGCATCTGTCGTTTCCTGACTTGTTAATTTTAGCCATTCTGACTGGTGTGAGGTGATATCTCATTGAGGTTTTGATTTGGATTTCCCTGATGCCAAGCGATATTGAGCACTTTTTCATGTGTCTGTTGGCCCTTTGGATGTCTTCTTTGGAAAAATGTCTGTTCCTGTCTTCTGCCCATTTCTTGATTGGATTAGTTGTTCTTTGGGTGTTGAGTTTAAGAAGTTCTTTATAGATTTTGGATACTAGCCCTTTATCTGATATGTCATTTGCAAATATCTTCTCCCATTCTGTCGGTCGTCTTTTGGTTTTGTTGATCCAATTTATTCTTACACCAAGTGCCCTTTTGTCTGGTTCCAGATCTACACTTGTTATTAACAATATTTTCTTTTTTTCATTTTTACCACTCTAAGGAGCAAAACATTTATATTGTCTTAGTTTTCATTTCTCTCAATATTTTCATTGACCTTTTGTTTTTTCAACTCCTTCAGAAGAAAGTCTTCAATAAATTGTTTTATGTAGAAAGTGAACATCAGATATTTGAATGCAACTTCATTGATGGAAAAAAACAGGGAGGTAGAAGGTGAAATGGGTAAGGGAGAGTGAAGGCCTAAAACGTGGCAGAACACGGTGGTTTAGAGAGAAGGCAGAAATAGTATGGGGGTGAAGGCTGCAGCTGAGCATCGGGGCAGAAGTGTCGAGTAAAGGTGAAGTTTGGGAGATGGGTTTGGAAAGAGTTCTAACCCCTGAGGAACTGGAGGCCCAGAGGCCCTTCCCCTGCCCTCAGCAGCAAGGAAGGAGGAATAGACAGCTGGATAGATTCTCTCCCTCATCCCCCAGGGCATGCATTGCTCTGGCTTTTAAAGGCATTTTTATTTTAAAGGCAAGAGTCCACCAGTAGGAAAATTAGAAGTGTCCAGCTGAGGTAGACTCCTGATTATGGATGCAGATTGACCAAAAATTCTTCCCTTATGAGGATGGGCAGATTCATTACACTGAATTTCCACAAGTACATATATTTCTTTGTTAACTTTTTAGAATTGTTATGAACAATTGTAAAGTTTAAATTGTGAAAGTATACAGATCATCTGAGATGTTCTGGATTATCTGGGACCAGTTTGCCTCAGTGATGCAGACTACAAAGGAAGCACATGTTGTGCTGGTGTTTGCTGTTTAAAATTAAGCACTAAGGCATAGTTGGCACCTTCTGTGACACTTTTACTTTCTAGGGCTATAAACAGAGTCTAGAAAATGCTTGAATAGTTTATAGCATTTTTAAAGGATCACTTCATTGTTCAAAGTTTCTCCTTAATTTCACTTTATTTAAAAAATTATTTAAAATGAGTGATTCATACCAGATTAATTATGTGATTAGTATGTGATTTAAAAAAAATGGTAATTCCGGGAATTAGAGACCAATAATTTTTTACTTCCAAACCTAGGTTTTGCTGTTTTCTAAGTGTAATAGAGACTGATTTGGAATATACCTTGGTTATGACTTAAATGAATAATGTTCATTTTAAAAGAAAATTAAGGGAAAAAACTGAGAATTACTTTACCTTAGATTTTGTGGGTGTTCCTTTCTTGTGGTTAACCATAATTTCATCGGAAAATGAACATTAAAGTTAGTCATAAAGAGACTAGTTATTATAATTTGAGCTGTTCATTAAACCATCGAAGTAGATGAATATAGGATGACATTTATTTTTTAACATTTAAGCCTTTTCATGTAGGTAACTGGACAAACTTCTACAAATCCTTCAGAGCCTTAAGAAAAGGAATTTATCTTGCTACTTATTTCTTTTTCCTTTTTTTTTTTTTTTTAAGATTTTATTTGAGAGAGAAAGAGAGCATGTGCAAGAGCAGGGGGAGGGGCAAAGGGAGAGGGAGAAGCAGGCTTCCCGCTGAGCAGTGAGCCTGATGCAGGGCTTGATCCCAAGACTCTGAGAGCATGACCTGAGCCCAGATCAAGAGTCAGATGCTTAACCAACTGAACCACCCAGGTGCCCCAGGGGCATATAGATTTAGACTCTCCCTCTGCCTGAGCAAATGCCTCTTTTTAGATGTCTGAAGACATTTTGACTTCCAGGGATGACCTGCAGGTCTCTCTCCATCTCTGGCTGAACCTTTCTAAACATGGAAGGTATCAGAGAATGGTGAGCTCCAGGGTCTACAGGGGTAAAAGGCAAAAGTTACAGAATGAGGTATGCAGATAAGGTATACATATAATTGTTTTTAATGTATTTATTTGTTTATTCCTTTTCCTTGATTGTTCTAGAGTACCATTGCTCTCACTAAAGTAACAGGCTTTGAAAACAAGCTTCTTGGGCAATAAAATAGGAAAGTGTGTTTTGGTAGTTTAAAATGATAATGTGTGTTTCTGAACATTTTAGTTAAAGATAGCTGTTTGGGACTGGGAGAACTGGTTTATCCAGTGTCTACGACCTGAGTAAGAGGGTTATATATATTAACTAGAAGCTCTGATAATGGATCTATTACATAGAAATTTTTCTTTTTAAGAAAATTATCCTATTTTATATGTATAAATGAACATTTGTATGGGCAGAAATTTTGTTATCTCTCTCCTGAAGTTCCCTTACTAAAGCAAAATTGCCAAGTATTAAAAGGCAAGGAATTTCTTCCTAGGTATAAAATTTGCTGGTTTATCAGTTGGATGCAACTTATTCTATGAATCTTTCTTAATAATTATATATATCTGAGTATATATTCTTCCTGAAGAGTATTCTCTAAGTATTATGTACTTAAAAATGATAATCTGACTTGATTGTGTTCTTTTTTTTTTTTCAGAAAGTATCTACATGTCACATCTTCTTTTAAAGGAGCATTTAAAAATGAAGTTAAGAAGGCAGAAGAAGCAGTCAAGATTGGTATGTGCACTTATTCTGAGATATGTACTGTTCTAGCATTGTAGGAATGACCACAGTTAATCAAATTTCTGCCTCTCAGGAACTTCGTAACACATTTTTCTATCTCTAGCTTTGTTTAATTATGGTGTTATTTATTATTATAACATATATTGCTATATCTTATTATTTACTGTCTATTATTCCAAGTACACACTTGGAACGAGATTGATGTATATCAATATAAGAAATTCTGGTTGGCATGATACTGAGTTAGATCATTTTAGAGACTAGCATTACATGTACTTTAAGAAGGAATGTTCTACACATTCACTACTCCCTCCCCTCTGCCTACTACAATGAGGACAAAGCCATGCTTTCCCAGTGGTCCAGGAGCAAGGAATAACTTTAATCTATATTTCATGGATTTTAGAGAGTTTTCAGTCAGCCAAACATTCAGTCATAGCTCTTTAATTTGTATGTATAAAGTTATGCCCTGTCAACTGTAATGTCTAAGAGGAAGCCCAGTGTGGCTGCCTCCACCTGGCAGGTGTGAGAGCTATGGAAGGAATATAGGATTTTCTGAGATTATTGTCTATAAGCTATTCTCACTGGTCACAGCCATAAGGGGTGTGTGTGTGTGTGTCTGTGTGTGTGTGTGTGTGTGTGTGTGTGTACATATATATCACACTCATTTAAAATTGCTTGAAAGAATTTCCTGGTGTTATAATTATCTTGCTTCTGCTTCCAGCCGAACTCGTGTTGAAAGAGGCACAAGTCACAGTAAACCGGCCTGACAGGACTTCTTTGTCTTCTGCCAAGGTATGACACACAGTATTCTTAAATGGCAAAGTGTCCTTTGCTTTTTCCTGCGCACAGTTGTCTCTTATCATTTACTTCCTAAGCTTATAAACACAGACAAGCTCGGAAGCTTAAGCTGATTTTCACCCAGGTAAACAGAACAGAGGCGTGCAGAGAAAGGAGAGAAGCGTCAGCAGTGAGAGAAGGCTGAGTCTGAGAGCAAAGATAAGCAACGTGGGGTGAATTTGGAACAGTGGGGACAAGTACCGCAGCTCATTTCTTTAAAATGAAAAGTAATAAGAGAAAAGGAGAAAATAATGAAAAACTAGCAGAAAAAACTAGCCTATCAAGTTTCCTTGAAAATATCTTTTCAAATTATTGCTCCCTACAGACCTGAATAAATGGGGAAAGCAAGGAGAAGACTAATAAGCCATCCTTTTTTCTGGTGCTAGGAATTATGTGCTATAATTATGAATATTAATAACAGTACTTCCAGCTTACAAAGCTCTTTTCTTATGAGTTGCTCCACACAGTTCATAAACATTTTCTGTAATCCTTGCAATACGCCCATGAGTAAGATAGGTTATAAAGAACTATTATTATTAATTACAATGTATGGCAACTAAGGAAAAGAATATTGCTGCAGGACATGAATTATAAGTTTGGCAGCTTTTACCAAAAATGTGGTGAATTATGAAGCAACCTTTTATTTGCTTGTATATAAAGGAATACCAAGGTGTAGGGAGAAAAAAATGCCTCACTTCACCTTTCCTTCATTCTTTTCTGCAGACTCAGTATATGAATCCTTTCTGTGGTTTGCCCTTGAACTTTCAAGGACAAGGTCTGTGTCTGATACAGAGCTCTCTCATATCTAAAGATCATGAATAGGGAATGAAATCAAAGGGTAGCACCTGGTAATGCCCCAAAGTTACCTATGGCTTTCCCAAAATTCTCTAACTTTTTTTCTTTTCAATTATTATTTTAAGGTAAACATAGACCTATCTTACTGATTTTTAAAGAAAGGCTTAAGTTTTTTAAATTTTGTCTTGAAGAAATCAATTTCCTTGGCTTTATGTATTTGAGAGACAAGAGAAACAGACTCTAATGGGTCAGGACCCTGCTTTCTTCTTGCCTTAGCCTTAATCTCTCACTGCCTCTTTGCTCTGTGTTCTGAGTGCATTGACAGGAGGGGTGGGGAAGTCTTTGACCACCTTGCTTTGTTGCTCAGCAAAGAGAGCAAAGCAGAATGACCTTGGCTTCCAACCTCAAATTCCTCGAGGCAGTTGAGTGGTTGCATGTGAAGTGAAATACCAATCATTTTACCGTTTGCTTTTACTTTAAAGTCAGTGAAAATAATGTTCAGTGAGTGGTATACTCACCAAATGAGATGCCCAACTTTCACATCAGGTGGATGGAGCACATTAAAAATCTGTTGTTATTTGTGAAATAATAACAATGCATTATTTCTTTTCTCCTGGTTAGAGAGAGCATACTAGAGATAGGGCAGTGAATGAGCCAGTAGATCAAATTAAAAGACAAGATAAGAAAGAGAGGTGGGCATTGGTATTGAGGTACTCTGAAAGGGAGAAATCCTAGGGTTGGGCTGTCCTATAAAGGGACAGCTTGGGGAGTATTCGGGGTATCTGGAACTTGATATAAAGGAGACATTTTCTTATGGTGACTGACAAAAGTTTTTAATAGCAACTTTGTTTTTCCTGAAGAAGCTTTAGTGATTGATCACGTGACTTAGCATTTTTTGTTGTTGTTCTCACAGACAAAACTCAGGCTTTGCTAAGCTTTTGTGTAATTTGTGTGAAAGCCAGTGTGATCTTACAGGAAGCAATGGCTCTTTTCTAAAAGGCAGAGAGAGAACATTGGAATATGTGCAAAAAGAGAACCGTGGGCTAGGATTTGGTGTGTCTCTTAGCTACTGCAGCTGAATCATTTATCAAGTATTTATTGTCTACCATGGTACAATTGCATTAGGCAATGTGACCTATCACTATTACCCTTGTGAAACATTTGGATAATAGGATAATAAATATCAGCTCAGCTTTCATTAATTTAATAGAATTATGTTCTCTCCTAACCAAATGTACTTCTCCAGGACATATTACAGAAAGCTTTGGAAGATGTAGAAGCAAAGCATAAGATTCTTAAAGAGAAACAGAGGTAAGATGTAAGATTTTCCGTTCACCAGAATCCTCTGCACTTTGATAAAACAAATTCTGATTTCTGAGGGGACAGATTTGGTGGTTAATGTGATAACTTCTCTTTCTCAGCCTATGACATCTTATTATATTAAGCATAATATGGTCAAAATCCCCCAACCACATAATCAATGAGAGTATTTATAAAATATATATTTGCATGCATACATGTGTTTACATAATGTTAAAACTTCTGAATACAGAGTGAAAAATTAGCTCAGTGTCCAGTTGAGGAAGTAACTCTGCCCAGAGGATCAGCTGACTACTTTCTCTGTGTCCTTTGGCAGATACAAGGCTTTGGAGGGTTGGTCCTGATTTCTTTTCACTTTTAGTACTGCTTAAAATTTAAAGTTGAAAATGTTTCAAATAAATATATCACTATAGTTAAAATAAAAATAGCAAGCCTAACTTACAAAACCATTATTTACATTTGTAAAGTTGACTTGGTCTCCAGCTCAGGTGTTAAACAAGTTAAACTGAGAATATTCAGTGTTGTCTAAGTAAGGTCAGACTCTGAAAACTGGGATAACTTTGAGAAACAGATTTTTAAGGAAGTATTACTAGTTTACAGAATTATCTTTTGTGAACTATGGAGTGCTATATAACCATAACTTTCCTCAAAGCTGAAATTTGAAATGTTAACTATGCATTTATAAAAATAAATACTAAATAAATTTCATAGAAATCTTCATTAAAAAGCAAAGTCCTCTTTATTTTTTAAAAGTTTTTATTGAAATTCCAGTTAGTTAACGTACAATGTTATATTAGTTTCAGGTATACAATATAGTGATTCAGCACTTCCATACATCACCCTGTGCTCATCACAGCAGGTGCACTCCTTAATCCCCATCACCTATTTCCCCCATTCCCCCACCCCCTCCCCTCTGGTAACCATCAGTTTGTTCTCTATAGTTAAAAGTCTGTTTCTTGGTTTGTCTCTCTCTCTCTTTTTTTTCCCCTTTGCTCATTTGTTTCTTAAATTCCACTTATGAGTGAAATCATATGGTATTTGTCTTTCCCTGCCTGACTTATGTCACTTAGCATTATACCCTCTAGATCCATCCATGTTGTTGCAAATGGCAAGATTTCATTGTTTTTGTGGCTGAGTAGTATTCCATTGTGTGTGTATACATACATACACACACACACACACACACACACACACACGTGTGTATGTATATATATAAATACACCCCATCTTCTTTATCCATTCATCAATTGATGGATGCTTGGGCTGTTTCCATAGCAAAGGCCTCTTTAAAGATTTCCAGAAAGAAAAATCTGGTTAGTGAATTGTTTGTAGTTACATTGATATGCATGAAAGGTGATTGATCTACATTTTATTAATAACAATGCCAGTTAGTTGGTATGAACTTGTTTTTAGAACAAAATGCTTTTTAATTTATGATTGTTTTTTTAAAAGATTTATTGATTTTGAGAGAGAGACATACACACACACACACACACACACACACAGAAAGCATGAGGGAGAGAGAAAATCTCAAGCAGACTCCCCACTGAGCACAGAGCCCAACACCAGGCTTGATCTCACGACCATGAGATCATGACCTGAACTGAAACCAAGAGTTGGACGCTTAAACCAACTGTGCCACCCGGGTGCTCCCAAAATGCTTTTTTTAAAAAAAATTAAAGACAATCAGTATGCCACTTACTATTGCAGAGTGATTATGTAATATCCTGCAACACCCTGTTTTGGGGTCCCTTACATAGTCAGTATTCTTTTTTATTGAAGAGTAAGGATTTAATATTTAGTGTACATTTTTGGGAAAAAGTGTGATTTGTATATATTTGACCCAACATGTATGTGCTTAAAAAATATATACTATGTTGGGGCACCTGGGTGGCTCAGTTGGTTAAGCGACTGCCTTTGGCTCAGGTCATGATCCCGGAGTCCTGGGATCGAGTCCTGCATCGGGCTCCCTGCTCAGCGGGGAGTCTGCTTCTCCCTCTGGTCCTCACCCCTCTCATGCTCTCTCTCTCTGTCATTCTCTCTCTCTCAGAAATAAACAAAATTAAAAAATATATATATATACTATGTTAATCCAAGTCAATAACTTCCTTTAAAGTCTAATGTACTCTGTATATCCTGTCTACATAGAAGAACTACTAGGACTTTTTCTTTGTCCATTAACGATAGATGTATTTAACCAGTCCAGTAAGCATGTTATGTCAGTCATAATGGCACGTTATCATAAATTTGAAAAGAAAAGGCTGTTTTTGTGGAATGAGGAGAGCTACAAGATGGGTAGAGAGGAAGAATTATATTACCATTCTTGATAGGGAAAGGAAAATAACATTGCTCGTGAGGCACCTGCTGTGTTCCAGGTTTATACTTAACATTCTCTCTTTTAGTCCTCACAGCATCCCAAATGGCTATGTACGTGTTATTCCCATTTTTCAGATGAGACAGACAGTTGAAGTGACTCATACATAGTTATTACATGGTTATTGCAGAGATGAGCTTATATTTGAAGCCAGCTCCATCTTTCCGATTCTTTTTTTTTTTTTAAAGATTTTATTTATTTATTTGAGAGAAAGAGAATGAGAGACAGAGAGCACGAGAGGGAAGAGGGTCAGAGGGAGAAGCAGACCCCCCGCTGAGCAGGGAGCCCGATGTGGGACTCGATCCCGGGACTCCAGGATCATGACCTGAGCCGAAGGCAGTCGCTTAACCAACTGAGCCACCCAGGCGCCCCGTCTTTCCAATTCTTACATCCAGGCACTTTTCATGGCTCCAAGCAGCCTCCTGTTACTACAGTTGTTTCTATCATATTCTTCTGTGTCTCAATTTCTGTTTTTACACTTTTAATAGAAAAGTCACATAAAACATAAGATAACAGGACAGAGTCCGAAAAACAGGAGCTCATGTCTGTTACCCTTGTAAACTTGCCTTATTAACTCTGATTTACCTTTGATTTTGGAGGAGGAGAGAAAACTACAGAATACCTTTTGGCACATTTTAATCCATATAGGATATTGAGAGGCTTGAGGACATGCTGAAAGTTAGAAATCACATCCAGTGTTAAAAATACCTAAATTTTAAAAGTCAAATCATCATGTTTCAAAAATGCTGCAGTGTACATACATATTAGACCACGTAACATTTCCCCTGGGTAGTTTATATATAGTAACAAAATACCTGGGTATTTTATATATAGTTTCTTTGATGTTTATCTTCCCATTTTAATTATTGGCAGTTTGTTAATTGTATATTCTTATTTAATAAATTTTTTTTTAACTTTTCTAAATATAATGCCAGAGAATTAAAAAAAGCCAGGACACTGTGCTTGTTCTTTGGGGTGAACATAGAAAATCGAAGCCAAGCTGGGATGTTCATTTACAGTAATAACCGCCTGATCAAAATGCATGAGAAAGTGGGCCCACAGTTGAAACTGAAGTCCTTGTAAGTATGTTTTTGTTTTCAGAGGCATAGGCAGCATGAGGGAGGCTGCAGTAAGGTTCTGTCTGTGGAGTTAAATGAGTGATTAATCATCATGGGAGCAGGTGTCCTGTCCTCTGGTCACCCTTCCCATCAATATGCAGGCATTAATCTGCCTAATTTATAATATTGGCAGAGATGCATGCCTGTCCTAAGGCAAAAGCATACTTTGGGAAATTTTTTCAATACATTTCCTGAGCAACTTGATGTTTTACCATTTCTAGCACCATCTACTCGGGTTAGGTTCTTAATATTTTACCAATTTAAAAATAATACAAGCATAATAAAGATATTTTAGGGAAAAAAATCCATAGTCTTATAAAGCAACCCTGTTAACATTTTGTGCAACCCTTAACACGTGTCAGTTCTTGCCAGTTACCTTCATGAACGTGTATTATTAACATTCTCCAGCCTAGTTGGCTTCCAGAGTAACACATTCTGGTGCTTTCCTGATGGTCTGAAACTCCACGGGCTGCTCTCATCAATTATGTAGAGAATCAGACAAGGTAATTGTGACCAGTAAAATGGCTTAGGGGTCAAACACAATAATTGTGACTAGTAGGATGGCTCAAGGGAACATTTTTCATCTTATTTCTCGCTGTCGAGGAATTAGAAGTTCATTCATTTGTTCATTCAGCAAGCGCTCATGTTGCAGTATCAGGCGCCAGGCACTGCACTAGGCTCTGCAGACAAGATGGTGAACACCTAGTACCCTCTGCTAAGAAACGTACAGTCCAGTGAAAGGGACAGTATATAAAATACGTATTTTTTTATATTCTGTGGAAACAGCGAGAATGATCTTTAAAAAAACAAAATAGTTTACTCTCTTGCTTAAAACCCCACTGCATGTCGAATAGAGCTGGTTACCATGGTCTTCCAGTGATCTGGCCTCTGCCTGGCCCCGTGACAGCCCCCATCCTACTCACCTTCTCAAACCTTCTCCTTACCCTGGCAGCTTCCTTTTTCTCACATATCCTAAGCTCGCTCCTGCCTTAGTGCCTGGCGCCTGCCCTCCCTCTGCCTTGAACCTTCTGTCCTCAGATCTCTGTACTACTGGTCCTGGCGTGTTACTTAGGCACCAACTCTAAAGTTCCCTCCATAGGAAGGTCTTCCTGGACTGTCTGATTCAAGTTGGCCCCTACTATCAGCCCCTCCACCTTACCACTCTTCACGTTACAGCACCTGCTTTATTTTCCTCCTACCCCTTATCACCATCTGAAAGGACCTGGTAACTCTTACTGCCTGTTACCCTTCAATATAAGAGACACTTTATAAGCAGGGACCTTCTTGTTCAATACTGCATTCCTAGTTCCTGGAATAGGGCCAGGTGCTATGGATGGATGGATGGATGGATGGATGGATGGATGGTGGGATGAATATATAGGCAAGCATCAGGTGCAGAAAGGGCATTGGGAGGGGTAGTCAGCCAAACTGGGGGAAGTTGAGTCAGGCTTCCTGGAAGAAATGATGCCCAAATGTAGACTTACAGAATGAATAGTGAAGGGAGGGCAGCTTGGAAGGGGAAAGTAATGGAAAACATCATAGGCAGCAGCTCCACATTGGGAAGGCTTGGTTTGTGTGCCTTGCCAAGGGAAGTTGGGAGAGCTAGATAACTGGATACTCTTTCCCAAAACGGAAAATAGCCAGAATATTTTGTCACTAAGCAGAAATATCCAAGTTACATACATTGTAAGCTGCTAAAAATCTGAAAAAAAAAATTTATCCATCAGACTCACTGGCAGATACCAGTTACTTTACAGAATAATCCAGCCCTATGTTCCTTTAGTGGAATTCACTCAGCACCCCACAGACCTCTGCAACGATGAGGAAAAATCCAACCTGACAGATGAAATGAGGATGGAGAAAGTGACTCTTTGGCCAGATCATTAAGAGGGTCATGTCAGTTTATTTCAGCAAAACATTGTTAGTGGTTTCTAATGCTAAAAGGCCTCCTCTTCCCACCCACCTGATTTCCATGTAAGGTTTAGGTTTGGAAAAGGAGTCATATTAATTTAGTACCAGTGTGCATTAAGAGATTTTTTTTATTATGAGACCAAACATACCTAAAATTACCATAGTTTTATGTAACAAAATACAGTTTTAACTTGTTAAACTTTGACATGGTCTAGACCAAGTGAATCAGCTTATTTGTTAAAAAACAAACAAACAAACAAAAAAACTGATTTCAAAAGACCAAGGTATATTTGCTTTTTCTTTTTCCTTAGCTGAATTTCGCAGAATTTACTTATGTATTTATGTATTTTCCCAGACTCGGTGCAGGCGTGGTTGGAATTGTTAATATACCCTTGGAGATCATGGAGCCATCCCATAATAAGCAGGAATTTCTCAATGTCCAAGAGTATAATCATCTACTAAGAGTCATGGGGCAGTACTTGGTCCAGTACTGTAAGGACACCGGGATCAGTGAGTATTCAATGGTCACAGTAAGAGATACTTAATTGAGAGTCAACTTATGTGATTTCTTTAAGCTGGAATGATTGCACTGATTTAAGCAACTGGTAACCCAAAGCCCTGAAAGAGAGCTCTTTTTATTTATTAAAATAATAATAATATGGATGCCTGGGTGGCTCAGTCGGTTAAGAGTCTGCCTTTGGCTCAGGGCATGATCCCAGGGTCCTGGGATCGAGTCCCATGTTGGGCTCTCTGCTCAGTGGGAGTCTGTTTGTCCTTCTCCCTCTACCTGTTTAGTGCTCTTTCTCTCTCAAATAAATAAGATCTTTTAAAAATAATAATAAATAAGAGAAATGAGAAAGGAGCCAGTCTCAGAATCTTTCCCAGAATATTATGTGAAAAATGAAGCAGCAGATTAAAAACTGGAAGAGAGGGCAGTCAGTAGAAAGAGAGCTGATCATGGAGGAAGGAAGCAGAAGTTTGCTTGAGGAAGGCCTAGGGGGCCACTCCGAGACCCTACTGTGTGGGAAGGAGCACATAGTTGCATACAGACTTGAGCAGCTCTCCTAGCATCGTTATGTCATGCTGTAGCATAAGCATTGTTGACCCTGGATAATCGTAGATGTGTGTTAAACCTTGTTTTGTAAGGTTAACAAGTCTAGAATATGTTAATGAAGATTTCGATTAAAAATCACTGAAATAAATATATTCAGAAACTTTTTTAAAAAAATCTTATTTATTTATTTATGAGAGCATGCAAGCGTGTGAGCAGGGGGAGGAGCAAAGGGAGAGGGAGAAACAGGCTTCCAGCTGAGCAGGGAGCCCCACACAGGGTTCAGTCCCAAGACCCTGGGGTCATGACCTG
Source organism: Phoca vitulina (assembly GCF_004348235.1). Lineage (NCBI taxonomy): Eukaryota > Metazoa > Chordata > Mammalia > Carnivora > Phocidae > Phoca > Phoca vitulina. The sequence goes on along the minus strand of NW_022589711.1, from coordinate 32,715,887 downwards.
AGCTGAAGGTAGATGCTCAACTGACTGAGCCACCTAGGTGCCCCCCCTTTTAAAATTTTATTTATTTATTTATTTATTGATGAGAAAGAGAGAGAGAATGCGTGAGCAGTGGGGAGGAGCAGAGGGAGAGGGAGAAGCAGGCTCCCAGGTGAGCAAGTGCCCATATATTCAGAAACTTAAGATAAACTTTAGTTATCTGGAAAATTTGGCTTATTCAGATCACTTCATTCTCCAGAGATACCTGAACAATGAGATGGTGTGCTGTGCATTAATGAAATAAACTTCCTTTAAGTTATGCAGACATTAAGGCTTCATTTATGGAAAGAAATAGATAGGCTACTGTGTTTGTTCAATGATTTTCATGAAGCATGTATAATTCATGCATATCAAAAATTATGTCTCTACCCTTGAGACAACTTAAAATCTTACTGCTCTACTTGAAGTTGTGATTTTAGAATATTTTCTTTTCTTTTGTACTCAACTTAGCTCAGCGCTGAAATTTTCTTACAGCCGTGAAACAGGAAAGAGTACGGGAACTCAGGGGAGAAAAAAAAGAGTGGGAATGAAGGTGCAGGCACAGATTTCCTGCCAGAGCTGGGTTTTCATGTCATGGTCTAAAATGTACTCAAAGTGAGCAGCATCAGCATCACCTGAGAGCTCGTTAGACGTACAGCATCTCAGACCGGCTGGCCTACACTCTGCATGTCAGCAAGATCGCCGGTGATCTGTAGGCATGTTTGAGTTTGAGAAGCACTGCTCTGAAGAGTATACCCATGTAATACTTGCTTAGCATAGACATACTTTTTCCACATGTATTTTTTTTCTCATAGACATGTCTGAAGTTATACTGAAAGTAGGAACAAGTACCTTATTTGGCAGGTTATGCTTAAAGCTGTAGAAAACAGAGGGCTAAGCAGAGTGAGATATAAATCAAGGATCTACTCTCTGGTCTTGAAATGCTAGCATGACATAGTACAAAAGAAAAAACATTAAGCGTTTCAAAGTTGTGTGACTTCTCCATTCTCCTCATATTTTCTCTGTGACCTTCCTCGTCATGCTCATCCTTTCAATAAGGAGTAATCTCAGAAAGAGGCATGAAACTTAAAGGTGATAGGAATAATCTCCGTCCAGCCCACACTTCCTCAGGACAGTCATATTGAGTCCTGTTCTGGGGGGACTCTCTTGAAGCCCTTTTTCCTGGTGTGGGGGTGCCCTCCTAACAACTGTACTCTCCACTCTTGGGTGTCACTTGCCTGCTTTCCCCCTCTTTGTAACTCCCCATCCCTATCTCAACCTAATTTTTTCAGAAACTTCTCAGTGGATGTACTAAGATTCAAAATAAGTTTGGTTTGGCCTTTTGGCCGGAACCGCCATCTTCCGGTAATTCGACAAAATGACCAACACAAAGGGAAAGAGGAGAGGTACCCACTATATGTTCTCTAGGCCTTGTAGAAAACATGGTGTTGTTCCTTTGGCCACATACATGGGAATCTACAAGAAAGGTGATACTGGGGACATCAAGGGAATGGGCACTGTTCAAAAAGGAATGCCCCACAAATGTCACCATGGCAACACTGGAAGAGTCTACAGTGTTACTCAGCATGCTGTTGGCATGGTTGTGAACAAACAAGTTAAGGGCAAGAGAATTAATGTACGCATTGAGCATATGAAACACTCAAGGAGCTGAGATAGCTTCCTGAAGCGGGTGAAGGAAAATGATCAGAAAAAGAAGGAAGCCAAAGAGAAAGGTACTTGGGGTCAACGGAAGTGCCAGCCTGCCCCGCCCAGAGAAGCACACTTGGTGAGAACTGATGAAAAGGAACCCAAATTGCTGGAACCCAATCCCTAGGAATTCATGGCATGATAAGTGTAAAGAAAATAAAAGACCTCAAGACTGTAAAATTGTTTCTCTGAATTGAGTAGAAGTGTGGTGTCCTTTCCCCCCTAAAGATATTTAAAGCAAAAAAAAAAAAAAGTTAGGTTTGTATTTTAATTATTATTATTAATACCATGTTGTTTTCCTAGTTTCATAATTGCCTATGAATTGATTCCAGGCTGGGGGTACTTTTACAAAAGGTGTTCCTCAAGGAGGAAGACAGGGGGTGGAGACAGGAGAGCGAGCATGTGTATCTGTTCACATATATGACAGCCTCATCCCAAAACTTCCTTAACGAATGGAATCAAGTAATCAAGGTCAGAATCGGTAGTCTCAGGAACTGTGCTGAGACCTTCAACGACTTTGTGTATTAATTCCCGCAGGAGTAACCAAAGTTATCTAATGCTTGCCTAGTACTCTAAAAGCCAGTATTATAGGGCACACAGTTTTAATGAAAAGTATTTGGGTAGTTTATTGCCTTATAAATAAAAGATGCAGTCTTTGTATTTGCTATAAATCTGATCTGTTTCTATGGAAAATTGAGGCCTTGTAAAACTCATATCCACAGAAAGGCAAATGGAGAGGTAATGACTTTGTGTCATCTATCAAATCTGCATTTATGTTTGGCACAGTTGATGCTAAGAACCTCAGAAGTATTTCTCTTTAGTCTGACCTCACCTCATTGTCTGCTACTATGTTTCCTGAAGCTTTGTGCATTCTTAAAGTGAAATGGAAATATTGATCATCAGCTTTCTGGAGTAGGGAGAGAAGGAGAAGGAAAAGATAGAAAAAAAACATCAAATGAAATTTGGGTTTGAACAGAAGGAATTACATAGAAATTTGTTACTAAACTTTTCTAGAATGGATCAGAATATAGCTGATGTGCTAAATGAAATCTGGGACATAGTAAGCATAACCTCTCCTAGCAGAACTTAAACGATAGGGCTTCACGGGGGCAAGGAGGCTAAAAATCATATAAGCCGGTCACCTCCCTGATGCTTTAATCCCCCCTACCTCGCCCACTCCTGCCTGAGGAAAGTGGACCACCATTTTAAGCCTGAATGAGGGTTTCCTGTAAAAGAAAAATTGCCACTTCTTGAGTCAGCCTGTGAATCTCTGCACAGCTGTATTAGAAAAATACATTTTCGTATCAAAGTCAAATCTATTTCTCGCGTGTTGTTTCATTCATTCACCTGTGGTAGGCACAGAGGGTTATAGGACTAACGGATCAGACGTGGTCCACCCTCTCTGGGAGTCTGCGGTCTAGCAAGGCTAACACCATTTGACAATTAGAAATAGCATTGGTGCCCAACAGAGAAGAAGCCAGTGCTCAGGAGCCAGAGAGGCCTCCTTGAGGAAGTGATGTTTCCTGAAGGATGAGGAGGAGTTAGCCAGGTCAACAAAATTTTTCCCCCTTGGGGCCATGAAGGCTAGGCCTAAAGCCTTTCCAAATGACAGCCCCCCAGGTATTTGAAGACAACCTTTCTGTCTCTCTTCATCCTTATTTTATCCTAACATTTCCAAGTTCTGTTGCTATTCTTCATTTGATGGGTGTTAAATATATTCACCATTTTAATGTTATACTTTATAAAGTGTGCTGGTCACGTAGAAATAAAAATTTCAGATGAAACCCAGCCTTGAATAAAATGGGATCATCATGTCTTTCTTCTTAAGTTGTTGTAATTCTGCTGATGCAGCCTGCTGTATTAACTCTCAGTAAGCACATTATCGACTTCCAGTGTCCTTATTGCCAATTAAAATTCTTAATAAAAATTTTAATGTGTATTCTTGTTAAGCCATACATTTCTTATATTTTTTTCCATTGTTTTTGGACCCTAGACTAGAATCATACATTCAGTCCTATTAAATGCTATCACCTTATTAGGCCCATCCTTTCAGGAATCTCTTGTTGACTTCTAACTAATATGCTGTTTTTTTCAGATAAGTTTGACCAGTATTTTCTCTATGATTTCATTTAAATCCTATTGCATAGAATAGAAAAATCAAGCACTTGGCCCTCCACTGATGACCTCTGGTGAGGTTGAAATGGGATACTGGATAAATAAATTAATCAGTTACAAATCTTCCTAGTTAGGCTGTCATCTTGCTCACATCAATTTCTCAGTTTGTGTGTAATTTTGAAAATGAGAGATAATATTTGTTAGATGAATAGTTTTAAAAAAAATAGATAACACTTTACGTCTTAGGTTGGGCTGCTATAGCAAAATACTGTAAACTGGTGGCTAATGAACAGCATAAATATCTTTCTCACAGTTCTGGAGGCTGGAAGTCCCAGATCAGAGTCCCAGTATGGTCGGATTCTGGTGAGAGCTGTCTTCTAGTTTGCAGACTAATGACTTCTTATAACCTCACCTGGTAGAACAAGAGTGAGCTAGCTCTCTGGCCTCTTGGAAGGGCACTAATTCCATCATGAGGGCTCCACTCACATGACCTAATTACCTCCTAAGGACCCCACTTCCAAATACCATCACACTGGGGATTAAATTTCAACATATGAATTTAGTGGGGATGCAGACATTCAGTCCATAACACTTTAATAGCTACAGTTAGCTATTCACGACAAATGTTGTTTCTCTAATGATGTGCTTCAGTCTATAAGATCTCAGAAAGACACTACAAGAAAAATGAAATGCAACATTTTCTGCTGGGGATACATATTGAGTGAGGAGGTCTATATAAATATTAAAAGGTGAGACTATGAGACAAGTTTATTTGGAGATGTAGGTCAAGAAATAATTCATATCTCTTTTTTTATTCAGTCTTTGAAGTTACAGATTTTATGTATTCTATTTCATTTAAAAATATATTTTCAATATTATATGTTATTTTTTTTAAAGATTTTATTTATTTATATGAGAGAGAGAGAGAAAGCACGAGCAGGGGGAGCGGCAGGCAGAGGGAGAAGCAGGCTCCCCGCTGAGCATGGAGCCGACCCAGGGCTCGGTTCCAGGACCCCGGGATCATGACCCGAGCCGAAGTCAGACACTTAAATGAATGAGCCACCCAGGTGCCCCTTGTATGTTATGTTTTATTTTGAAATTTTGGTATTATGGGCAGAATTGTTTTGTCAGAATTCGTATGTTTTAGTCTTAACCCCTAGTACCTCAGAATGTGACTGTATTTGGAGACAGGGCCTTTGAAAAGGTGATTAAGTTAAAATGAGGCCGTTAGAGTGAGCCCTAATCTGGTCCGACTGGTGTCCTTACAAGAAGAGGAAATTTGGACAGAGAGAGTCTAGGGATGGGTGTGTGCAGAGAAAAGATGATGTGAGGAAATAAGTTTCCATTGTTTATGCCCCCCAGCCTGGTTTTTGTTGTTGTTATGTCCTCCCTAGCAAACTAATATATATGCGAAATTGTGAAATTAGACAGAATTAAAGAAAATATTAAAATGAAACCCGTAAATCCATCATCCAACCTCAACAGTTCTCAACTCCTGGGAAAACTGGTTTCATCTATATTCCCCCTACTCCTCAACAACTAGATAGATTATGAAGAAAATTCTAGACATTATATAATTGTATCAAATATATTTATCATGTATTTTTAAAAGAAAGAACTCTGTTTAAAAACATAATCACAGGGATGCCTGGATGGCTCAGTTGTTAAGCATCTGCCTTCGGCTCAGGTCATGATCCCAGGGTCCTGGAATCGAGCCCTGCATCGGGCTCCCTGCTCACCGGAAAGCCTGCTTCTCCCTCTCCCTCTGCTTGTGTTCCTGCTCTCGCTGTGTCTCTCTCTGTCAAATAAATAAGATCTTAAAAAAAAAAAAAATCACAGTACAAATATAACGCTTTAAAAATTATCAATACTTCCTTAATACCATAAAATATCCAGTCTGTTGTTACATTTCTAATTATCTCCTGTCATAATATAATTCAAGGTCCTTCTTACCCATCTTACCCATCCCCATATTTCTCTTTTTCCCTTGTTTTTCCTTGCAATTTATTTGTAGGAAAAACTGGGCTGGTTGTTTCATAGTTTTCACAGGCTCTAAATTTTGCGCGCTGCCTTACTGGGTGTGGTTTAACAGATTCCTTCATTCTGTTGATTTTTCTGCAAATTGGTAAAATTGATTAGCAGCTTGACCAAATTCAGACCTGGTGTTTTTTCGTTTGTTTTTTGTCAAGATGCTTCATAGGTAGTATTGTGTTCTACCATCAGGTTGTCCGATTCTCTCTCTCTTAATGATATTAGCAGTTAATGATCAATGCTCAGATTCCTTAGGAGTCCCAAAATCTTCTATTCTGATTCTATCATATTTTTATAATTTATTAGCTTTAATACTTCTAAAAGAAAAAATTTTTCATCTTCCATTTGGTCACCTATGTTAGTTTGTATTTTACTGTTTGACAGAAACAACATAGAGCTCTATGCTGATAAAAAACTTGTATTGAATAAAAGCTTGATTAGAGGTAAAATTAAAACAATAAAAATGATATAGACATTAACCTGACTTATATGGCATAAATATGTACTCTGTTTAAAATCATTACTTCATGCCAGTTCTCAGCAAATAGCAGGATGGTTCAGGAGTTCATTGAATTGATTTCTGTTTTAAAAAAAATCACATTCTTAGATTTTTATCCATTTACACTGCTTTCACCTGGTAATTGAAATTATCACCATTGACAGTACTTAGGCTTCCTTTTCTTTCTGACTGCACTTGTATTATCATGATAATGACATTTTTTACATCTACAGTGAATTTTCATGCTAAAATATCTCAGAGGATCTTACCTATATTGCAAATAAAATACTAAAAAGCCTGGTAGCCTTCTTTTGTCTGGAATTACAGTCTTATTCTTACAGTCTGATTTCCCCTGCTGTACCAGAAGCAAGACCTCAAAACTCTATCAGTGCACTTATGTGTGCCTTAGTAAAGAAGAGTAGGTTGCACCTTAATGACTGAATTTGAAACAATGCAGTCAGAATTAAACATAAGTTGTATTAACAGAGGAAGTAGGTTGCATCGGCCAGGGTCAGAGTGCATGGAGGAAACCATCGAGTTCTCCCTCCTGAAGCTAAATGGTCAGATCATGGAGATTGATCATGTCCAGCCCGTAGTGCATCCACAGCTTACTCCGTTCTGTCCAGAACTCTCTGGGATTATTCAAGCATGGTGGATAATCTGCCAAGCCTGCGACAAGTACTGGAGAGGGTCATCCAAACGGCAAGTCAATTTTTGTCACCTGTGGAGCCTGGGACTTGGAAGTCACACTCCTGGGCCAGTGCCAGTATTTGGGTTTGCCCGTGGCAGATTACTTCAAGCAGTGGATTAATCTGAAAAAGGCTTGCAACTTCACCATGGGCTGCTGGCCCAAGAATGGACTTCTAGACATGAATGAGGGCCTCCGCCTGCAAGACACAGGCATTGATGACTGTAAGAACATCACCAACATCATGAAGGCACTTGCCTAGCAAGGCTTCATTGTCAAGCAGACATCACCATTCTGATCGGCTGAGGACAGGATGGGGCCAGCCAGGGTAGCTGCTTGGCCCAGCCCAGAACCCTCCTTTCCCTCACAGGAGGGGAAATGGGAGAGTGGCACAGCCCTACATCCAGAGTGTCCCACAGCCTGCTCTGGGGGCTTGTGCCCTGGGTAAGGGCTTGGCCCCTCGGACCCTCTGGAGCAGACACTTTGTGCCCCCAACCCTGCCCCTCAACCTCAGTCCAGTATTAGCCCCTCCCACCGTAGGGGGACCCGGGCACTGACTGCCTCCTCTTGTGTCTTCCCCCATCCTCACTGTGAATGTCCCACTGAATGAAGTGGGGGAAATGAGAAAAAAATATAACTTTGAATCTTTAGATCTCTGAGGACATTAAGTCCGCAGGCTTGTGTATGTCTGAGTGAAATAAGTCTGGTAGAAAGATAAACTTTGCTAACCCAGATATTTGGGAGAATGAGCTGGCCAGCTAGTCAATTGCCCATAATGACACAGAACTCTAGGACTGTGCTTTAGATTATTATGTCTAATTTTAAGTTCCCCATTATAGAGGGAATTAGAAAAGTTGAGTGTATGCAAAGAAAAGCAGTGAAAATGAGTAAATAAAAATATAACCTAAAAAAAGAAAGCAAAAGTTCTTTCTTCCTGAGGGAAGACACAGAAGAAACCTAACTCTCGTCAGTTTTGTTTTTGAAGGTTTGTTGTCATGGGGCCCCTAACGCTCTTCCTTCTAGTGTCCAGCGCACACAACGGCCTTTTTCTGAGCTGGGAGCCAGGCAGCCCTCGGGGACCTTAGAGTATGGTTTGGAATCTTCAAATCTACCAGTAATTGTCTAAAATCCTTATACATACATATGCTACATTTTTTCCAATATGTATAGATGTAGTTGGTTAGTAAAATCTAGAATCACACAGAAGTGTTCTTGAATTCAGTTTATTTTTTTGTCATGTATTTTCTCAGGTAGAGGGAGGGGGGTTAGTGGTTCGGAACTTATTTTGCGGCTTGAGGAGCCTCTCGTGGGAAACCACTGAGACGGAACGAGAGAAAATGATGCTATGTTGCCAGGTGAGGTAATGAAGTTGACACTTCCAGGGAGTTGGACCAATTCCTCAGATTCCTGGAGCTTGCTGTGCTCACAGTAGAGTGAAGTGAAAACATTCTGGCCGTGGCTTTCACCTACTTCTGCCACTGACCATCCCGGTGAAGTGTGACTTGCCCAACCCACTCCACTCCACCCAGGAGCCGAGGGAAGGAATGGGGCTGTGAGCAGCTTCACCAGCACTGAAGTCCTTGGGGAAGTGGTTATGTAGCAGCGCTCGTCAGGTGCCCATTAGCTTCACAATCCTCCTCAAGAGTGTACAGGTCTCACTACAAACTGATTGGGGTTGGCATGTTGGTTGAAACCAGTTTGCCATCTCTGAGTGACTCCATCACAAACATAAATGATCGGTGATAACACATGGATCAGCTTAGGAAAGGTCTGATGTCTGGCTTGGCTAAGAATGAGGGGTAATGACGAACAGGACAATTTCAACAGAGCAGGAGGCATGACTTATAATCCCCTGAGAATGGATATGTAATTTCTATCTCAGGAGATCTTTAAAAATAGACTATAATCATCTATTTAGTTGCAGAACTACCTGAAGTCAGGGACCTGATTTAAGCACCTTCATCTTACGATTTTCCTGGTACTTTGATTTCGTAACTGTTTTAGCCTTTCTTATTTTGATTGAAACCATCAAAGCTTTGCTTTGGTAACTAACTACTGAATTTTATTACTTCTTCTCTTGGCTAATTGATTCCCTGGATGTCTTTGTACATTCTATGAATAGATATGAAACTGACATCTAGGAAGGTGTTGCATTTCTTCTGTTTTTAAGAGGCAGAGTCTTTGTGAACTGCTCTTTTATTTACTGGTGTTTGGCAAATGTTTAGTAAGTTATTGCAGCAGTTCCCATTATTTTTTTCCGAGTTTTAAAAGGCTCCTGAAAATTAATCAGATTAATTTAAACATTTGGAATCTTCTGAATAAAGTACTCTCTATATAGCTAGCAGGAAATTAAATTTTCATTTCTCAGATACTCGTTCTAGAAATTAGGACTTTAATTCTGTGTGCATTAAGCCCTGATTATTCTACTAATTTAACAGGCTTGTTGATTATTCAAGCAAAAATCTCAAGATATGTATTCTTTTATAATTTTGAATTTTACCCATGTGCTTGCAACCATTTCCTGTTTACAAAATAAGCTGAGATTTTAGATCAGAATACCTTGAGGATATTAATATAATTTTGGAATTAATAAAGTTTGGGTATCTTCATAGTACTCTTTATAGGTGGGTGGAAATATTTAAGATATATTTTTTAAAAAATCAAGTACTTCTCGGGGCACCTGGGTGGCTCAGTCCTTAAGCGTCTGCCTTCGGCTCAGGTCATGATCCCAGGGTCCCGGGATCAAGCCCCACATTGGGCTCCCTGCTCAGAGGGAAGCCTGCTTCACCCTCTCTCACTCCCCTGCTTGTGTTTCCTCTCTCTCTGTCAAATAAATAAATAAAATATTAAAAAAAAAAAGTACTGAAACAAATAATACATTATATGTTAAGAAAAAAGAAGAAGATAGCAGGAAGGGAAAAATGAAGGGGGGGAATCGGAGGGGGAGACAAACCATGAGAGACTATGGACTCTGAGAAACAAACTGAGGGTTCTAGAGGGGAGGGGGGTGGTGGGATGGGTTAGCCTGGTGATGGGTATTAAAGAGGGCACGTACTGAATGGAGCACTGGGTGTTATCCGCAAACAATGAATCATGGAACACTACATCAAAAACTAATGATGTAATGTATGGTGATTAACATAACATAATGAAATAAAATAATAAAAAAATTAAAACAAGTACTTTTCAAATTTTGAAATTTTACCTCTTTTAATTGATTTCTAGATGAAAGGGCAATTTAAAAACCCTCATCAAGACATTAACAAAACATTAACAAAAACGTCAGTTATTAAAGCCACATATATAACCAAATGTCCATAATTACATACCACACTATTAGCCAAAGCCAACTTAATATAATGAATATTATTAATTTTACTATTTCTTGCCAGACTCGGATAGATCATTTTTTTCCAGCTTTATTAGGATATAATTGACAGAAAATAATGGTATATACTTAAAATGTACACATGATGACTTGATATACGTATACACTGTGAAATATTTAACCACAATCAAGTTAATCAACACATCCTTCACCTCACAGTTATCTTTTTGCATATGTGTGGAGGTAGAATGCGTAAGATCCACTCTCTTAGCAAATTTAAAGTATACAATACAGTACTGCCAATCATAGTTGCCATGCCATACATTAGATCCTCAGAACTTATTCACTTTATTATTGAAAGCCTGTACCCTTTGACCAACATCTCCCCATATCCCCTACCCTACAGCCGCTGACAACCACCATTCTACTTGCTGTTTCTATGAGCTCAACTTTATTTTTTTAGATTTCTACGTATGAATGATACCATACAGTGTTTGTTTTTCTCTGGCTTATTTCTCTTAGTATAATGGCTTTCGGGTTCATTCATGTTGCAGATGGCAGGATGTCCAACTTTTTATGGCTGGATACTATTCCATTATCTAATCATATTTAACCATTCATCCATCAGTGGACATAGAGGTTCCATATTTCTGTGTCTTGGCTATTCTGAATAATGCTGTAGTGAACATGAGAGTGCAGATATCTCTTTAAGATACTGATTATCATTTCCTTCAGATGTATATCCAGAAGTGGGATTTCTGGGTCATACAGTAGTTCTATTTTTAGTATTTTGAGAAACCTTGATACCGTTTTTCCATAATGGTTGTACCGATTTACATTCCCACCAACAGTGGGTGATGGTTCCCTTTTCTCCATATCCTCATCAACACTTGTTATCTCTTCTCTTTTTGATAATAGCCATCCTACCAGGTGGGAAGTGATATTGTGCTTTTGACTTACATTTCCCTGATGATTAGCACCTTTTCATGTACCTTTGGCCAATTGTCTATTCAGGTCCTTTGCTCATTTTATTATCAGAGTGTAAGTTTTGTTTGTTTGTTTTTGTTTTTGTTTTGCTATTGACTTGTGTGAGTTCCTTGCATATTTTAGATATTAAGCCTTTATCAGATATATGGTTTGCAAATATTTCCTCCTCCTGTATGTTGCCTTTTCATTTTGTTGATTGTTTTCTTCGCTGTGCAGAAGCTTTTCAGTTTGATGTAGTCCCACTTGTTTTTTGTTTGATTTTTTTTTTGTCATTGTTTGTTTGCTTTTGTTACCTGTGCTTTTGGTGTCATATCCAAAACAGACCAGTGTCAAGAAGCTTTATCCTTGTTTTCTTCTATGAGTTTTATGGTTTCAGGACTTACAGTTAAGACTTTAATCCATTTTGAGTTAATTTTATAAGTGGTGTAAGATAGGGCCCAGTTTCATATTTTTGCATGTGGATATCCCATTTTTCCAGCACCATATATTGAAGAGACTGTCCTTTCCCCATTGTGTGTTCTTGGTACCCTTGTCAAAGATTAGTTGACCATATATGAGTGGGTTCATTTCTGGGCTTTCTATTCTATTCCATGGGTCTGTGTGTCTGTTTTTTTTTTGCCATTATCATACTGCTTAATTGCTATAGCTTTGTAATATGTTTTGAAATCAGGAAGTGTGATGCCTCCAGCTTTTTTCTTCTTTTTCAAGATAGTTTTAGCTTTTCAGGGTCTTCTGTGGTTCCATACAAATTTGGAGATTGTTTTTTGTACTTCTTTTGCATTGAATCTGTAGATTGCTTGAGTAGTATGGACATTTAAAAAATATTAATTCATCCAACCCAAGAATGTAGGATATCCTTCCATTTATTTGGTATCTTTTCAGTTTCTTTCATCAGTGTCTTATTGTTTTCAGTCTATAGGACTTTTATCTCTGTGGTTAAATTTAATCCTAAGTATTTTATTGTTTTTTATGTTATTGTAAATGAGATTGCTTTCCTAATTTCTCTTTCATACAGTTCATTGTTAGTGGCAGAAATGCAACTGATTTTAGTATGTTGATTTTGTATCCTTTGTCTTTACTGAATTCGTTGATTAGTTTTAGCAGTTTTCTTGGTGGAGTCTTTAGGGTTTCCATATATACTATCATGTCATCTGCAAACCAGAATTTTTTTTTACTTCCTTCCTTCCTGATTTGGATGCTATTTATTTTTCTTCATATCTAATTGCTCTAACTAGAACTTCCAGTACAATGTTGAATAGAAGTGATGAGGGTAGGCATCCTTGTCTTTTTCCTGATCTTGAAGAAAAGCTTTTAACTTTTCACTATTAAATATGATATTAGCTCTGGGCTTGACATAATGGCCTTCATTGTGTTGAGGTACATTCCTTCTATACCTAATTCGTGGAGAGTTTTTATCTTAAAAATATAATGAATTTTGTCAGTGTTCTTTTTTTAATTGAAGTGTAGTGGACATACACTATTATATTAGTTCAAGTGTACAACATGTTTCAACATTTATACATATTATGAGTGCTCACCATGATAAATCTAGCTGTCATCTGTCATCACACAAAGTTGTTACATATTATTTTTTTTTAAATTTTTTATTGTTATGTTAATCCCCATACAGTACATCATTAGTTTTACATATTATTAACTATATTCCCTATATTGCACATTGTATCCCCATGTCTTATTATTTTATAACTGGAAGTTTGCACTATTTATTTATTTAGATTCATTTATTTATTTTAGAGAGAGAGGGCATAGTGGGAAGAGGCAGAAGGAGATGGAGAAAGAGAACCTCAAGCAGCCTGCCTGCTGAGCGTGGAGCTCAACGTGGGGCTCAATCCCACAACCCTGAGATCATGACCTGAGCCAAAATCAAGAGTTGGACGCTCAACTGACTGAGTTACCCAGGCGCCCCTACAAGATTGTACCTTTTAATTCTCTTCCGCTGTTTTGTTCATCCTCCCTGGCAACTACCAGATTGTTCTCTATTTATGAGTTTGTTTCTATTTTGTCTTGCTTTTTAGATTCACATATAAGTGAAATCATATGGTATTTTTCTTTGTCTGATTTATTTCACTTAGCTTACTATCATCTAGGCCCATCCAGGTTGTCACAAATGACAGGATTTCATTCTTTTTTATGGTTTAGTAATATTCCATTGTATATGTATACCATATCTTCTGTATCCATTCATCTGTTGATGGACACTTAGGTTGTTTCCATATCCTGGCTATAGTAAATAATACTGTAATGAACATAGGGATGCATATATCTTTTTGAATTAGTGTAAATACCCAGAAGTGTAATTGCTGGATCATATGATAGTTCTATTTTTTAGTTCTTTGATGAAACTTTATACTTTTTCCATAGTGGATGCATCATTTTGCATTCCCACTCACTGTGCACAAGGCCTCCCTTTTCTCCACATCCTCACCAACACTTGTCATTTCTTGTCTTTTTGATAATAGCCATTCTGACAGTTATGAGGTGATATCTTAATATGGTTTTGATTTGTATTTCCTTAATTATTAATGATCTTGAGCATCTTTTCATGTGTCTGTTGGCTATATGTGTTTCTTTGGAGAAATGTGTATTTAAGTCATCTACCCATTTTTTAATTAGTTTGTTTTTTTTAATACTGAGCGGAGTGAGTTCTTTATATATTTTTGTTTTGTTTTATTTAAATTCTAGTTAGTTAACATATAGTGTAATATTGGCTTCAGGAGTAGAATTTAGTGATTCATCACTTACATAACACCCAGTACTCATCACAAGTGCCCTCCTTAATACCCATTACCCATTTAACCCATACCCTGCCTACCTACCCTAGAGCAACACTCAGTTTGTTCTCTATAGTTAAGAGTCTCCTATGGTTTGCTCCCCCCTGTTTTTCTCTTCCCCTGTGTTCATCTGTTTTGTTTCTTAAATTCCACATATGAGTGAAATCATATGGTATTTGTCTTTCTCTGACTGACATATTTCGCTTAGCATAATACATTCTAGCTCCATCCACATTTTGCAAATGGCAAGATTTCATTCTTTTTGTATGGCTGAGTAATATTCCATTGTATATATATACACTGCATCTTCTTTATACATTTTTCAGTCAATAGACATTTGGGCTTTTTCCATAGTTCGGCTATTGTTGATAATGATGCTATAAAATGCCGGTGCCCCTTTGAATCAGTAATTTTGTATCCCTGGGGGAAATACCTAGTAGTGCATTTGCTAGGTTGTAGGGTATTTCTATTTTTAACTTTTTGAGGAACTTCCATACTGTTCTCCAGAGTGGCTGCACCAGTTTGCATTCCCACCAACGGTGTAAGAGGGTTCCCCTTTCTTCGCATCCTCACCAACATCTGTTGTTTCCTGTGTTGTTAATTTTAGCCATTCTGACAGGTGTGAGATGGTATTGATTTGTATTTTCCTGATGATGAGTGATGTTGAGCATCTTTTCATGTGTCTGTTGGCCATCTGGATGTCTTTTTTGGAGAAATGTGTATTCATGTCTTCTGCCCATTTCTTAATTGGATTATTTGTTTTTTGGATGTTGAGTTTGATAAGTTCTTTATAGATTCTGGATGCTAACCCTTTATCTGATATGTCACTTGCAAATATCTTCTCCCATTCTGTAGGCTGCCTTTTAGTTTTACTGATTGTTTCCTTCACTGTGCAGAAGCTTTTTATCTTGATGAAGTCCCAGTAGTTCATGTTTGCTTTTGTTTCTCTTGCCTCCGGAGATGTGTCTAGTAAGAAGTTGCTATGGCCAGTGTCAAAGAGGTTGCTGCCTGTGTTCTCCTCTAGGATTTTGATGGTTTCCTGTCTCACATTTAGGTCTTTCATCTATTTTGAATTTGTTTTTGTGTATGGTATAAGAAAGTTGTCCAGTTTCATTCTTCTGCATGTTGCTGTCCAGTTTTCCCAACACCGTTTGTTGAAGAGACTCTTTTTTCCATTGGATATTCTTTCCTGCTTTGTTAAAAATTAGTTGATCATATAGTTGTGGGTCCATTACTGGGTTTTCTGTTCCATTGATCGATATGTCTTTTTTTGTTTCAGTACCACACTGTCTTGATGACTACAGCTTTGAAATATACCTGGAAGTCCAGAATTGTGATGCCTCCCACTTTGTTTTCGTTTTCAAGATTGCTTTGGCTATTTGGGGTCTTTTGTGGAATATTTTTGATATTAACCCTTATTGGCTATATGTCATTTTGCAGATATCTTCTCCCATTCAGTAGGCTGCCTTTTTGTTTTGTTGATGGTTTTCTTTGCTGTGCAAAGCTGTTTAGTTTGATGTAGTCCCTTTTGTTAAGTTTTTACTTTTGTTGCCCTTTGCCAGAGAAGATCCAAAAAAAATACTGCTCAGACTGATGTTCAAGAGCAACTGCCTATGTTTTCTTCCAGGAGTTTTATGGGTTTTTGTCTTACATTTAAGTCTGTAATTCATTTTGAGTTGTTTTTTGTATATGGTGTAAGTTTCATTCTTTTGCATGTAGTTGTCCTCAAATGTTCTTTCTATATGTATTGGGATGATCATATTTTTTTTTATCTTTCCTTCCATTAATGTGGTGTATTGCATTTATTGATTTGTGTATGTTGAACCATCATTTCATCCAGGGATAGATCCCACTTGATCATAGCTTATGATCCTTTTTTTGTGTGTGCTGTTGAATATTATTTGCTTGTATTATTTTGAGGAGTTTTCTATCTGTATTCATTGGTGATAATAGCCTGTACTTTTCTTGTGTCCTCTTCTGGATTTGGAGTCAAAATAATGTTGGCTTTGTAAAATGAGTTTGGAAGTGTGCCCTCCTCTTCAATTTTTTGGAAGAGTTTGAGAAGGATAGGCATTAATTATTATTTAAATGTTTGATAGAATTGACCAGTGAAGCCATCTGGTCCTGAGGTTTTCTTTGTTGGGAAACTTTTGATTATTGATTAAATCTTCTTACTAGTTACAGGTTCTTCAGATTTTCTATTTCTTCATAATTCAGTCTTAGACATTTGTATGTTTTTAGGAAATTACCGCTTTCTTCTAGATTAGGCAATTTGTTGGCATATAATTGTTCATAGTAGTCTCTTATCTTTTGTATTTCTGGGGTAGCAGTTGTAATGTGTCTTCTTTGGTTTCTGATTTTGAGTCTTCACTCTTTTTCTTAGTTTAATTAAGGGTTTGTCAATTTTGTTTATATTTTCAAAAAGCAGTTTTTAGTATCATTGATCTTTTCTATTGTTTTTCTGTTCTCTCTTTTATTTATTTCTACTGATATTGGCTATTTTCTTCCTTCTTCTAAGTTTGGGCTTCATTTGTTCTTTTTCTAGCTCCTTGAGGTGGAAAGATTGTTTATTTGAGATCTTTCTTGTTTTTTAATGTATTTATCACTATGAACTTTCCTCTTAGAACTGCTTTTATTGCATCTGTTAAATTTTGGTATGCTGTTTCTATTTTCATTTATCTCAATATATTTTTAAATTTCTCTTTTGATTTCCTCTTTGACCCATTGGTTATTTAAGAGTATATTGTTTAACTTTTACCTGTTTTTGAATTTTTCATCCTTTTCTCCTATTACTAATTTCTAGTTTATACTATTATAGTCAGAAAAGATACTTGATAATGATTTTAGTATTTGTCAATTTGTTAAGACTTGTTTGTGATCTAACATGATCTATCCTGGAGAATGTTCCACGTGTGTTTGAGAAGAATGTGTATGCTACTGCTACTGGATGAAATACTGTGTGTCTATTAGATCCATTTGCTCTAAAGTATGGTTCATGTACATTATTTCCTTATAATTTTTCTCTGATTTATCTATCCATTGTTGAAAGTGAGGTAATGAAGTTTCCTACTATTATTGCATTGTCATTTATTTCTGCTTCAGATTTGTCAATATTTGTTTAATATATTTAGGTGCTCTGATGTTGGGTGTGTATATATATATATATAGATATAGATATAGATAGATATAGACATCTATATCTATATATCTATATCCATAATTGTTATTTCCTCTTGATGAATTGACTCCTTTACCATTATATAATGACCTCCTTTGTCTCTTGTTGCACTTTTTGGGTTAAAGCATATTGTCTGATACCAGTATAGCTATCCTTGCTTTCTTTCAGTTTCTATTTGCATAGGATATCTTTTTCCATCCCTTCATTTTGAGCTTATATATATCCTTAAAACTGAAGTGAGTATCTTATAGTCAATATATAGTTGGGTCTTGTTTTTTTTAATCCACTCAGCCACTTTATGTTTTTGATTAGAGAATATAATCCATTTACATTTAACATAATTATTGATGGATAAGGACTTATTATTGTTATCTTATTGTTTTAATTGCTGTTTTTTAGTTCCTTTGTTTCTTCCTTTCTTGTTGTCTTCCTTTGCAATATGATGATTTTCTGTAGTGTAATGCTGTGAATCCTGTCTCTTTATCTTTTGTTTTGCTTTATTGTTTGTTCTGCTTTACTTTTGTTTATCCTAGGTTTTGCTTTGTGGTTACTATGAGGCTTTCATAAAACATGCTTTAGTTATAACAGTCTATTTTAAGCTTATGACAGGTTAACTTCAATCTCATACAAAATCTCTACCTTGTTACTCCCTTTCCCCACAAACATTGTTTGTTTTTTTATTTCACAATTCAGAATTTACGTTTTAATATTGTATATCCCCTAAGAAATTATTATAGCTATACTTGTTTTTAATACTTTTGTCTTAACCTATATACTATAGTTAAATGATTTATACAACACTATTATAATACTAGAGCATTCTGAATCTGACTATATACTTACCTTTACCAATGAATCTTATATTTTCATGTTTTCAAGTTACTAATTAGTATCCTTTCATTTCAGCTTAAAGAATTCCCTGTAGCATTTCTTGTAAGGTAGGTCTAGTGGTAATGAAAAACCCTAGGTTTTTTGGGGAAATTCTTTGTGTCTCCTTAATTTCTGAAGGACATCTTTGCTGAGTAAATTATTCTGGGTTGGCAGGTGGTGGTGTACTTGTTGTCGTTTTTTTAGCACTTTGATTATATCATCCCACACTCTCTTGATTTGCAAGGTTTCTGCTGAAAAATCCACTGATATCTTGGTGGAGGTTCCCTTATATGGGAGGAACTTTTTTCAGGGTATCTGTATACATGTCTACAGACTGAGTAATGCATAAAAGAAAATAGAAACTGGCATGATATGTTTCCTCCTGCTGTTATCCCTCTGGCTTACTTATTCACTTGCTGAAACATCTGCCTAGTCTTCTGGGGCCAGTCCTTGGAAATTTGTTTTAATAACATGTAAGTTGTGCATGTTGGAGTAGTTTCTATCTGGAGAAACAAAGTTGAATTTCTGTTGACAGTTAGAAAAAGCCATTTCTGACCTCCAGAGTGAATAACTCTGGTTTTTTTCTTTGTCCTGATATCTGCTTTGAATAGTATAATATCTTTTATCAGGTCTGCTCATGATGTTTCGGCTACTGAATATCCTCTCTTCTGCTTTGATAGCCAGTCATTCTTTAGTATTATTTAGTCTTACAAGTAAACATTAAGCGCTGTGTGTGAGCCTCTGAAAAACAAGATCCTAACATAGCCACTGTCTTCAAGGATTTCACTATCTAGAGGGAAAAATAGGCATAAAGTAAACTAAAATGTAATGCGTAAGCGTTAAAGAGTGGTGTGATCACAGAGCAGAGATCATCCCACCCTTGAGAGGTATGTGCCTGTTTCTAACATCCTAGTAGTTTTACCGCCCTTAAAGTGTTTATGTTGGGGTTCACAGTTTATATTTGTTTGAGAAGTTAGGTGGGTTGTGTTAAGTGTGTTTAGTTAATGTTTCATGGAGAGACATGATTTCACCTTCATTTTAACCCACACAGCCATGTTAATAAGGTATTTTGTCAAGATTAGCAGCAGCGTTTTTTGAGGGCTTATTACATGCAGGATGCTGAGCTCCATGTTGAGGGCATGCAAAGTTATAAAGCACAGTTCCTCCTTTGAAAAGGTACAGTATCCTTGGGGAAGCAATAATTAGAGAGAGGATAAATATAATACAGCAGCGACTTAAATTTCTGCAGAGTGTTATAGTTTTTAATATACCTTTGCATTTATTCTTTATGATAACCCTGTAAGGCAAGTTATTATAAACACTTTATGATAAGAAGATTCAGTAGTTCTACAACTAATGTGTGGCAGAGACAGCAGTCCAAGCCACCTGACTTTAATCTGCAGCACCTCTTACTTTGACATAGTAAGAACTGAGTAGTTCATGTGGAAATCAGAGAATGAGGTTTCACAAACCCTGTCCAGACAGCAAAGAATATTTCAGGGTCTGGTGTGCAGTGAAGAAGTAGAGTCTGGGATGGGCCAAGACTGAATGCTGAGCAATTAGCTGAAAGCCAAGAGTTTGAGTTGAGAGAAGCCCAAAAAGCAGAGTCCAAAGGGAAATTTGAGGTGAGAGCTGCTAGGAGTTTTGTGAAGAGACAAGGTAGGAGAGTTGGGAATTTGTGAGGGTCATTTTCAGCCTGGCCCAATTTCATACTTCTTTTTGAAGACGGAGTTCCTTCCTTGCTCGTCTTAATGGCACATAGCATTCTGAACCTAAATTTTAACAGGAATAGTAAAGTATGAGGATGTTTATTTGTAGTTTGCATGGATTATACAGTCATATGTTAAGGTTGATGGAAGGCTGGCCCTACTGCATATATTTTATTTCCAAGGTGTGTATGTTAGATTCTCACTGTTTGGCTTTGTACATTGGTGAAATGTTTTATATCCACCATCTTTCAAGTACTCAGTAGCCACATGTGACTGGTGGTTATCATATTGGACAGAATGGTAAACTTGGATTCTTTTCTTTAAAAAAATGTTTTTAAAGTAACACGTGCACATGTAAAAGTATTCTAAGTGTTCAAGAGGTTAAAAATGAAAGTGAAAGTGTCTTCCCCCCACCTTCTTCTCAATTTCTCTCCCTCTTTCCAATGGCATCTACTATTAAAACTTTCTGTTATTTCCTTTCAGGAATAGGAAGGCATATCCATCAAAATTGTATATGTATAAGCTTTTTATAAATTATAAAAATTGACTATAGTAGGTATTCTGTTTCATATCTTTTTGTTTGTTTCTTTTTGTTTCATATTTTTTTAAAAAAAGTATTATAAAACTCTAAGAGGTCTTGATACAACAATGCATTTAGCTCTAACTACCTATTTTAAAGGTTGCCTAGTGTCCCTTGTTTGGAAATAGAATTTATCAGTTTCCTATTTTAGGTTTTTATGTTGTTTCCTTTTCTTTTCTTTTTCTATTCAAACAGTATTGTGATATATATAGTCTTTGTTTTGTATGTTTGTAGGGAAGAGTCTTAGCAGCGCAATTGCTGGATCAAAGGATAAGAGCACAGCCTCTTAAGAAGGGCTCCTAGTGGTCCTCCATGACAAGTGCTGTTTCTAAGCAAGGAGGGAGTTTAGAATCTGGGGCAAGGGTAGGGCATAAAACACTGGAAGGAAGGGGACTAGACATAAAATAACAGTGAAGAAACTGGCTGTGAGACAAGATGATAAATATCTGTATCAATAGTCTGAAGGGTGGCCTTTAAGTTTAATCAGTACAATTGCTTCTGGGAGTATTTAAGAAAAAAGTTTTAAATTTCAATGTAGTTTGTTGCAATATGTATATATTTTTATAACTGCTATTGTGTTTAATTTTGTTATAAAAATATTGCAATCATAATATATATAGTTTGGAAAATGCAAGTATAAAGCAGAAGATAAATTTCACCCATACTAAGAGAAAACTAATATTAATATTTTTATTTCTTATTTCTGTATATGTAATAGTTTTTACATAGTTGAGATCATATTGTATATACATGTGCTTATATTCAAACTTTGCTTATCATCCTGATCTTGTTGATTTAATTTTCTTTTATTATTTTTTGCCTGCCTTTTTTTTAAGGTAATAGAAATCTAACATTGTTTTGGAATGAATTTGGATATCAGAATGACAAGGACATGGAGAAATCTTTAGATTCTGTTCAGTGTCAAAGACGACAAGCCATGGCCATCCCATTCATCATTCAGTGTGGTGAGTGTTGAATTAATTCCATTCCAATCAGCAAACATTTAGTGAGTTCCCAATAGCAAGTCATTGTGCTAAAAAGTGGGTTGTGAGAGAGACAGAGGTGGGTAAGACAGGGTGCTTGCTTTCAAGGAGATTAGGGTCTAGGGAAGGTTCAGAAATGCATGAAACTACGTGTAATAGAGATTAAAATTAGGTAAATGAGGTCAAAGAGGCATAAAGTTATTTGAGGAGGTGGTGGGAGTTGAGGCCAGGCTTCATGACAGAGGTACCTTCTTCGATATGGCTGTTTCTCTCCCTTTAGTTGTAGAGTTTGTCCTGCCTGTCTTCAGGTCTATGTCTGGGGTATTTAGGATGTTGTGATAGTTATCTAGTGGTCTTTGTGGGACGAGGTGAGCCTGCACTCCTTCAGCTCCGCCGCCATCTTCCTCTACGTCTCTCGAGGTAGAATTTTGAGAGGCGGAGATGTAGTGGGGAGTGTGTGTTAATATCAAGTGTACACTTCAGCTAAAATTTTTGTGATAGAATAATAGACACAGTTATTTTTTATTTTAATACTTAGCACTATGTTAAATATATAGTACTTAGTAATTGACTACTGGATGAATGATGAATGAATAATAAAAGAGGAGAGTGTTTATGTTGAGTAAACCTATTAGAGGGCCTCGAATGCCAGAGTAAGGAGTTTTTCCTTTGGTAAGTAATGACAAGGCTTTGGGAGTTTTTCAGTAGGAGAACATCATTCAAGCATTTAGCACTTATGATTGTGTGCCTCCAATACATCTTCTAGCCACCATATAAAGGGTTAGAAAATTAAAGACATTCTCTACTATCTGCAAGGAATCTGCCATCCAGGGGGAAGGCAACCAGGCAAACAAAAAAGCACACAATAGTAGTTATTTACACAGTGCCTAGGGAACACCTGTCCCACCTTGTCCCTGGGGTGGTCCAAAGAGGACCTGAGCGTCATATGTAACTTGTAGTAAGGTAGTTCTGGCTGCTCAGTGCAGGATGATTTGGAGGAGGGCTAGCGCAATGCTTGAGGTCAGACCTGTGAGGAGATTACTGGCATCATCCAGGAGCCAGGGGAGAAATTGTAAAGGTCCAGAGAAAGTCATGGCTGTGCAATTTCAGAAGAACCTACACGCCAGACATTTAGAAGGAATAATTGAGGAAGTTGATGACTATATGCAACAACCTATTGGATGATAACAATGAAGGCTAAAAGTTACTGTGTGTTTTTGATGTGTGCAAGGTACTGCCAGAATCCAATCTCCAGTATCTGAGAGCTGTATGAAATTGGGCAGATTCCTTAACTTCTTTAAGCCCCAGTTTTCAGACTTATAAAACGGGGTTAGCATTTGTAGCTACATCATACAGCTTTGTGAAAAAATGAATTAACACATGGAAAGTTTACTAAGTGCTTAGGATGGTGTATTAGGGTTTTCTAGGGAAACAGAAGTCATAGGATGGACGGATAGATATTAATTCTGGGGAATTGGTTTACATGATTAAGGAAGCTAAAGAGTCCAGAGACCTGCAGTCAGCAAGCTGGAGACCCAGGAGAGCCACTGGCTTAATTCCAGTTTGAGTCTGAAGACCTGAGGACTGGGAGACCCAGTGATGTAGTTCTAGCCTGAATGTTGACAGGCTTGATACTCAGGAAGAGCTGATCTTTTAGTTTGAGTCTGAAGGCAGAAAAGAAATTGATGTCTCAGCTCAAGACAGTCAGTAAGGAAAAGTTTCTTCTTACTTACAGGACAGTAAGCCTTTTTGTGTCTGTTCAGGCCTTCAACTGATTGGATAAGGCCCACCCATGTTAGGGAGGGTAATCTTTACTCAGTCTATCAGTGCAAATGTTCTCATCCAAAACACCCTCACAGACACACTCAGAATAATGTTTGACCAGATATCCGGGTAACCCATGGATCAGTCGAACTGACACATAAAATTTACCGTCATAAATAATGCCTAGCTTTTATCATTATTATGCCATTTAATCCTCAACGATCCTTTTAGGTAAGTGCTAATATTAATCTCTTTTTACAGATGATGATACTGAAGCATAGAGAAGTATTTTATCCAAGATCATAGAGGTAGTAACTGGTAGAGCTATTCCAGTTCTTAGCTACTGTGACTTCAACACTGTGTGTTCTTAACCAACGTGCATACTGCCTCGATCTTAGATGAACAGAGAGAATGTTTACCTAAGAGCCAGTAGCTGTGTATGTGGATAGAATTCAGGATTAGAGTTGAGAATAGCCTGGAGAGACTGGAGTGCCTTGGTTCTACAGGCAGGCAAGGAACAAAAGGAGGAAATAGACAAAAGTCACAAATCGTAGGATGGAGGGTGGGGTAAGAGCAGGAGACAGGTGCAGAGCGAGGAACTGTGTAAATGGTTCAGAGAGCTTGATTTTCCTTGTTACGTTAGTCACGTGGTTGGAGATGGAAAGTGGTGTTGCTAGCAGAGGGATCGTAGGTCGGAGAAAATGGAGGAGTCGAGTCACTAGAAGTCTTCCTGTGGTTCAAGAAGAGATGCGGAGGGACCTAACCAACATTCTTCTGGCTGAAAGGAGCAGGAACCAACTGGAAAGAACTTCAGCAATAACAACAACCATAATAACAACAATTTATTGGTGGTGTCTTGGGGTAGCTCATAGAATCTTAGACTAGTTGTGCCGTCAGTTATAAAGGTATGTGATTATGGATTCACTTGTCTCTGGATCGAAAGATACATATACTTTTGGTATGTGCAATCTGACATGTTACTTGCTGTGTTCACTTCTGACTGTGCTCTTTCTTGTGTGTGATTTTGTTTTCATTATCAGATCTTTGCCTTAAATGGAGAATCTTGCCTTCTTCTATTACTTATCAGGAAAAAGAATTTTTTGACCTCTGGATTTGTGCTAATAATCCTAACCCCTTGGAAAACAGGTAGTTTTTGATAGTTTCTAAAATTCATTATCCATTTTTAATTCCCAAAATGCATTTGTGTGAAACTGGAAATGTCAGCGATAGGTACATTTTAGCTTAATAGCGGTCATTCTTGTGAACTCTTTCTAGCTCCTTACCACCTGTGGAAATATACTTCGTTAGTCTGCTTTCCCATCAAGATAAAGGAGCCCTGCATGTAATTATCTGCAAACTTTGGGATGTGCAGCTCTGTGCTTCCACTGGCAGGACACCATGACCCAGTGTTGGAGTTCTGCCTTCTAGTTCATTTTCATACAACATACGGCCTTACTGTAAAGGAGCCTTATCCAGAGGGTGTCTCCTGGGGCACTAACCTGTTAGACTATGTGCTTTTTCTATAAGTCACATATTGATTTCATTGCTTTGTGCTCTTGGAGGAAGAAGTTCAGACTAAAACAGGAAAAAGACCGATTAAGTATTGATGAATGTCACTGTTATTACAGACCCTTTAGACTTACATTATTTTCCTTGGGAAGTGAAAGAATGAGTATCCCCCCCTTAATGAAGGCACCCCTGAATCAAACATTGCTTCTCCATGGAGTTTGTTCTAAGTTCTTTGGCCTGGATAAGTGGATCAATATTGCTAATACAGACATTAGAGTAATAACTCCTGTTTTGTTATTTTTATCCAGCCCTAAAAAAAAAAAAAGGAAAATTTAAAAAAACCAGCACAAACACACACCAACATTTCCACCTGGAGTTCCCAAGTTACCCATATTTAGAGACTAAGGAAAATACCAGAGGTGGTAAGGGCTCTTAGATTCCTCACGGCCCAGGGGTTTTTAGTCTTGTTTCTTGGTTTGCAGCAGAACCTGTTTTCCCCAAACAAAATTTGTTCAGACCCCAAATACAAAAGATAAATGCAGAACTTTCCTGATTAAATTGGAAGCTGGGATGTGTGCGAATCAGACTCCATTTCTCATTTCTGTTCTGTACTCTGTAAAAAGCCTAGAGCTCCAGGGAGCATGATTATAAAATACTGATCTAGCCTCAATCCTTCATTTTAGAGAAGTGAAAATTGAAGCCCAGTGGGGGCTAAGATACCTATTCATGAGGCTACTGGCCAAGGTCTCTGATTCCTAGCTGGGTTCTAGCCCTGGCTTGAAACTTAAGTATCTCCCACATAAGAGCCAAGGGTTGGCTCAGTTTCAATATTAAGAATAGTTACTAATATTGATCCCTTCCTATGAGCTAAGAACTTTTCATGCAGCATTAGAATAGTGTTTAGAGTTCTGATTCTGGGGCCAGACTGCCTGTGTTTTTGATTCCCCTGGCTCCATTAGCTGTGAGATCTTGGATAAGTGACAGAACCTCTCTTTCACTTGGCCTTCTATCACTTAGAATGGGGTGTAATCATAGTACATTTTGCGTCGTCTCTGGGTCCAGCTGAGCCCATTAGAAAGACAATTTACTAAGTTTACTAAGTTCTTGGTTACTGGGAGCTTCTTAGTTATAAGACGTGAGAATTTAGGTCCCTTTCTACAGATCTAACATATGTCTGTGACTTCTTAGCACAGTCTTGGGGCATTCTTGGACCCATAGAACTGGTATCTATCCTCTACGGTTTTCCTTACCTCCAGCTTACCATTGTCCATGAATTGGCACACTCTCACCCTCTCCTCCCTGAAAAGTGGTGATGTGATCACAGAGCACTGCAAAATTAGTTGCAAAGCTGCATCAATTCTGTCTCTTTCACACATCCAAATAGTGCCCCTGGTGATGACAGGCAAGAGAAATTTAGCCGCGTCGACAGAAAACTGATGGTCCTTCAAAGCTTAAAATGCAGAGTTGTCTTATAATTTAAGTCCTTGATTCTTGAAATATAATGACATGATTTTGACCAGGTGTATTTCATTTCCACTGAAAAGATTAGGACAAAAAATATGCTTAATGTGACAGCAAGAGATTTAGGGGACGTGTAAAGAAAAACTGATTATGAGGGCAATTACTTGAGAGTTGATACTTCCCTTATTGGAGGTCATTGCAGCTCTAATTCAGTATGGGAGGATGGACCGTGTGTACGTTGACAACATGCCATGAAATAGCAAGACCTTATGCCATTGGATTTGGATAGAATCCCATAAAATCAGTGTATGAAAGTGATGAGAAATACAGTATAGTTATTAGGCAACATTCAGTGAATGGAAGGCCTGAGTAATGGGGTAAAACGTGGCATTGTCTGCATTTACAGAAAGTATAGTGTTATTGTCAGCAGTTAATTGCCAGTTGTCGGCAGGGTTAATGCCAATGAACAGCATTTAAATGAACAATGTCTGTGTAACCAGAACTTAGGCAGGAAACATAATAACAGTTTTCTCTTACACAGCAATTACATATGTTATCTCATTTCCTCTTTATGATAACCATATGAACTTGCATCGCTTCTCAGAGGGGGAAGCAAGTGAGGCCAGGAGAGGCCCAGTGACTTGTCCAGGATGCCTCCCTAGAGCTGAGACTTGAAGCCAAGCCTTTGGATGCAAACCTGTACTCTTTCTGCCTTACCACACCCGGTGTCTGAAGGCATCCTCTTTGTGTGTGTGTTTTAAATTTTTTTATTCGACTGTAGCTGACACACAATGTTACATTAGTTTCAGGTGTACCACACAGTGATTGAGCATCTGTATATGTTGTGCTGTGCTCGCCGCAAGGGAGCCTCCCATCTGTCACCATGCAGATGCTTTTACAGTATCACTGTGTTCCCGATGCTGTGCCTTGTATCCGGGACCTGTTCATTCCATAGCTGGAAGCCTGCATCACCGGATCCCCTACCCTCATTTTGCGCAGCCTCCCACCCCTTTCCCTCTGGCAGCCTCTGTATTAATAAGTCTAATTCTGCTTTTTATTTGTTTATTCATTTGTTTTGTTTTTTAGATTCCGAAGGCCTCCTTTTACATTTCAGGAAGCCTCATGCCAGTCATATGCTCTGTGGTGACAAAATGCACCATCTTACAAATGGTAGTATTATTCTGAGCTGGTCACCCAGGTGGGGTAAAATGAAGCCATTCTTCTTTGGACCACCAGAGCATTTTTTTCTTTTCCACTTTAAACACAGAGGGAGGCTAGACATTTTTTATCACGGTACCTGAGAAATAGGTATCAACATACTTCCGCTACATCCATGCTGTGCGTTTATCTGCATTTGGAAATAGGGATCACCAGCAGGGTAAAAATGATGCCTATCATTTGATAAAACCAAAAAAGTCTGAATTGTGAAAAGGATGTTTAAAATCTCCATGGGTCGTATTGCAAGTTAAAATCTTTAAAGATCATTGAATGGATTGTGTGTTTTATTAAAATACTTGAGGTTGCTCTTTTCTGAATAAAAACTTAATGTTTTTAAGTTAATGTTCATTTTATAGGTACCACCCCACCGATGTCTTCAAATCCATACTGCAGGTGGCTGTATTTATAGCAGATGCCCCCTGATTGGTTTCTCTACCACCTTTTTTTTTTTTTTTAAAGTAACAATAACAACAAATACCATATGTGGGTGGAATTGTTTTTTCACAGTCGTATTTGAATCTGATTGTAGCTCCTCACTCTCCTCTCTTGCTAGGGGGAAGGGAAACATACCCAGCAGTCCTGAAAAACAGAAATCATGGGTTTGATCTGCTTTGCTTTTCCTGCACTGGTTCAGAAGGGAGAATGCCCTCTTTCTAGGCTCAACCTCCTCGTCCCTGTCCTAGGTTAACAACACATTTATTTTGTACAAACTTTGTCCCTCCCCCCTCTTTTTGGTTCCAGTCAATAATAGAAAAACCCATGTGTAAAGCAGGCTCTTAGAACTGACCTTGACCTTTTGCTCCACTCCGGAACTTTCCCAGCCATACCCTGAATAGAGCCACGCCCAGGGGGAGCCAAACTTCTTAACCTTGACAAGCCTGGAAACCAAGGGAAACAATATAATATCTCCATTTTTTGATAGTTTGGCTAACTCAGCTCCCCAGAACATAGCCATGGAACCAAAAGTAGGGGGGAAGAAAAAAGGACCTCCAACCTCTTGAGCCATATGTTTCCAAAGTCATTAGTATTTTATGTCACTATAACGAGGGAGGCTCTCATCCACAGTCTGGTTTTTGTGCATCTACATACAGTTCTACGTGGTTATATAGCATGTGGGAACAGCACAGCAGTAAGGCAGGGAAGCACAGAGGCTGCCAGCAGCAGGGGAGAGAAGGATGTGCACCTGCTGCCGCCGGATCATGGGGCTAATCCGTGATGAAGGGCTGCCCGGGGCGCGGTGACCCGCAAGGCTGTCACTGAGCACTGCATCCCATCCCAGGGGTCCCTGCTCTTCACACTCAGCCTTCACAGTGGATCCACGTGTTTCAGAAGCAGAATTATTTGGTGTCCTTTACAGAGACCTATAGATTCCTACCTGACATTTTTTGGGGAAAAAGTGTTTAGCAATAATGAGATAAGCTTCAATTATCTAAAGCGTTTTTGCAAAAGGCCTCGTTTCATGATCACGCAGGATAAATGAAGCAGTCATAAAAGAATGAATATATTCTCCCATTCTTGTAAATATACCATCCTCCACATTTTCCCTTAAGCTCTTTTCCACGCGAACTGGAGATTTAACGTCATGTGTTAACCTCAGGTCATCAATACACTGCTCTTCCTTTGTATTCAAGTTTTGGATATAAGGCATAAAGAGTATCTTTTTATAGAGGTAAGTCATCTTTTATAGACAATAGTTTTATATTTCTTCCTGACGATGTCTCCTGTTGATTGTGAAGTTGTCATCAGGCAGAACGCCTGCCTTCCATCCCTCTGGGCACCATGAGCTCGGTGTCACCATCAAAAACGGAGAAAGAGAAACAACTTCGAGAGGCAATCCAAAGGTATCACAGTCGACTGGCAGACTCGCAGCCACAGGTGAGCTGTTACTCTTTCCAGAAGCTACTTGAACTCCAGAGCTGTTGGTTTTATGTGTGCGAATCAGCTAATGTGCTTCACCCCTGTAAATTGTGTAGCTTCTTTTTTCCATCCTTTTTTATCACTTTCTTTTAATTTGGCTCTAAGGACTGTCCTAAGGACAAGTACAACTGCCCCAGGGGCTCAGGAAGGGAGAAGAATTAAAAAAAAAAAAAAAGCTACCTGTCATATTTAAGCCCTTCTACACAACAGTGCATGAGAGAAACAGGGCGATTTATTTCCACCCTGCAGATGCACAGAGAGCCTTGAATGGGTGACACGGTCAAGACTGGGACATGAGTCGGTATGTTTCCAAAGGCTAGGCTCTTTTTATTTCATTGGGCTTCCTCCCTGAGGGTGGATTTTTGAGGTGAAGAGTTGTTCTTTTAAAAAATATTAGCCTATTAATACAGAAAGTCAGTGTCACTTAATTGTTAAGAAAATTCAATAAATAAAACATAACTATCAGTAAATATAAGTAACCATGACAATTTCAAGGGAAAGAAAAAGTGGTGTGCAGAAATATTGTTTTAATCTCTTAACTAATAAAGTAATTAGATCTCTGTTTACTTTATAGATTTAATACCCAAATTCAGCAGTTTTGAATTGGAGAGCCTGTCAGCTTCCTCAAATAGAACTTGAGGAGGTCAGCAGCATATGTCCAAATGTGTTGACTCCTCTGTAAATGTCAGGAAATAAAATACTTGAATAGAAAATTCTCTTATGGAGCAGGGATAAAGATTCTCAGGCTTAATACCTTATTGTTATTAGGTGTGTTCCTGTGCTTTTAGATCAACTCTCTTTTCTATCTCATTTCTTTTTGCCTCTCCCACTTTGCTAGGGATCTGCCAGGCAAGTCAGCACCACTTGGGATTACAGGCGAGGAAACCTGACCCTCGTTTTTAGTCTGGAGTCTCTGGGTCTCTGGGGAAGACACTGAGAGTCACTTTGCAAACACATTCTCTTAAGCATTCCCCCCCTCCCTTGGTGAAACTTTCTATAGTTCTTAGAGCCTCTAGTGTGGGTTTGATAACAGAGGTCAGAAGTAAGGGTATCCCAGCCTGCAGTTTCTTTAATAAACAAGCAGGTAAAGTCAGATCTTTCCAACGTGGAATGTCTTCATTTGTTTTTTTGCTTCTTGTTTGCCACTCCCTGTAGATTTGCGAAGGCAGACAGTGTCTCCTGAAATGCCTCTGTCTTTGTTGCAGTCTCTGAATGCTTTTTTCTTTCCTATGGAGGTCAGAGCTGACCCTTGGATGGTAATAGTGCCAATCACAAAGTTTCTGATTACCTTTTTGTTTGTTTAGTATTGGGTGTTCTATTCATTACTAAGGTAGAGATTTTGATGGTAGCTGTTGGGGTAACCTATTTGGGCCATCCGTTCTGCTTATTCTTTCTTTCTTGGTAGTTGAGATTTTCATAAGCCAGGTTTATAGATTCAGTCTGTTTGACGTGTAAACAAAGAAGTTTAGCAGTCCTTGCCTAGAGACTAGCTCCCATCAGTTCAAAGGACCTAGGAATCCTCCCCCTCCTCCCTTGCCCCCTTTCGTGAAGGTAGGTAATCCTAGCATCTTCACCTCCCAGTACTCAGTGCCCTTAACTGACCCTAATTCTGTGGTCATCAAGGAAAGCTTTGTTTAGAGTTCGCTAACCGTAGGCGATCAGTTAATTTTAAGGTGGTCATTGAGCACATACTTGCCTTTGGGTCTGTCCCATGCTGAGCATTGCAGGGAAGACGGAATCACTCTCATACCACAGTGTGAGCTCTGTGAGTGCAGGGATAGTCTTGGTTTTGTTCAATGTAAATCACAGTGCCTGGCAAGCAGTAGATACTCAGTAGTTGTTGGGTCAATAAATAGAACATGCATTCAGATAATAAACAGTCCTTTCGTGGACCAAGCCTAACAGCTATTTGAAAATGAGTGACCACCGCCACGCGATACTAGTTCAGTATCTGTCTGATCACAACTGAAACCACCAGAGCTGTTTATTACATGGAGAGAGTGAGGGCAGCTTTAGTCAAAAAACAGCTTCACAGAAGAAGTGGCACTTACCTTGTGTCTTGAAGTCTATTTCGGGGAATTGGGAGAAATGACAGGGCAGGCATTGTAGGTGAGAAAAACATTATAAAAGAAGACTTGGAGATCAGCATTGACTTGTTCCTTCACGGTGCCGATCCTTTAAATTACATGCTAAACTTACGTATTTTAAAAAAATAGACTCAGCATCTGTGTGACATCTCTCTTTCAAAGACCGTGTAACTCATTATAAAATATGTTAATCATTGACTAGTAGACCTCTGGAAGGTGACCTCAATCCCCCTTTCACAAAAATAACCCATGAAAGTATTCAAAAACTGTAGTTTGGTGATAGCTGCCTGATGCCAGAAACAAGACTCAAAACCATCCAGTATTCATTGTGAATTTACTCTCTTCCTGACTGCCCTTTAAAAGAAGCTCTGTTGGAGTACAACCCAGGCGGGGCTGGGAAAGCCAGAGAAGGAGGGCATTGGTGCCCTGTAGGTACCGTGCAGACATGATCGGGTGCAGGGTAGATACCACTGGAAAATCGGGAACTGGCTAGTGTGTGACCATGATTCACTGTGTCTACTGGTGGTGCCCATTCTCCCAAAATCCGGGAATAATAAGGTGCTTGCCATGGAATTCCGGTCTGCCCTCTGGTTCTCTCTCCCGCCTCCCTCTGCCAGTGCCTACTTATCCACTGACTAGACTGGGAAACAAATATAAAAATGACCTAAATCTGCACATCCCATTTCTTACTCTCTTGTATTTCATCTTTCATGGCTGAAGGCATCCTGATCTGGGAAATGACTACGTTCATCAAAGACCTTTCTGGATCTTAGATTCTGTGGTTCTGGGCTTTGTGTTACAGACAAGCAGGAGTGACGGAATAATGGTAGGAGAGAGAGTATAATGGTAGTAGTACGTGAAGTCGGCAGCTGCAGCCTCTTTCCCACCCCTCACGCACCCTACTGCTGTGTCGAGTGACTAACTTCTAGGAGCACCACCTACCTGATGCCCTGGTTAGACAGTGCTTGCAGTGAGTCAGGGAGCTGTTCTGGTGAAAGAGGTATCTCAGTGGTTAGATCTGGTCCTCTAGGAGAAAATGAGGTAGGTAGGTCCAAAGCTGTCATGTCCACAGATGGTATCTTATGTAATCCCCGAGACAGAACAGTTGCATCAGTTATAGCAAAAGAGGGAAGTAAAGTTCAAAGATGTTAAATAACTTGAATCAATCACACATTTTTAAATGGTGAAGTTGGAATTTGTTTCCTTTTTGTCTAATTTCTGCACGGATCTGCTCACAGTCTCATAAGGATAAATACAGAAAGGACCTAAGAACATTTACAAAGGCAACAGACCGATACACTGCAAAACCTAGTTGTTAAGGAAAATACTGAAGTTCGGTAACCTAATAGGAGAGCTCAATTTCAAGATGTAATTGATAAGCAACCCAAGACCCTATCTATAAATTGTGCTTCTGAAACAGCCCATTCCCCAGTCTTTCTCCTTTCTGAAGAGATGAATGAATAATCTGTTCCTCGCTCCACATTTCAAATTCATTCCTCAGGACCTGCTGTTTTCTATATCGAGTGACAAGTGCCACCTGCTGGCCACACGATGAAGCATTTTCATTTTCATTGTGTCACTCTTGACTGCTCAGCTACTAAGTGGCCCATTACCTGGATAATTGTTATTCTGTTTTTCAGTAAACCTAAACAATAATTTTAAAACCATAGAGTAGAGTTACAAAATCAATTTCTCTGCATTCCAGGAACATTCCAGTCCTCAAATTTGCCCTTTTCTCAGTTTTAACTCACGACTTAGATTCTCATCCACCTTCTATTGTATGACAAGGATGACTGCGTCATAATCATGCACATGGCACATAGTTTAGGTGCATCTCGTTCAGGGTGTTTTGGTACCACTTTAAATCCACTTAAAGCCCTTAGTCATTATAAAACAGATCATAACTTGATTCCCTGAATAAAGCCTACTCTCTTACCCATTTCTCCAGAAGTAATGTTATGGGTACATATTTATATAATCCCTGCTTGTACAGTGTGTGCTGTATCACTTATGTATCCTGTGAGTCTCTCTGGGTTCATCTTTTCTGATTAATATTTCTTATCCTACAGTCTAGGCTCTCTCTAATCCGCTACGATTTGCCTTTCTGGCATTGCAGTGGACCCTTGAACAACACGGGTTTGAACTGCGCAGGTCCACTTCTGTGGATTTTTTCCCCCCGATAAATACAGTACAGTATTGTAAAAGTACCTTACGATGTTATTAATAACATTTTCTTTTCTCTAGCTTACTTTATTATAAGAATGCAGTATGTAATCAATCTAACATACAAAATAAATGTTTATTTGACTGTTATGAATAAGTCTTCCGGTCCACGATAGGCTATTAATGGTCAAGTTTTGGGGGAGTCAAAAGTTGTATGCAGATTTTCAGCTCTGCAAGTGTTGGGGCCCCAATCCGTATGTTGTTCAAAGGTCATCTGTAGTGTCTTCCCCTCTGCAGGAATCTCCCTGAGCCTTGCATTATTCCTTAGGTGTGTTCTCCCTCGCCCTGCTGTTCTGAGTGCCTTTGTTCCTTCCATTGTGTCTGGAGCGGCCTCTCTCTCTTTTCCCGTTCTTCAAGATCCAAAAATAATGTCATTCCTGTATGAAGTTTTTTCTCATTCCCTACCTGTGAAAATGTCGTCGTCTTTCCGGTTCTCTTTGTCCTGAATGGATCTTTCTTAGAACATGTTTTACTCTCTAACTGGTATGATAGTTACTTGTGTATCTGTTCTGTCTCCTATTTTAGACTGTAAATGTTTAGAAAGAAGAGGCTATTTTTATTCACCTTTCCATTCCCCAAACACCTAGGCCTTTCACATAATAAGTATTTACCAAACAGTGAATGCAAGATTGAGGGCATAGTTTGATTTATGCAGAACTCCTCACAAAATAGGTACAAAAACAAATATTTTTCATTTGACTGAATTGGTTGACTCTGCAAAGGTTAGACTTAACACCTTCTGCATCTATTATCAGAGCCCAAGGTGTTCTTATATTTGGTCAGAATAAGGTGTGGCATTTGCATGGGAGTGTGGAGACTGTATTTGGATTTCATTTGTCATGTTCCTGGTCTTTGCATCAAGTGCAGGGCCTGTGTAATCGTGCCTGTGGAAAAGGGTTTCCAGCAATAGCATTCTGTTCTTTTGCAGTGCTCATGTGGACACAGAAAAGGAGAGTGTGCCATCTGACAGTTCCCACATTGGTTGTTTTAGCAGTAAATGTAGAGCAGAGAAGGCTTCCTGAACTTCTAGCTGTGTTTTTCAAATTGAAGTGGCATATCTGAATACAACTGTGTAATGAAGACTGTGCACTTTCCCATTTAGAATTTAATCTTTTAAATGTGTCATTATTGGGTAGGATGCTGAGATTTCAAATCTGTATAAACCACAGAGACAGATGCCTTAGAAAATATACTTATTCATCAGGAGTACTTTTCAGCCTTCTTACATAAACTGCCGTGATCGAAAATTTATGATACCTAAAGACCCTTGTCTAACAAGAAGCTATTACCTTCGCTGTAGTTGAAATACTTTATTACTCTTGCTACAAAGATCCCATTTCTCTGCGGTGATGCATTGTTTTTCCAAAAGGGCTAATGTGTAATATACTCACACTTGTGGGCCCCGTGTTCACAGTACAGCCAATGAGACATGAAGTAAATTGCTTGTGTGGCACTTTAGAAGTTTCTTGAGGGTGGATATCAGGTGTTCTTTTCCTCCTGTGCCTCCCACCTGCACACCTGGCTCAGTGTCGGGCGCAGTAGATGTCTCACGGAAGATGCTCACCTTCCTAACTGGAATTGCTTGTCCAGATTATTTTCTAACTCGTCCTCTCCTGAGGAGCTGATGTCGCACTCCCCGCCCGAACAGCTTCGTTCGTGGTTTACTGCACAAACCGGTACAGTGCCCGTAGTTAGAGGCGCCTCAGAACAGCCCAGAACAGAAGCCTGCAGGGAGCAGTGTGGTGTGAGGGCCTCAGGACAGTCCCTCTTCCTGGCTTCATAAGTCACCCTATTCTGCCCTGGAGGTTGGGACCGAGAGATTCCATCCATTGCTGTCTGCTTCTAGGTGTCCCAAGCAGGTCCCAGGGCAGGTGCTGGGGGCCACTAGGAATGGGAGTCCAGAGGGAACTCGTCCTTCCTCCAAGAAGGACAGAAGCAGTTTTGACGGAGGCAAGCAGTCTTGCCACAGTACATCCCTCACTCTGCATGTCAGCCGGTCATTCCTGTTCACATCCACAGAGATGGAGGGAGGAGAAGTTCAGGTGTGTTGTCTGAAATGCTTTTCACTGGAGGGAATACTAATTTGGGCTTCAATGCAAGTACACCTAGTAGATCTCTGCCCTATAAAAATTCCTTGGGCACCTGAACTGCATGTACAACCAGTTCTCCATTAGTGTGCATGCTCTTTAGGGATGACCAGAGGCTGCCTGGTACCCTGGAAGCATCGCGGGGCCCGTTTCCTGAGTGCTCAGAGTAAGGTTCAGATATTTGACTTCCTTCCAAAGCAGGCTACTCCTTGGTCCCTTCTAAAGGAACGCTGTGCCTCTGAGCCCGTGCCCCTGAGCACCACTGAACACCACTGAGCACGGGTGCTCCTGAGTCTTCCCCTCGAAGCTCGAATTCCATGTCTCATCTTGTTAGACCTCATCTCCCCTCTTACTCAGGACCCAGCTTCACATTTTCAGTTCAGTTTAAGGAACTGTACTTCCTGATTGTTCTGATTTTGAAGTCAAACCCCACATCTTGTGCCTCTTGATTTAACGTTGTTAAGCCTTTGCCACTTGATCGTATTCTTACTTTGAGTCTGGTTCCTTCCTCTGTCCTAATTCCTGTAGCCTTGAGTGAAGTTCAAACATAATCTCTATTTTCCACCTTGTCCTTGACCAGCGAGCGCTTTAACCCCCCTCCTTCAGTCACTCTTGCTCACCCGGACCCAGCTTTCTAACACGGGGCGGTCTCTTGACAGACCTGAGGGCTCTAATCCAGACACAGAGACTTAACTGTTATTTGCCCATGACCTTTTCTTTCTAATGGTCTAGAGTCACCTTTCCTTTATTCAGAGAATCCTCAGGGAGATATTCTCGCCAAGACTATTAGTAATAATTCCTGGTATTTGAAAATAAGTATTATTTAAAATGTTTCTTAACAAGGGCAGATCTAGATGTTTTGGACCTTGAAGTTGGTACAGTTTTGTCCATCCAAAAAGAAACTGCAAAATTCATAAGTATGAAGTTGGGGACAGAGCCTTGGACGGGGCCTGTGTCGGGGAGGGGTCTTGAAGCCAAAGCTTCATTTGTTCCATGGTTTATCTGCCACTTGTTTCTGCATATACTGGGCCATTTGATCTCCACAGGGTTTTGTGTATTAAAGATAATTGCATATTTTT
Source organism: Phoca vitulina (assembly GCF_004348235.1). Taxonomy (NCBI): domain Eukaryota; kingdom Metazoa; phylum Chordata; class Mammalia; order Carnivora; family Phocidae; genus Phoca; species Phoca vitulina. The sequence continues at coordinate 32,679,060 of NW_022589711.1, read as the reverse complement.
CATATTTCCAGTTCCCTTCTCTTCTCCAGTTTCTTCCCGGAAATTTCCATAACCATGTATATTTGGTGAATTCAAAAACTACCCTGAGTGATTAACTGTATGTATTTTGTAGATGAGGATGTTATTAATTTTTTTCTTTTTCAAATTTTTTGAATTAATTTTTTTTAAAGATTTTATTTATTTATTTACTTGACAGAGACAGAGACAGAGACAGAGAGAGCACAAGCAGGGTGAGCAGCAGAGGGAGAAGCAGGCTTCCCGCTGAGCAAGGAGCCCAAAGGCAGATGCTTAACCGACTAAGCCACGCAGGCGCAGGCGCCCGTCAGATTTTTATTTAAATTCTAGTTAGTTAACGTACAGTTCAAGATTGGTTTTGGGAATAGAATTCAGTGGTTCTTCACTTACATACAACACCCAATGCTCATCATAACAAGTACCCTCATTAATCCCCATCATCCATTCGGCCCATCCCCCACCCACATTCCTCTATCAACCCTCAGTTTGTTCTTTACAGTTAAGAGTCTCTTATGGTTTGTTTCCCTCTTGTAGGTGAGGAGTTAAAGGAGAAGGATGAATGGAAGGATTAAATGACAGTACTGCTTGGAATGTACCACTGTTACAGGAGCCTTAAGAGTACCAGCTCACTGAAACCCTATACAGTCCTATGATGTTTATGATTCCTCGTTCATAGAAGAGGAAACTGAGGCCCAGAGAAGTAACTTGCCAAGAGTGGTGTTGACTGTAGAACACAGTCTTCTGACACAGTCGGGCTCTAGACCGCTCCCTCTTTTATTAAGCCATGTCCCTCTCTTGGCTTAAGTCACATAAACAGGAGAGGAGAGATTGATTCTTATTTCAAAGCTCTTTGAACTACTCTGATATCTTAACTTTCAGTTTAGATTGATAGCTCTTCAGTGTGGGAGAAATTGAGAAATTGATAGCTAGCAACAATCATAATTTTTCTTTTTGAGGAGCTCTGTCTCTATTAGGCAGATATGGAGGGCGGTGATCTCTTTGGAAGGCGGTACGGAGGGAGGATGCTTAGGGGGACTCTGAAGGATGGTAGAGGCAGCTGAATATGGTGAACAGCACTGGCCTGGTGTCAGGATCCTTAGCTGCAGGTCCCAGTTCTTGTTTATGGGCAGCAGACCTCAGGCCTGCTTGATCCTAGTATCCCTGAGCCCAATAAAAAGAAGGGGATTAGGGGCACATGGGTGGCTCAGTCAGTTGAGCATCCAGCTCTTAATTTCGGTACAGATTATGATCTCAGGGTTGTGAGATGGAGCCCTGCGTCAGTCTCCGGGCTGAGCATGAAGCCTGCTTGGGATTCTCTCTCTTCTTCCCTCCACCCTCGGCACTTGCTCTCTCTCTGTCTGTCTGTCTCTCTCTCTCTCAAATAAATAAATAAATAATAAAAAGAAGGGGATTAAACTAGATGTTTACAAAGACCCATAGAAATTTTAGAACCTGCGAATATTGACCATGTTTGTTATAAGCCGTTAAGTTTTAAATATCTATATTTGTTCATTTTATTCTGAATATAAACATGGGGTTTCTGGAGCAAAGGAAATTATTATTTAATTATAGCAAATAATTGTGCTGATTCGCATTTGTCCTAATTTGAATCCCTGAGGCAGTGGATGAGATGAGTCAGATCAGATGTTGTCCTATATATACCCGAGTTTGTACTACTAGTAAAGAACTCTGAGAAAAAGGAAAAAGAAAAGAAAAGAATCTGGATGTTTATCTAGGAGAAGGACAGCCACCTTCCTATTCCCCTCCACACGCACATACCCCTTTGCTCTTTGGGAGGCATCCTGCATTCTTATTCTTACTCTTTAGAATATAAATATATCTTTCTAGGGGGAGATAAGACTAGCTTCTCCAGCTTTATAAACCAGGCAATATCCTCATGGTCTCAAATTCCATTCTTCCCTTAAAATGTAAACATATACCTCCCAGGACATAAATCTCTCTGGAGGTAATGTCTTCAGATGCTCTCTCACTACTGATTAGTCATAAATCAATTTCCAAGGTTGGTTCTTCTATTCTAGGTCTCAAGTTTTAGTAAAATTTGCTCAGAAAGCCCTAATGGTATAGATGCATAGAAGTATTTTCTCTCTAGTATCACAAAGCACAGATACAATTAGAAGGGAGAACCCCCTGCCTTCCAGGGCAGTGACTCTATGATGCATGGGTCATCTAAATGAGAATGTCACGGGTTTGTAAAAACACAGATTACCTGGGATCTGCAGGACTGCCTGAACAAGAGTCTTGGGGACTGAAGCCTGGGCATTTTGGCATTTCTACTTCGCTCCCCAGATGATTCTTACGTACCACAAATCCTCCCAGCTTGGGGATCCCTCAGCTTTTCTGCTGCTGGAGATACTTCATCTGATGCAGCTTTTGCTGATTCAGTCTGTGATTTTCAGGACTTCCCAATCATGTAAAGAAATTTAAGAGTCTTTCTGGGAGAGTTTGTAAGTGTCCTAGAAAAATGAATGCTGGTATTAGCAAGCTTTCTAGGGTGATGATGATTCTTTGAAGTCTGAAGATGATGGTGATGATAAAAAACATGCTGTTGTTAGGAAACTACCCTTTGAGTAAATGAGACTGAATTCGAAGCATATCAACAGTTACATAGATTTCTGTTTTACAAAATATGCAATTAAAGATGTAAAAATGTGTTTTTCAAATAAAAAAAGCATATACATGATTTTAAAAAAACTATATTAAAAAAAATATAGGCCAGCTCCATGACTAATCTTCATCCATTAGTAGAAATGCATCTATCAGTAGAAATACCTGTCTCTAATTAAGAAGGGAACACTTTTGGAGAAACTGGTAACGTTTTTCATTAAGGTCAACTTCATTTAGTACACTTAACATGGGCCAATTTATTTTAGTTCACTAATTATATGTCATCCCTGTTTCTACAGAAGGTATTTCAGTAGATAAAACTGAAATACCCTACTTTTTGTCTCAGTGCTTTAGAAAACTTTCTTTCTAATCTTGCTTTATAGTGTTTTGTTTTGGTCTCTCCCCTTTCCCCCTTTCCCCAGCTCAGCCTGAGATTTCTGAGTGGACAGGGAAAATGACCAGTGATCTGATTGATTTAATTCTGCTGGATATTAAATCAAGTGTGCAAGTATTACCTTTGTGTCTATTATGATCTGGGCATTGCACTAAGTCCACTTTGTTTTAAGACTTTATTATTTCTTTTAGAGCAGTTTTAGGTTCACAACAAAATGGAAAGGAAGATACAGAGATTTCTCATATATTCCCTGCCCCACACATGCATAGCCTCCCTTGTTATTCGCATCCCTCACCAGAGTGGTACATTTGTTATAACTGATGAACCTACTTTGACACATCATAATTACCCAAAGACTGTAGACCCTTAGGGTCACTGTTGGTGTACAATTTGTGGCTGTGAACAAATGTACGATGACATATATCTATCATTATAGTATCATGCAGAGTATATTTATTGCCATAAAAATACTTCCTCTGTGCTCCGTTCATCTTTTTCCACTCAACCCCTGGCAACCTGTGATCTTTTTACTGTCTCCATAGTTTTGCCTCTTCTAGAATGTTATATAGTTGGAGTCATACAGCATGTAGGCTGTTCAGATTGGCTTCTTTCACTTAGTAATATGCATTAAGGTTCCTCATATCTTTTCATGGCTTTAGAGCTCATTTCTTCCTATCACTGAATAATATTTCATTGTCTGGATATACCAGTTTATCCATTCACCTACCAAAGTAGATCCTGGTTACTTCCAAGTTTGGGCAGTTATAGATAAAGCTGCTATAAACATCCATGTGCAGAATTTTGTGTGGGCCTATATTTTCAACTCTTTTGGGTAAATACCAAGAAGTGCTGTTGCTTGTTCAAATGGTAAGAGTATGTTTAGCTTTCTGAGAAACTGCCAACCTGTCTTCTAGAGTGGCTGTACCATTTGCTTTTCTGCCAGCAGCGAATGATTGTTCCTGTTGCCCCACATCTTTACCAGCATTTGGTGTTGTCAATATTTTGGATTTTGGCCATTCTAACAGATATGTAGTGGTATCTTATTATTGCTATTTATTTATTATGTCTTATTATTGTTTTAACTTACATTTCCCTGATGACCTATGATGTGGAGCATATTTTAATATACTTATTTTCCATCTGTGTATCTTCTTTGGTGATGTGTCTGTTAAGATCTTTGGCTTATTTTTAAATCAGATTGATTGTTTTCTTACTGAATTTTAAGAGGTTTTTTTATTTTGTGTATTTTGGATAAACATCCTTTATCAGATGTTTCTTTTGCAAATATTTTTTTCTAGTCTGTGCCTTACCTTCTCATTGTCTTGATCCCACTGGTTTTTATAACGTAAAGGCCATTGCTCAGATCAGCAAGATAAGTTTCCTAGAGGAAGCTAGGTGGGTTGAGGGGTCAATGAAAAGTAAAGTGGGAGCCATGAGTAATAAGCTACTTTTAAATTGTACTGAAGGAGTGGAGAAAGAAAGGTAAGTTTGTAACTAGAGGGTTAGGTGGTAGGGTTGAGGTAAATTTGTGGCTGGGAGAGGTTTGACAGTGTTTCTGGACTAGGAGAAGGGAGCCAGTGAAATTGGGGAAACTTCACAGCAGAGATGAGGCCTGACTGATACAGAAAGATTCCAGCAAAGACAGGAAGGAAGGATTACTGGGACCCAGTTAGAGAGTTTAACTCAGGTTAAGAGGAGGGGCATTTTTTCCCTCTGGGATTGTGGGAGAGAAGGTAAGTGGGGGAGGGGGGGGGGGGGGGGGGAGTCATACAAACCTATTAATCTAGTTTTGTTTCTTCTAAAGAAGAATCAGGGCCATCAACTGATGGTGAGAGGCAAGCTTTGTGTACAGGGCATAGTGAAGATTTGGAACAACCTTTGTCAGGGGGCACAGAAGCTAACTAATGATAAGTAAAAGAATAAATCCAGAGAGGATGAGACCAATGCCTTTTTCAGTTATGCAAGTTTTAGCAGCCTGAAATTTCTGAGCGGACAGGGAAACTGATCAGTGATCTGATGGATTTAAGGCTGGGGTTTGTCATGTTGGGTGTGGCAGAGTGCAGCTGAAGTGATGAATTGTTTTTCTCAGGCAGGATGGGGAATGCAAGGGAAGCCAAGAGGGGGTGTGATAAAGTGAAAGAAAAGACAAAAACTGAGGGAGAATACAAGTTTCGATAGCTATGAAGAGCATTGATAATCCTGAGAGGATTAGAAGAAATGTAAATTATAAGGAAGTAAAAGGACTGCAGAGCCGGAGAGTGTTTAAGAGATGGGAAGACTGGTGTCAGTTCACTTACCTTGGGCAATCCCTGGAGTTACAAGGTGAAGGAAAGCATGTGATGAAATTAAGGAGAAAGATGAACAGGACTCAGAGAGGTCAAAGATTTAGATCCAATATGATTAAGGAGAAGGTGTACCTTTAACTGTAGATATAGTGAAATTATTCATTGACTGTAGTGAACCTTTCTGGGTATGGAACCATGTGGGGAAATGTATTCAGTACGGTTGTCATTGCAGGCCTCCTCCCCCAACTACTGCTGGTGTTCTTCTCATTATGAGTGAATTTTGCCTTCATCCGGAGGCATTATTCCTGACGTCTGGAGGCCGTCTCAGTGTCTGGTATTGGCTTCTGTCTTGCCTTAAAATGTTTTCTTTGACCATCATTATTGATGTTTTTTTCCTGCTCAAAATGTAGTTGAGTCACTTTAATTTTTGCTGTGTTTTTCTATAATGTGTGAAGTTCGGTAGAAACACCATTCTGAAATTAATGCAGAAGAGGAAAGTTTATGGAGTTTATAAATTTTTTATTTACCCACAATTCTAGTTTAGTGGGGTGATTAGTGCAGGTCAAAAGTCATTACAATAAAACTATGTAGCAAAAGTCTTTATCTTTAAGCCGGTACCCAAAATGATGCAAACCCACATAATTGAACTGTATCATATATTGTTACTAGGCTAGGCTCAATCCATTTTGCTGTATCAGGAACAAAGCTCATCCGAGGGTGATGCAAGCATTGGAGGAGAGTATATACTGGCATTTAATACAAAGCATCTCAAAGATGTGGCAGTGTTTCAACTGTGGGGAATAGATGAGCCATAGGCTCTGGGGACATCTGTTTATCCTTTCAATCATCAGTGTCTTCTTGAGTACCTGTAAAGTGCTAAACATTGTGTTAGGTACCGCAGATAAAAAATGAGTTTGGAGGTTTATAGTCTATTGAGAGAGACACACATGTTAACATGTAACTCTAAGTGTGATACATACCATAATAAAGAGAGGTAAAATTGTTTTAATAGGAGACTTCTGGTATAAATGTGGCTATCCAGACTTAGCATTTTCCCATTCTTTTTCTGAAAGTCTTCTAAGGACAACAAGGAAAACAGACAACAAAAATGTAAACTCAAATTTCAATCCTACCAAGGGACATATACTAAAATATTGCTCAGGGCCACTCAAAGCTGTCAATATAATGCAGGAACTCCACAGGAGGCAGGGGAGAGAAATGCAAGAAACAGCCCAGCAATAGCACATCTAAAGAATTAATACAAATACACTTAGTGAAGAAGGGAACTTCTGGAGATGGAAAAGTGATAACCACTCTCTGCTCTAGCCAGGAGGCAACAGGAGCCCTACTGGACTTGCTCTGGTTCACAGAAGTAATGTGGAATGCACAGGAAAGTACTCAAAAAGTCATATTTGCAGAGCTGTGTGTGTGTGTGTAAAGAGAGATGAGAAGAAAAGTTTGGCTTGTGGGGAAAAAAAAAAATCTTGCCTAGAATCCTATCCTCCCTTCTGATAGAAAACTGACAAAGAGCTAGTCCTGGAAAACCTAACTCTTATACGTTTAAGAAATGAACTAGCATAGCAGCTAACAAAGGTATCCTACAAAAAGAAAAAAAAAAGATTCCAGTAAAATATGAACAAGGTACCATATAAATATATAACATAAAAATAAGATTCCATAAGAAAAGAGAGAAAAAAATCCAGTAAAATATAAATGACATGAGAAAAATCAACCACATCCATTTCTGATAAAAACTCACATCCAATCAGGAGCAGAAGAACATTGTTTCAATGTGATAAAGGGCAATCTATAAAAAACTTACAGCTAGAATTGTACTTACAGTGAGAGACTAAATTCTCTTCTCCTAAGATCAGGAATTAAGCAAGGTTTGTTCTCACCACTCCAATTCACCATTGTACGGGAAGTTCTAGACAGTGCAAGAAAGAACGAAAAAGAAATAAAAGACATTCAGATTGCAAATGAAGAGGTAAACTTTTTCTTTTTAGTTGTGACAGTCCATGTAGGAAATCAGATGGAATCTATAAAAAAGTGACTAAAACTGGTGAAATGAGCTTAAGCAAGGTTGCAAGCGTACAAAATCAGTATGTATAAATCAACTGTTTCTACATACTTGCAGCAAACAATTAAAAACTAAAATTAAAAAAAAATACTATTTACAATAGCATTAAAAGATGTGAAATATTATAGGAAATATAGTCAATAAAAAATAAAAGAATATGTGAAATACTTAGGGACAAATTTAACAAAAAAATACACAAGACCTGTAGACTGGAAACTATAAAACATTGCTGAAAAAATTACATGAAATGAGTAAGCGGAGAGATAACCTATGTTCATGGGCTTGAAGATTCAATATTATTAAGATGTCATTCTCCCCAACTGGCCTACAGACTTAACCCAACCTCAGTCAAAATTCAAGCAAGATTTTTTTGGTAGAAATTGCCAACATTCTAAAATTCGTATAGAGTGCCAACAGTAGTCAAAATAACATTGAAATAGAACAGTTGGTGGACTGACACTACCTAATGTCAAGACTTATTATAAACCTACAGTAATCAAGACAGTGTGATATTGGTGTAAAAAAGAGACAGAGAGAGCAGTGGAATAGAGAGTCCAGAAATAGACTCACACATATATATTCAGTTGTTTTTCAGTAAAGAGACCAATACATTTCAATGAGAGGAAGAATAACCTTTCAACAAATGTTACCAAAACACTTGGATAGCCATATATCCCCCAAAATAATGAACCTTGACTCTTACCTCAGTACTGAAATTATCTTGAAATGGACTATAAGCTTAAATGTAAAAGCTAAAACTATAAACCTTCTGGAATAAAATATAGGAAGACATTTCAGTGACCTAGGGCTTGGCAAAGATTTCTTAAATATGATACAAAAAGCACCAGCTCTAAAAAAAGTTTTGAAAAATTGGATTTCTTTAAAATTAAAAAACTTTTGCTTTTCAAAGTACACAATTAAGAAATTGAAAAGGCAAGCCACTGACTGGGAGAAAATGTTTATAAAAACAATATCTGACACTAGACATGTATCTAGAATATGTAAAAAATTTTAGAAACTCAGAAGACAAACAACATAATTAAAAAATAGGCAATTATTTGAACAGATACTTCACCAAGCAAATACACATATGAACATAAGCATACGTCTACACAAAAAACTTGTATGCTCATATTAGTTTTGTTTATAATAGCCAAAAACTGAAAGCCACCTAAATGACCATTAATAAGTGAAAGGACAAATTATGGTCTGGCTAATCAGTGGAATACTACTCATCAATAGAAAGGAATGAACTGTTGATTGACATAGCAACATGGTTTTATTTCAGAATAATTCTTCCTAGTGAAAGAAACCAGAAAAGAATTTCATACTATATGATTCCACTTAATAGAAAATTCTAGAAAATGAAATTCTAGAAAATTCTAGAAATTCTAGAAAATTCTCTCTATATTGAGAGAAAGAGCAGGGGGTAGGAAGGAGTGTAGAGAGGGATTGCAAAAGAGCACAAGGAAACTTTTGGGGATGATCAATATGGTCATTATCTTGATTATTATGATGACTTTATACATGTCAAATCTTATCAAACTGTACACTTGAGTTATGTGCAATGAACTGTATGTCAATTATATCTCAGTACAGCTGGAAATGTAAAAAAAGAAATGTTGACACAGATCAGAAGGAAATTTTACATACACATCCGGAAACAAGTTTTTACTTAGTAAAACAATGTTATTTTTATGAAGGAAGACCTCAAAGAAGAAATATAAGAACTTAGGAAGAGATGTTGAAACAGCAAGAGACAAGGAAAATGAAACATGATTTGGTAGAACTCAAGGAAGAAATAGAAAAAATAAATCATACAACTGGAAAGAATACAAAGGCAGATTATCACTCTGATAAACCCAGTGGGGATATAGAGCAGGAGTCAGCTATTACCCATTGACCAAATCTAGCCCACTACCTATTCATGTATGGCCCTTAAGCTAAAAATGATTTTTACATTATTGGATAATTGAAAAAAGAAGAATATGTAACAGGGACTGTATGTGGTCTACAAAGTCTAAAATATTTGCTGTCTAGATCTTCACAGAAAAAGTTTGCTATCTATCCCCTGCTATAGAGGATAAAAAGCAAATAAAATGAATAGAAATTAGGAAGGACTTCTTATAATTACAAAGAAAATGATAATAGAAGTAGGAAAAGGAGATTCAGTATTTGCATAATTGGAATATTGAAAGAAAAAGTAAGGGAAGAACACATTTTTAAAGATAAATGGTCCATATATACAATGGAATATTACTCAGCCATCAGAAAGGATGAATACCCAACTTTTACATCAACATGGATGGGACTGGAGGAGATTATGCTAAGTGAAATAAGTCAAGCAGAGAAAGTCAATTATCATATGGTTGCACTTATTTGTGGAACATAAGGAATAACATGGAGGACATTAGGAGAAGGAAGGGAAAAATGAAGGTGGGGCAGTCGGAGGGAGAGATGAACCATGAGAGACTATGGACTCTGAGAAACAAACTGAGGGTGTTAGAGGGGAGGGGGTGGGGGGATGGGTTAGCCCAGTGATGGGTATTAAGGAGGGCACGTACTGTATGGAGCACTGGGTGTTATACGAAAACAATGAAGCATGGATCACTACATCAAAAACTAATGATGTATGGTGACTAACATAACGTAATAAAATAAAATTTAAAAAATAAAGTTATAAATCAGGAAAACTTTGAATTAAAAATAAAAAATCTTGAAGCTACATATTTGAAACAGTACACTGCATGTTTAGCATAAACTATCCCAAGAATAGTCAACCATAAGACATATACTAGAAAAGTTACTCAACTGTACAGAAAAAGGTAAAATGTTTTGATGAGTAGGCATAAAGATCAAATCACTTATAGAGACAAAAAAAGTCAGATTGGCTTCAAATTTTCTACAGAAAACTTTGCTCAGGTGATAGTAAAGTAAGAACTTTAAGACCTTCAAGGAAAGGAGGTATAAACCAAGAATTTTATATTCACCACAACACCCCTCAAATAAAAAGCCTACAAACAAATAGTTTTGAAAACAGGAAAAAAACCCAGAAACCCCTTTTAGAGGAAAACAAGATCAAACTTCAGCCAGCCAAGAGATACCTGAAAATTCTACAGCAAAAAAACTGGAAATAGGCATTGACTATATTTAACTATAGGCTATAGGCTATAACTATAGTTAAACTATAGCCTAAACCATATGTAACCTTAGGTACCAAACTGAATATAAATTCCCTGGGAACGTAGAAATAATTCAACTAACAAAAAAAGAAGTCACGGATGAGAGAAGGTGAAAGGTAATGTGTTTGCCTCATCTATAAAGAGATCAAGAGGTATCATTGAAGCAATTTAAGCATACTTTTGGTACTGATGTAAATATGGAGAAAGAGAATACCAATAAATATTGGACAGTGGAAGAAAAGAAGGTAGAGAAAAATTTTGTCATCATCCAGAGTAGGAAACGTATAGATACTGTCTAAAGATGGAAAGAACTAAGAATAAGGGTTTTATAAAATTATCATTGTAATGGTAGCCCCTCGGGGGAAAAGAAAAACCCTGTATAATATCAGAAGAGGTACCCACACAAAACAAAAGAAAATGGACTGTATCATTAAAAACTTAAGAGAAATTATAAAAACAAAATAAATAATATGACAGCTAATACCAACCACATATATGGTATCAATAAATGCAAATGGCCTAAACCTTACCTTAATAAAGAACAAGGAACTTGAGGTAGCATCACAAGGCAAACCTTGATCCTGTGCTGTTCAGAAGACACCCATCTAAAATGGCAATTCAGAAAGCTTGAACATGTGATTTCAAACAAATGTACAAAAATCAAATAGGGGTCCAGCCTAACATTAATTTGGAATTCAAGGGAAAAAACATTAAATGTGCAAGGAAGGGCTTTAAATTAAATTAGGCTAAAGCCTTCAGTTTATAATAAAGACGTATCCATTATGAATCTCTCATATCAGCTAACGTTGAGTTCCATAAAGCAAAAACCTACAAATGATACATGGAAAAAGAGTCAATCATGCTGGTAATAAGAAACTTTAATTGGCCCTCAACCTAGGAATATCTAAACAGCCAATAATATATAATAATAATGTATATATAATTGATATATACTCTCTACTCTCAAAATAGAGAATGTCTTTTTTATCACTGCTCTTGAAATATTCATAAGGATGACTGTATGCTGAACCACCAAAAAGCCTGAGGGAGACAATGTGACTGTGACAGTGTCTATCCAAATTACAAATGCATATCCCTTTTGAACCAGAAATTGCACTTTTAGAAATTGATTATATAGACATACACAAATACAAAATTACTTATTTACAAAATTACCTATTTTACATGTCATTACAAAATACTTTGTAGAGTAAAATATTGAGAAGACCTAAATGTTTATCAGCAGGTCTGGTTAAATAGATTTTTGTACAACAATATATTAGAATATGATGCATCTGTAAAAGGAAATGAAGTTTTTTTAAGTACTAATAAAGATCTCTAGGATGTATCCTTAGTGTAAAAGCAAGATGCAGACTGCATGTATAATATACTACCATTTTTCCCTACCTCAAAAAAGGTGGGAAAAACTTACTTATATATGCTTCTGTATGAGATTAAAACAGTATCTCTGGAAAGATAAACGGAAAAATAATAGCAGTGGAATGTGAACTGGATAAATGAAGAATGGAGTAGTAAGGAGACTTTTAAAAATATACTTTTAAAAATGTGTATTCCGGGGCACCTGGGTGGCTCAGATGGTTTAAGTGTCTGCCTTCGGCTCAGGTCATGATCTCAGGGTCCTGGGATCGAACCCCGCGTCGGGCTCCCTGCTTAGCAGGAGGCCTGCTTCTCTCTCTCTCTCTCCCTCTACTACTCCCCCCTGCGTGTACTCTCACTCTCTCTGTCAAATAAATAAATAAAATCTTTTAAAAAAAATGTGTATTCCATGTGAATATATTATCTGCATAAACATCTAAAAAGGAACAGTGCTATGGGGTTATAGAAGATAAAGAAATTAATTTTCCTTTGGGGGTTCAGGGGAAGGGAAGAAAGCAAGAAAAATAAGATTATAGAAAATAGTTCAATCAAGAGATGATAAAAACCTTAAAACAATATGGTGACACGAGGCTAGGGAAAATCTTGAATTTAAAAGAAATTTAAGTGGAGAAACCCACACGTTCATCACTGATTAGGTGGAGAGGGTTGAGGGTGATGTTGGACCAAAGCTAACCTAGCTTTGGTGTCTGGGTGTTTGGTGATGTCACTAGTCAGGAGAGGGAATGCATTAGGAAATCCTGGTTGAAGGCGGGTGCAGCTATAGAAGCGAAATAATTGTTTTGAAAAGGTTGTCTTGAAAGATACCTGCATTTTATAGGACGTTCCAAGAGGCATTTGGGTCTCAGAACAGAGGAAAAGGCACCATTTCAAAATCTATGCAGGCCATCCACATTGGAAAAGTTCTCAGCAGAGAGCAGAACCAACCCTTAATCAGTTGGGACTTCCAGTTTTTGGGGTAGGGTACTTACAAGAGGAAAGTAAATTTTATGTCCTAGAGAATCTGGCCGCTGAGCTGGTTACGGCATGGGTGCTTGTGACGCAGTAAATATGATCAGGTGTACTACCATAAAGGAGGTCCAAGCAGACCCCTAACCAGGCTCGCATCCCAAGGGGAATGAACCTGAGTCTGGGGTGCAGGGCCTGTATTACTCTTTATCTTCTCTCGGTGTACTTCATTAACATCTCATCATTTTAAACGTGAACATCATCACATCAAAATATTAGTTTAAAGGGTACTTCTTGTCCAGGGAGAGCAAATGCTTCCTCTCTCTCTCGCTGTGCCTGTGCGCAGAAGCATCATCCAGGTATTAGGCGTACCGCGGAGGCCAGTCTACCCTCGAGAGCCCCTTGAAGCTCCAGCCCCGATTCATTGCAGATGCTGGGACCTGCAAGTGGGGAACAAAGGGTCTCCAGAAAAAACAGACAGGGGCTGTGGAGGCGTGTTTGATACAGCAGTTCTGAAATTGCTCATCAGACATCTGATCTATAATGCTTTGACAAACCATGGCATTCTTTTATGTTACCCGCTCACCACTCATCAGAACGTTGTTGCAGTATATCTAAACTACAGCGGACCCCTTAAACAATTACCAGTGAGGGTGTGCAACCTTGAAACTCCTTTAAGAAATGAAGATTATTGGATTATTGTAATATTCCAGTTGAAAGTTATTTTTACTTACATTTATCTAATGATTTTTTTCCATAAAAGCCTCAGTTTATACCAACAAGTAGGATCACTGAATTCACTACTACCTGCCAAACTTCAGCATCTAAGGTGAGTAATTAAGGTAGGATTTAGCCATTTGTGTCACGTTTCCCATATGAAGGGTAAGACTTTATCAAGGGCCAAATGTCACCATGGTTAATGAGGTTCAGAGAGTGAAGCACTGACACATATTTTTAACTGCCATTATTTTTTTGTCTTATTAGAGTGATACATGTTTATTAGGAAAAACTTAGAAAATAAAGTAAGAGATAAATAAGAAAATTTAAATCACTCGTTTTACACTCTGGAAATGACCATTTTATTTCTATTTTTTTAAATTTTATTATGTTAGTCACCATACATTACATAATGTTGACCATTTTAAATATTTTAATGTATTTTCCATATTTTCTATGGTTATATATGTGTATATGTATATACGTAATCATATATATAGAAAGAGACATTGACTGATTCAGTCTATGGATTTATATTTGCCTAGAAATATGTTGTATATGTAATTCCTACATTGTTTCTTGTGTTTCCTATATGTCCTATTATATTCCTCCAATGTCTGTTATTATCTAAAATTTAAATTTTAGAGAGAATATTATTTGACCTTTAGGGCTTTTCAGTTACACCAATCACACACGAACGTGTGCGCACACACACGGAAAACTCTGCAATTTTAGTTATTCTTATTTCTTAACGGGCAGATGATAGGCTTGATATACCCCATCCAACCTTTAGCCAGGTTACTGACATATATGCACCCGGTTATTGACATATAGGAACCAAAAGTAAGTAAACCTCTGTTGGGAGGAAGTCAGGAAGCATACTGTGTTCTGGCTGTAGTCTTCTGCATCCTCAGAATCAGAAGATTTCTTGGCTCAGGCCTCCTCTGCTGAACCAAACTCATGAATGAGCTATCACAGTGGGATATATTTGCTAAAGCCTATTTTCCACACTGCTCCTTTTTAAAGTTTTTTTTAGTAATAAGTATCGCCTAACGTCATAAGGTTTTGAGGGAAATGATAATTATAAACAAGCTGGCTCCCCAAAAATGAAAACATGTTCTTTGTTATTCCAGGAAAATACGAAAACTCAGAAAGTCAGGCTTAGGGGCGATAACTTGAAGCAGGAATCTCTTGCCTCCTTTGAGCTTTCTGTCAGCCACAGAGGCTGGAAGAGAAACCCAGAAGGGACAGACTCTGATGTAGAGTGTATTGCAGAGGATAAAATTATGAAGTCTCCACGGAAGAAAGCGAAGCCTCAACAGCACAGACGTCTGGCCGCCCTGCCGGAAAATGTCAGCCTAGCCCAGAGGTCCCAGGTGTTTTTCTTTTCTTATCCACAGAATGTATAGTCATTCACTTATTCCGGAAATAGCACTGGGCAAAGGTTTTGCTTCATTTTCACATTTTTAAAGCACTCTAATTATAGCATGCTCATTGTCATCTGAGTTTCCAGGACAAGGTCCCAATTTCTATTTTTTCTTCTCTATTCTCTTTTGAGGGAAACGTCAGAAGGTTAATATCAGCACATCAGTGCAGTGTGTGATGCTCAACCAACTGACGGGCCCCAAAGAACGCCTGCATGGGAAAAGGATTTAAAATCTGTATTTAAGAGAAACATATTCATATAGGATTAGCCTGTAATCTTGAGGATTTTGCATTCAACATTATAGCAAAAATGCTTAGCCAAATTTTACAATAGGTACTTACCCCAGTAGTCGAGGTTCAGGGAAAATGGGATATAATCTTTGTTAATACAGTTAAGTGGTGAGACTGATTTTAACAAATGTACCACCCCACAATTTCCAAATGAGTTTGTTTCTTTTAAAAGAATCACTGCACTCTCATTCTTACAATATTATTCTTATTTGATTCCTTTTTGAGAACTTGCTCTCAGATTTAGCATATAATAATAAGAAAACCTACAGTTCAGTGATCATTTACCCTGTGCCAGATTCAGTGGTAGGTGATAACAGACAGTATCTCACCACCATTTAAAATCTTGTATAAGCTGAAATGCATTGCTTAGTTTATCTGCCTTGTTCATCAAATTTGATTTCTAATGCCTTTTTACTGTTTCCCCAAATGAAATTTACCCTTAAAGGGTAGAGATGGGCCACCAGAGAAAATATTCAAATAAATTGCCATAGGCTCTGAAAGATCAGCAAATATCTACAGAACTTTGTCCTGTGTAAAGTTACTGTGTTAAGCATTGTGGAAGACAAGATATTTTAGGCATGGTTCTTTCAAAAGGAATTATTCTGAACAATTGTTACACTGCAGAAATATCTCACGTGTTCTTTTTTTAAAATCTTTGGCAAATGGTGTATAGACTCTTCTAGAAAATCTTTAGTGACAAAAACTTATTACCTCCTAAGGTAGCCTTTCTCATTCTAATTTTGGGTAGCTCATTCTCTTAAAATATTTGAAGTTCGGTTCCCTGTAATTTTGAAGTTTGGGCCCTAAATCTTTCTTCAAGACTATAGAAAAAAAACTGTCTACAATCGACAGAATTATTTGCCGTAATTACTTTGACTTATAAGTCAAAGTTCATTTTCAGAAGATATTTATTTAACCTTTGCTGTGTCTAAAGTACTGCATGTATCTAATATAAAAGGTAGTTATATCATTTTAGAGTCCTATCTCCTTTAAGCCTGATTTCCACTCATTAACTGGGCAATTTCAAGATTTGGGATTTGTTGACATATTTTATGAGTAGGTTGTATGCTCTAAAAACATAAAAGTGATTGAGAAGTTGAAGTGTGCCCAGGTGTTAAAATAACACATTTTAGACTTTAACTATAATGATTCACTTAGTGTGGGGTGTGTGTGTGTGTGTGTGTATAAAATCATCTATTATGTGCCACTCAGTATGCTAGCCAACTACGGGGGATTTAACTGTGAGCAAACCCACATAGAGTCCCTACTCGCATTAAACTTCCACAGAGACAGACAATCCAATAATTAGACAAATGTAAACTGCTACTGTGGCAGTTTTTAATGACTTAGTAGCATGAGTACTTATAATAGGGGATTTGACCCTTCCTGGGAGGACTGAATGGGAAAAAGTGATGAAAAATCCTGAAAAAGTGATGACTGAATTTTTTAGGATTGAATTCCAATTAAATGGGTAAAAAGAGAGGAAGAGCGTTTCCAGACAATGCAGACGTGTGCTAAAGAAGAATGCTGGTGAATTCAGAGTACCTTAAGACAAGGAAGCTCTGGCAGGGCAGAAAGATAGAAAGGGGCTATGGTGTGAGGTGCGTAAGGAGTGCCCAGAACCATGCAGGTCCTATAGGCTTTGACAAGGGGTTTTGCATTTATCCTAAAAGCAGTGGGACACCATGGAAAGGAAGTGGTGTGATCAGATCTTCCTTTAGAAGAGACTGTTGGCTGAGTATGGAAGCCTGCTGTGAATGCAGGTGGAGCAGTTGGGGCTGTTAACAGTGGTCTCCTGGGGAAACACTGGCCAATGGGGCTGGGGTGATGGCAGCCAAGCAGAGAGGAGTGGGTGCATTCGTTACTTGTGTGTTTGTCTTGAGGAGGAGACACTGACCTGTGTTGGCGATGTATTGGGTATAGAAGGTGAAGCAGAGGGAAATGGCAAGGACTACGGAATTTCTGGCTCTTGCACCTGGTTGGATGGTGGTTCCATTCTTGGAAATGGAGACTCCTAGAAGGTGGCTGGGCCTGTGGGGGGAGATCACTTTCCATAGTTTGACACCTCAAAGAGGACATGCCAAGTGATGAGTAAGGGTAAGAAGAGAAGAAAGACTGGACAGAAGCCTGAGGGATTTTACCATCTAATGGCTAGCTGTCGGGGTCAGGGTGCCCCGGTGATGGTGAAGGTCTGGCCGGGCAGGAACAGGACAAACCAGGCGCTTGTTTCCTCATTAAAGCCAAGAGGGGGAAATGTCAGTTCAAGGAGAATTAGTCAGAGAGGCTAAATTCTATTGAAAGGCCTAAAAAAGTCCATTTACTTAATGACTTAGAGGTAATAGGGATGATCTCAGGAAGAATTTTATTGTTTTTGTTGGAGTGAAGGGGGTAGAAACCAGATTGGAATGGACTGACTAGCAGGTGGAAGGTGAAGACATGGAGACAGGTTGTATGTCAACTCTTGGAAACACAAGATAATTTCACTTCAGAAGATGTTCTGTACAAAAATCTAGAATTGGGGCAGATAGATCAGGAGACTCTGGAATTCCCAAACATTTGAAAAATGAATTTAACCAAGTTTTAAACTGCAATTGAAACAGCTTTCAATTACTTGAGGATTATTTGCAGTAAATTTCTAATATTCTGTCCAGTAAGCACACTGGGCATTACCACTACCAGAGGAGGTGCGGGAAGTGTCATTAATTTTAACATAGCCTAAGTAGATGGAATTAGGAAGGCAGATATGCCCGAGTCAGTCTTATAATGTGCTCCCAAAGCTTGAAAACAATGGCTCTGGATGCTGTGAATTGTGTAAGACTGATGAATCACAGACCTGTACCCCTGAAACAAATAATACATTATATGTTAATAAAAAGAAAATAAATAAAATTCTTAAATATACAGTCAAAAAAAACCCCAAAACAATGGCTCTGGGAATTAGCTAATGTTTTAACTTAAATGTACCACAGTTCAGCTTTATTAACACAGGTAATTAATTAATTGTTCTTCCTAGAGAATTGTTTTTATCACACCCTTGTGTTTCTCAGAAGGTTCCACTTTCTTTATCCTCAACAACTTTCCCCCCATCTCCTGAAAGCAGGGCTCCCAGTAAAAATAATATTCTTATTGTTTCCTACATCTGCAGCTTTTAATTCCCTTTAATTTTCTCTCAGTGTCCTTTGTTAATTCATTCCACTGAACAAATATATACTAAGCATTTATGTTGTGCCAGGGGCTGAGGATTCAGAGATTGTCATAGTTCTTGCTCCTGAGAAGCTGAGAGTCTACTGGTAGCCATTCCAATCAAAGGAGACCTTTGCCTGCATCATACATTTTTCATACCGCTGTTTCCCAACTTTTCAAGTATGAGGACATCTTTTTTAAAAATGACACAGACATCTCACGTAATACTAGGCATGCCTGGAATCTATTGATTAAGAACTATGTAAGAGAAAGCCATCACAGATATTTTGAAATGAATGTATATCTTATGTCCTCACAGCAACATCTACATAAATTTTAAGAGCAATGTGTATATCCATATGAGATGTTATTTATTCAGTGTATGGGCAGTAATTCATGGAGATCGTTTGCAAAATACTACCAGCCCTTTGATTCACTAGTGAGGCCCATGGTCTGAAGCACTCGTTTCACACCTAATTTGCCTTATGATACTCTTATTTTATTGTTGTGTATTGTTACTTAACTTCTGCAAGTGCTTATCTAAATCATATACTTCTTGAGGGCAAAGATCAGAAATTGAATTTCCTGTTTATCCTACAGAAGTTTGCTTCTGTACAGAACTGAATAGAGGCTGAATAAATGTGGTTTAATGTGTACCGGTGATTGCTCCTAACCCTTGTATATTTTCTGTTAATATCTTGCCATAGGCCTCTTCTTGGAAAATCAATAAGAAGCAGAGTCAAAACCTTGTACAGGAATGCCAGGCTTTGATTGAAGTTGAAACTAGCAACGGCGATTATCCAGATATAATCCTGGTGAGATAAATTTCATAGGCTAAATGGCACCTTGAGATTGATTCACATTCATGAAGATTAGAGGAATTCAAGAAGCATGTCATATTAGTACCTCAAAGTAACTGAAACATTTAATTAAATAACCTAGTTTTTAGGTGAAGAAACAAGACTCAGAAAAGTTAGTTACATATCCAAGGCTATAGAAACGAATGAAAATAGAACTGGGGTTTGTATGTCCTGACCACTAATCCATGATGCTTTTCATTTTAATTGTCATGGTGAGAAAGTTTAATAGTATGCAAATCCATATAAATGATACGTATATGTATATAACTTGAAGGTCAGCCTGAAACCTATATGCCCAAATCCAAAGCATATGACCCTTTCTGTAATTTATAATATGGATCCCCACCAGAAAGTGTAATTCTTAATTGACTTAGGTTAGGCCACTGCCAAAAGCCCTAGAGAAGTCTATTCAAGAAATACAGATGTATTTCTGTTTACTCAAGAAATCAGATGTATCCCTGATTCTAACGTTGGTAGTCACTATCTAAGAGCTTTGTATCTGACTGTCCTGTAGATCCCAGCAGACTCACTTTGCCTCACTGATGCAAGTGTGAAAGAAAGCCTTTGGTATTTAGGAAGAATTGACTCAAGGACTGGCCATGTGAGGAACACTGCATCTGTGAAGCCACGTTAAAGACGTTGTCCAGTATGCTGTTTAGTGTTCTTTGCACTGTAATTTAAAACTTCATTTAGACATTAGAATTTCATGTCAGGAAAAAATCTATTTGGTGCTTCCTTTTATTAGAATATGAATTGTATTGCTCACTATAGTGAGTTCTCTTTTTACTTTGACCATCAAGAAGCTTATAGCTAAACGTTAAATAAGAATAACTATAGTCACCTAAATGGTTGCTGTCTGTTGACATGATAATATAAGGGAGAGTATTTAGAAAGGGGCCTGGCCTTGCCAGGGTAGCTCAGTCGGTTAAGTGTCGGACTCTTGATTTTGGCTCAGGTCATGATCTTAGGGTCGTGAGATCGAGCCCTGTGTCGTGCTCCATGCTGGGTGTGGACCCTGCTTAAGATCCTCACTCTCTGCCCCCCTCCCCAGTGCACATGCGCATTCTCTTTCTCCCCCCCACCCTCCAAAAAAGAAAGGGGCCTGGTCTCATTGTACCTGTCTTTAGGTGAGATATCTCAGAATGCTATTTGGAATTGTGGATTAGGTTTTATTTACCAGCAAGCCAATAAAGACCATATGTCTTCTGACTTCAGCCTAACGTCTGTGCCCATCAGCAGAAAATCATTGTCAGAAGGCACACAGTATAACAGTAATGGAGGTTTTATTTAAAAAATTTTTTTCATGATGAAATATTTCAAACATAGTACCATCAACTCCTGTGTGCCCATTTCCCAGCTCCACAGGGACCAACTCACGGCCAGTCTTGTCTCATCCACGTTCCCTGCCTGCCCCCTTACTCCCAGGCATCACATGGCTTCTTCCATAAACTGTAATTACGTTAAGAGGCCATCTGAAGGGATGTTGAGAAGGTCTAGGAGTCATTTGTGAAAGGGAGCAGGAAAAACCTTCGTAGTGACAAAAAGGAACAAGTAAATCCAGGATGTGAAGAAAGGAAACACCAAAGTATTTTTCAAAAGGAAAAGAGTCAAAATTTAATCAGCAACCAGAAAGGAAGAGGAAATGCAACTAGTATTGTAGAGAACATGATGTGGCTGCCCCCGTGAGCCACGTCAGTGCCCACCTGCTTTCTAGAATCCTGTCGGTCTTTCACGTAGCCCTCCCTCTGTCCCCTCCCTAAGCTTTGCATACAGCTTTTAGCGAGGACTTTTTCATAAATTACGTATGACATTTATATTAAAATTGTTGTCTTTTTATGTAATAGTTCTCAAGTTTTATGTTACTTGTGTGTGTGTTGGGGGGGCTAGGATTTATTTGTGCCCCATTGATCCTCATGGGAAGTCTGTTCTCAGACTCAGGGTGCCTGATTTATTTCGATAAATATGAATTATCCACAGATGCACATTAATTTCTGTGTTTGGCTGTAGTTGCAGTAATTCCAGTAGGAAATAATTGCTTCTGAGTGTTTGTACTTTCTTAAACTCATAAATTAAAAAATAATTCTTCTTAACCCCTGGCCTTCTACCCAATTCTTGTCTCCCTATAGTGCTTCCATTGTGTGTGTCTGTGCACATGCTTTAATTCTGACTCCATACCTGTCTCATTTAAAGAAGGAAGGCACTCAGGACCAACGGTGCTGCAAGAGGTTATCACTTAAAGAAACAGAATTAGCTACTACACTGACACTTCTCATCTCCCCACAACCGGGTGGTTTTTATTAATTTGGTGAATTTACTGGGCCCAGGGCCTTATTTTCAAGTGTAATAGGCTGAGAGATATAGGTTCAGCACATCAAAGAAAGCCCACCTCACAGGGATGATTTTACATTATCCAAACTGATGGGACCGTTGTATAATATCGTAATAGCAGTTGGGTCATTTGAAAGATAAATACAGCTTCCGTCCAGTTGGAAGGCACACGCTGACTTACACCGTGCATTCTCCCCCTTTGTGCCAATCTGCATGGGCTGGCCAATTATGGTCTGACAGTTGCTGGTGAGTTATGTGCCTGAATATTTAAAAGGTTTCCAGCTAAGACAGGCTGCCGTGTCACCCTCCCCCTAAAGCATGACAGTGGTGATGTTACCCACATGACTGGCTATACCACTAAACGGGGCACTGGCCCAGCACCCAGGCCCTGTTCCACCTGTGCTCCTAGGAGTGTATCTTTCTCATGTTGAATGGAGAACGAGTCCGTTCCTTTAAGCACCTTCTTTCCTTTGCTGTGTCTGTCCGTCTGCCTTTTGAACGGATTTTTTTTCATAGTGGTGTACTTCATTTTTCTCTTTTCCAAGTTCCGGGCACACCTCCCTCGGGCTGTGCTACGTTTGTGCAACTTCGCCTGAAATGATGAGAGTACTGATGGCTGTTCAGATCTCTCTCGAATCTGACCACTGCTGGTGACTGCCGCCATGTTATCATTCATTCTCCCAGATCATCTTGTCTGCTGTGGCTCAGGGTTACAGCAGTTGGACCTGTTTTCCTAAGTTCCTCCTCCTCTCATTCCACCCCATTCTTGACTGAATGTTCTTCATATTCTTTTCTCTCCAAGGCCTATGGTCTGTGAAAGCTATTTTTTTTTAAAAGATTATTTATTTATTTATTTATTTATTTATTTGACAGAGACATAGCGAGAGAGGGAACACAAGCAGGAGGAGAGGGAGAAGGAGAAGCAGGCTTCTCGCCGAGCAGGGAGCCCGATGCAGGGCTCGATCCCAGGACCCTGGGATCATGACCTGAGCCAAAGGCAGACGCTTAATGACTGAGACACCCAGGCGCCCCTGAAAGCTATTTTTTAAGAATAACATATTCTTTAGTTTTATTTCTTTTCTCATTGAGATAATGCTCATTCTCTAGTCATTTTTAAGGTTTGTCTTTTTTGTTCTACACCGTTTCTCACACTCAGCATGCTCCAGGATCATCCATGTGGCACTGGGCTTCATTTTCCTTTTCTCCAGTTGCTTCTGATCCCATAGTTTGCTGGTGTTGCCTCTGGCATTTTTTTTTCCTTCTTGATATTAATTTCTGCCTGGCCTTCTAGCCAGCACGGTCCGTTCATTTTCAAAGTCCATGCAGTGAGAGTGTTCTTGGTCAGACCTTGCATGTCATTTGGCACCGTGGAAGTCTCCAACTGGGACTCAGTTAAAACTCTAGGCATTTTCTAGAGATTAAAAAACTGTCATGAAAATAATGAGGAGTTTTTAAAGAACATCTTAAACCTCTTCAAAATGCCCTAGGTAGCCTCCCCGTTGGACCCTTGGAGACATTACGTGTGGGGTATCCGTTTGCACTGCAGCAAACTTCTTTCATTATTTTTCATGATCTCGTTAGCACAGGTATTGTCCCCTCCACCCCTTAAGGGGAACTGATGTGATCCAGATTTATTATCTCTGACCCTGTAAAACTTTATTCTGAAATTCTCCTGTGTGTGTTCCTGTGTATGTGTGTGTTAGTGGGGTGAGCCTTTCCTCTTTCTTTATGGCCATGATGAAATTCAGGTACTGTGCTTCACGTGTATCATCTCATCTGATTTTTCTGAATTTAACCTGAGGGGTTAAATTCTCTTTTCATCCCCATCTTACAGGTGAGGAAAATAAACTTGCTCAGGGTCACACTGCCAGGAAGTGGTCACCTTGAACCCGAGCTGTTGAGTTTGACCTCCCACTTTTTTAACCTCGTCTCCTTATGACTTCTCCCTTTATCTTCCATCTCCCTGCACTGTCCTCCATGTCTGTTCACCTAGCCCATTCCACACAGATTGGTTGGAGTACACAGACTTTACTCAGGGGCAAGAATTTCAAGGTACAAATAGATACTGCATTGAATAACATTCAGCATTTTGGCTTTGGTTTCCTAAATTCTGTAGATGGGCCTTCTCCAGGCAAGAATCTTGAATTCATTTTAAAAAATCAGTGCATAGTCCTTGCCCAGATTAAGCTAACTTCCCTTTAGCTCATGTCTCCCCTTATCCACCCTAAATCTGACCTATCCAATAAAGTTTCATCTTCCATGTTCAAAACACATACCCTGCCCTCTCTGATTCTGAACTCTTTCTGTCTCAGGCATTTCTAAACCCATGTGTAAAGTTCAGATTTGTCCCCGTTAACCCCAGATGGGAAGGAAGTAGAAATTCTTTTAGGTCACCCCCTGTAGATGCACCAGCCTCTGTCGGGGGATCAATGTCTGAGTGAAGGTTGCTGCAGTTCTGCTTTACTAGAGCATTGCCCTGTGTACTGTTGTAATTAAGAGTTTGTCTAAGTTCAGTTAAAAACTCGAGCGCACTGCTATGTGATATATTGGCAGTTCAACTTTACTCCAGGCAAAAATTTGGCATATGAGCCCCATACCACATTGGTGCCCCTCAAAATCAAGCCATCTGATCAACTGGCACTGCACCATGCTTAATAGAAGAAATAAAAATAAAAGCAAAGGAGTGGGACTAGATTATCGAGCATCCTAGCAAAGAGGTAACAGTCTCAAGTTATGTCACCAGATGAGCCATAGGAAGAGACTGTGCAGACTAGATGTCCTAGGGGGTCTGCTCTGAAAGGGGACTGGGAAAATTAGGTTGCTAGGCTACAGCAGATGGTCAGGAAAGCAAACGATCAATTTGAAGAAAGCTTCAAAATTCAGGAACACCAGGGGAATAACATTACCAATGCTGACAGTAAATCAGAGAAGTTGAGTGGGAATAATTTTCTGAGACTCGAGTCAGAGCGTAAAAGTATCAACTTTTTGTTGCCCTTGTGCATGCTTTTATGCATCTTGGGGGAGCACGTGCTCCAAATTGACATTATGCATATTTTCTGACTCTGATAGGAAGCAACATTTATCTTCTTCCTAAATACTGGTATTTGTCATTTTTCTAAATTATATAATAATCTTTTTTTCTTTTTCTGCTTTGAATATCAGTGGCAAACCCAAGTTGCTAAGACAGTGAAAGAACACCTGTCGTGGTTACTTCAAGTTAGGTTAGACCTGCTTAGTTAATAAGCAGAAACCCTACTACCTTTTTGGTTGGCTTGACTTGAGCCTTTTTGCCCGCTGTGGTCATGTAGGCCTTTTTTGGCTTGCACCTGGTCTCAGGAACAGACTGGCAGATGGATTCATTTTGTTTTTCCCAATCTGCAGATACTTAAAAAAAAAATTGATGGCCAGATCATCGTTGACAGATGTATTTTAAGAGTTTGGCAGTGGAGTCTCTGTATTTGCTATGAAAGATGTAACCTCCGGTGTCTAGCCCAGAATGTGGCACTTTGTGGGGCTAAGGAAAGACATGTGAATAAAGGAATGAGTGGATGGAATCATCTTCCTGTCTCAGAATGAAGTCCTTTACCAGTTACGCCTCGTTAGCTCTTTGGGGGCATCTTTCAAAAGAGGCTGAATCCAGCTCAGGAAAGTCATCAACCAGTTCTGAATCTCTAGGGCCACTGACAGGATCTCTGTTATATGTCAGATAAGCTGGGAGCCATCTGGAATAGCTGATGAGTCTCCAGTGTCTGGGTCTGTGCTCTGTGGTAGCCAAAACCAAACCACACCACAACACCCAGAAACAACAGCTTTAAGCCTTCTGTTTTGGCATCAGTACTATATGACAATGAAGTTAAAAGATGACTCGGTAACCCAAGAGCGGGTAAAAAAGGAAGGAAAGCAAGTAACCTGCATAACCAGTCAGTCCCTAAATCAGATGCATTTGCCCTAAATACGCATCATTTTTCCAACTCCTAACAGAAATTGTTTTTTTAAGGGGAAACTCCAATGGTATTGCAAGAAATTGATTTCAGATGATCAAAGTTGTCTTAATTTCAAAAGCAGGCCATTTCTTAGTTTTCCTGGTTGATGATGTTACTGTTGCCTCTGAACTTGCATAATGCTGTGATTGTTGCTAACAGTATCAGAAATTTCACAGGCAGAGCCAACTCCTTTACGGAATACAAACCAGAGCTGCCCTAAGGGCTGTAGAGGAAAAAATGGCTATACTCACTCTCCACAGCATAATTCATCAGCTCATCAGCAGACTTACAACAGACACAGAGACAGCATGTGATACAGCCCCTGACCCAAAGGACGATCTTGGGAGCAACTTATGAACCTGAATATTCAAGTGCCAGTGTGTGGACTACCAGTGACCATGCACCAATTAAGACAAATGTACAAACAATACTATATCAGAGATTCTGAGAGACACCATATATATATATATATATATGATCCTTGCTCTAAAGGAGCAGGAAAATTGGAAGAGAATTTTACAAAACCACCTGTTAACATTATTTTACAGAAATTTGACAGACTCTGCGCTCTGACAGACTGACCCAGGTTCAAAGACCTACATGCCACTTACCGGTTGTATCAACTTGCGGTCTTCTGTTTTCTTATCTATTAAATGGAAATAATCTTACCTACTCTCAAGGTTGTTATGAGAATTAATGTGATGATTTGTGACAGAATGAAAATAATTATTTGTGTTATGAAAAACATTTTTAAACACCATTTTCTGTAATTCTGAAGAGGGCAAGTTCAGCCTTTATTGGTTGAGCCAGGACATGGGAGCAAAGAATGAAAATTGAGAGACTATGGAAGCAAAGGGAGAGCTGGGAGGGTGCGTGTGAGGGGTTGGGGAAAGGAAGAGGGGCATCCCGGAAGCCAAAAAACATGGTACTGCAGAATTGGAGAGGCTGGAGGGGGCAGTGTGCGGAGAGAGGTGAGCAGGCAGCCAGCAGTCGAAGACGTAAATATAGAGGTGCTTCATGGTGATTTGAAATAGATTTTTGCCTTATGTAGCCACTTCCTCCATTTGTCAATACAATCTTCAGTGAATTCTGCACATTTATTTGTGCTTTGTAGAGTTGGATTTGTTTTGGGGAGATGGACCCAAGTTTCGAATTCTGCTCTGAAGTATCATGTAAGAATCAAGGCCACTGTAGGATCCCAGTCTTATCTGGGCTCCATAGATAAGATGCTTGGCTCTTAATAATAATAAAAAACTATTTGTAATTTGCTAGTAATAGTTTTTCAGAGAAAGGAAGAAATCAGTATGGTCTGGAGTAACTGAAAAGGACATTTTGGAAAGAGTAGACCTTATACTTGTCTTGAAAGGTGCGAAACACAAGAGGGAAGGAGAGAGAGACATACCACATAGAACAGCACGGGCCAAGGTGTGGAGGTGCTTATAGGGAATTCTGAGGACAGCCTTCTGGTTAGAGCAGAAGGTGTGTTTTAAGAAGTACTGAAATTATGTTCATGTAACTTAGAATCACATTGAGAAGGGCTTTGAAAGCCAGATACAGAGTTTGTACTTGAGGTAGTAACCAGTCAGGACCTGTGGGAAGGTTTTGAGAAGGAACATTGGATCATGGAGATTTTGTGTAGGAAAATGAATCGGGTTGTGGTGATGCTGTTGTCCTGAACAGAGGAGAAGAAAGACCAAAAAATCAAGTAGGATCTGCTGCTTAAGGATGCAGTATAAGGATGACAAGGAAAATGGAACCATTTGGAGGAAAGCAGAGCAGACACTGGAGGGAAGCATGGAAGATGAAGCAGGGAGAGCAGTTTGGAGATGGCAGCCAGGAACGGCATGCTGTTGCAAGCAGGAAGAGAAGAGCTGACAGGATCGGAGAGGGTACCCATGGGACTGAAGATTTGAAGTTCCAGCAAACCCTGCAAGTGTCGCGATGTCCTTTGGAAGCAAACTGGAGCAAAGGTGGAAAGTTAGGGTTGGTGATGTTGATCAGGCCATTGTTTGCATACGGGGAATGGTTGGACCCCTGAAATTTTAATAGGTTTGTTGAGGGATTAAGTGTGGGTAGAAAAATAAAGATCCCGGGAGATTTGGGACACAGAAGGTTATAGAATTCAAGGGAAGAAGGAGCAGCGAGAGACTTCTTCATGCTTCCTCATCTCAATAAATGGCACCACCATTCACAGCTACTCAGGCCCCAGCCTAGGAGGCATCCTGAATTCCTCTCCTTCTTTCACACCCGGCACTCAACCTGTCAGCCAGTCCTGCCCAATCAACCTTTGAACGTATACCCTATGTGTCCACAGCCGCCACCCTGGCGAATTCACCAACATCTCTCGTCAGGGCTACAGCAATAGCCCTGTAAATGATCTCACTGCTTCTGTTGGCATCCACCGTCGAAAAATCTGTTTCATCTAAAAGATAGGTCATGCCGTTCTCCTACTCAGAACCCTCCGATGGCTTCTGCTAACACTTCGACCAGAATTCAGCGTCCTTCCTGTGCCCTCCAAGGCCCTAGGTGACCTGGCCTTGACCTCTTTTGAGTTCTTATCCCCTACCACTCATCCCTTCTTTCTCTTCACTGTGGCCACCCTGGACTTCCTTGGCCTCCAACAGCCTGAGCTTATTTTTGCTTCCCTGACTTTTCCTTGGATGTTTGTAATGCCTGGATTCTCCTCCCCCCAGCCCCCAGCAACACGTATGTCTGGTCAGGACTTTCTGTGATTCTGTGAGTAAACTGAGTGTCCGTTACTGTCATCGACACTGGAGATACCACAAGAAGATGCTCCCTGTCCTTGTGGTGCTTCCATTCCAGTCAGGGAGCCAGACCCCAGACAAGACTAATAAGTAAACTGTGTTGCAGGATAGATGATGGCAAGGGCTCAGGAGGAAAGGAAAGCAGAGGAAAGGGGGAGGAAGCATGGTGAGGCTGAGTGAGTACAGTTCTGTATAGAGTTGGCATGAAAGGCCCAACTGAAGGATGTGTGAAGAAAAACTAGAAAAAAGTTGGAGGAACAAGCAAATCAACAGCAAACAAACCTAACCTTGAGAGAGGAGGGCACCTGGCATGGTTGTGAAGTGGGTAGAGAGGAGGAGACATGGAGGGTGCGGGGACTTAGGCTGTTCTCGGTCTCTTACCTGTGTTACTTCTCTTCGCAGAACTTAATGTCACCTGACATCATATCACATATCCATCTTTTTATTTACTTAACACCTATTTTTCCCTCACTAGAAAATAAGCTCCATAAAGGCGGGACTTTGTATTCTTTATCAGAACAGCGTCTGACCCATACTGGGAACTCAATTTTAGGGAATAAATTTATGGATGAGAGGGAAGCCTGGAACGTAACGTGCACTGTGGAAGAGTGAAAACAGAAAGGCCCTTTGAGTTTGGCAGGAAGGCGTTACTGGTCTGGTAGCCTTTTTGGGTCCTTGATAATAATAAAGGTGGAGATAGAGGGGCAAAGAAATAGAAGGAAAGAAAGCAGGTAAAGTAATACCAACCAGTTTTTAACGCATCCTTAGCAACAGCTGAATTAGAGAAGTGCTACGCAGCTGACTGTGGTATGTTTTTTTCCCCTCTCTCTAACTTATTTATGATTTATTTATCCTCTTAAATAGATACTTCACAAAATTGAGCTTGTGGTATTATGCTGATCCATTGCATCCCTTGGAGAACTGACAAATCCCGCTCTGCTCCTTGTTAACATAATTTTAATTAAGGTATCTAAAACCGCATGTTAAAACTTGACTATAATCTCATTTACTGTGTGGGAGGTGTTATCTATTCATGACTGAGGTAAAATCTTAGGAAAGAGATATCCCCAAACTGCAGAGTATGAAACACAGTTAAGCCTAAGAGACAAGAACACTTCTGTAATGAAATGAAGTAATGTATATGAAAGAGCGTTGTAAGCAGTATCAAAATATACAAATAGTGTCATCGAAAAGACAGCTGTATGTCTTGTTGTCTCAGCTTGAAAAAATTCAGACCTTCAAAGCCACAAGTATATTGTGGTAGAAAAGAGCATCCTATGAACTCAGATATTTACAGTGTTATTTAAAAGGGAATACTGTGAATTGTTTATCCAAAATCTTTTAAACAGCTGTATGCCAAAGAATAAAGAAAATGCAGGAAAGGAAAAGAAGATAATCTCTCCTGCAATTTAGATGGGAAAGCTTTGTGTAAGTACCATTTTTGCAGTGAGAGGACACATCTGACTCTCATGGAAACAACCTCTATAAGGCATGGCTCAAAGCAGAGAACTAAACAATAAAATGCAAAAACAGTTAATTTCATGAGGCTGTGCTAATAACACCACCAACAAAAGTTCCTACTGAGAGTGCTGTCATTTTGGTTAATCTTGGATGCTTCCATCTTGTCTGATTTTTATCACAAGGAAGAGTTACCAAAGAAAAGGAACACATTCTGAGCTGGATCATCATGGATTACAACAAAGTGGTTGTAACTAAAGGCATTAAATAGCTCCTCTCGTCCGCTTATCTTGTGGTTGCTGTTAACTGCTGTGGGAAATAGTCTATGCTGCTTATAAACTGGTCAAAAAATATTTAGTTCGAAGTTAGAGGCACTTAAGGCATGTGGATTTCCTGTATGTATCAGCATATTAGAAGAAAACTAAGTTTTATGATATATCAGAGAGAAATAAGATGTACATTGTTAAGGTCATTTTGCAAAATGAACTTTAAAAAATACATGCGTTTTATTTACTTCTGGGGCAGGAATTTATTTGCAGTATAAGTACAAAACTATTCTGAAATGAACAAAGCAGCTTAGCATCAGTTTTTTTTTTTTGAGATTTTTATTTATTTATTTGAGAGAGAGTATGTGTGTGCACAAGAGTGGGGTGAGGGGCAGAGGGAGAAGCAGGTTTCCTGCTGAGCAGGGAGCCCGATGCGGGGCTCGATCCCAGGACCCTGGGACCATGACCTGAGCCGAAGGCAGATGCTTAACCGACTGAGCCACCCAGGGGCCCCAGCATCAGTTTTATTTCCGCCTACCTAACAAGACTTTCCTCGTTACGGCTTTGAGTGAAACAGGAGCAGCAGTGATTGACAGCCGTCAGGTCTTTTGTTGCTAGGCTACATGTGTGCCCATTTAACCTGCTTCCTGACGGAGCACAGTTTCTAGAATGCCATGTAAAATATATGCCTGTGTTTCCTGGGAGGGGAGAAAAAGAGAGGTGATCGCCTCTCCCTCCCACATTTGTTTAGCAGGGCACAGCGGGCTTGAAAGGCGAAGGGTACAGACACAGTGGGCAAGCTCCAGAGAACCCACAGCTCCGCGCCTTCCCCCAGGTCATAGAAGTGGGGAACACGGTTGTATCTCAGCGCATGTTGAAGGGTCTTCGGGTCAGGGAGCTCTTGCCTTACCCCTGCCTTCTCCATTTCTGTTTTTTACTGCCTGTTCCTCCACCTTCTCACAGATTTACAAAATACACGAAGGGAACATTCTAGGTCCATTTTCCTGAAGGGTGTGAACTAACTGTCTTTCTCTCTCTCTGATCTAAAGAAATACATTTCCAAAATGTAAGTTGGTTTTGTGTGAGCCTTGCAAGATGGGTCTTCAGGCTTCCCAAAGCTGTGGTAGACATGGCTTCTGGATGGCACATTCTCCCCACCCCCCAGCTCTTCCAACCCCCACTTCCGCCCACCCACCCAGACATCACACACACACACACACACACACACACACACACACACTCACTCACTCACTCACTCTCAGGGGCCACCAGCCCTCTTGGCTCCTGCATTCAACACATTAAGGCTCTGTAACCCCTTTTAGGCAGATCTCCTGCGATTTTATCAAAAGATAAGGTGTCCCAACCTTGTCCCCTGGTTGGCCCAGGTACACTCCCCATCCCTATCCTTGTCTTCTTCCCCATCATGCTGTGGGGCCTCAGGCCCCAGGCCCCAACCTCCCCAAGGTTTTCATTGCACTGATGTTGAGCTCATGCTCCGTGTCTCCTCTATATCGACCACCGGTGTGATAAGCCTCCTCAAAACAGCACAGGTTCCATGGTTGCTCCTGGTGAATCAAATACCTGGCTCATTTGTTGGAGTCATTGTTACATCCACATAAGATATGGATTTTTAAAAATACCTGTACAAATATTGATAGAAGTACAAAAATCCTGATAAATGGTAAAAGTAAATATGACAATTATGACGTAACCTTCCTTGAGACGCACATCAATATTCTTTTCTACAATGCGCACAATTGTCTCCCTTCATAACGTGCATAAACTGTACTTCTCTCCTCTCTCTCTGATATGGCCACTGATACTCAGGTCATTTCGCACCCTATAATGTAGCTTATATTTTTGTGCAGCTTTAAGTAAACAGCTTATTTTTCAGGTTTTAGATAAAAGTGACACTGAGGTCTCATTGAAACAAGAAAAAAAGGAAGTTTCTCTTATGAACAAAGGTAAAAAAAATTCAGTTTACCTATATTAGCTGTGATGTTTGAGTTGTTTTCAATATGACTTACGTGGCACATCTGATGTGGGATATAGATCAGAAGTTTGGTAGCAGTTTGGATTTTTAAAAGTTAAAATGTGTTGTTCCAGAAGTGGGAGGAGGGCTGGGTGGAGAGTGAGCTGCCAATCCCGTGTGTTTTAGAAGAGCCAAGAGACACTCCCTTCCCAAGGAGAGTCCCCCCAGCTCCGCCACACACGGCCTGACGTCTCCAGCAGTAGACTTGGACCACTCTCTGTGTTGAATTCTGTTTCGAAATTTGCAGTAGATTGATATGAGCTCTTTTATTCAGACTGTATTTTGAAAATTATGATGACAGTTCTCTATCTTCAATTATGTAGTCCTTTTCCTGCTTTTCATGATTCCCCATAGACCAGTTCACCAACACATCCATTGGTTCCTTTATCCCCATGGGACATCTTTTGTCTCAAGTGAGAGATGAGCTTTTTTTAAACTTAGAGTTGCCATCTTATAATATTCAATCCAAAAACGATTTCTTTGGATAGAGAAGCTGGAAGCAAACTGGACTCAAAATTTTGTTTTCTTAGCGTCCATTCATTATTATGACCAACCCCTTTATTATGTGTTATTATGTGTTATATTATTATTATCATACCATCATACTCTCTTTTATTTTAATATTCTACCATTGGGCCTGAGCAGCAAGCCCATCATTTTCATGGTCCTCCTCTTATTCTGAAATAAGTTCTAAAGTTTTTCTTAGCCTCTTTGACAAGCCTCAGTTCCTTTTGGCTTCATCATTCCCAGTCCTTGTATTGGTCCATGGCATCACTCTGTGCTCACTTTTGATCATAAGCTCTCCCTTCATACTTTGTTACTCAGGTAACCTAATCAGCCATCCATGCACATCTTTATATTTGAACCCATTAGTGAGGTCCCTAAGAAATCACAGTTTTTTATTTCTCATCTTAATTAGGATAATTTGCAATTCCACAATCAGTATTTCTTTTGTAAGGCTTTCTTAATCTTAAAGCCAGTCTTTTATAGAAGTTTTAAAGTATTAACATGATTTCAAGTACGTGCCTGTTGGATTTCCAAATCGTAATGGAAAAATTGTTAATACAATTTTGATCCTAAAATTAATATTTAATTTCAAATATTCATCCTGCGTTTGGAAAGAACAAATTGTGAAATGATTTTAAATGACTGTAATTATAGATTAGTTGGCCGTTGGGCTAAAAAAATTTCACTTTGTATGCAAGCCAGTGAGTAAAACCAGTGGCACCTGCAGTATGCTTAGAAAAGCTCTGTGTTTTCTCTTTTATATGTACCTAAAGGAGTCAGATCCTCAGCCATTCACCCACCATCTAAAACTTCCTTTGTCGCTGTGCTGTTCCACTTGGCCTTTGATGGCCCTCAACTTGTTGGCAAGGGTTTACTTGGTGCAATAAGATATGTGGACAGTTACCGCAATGAATTCTAGAGACAGCTGGAAGAATGACACGTTGACTTATTGTGTCTACTGCCTCCAAGACACTCTTAAAACCAATCCAAGGAGTCAGAGCATTTCTACTCTTCTGTGAACTGTAGCAAATCACTAACCTCTCTGCACATACAATAATGAGGTTCCCTCAGTGAGAAGGTTGACTAGAGGACACCAGGTCTCTTCCTGCTTTAAAGTTCGACTCTCTACTAGAGACATGTTTGGGGTTGGGATCTGTTAGGATGTTTTTGAACTGGAACCTAAAATGGAATAGAATGGGATTCTAGGGGGAAGACAGGAGGTTGTTTGGGCAGAGTCTGGTGAGAGAAGGGAATCTGACGGCCCCAAGCAGTCACCCCATGCACACCAGTCACAGATAATAAGCATCATAAAAAAGAACTTACAAAAAAACAAGTTACAAAGGCTCTTGCATTATTAGATACACCATCTACACTTTATTAAAAGGTTATTATAAGTTGCATAAAGAACATATTGGTGCATTTTTTACAAGAGGTTGTTTGGAATACAAAGCCAAATTATCTATAAGTAGTTAATAAACTGCCGACACTTCTTTCAGTTCACGTTATTGTGTGATCATCAAAATGTGATTGTCTTCATTTTGTCTGTCTTTTGAAGAAAAACAGGAGCCGTGCAGTGATACTCCAGAAATAAAGAGAAACTCTTCATTACCTAACCGGGAAAGGTGAGTGTACTGCAATTACACAAATTCTAAGTGAGTGCAATTATACTGTTGCAAAGTAATTATCAATGTTTAAATACAAGAAGAAAGAAAATAATAGCAACAAGCAAAGGCAATTAAGAATGGAACCAAATTTACAAAGGAGACAAGAAAGAATAGAATACGGCTAGGTTTCTTACCTTTTTCCCAAACCTGTTTATTTTCTTTTGTGAGGATTTGGGGATAATGAAATGGAACAGGCTTAACTTCCTACTCACAGTGAGCAATTAATTCAAATTACTGTAATGTAGTCAAAGAACTGAAAATGTCATATATGTATAAGGTGTGAATATGCAATCAGGAACCTGTTTTTTGTGTGGCTCATTATCTTATTGTTATACATATATGTAATTGTGATAATTATTGCATGCTAGAATTTTCTTGACATGAGACTTTTGTCACTTTTAACATAAAATCAGCTGAATATTTTGGATGCCCAATAAAACAAAGAATGTTTTCAAGGAAGCAAACTCTTACCCTCACTTAGACAAACTTGTCAAAGGTGCTTTCCAGGTATTTAGACCCAGTGTCTATGAATCCAGATCTTGGGCTCTTTTTGCATAAGAGCACATTGAATTGAGTGTTGGAAGAAACAGAGAGGAGTTTGATTTTCTGCACTTGCTGACAGAGGAGTCCCTCTGATACTCAAATCCCCTCACTTCACTGTTCTACTCAGAAGCCTCTCATGGCCCCATCGCTTGCAGGATAAGTTACAAATTCCTTAGCACGGCGCAAGTCCCCTTCACTCCTGGCCCTTCCTGGAGCCCCCACTTTGTTTCCCAGAATTTCTGAGTGGCTTTGAGTCCTGTTTTATCACACTTGCATCTCTGTCCACACTGCTTCCTTTGCCCTCTGCAAGCTGTACACCAGTCTACTACTCTTTCCTTCAAGTTCGAGTTCAAGTGTTCTCTCCTCTGGGGCCCCCAACTCTCACAGGCAAACTCAAGGTTTCAGAGAGCCACTGATGCAGTGATCAGAGTGGTCATAACTCCTTCAACTTCAATAATTATCTGTTAGGGGCGCCTGGGTGGCTCAGTCGTTAAGCGTCTGCCTTCAGCTCAGGTCATGATCCCAGGGTCCTGGGATTGAGCCCCACATCAGGCTCTCCACTCAGCCGGGGGTCTGCTTCTCCCTCTCTGGAGATCTGTGATCTCTCTCGCTTTCACTCTCTCTCAAATAAATAAAATCTTTAAAAAAATAATTATCTGTTAAATTTCAGCTGTATTCTGATCATTGTCAAGTGGAATTGTCCGTCTGAAAGTCTGTCTTCCCATAAGGACGGGGGCCTATCTTTTCTTCATCATAACTCCAGGTGTCTGAGAGGTCTTCCCATAGTACTCCATCTAAAATAGCCTGTCCCATTCCTGATAAGGCACACTATCAGATCTTAGCATCCTGCATGGTTTTTTTCAGAGTACTTACTACTATTTTAAAGTATCTTATTGACTCATCTGTTTCTTTTAATGTGTTACATTCTAGCTTGCTTATTTTCTATCTTTTTCACTAGGAGCTAATTCCCTCCACAAGAACCAGGCTGTGTTGCCCACCTCTGTGTCATTAGTGTCCAGAATAGCAGCTGATTCAGAGTTAGTATATTTGTTGATTGACTAAATGAGACAGTTTCCCCCTCATGTTGTTGCTGTGCCACTTTATGGACAGTGCTTTAACCTAGAGTTATTTATTAAAGTTTGAGTTAAAGTTTAAAATTCATCCAAAAACTAAAACAGATTGTGTGTGTGCGTGTGTGTGTGTGTGTGTGTGTGTGTGTATTATATGTTGCTTTCAGGTTTGTATGAGGTTGTGTGTGTCTTTTTTTTAAAATCATCTTTGAATTGTATCTACAACATGAAATGTTAGAACTGTGGTCCAATTAAAACAGTCTTCGTGGAAGAATCTTATCAAACTCATTAACAGTGGTAGTGAGGATAAAGATGATCATAATAACAATAATAATTAGGTGCTATTTACTGAGCACTTACTAAGTGTAGGGGTTGGGCTGAATTCTTTGTATGTCTTGTTTAATCCTCAGCACATCTCTGTGAGGTCAGCACTATTATTATTATTATTATTATTATTCTTTAGTACAATAGAAATTTATTTCTCTGAAGTAAAATAAGCCTGGAAAGAGCTGGTTTAGGGCTATCAAGTGAGGCACAGTGTCAGGGAGCCAGGGTCATTTCCAGTGCTTTTTTCTTTCTTTCTTTCTTTCTTTTTTTTTTTTTATTGTGTTAGGTTAGTCACCATACAGTACATCATTAGTTTTTGATGTGGTGATCCATGATTCATTGTTTGCATGTAACACCCAGTGCTCCATGCAATACATGCCTTCCTTAATACCCATCACTGGGCTACCCCATGCCCCCACCCCCCTTCCCTCTAAAACCCTCAATTTGTTTCTTGGAGTCCATAGTCTTTCATAGTTCGTCTCCCCCTCTGATTCCCTCCCCTTCATTTTTCCCTTCCTTCTCCTAATGACCTCCATGCTATTCCTTATGTTCCACAAATAAGTGAAACCATATGATAATTGACTTTCTCTGCTTGACTTATTTCACTTAGCATAATCTCCTCCAGTTCCATCCATGTTGATGTAAAAGTTGGGTATTCATCTTTTCTGATGGCTGAGTAATATTCCATTGTATATATGGACCACATCTTCTTTATCCATTCATCTGTTGAAGAGCATCCCGGCTCTTTCCACAGTTTGGCTATTGAGGACATTGCTGCTATGAACACTGGGGTGCATGTGGCCCTTCTTTTCACTACCTCTGTATCTTTGGGGTAAATACCCAGTAGTGCAATTTCTTGGTCATAGGGTAGCTCTATTTTTAATTTTTTGAGGAACCTCCACACTGTTTTACAAAGTGGCTGTACAAACTTGCATTCCCACCAACAGTGTAAGAGGGTTCCCCTTTCTCCACAACCTCTCCAACAATTGTTGTTTCTTGCCTTGTCAGTTTTTGTCATTCTAACTGGTGTAAGATGGTATCTCAATGTGGTTTTGATTTGAATTTCCCTGATGGCTAATGATGATGAACATTTTTTCATGTGTCTGTTAGCCATTTGTAGGTCTTCTTTGGAGAAGTGTCTGTTCATGTCTTCTACCCATTTTTTGATTTAATGATTTGTTTTTTGGGTGTTGAGTTTGAGAAGTTCTTTATAGATCTTGGATACCAGCCCTTTATCTGTAGTGTCATTTGCAAATATCCTCTCCCATTCTGTGGGTCGCCTCTTTGTTTTGTTGACTGTTTCCTTTGCTGTGCAGAAGCTTTTTATCTTAACAAACTGAGCCACCCAGGCGCCCCTTTTTTTTTTTTTTTTTAAAGATTTTATTTATTTATTTGAGAGAGAGAATGAGATAGAGACAGAGAGAGCATGAGAGGGGGGAGCATCAGAGGGAGAAGCAGACTTCCTGCAGAAGCTTTTTATCTTGATTAAGTCCCAAAAGTTCATTTTCACTTTCGTTTCCCTTTCCTTTGG
Source organism: Phoca vitulina (assembly GCF_004348235.1). NCBI lineage: Eukaryota > Metazoa > Chordata > Mammalia > Carnivora > Phocidae > Phoca > Phoca vitulina. Next base: position 32,641,186 of record NW_022589711.1, on the reverse strand, counting down.
AGGTCGGCACTATTATTATTTGGCAGGAAGAGAAACAGGTTCAGAGAGGACTCTGTGCTCAGGTGTAGTGCATTTTACCTTTTATCCCTCAGCGCCAGCATGACTTTTCAGCATCCCAAAAAATGATAAAAAAAAATTTTTAGAGGACTACTTTAATAAAATTTCAGCATAAAGGAAGTTACAGTTAATAGGCTTCAGATACTGTATAAATACTCTTTTTTTTTTTAAAGATTTTATTTATTTATTTGACAGAGCGAGAGAGCACAAGCAGGGGGAGCAGTAGGAGAGGGAGAAGCAGGCTGCCCACTGAGCAAGGAGCCCAACGCAGGGCTCGATCCCAGGACCCTGGGATCATGACCTGAGCCGAAGGCAGACGCTTAACCATCTGAGCCACCCAGGCGCCCCTGTATAAGTATTCTTTAAGAGACAAGCATTAGTTATAATGTTCTTAACCTTAAATAAAATATCAACTGAAGTTAGGAGAATTAATGCCAAAAAGCTGTTGACAGTAGAAACACATTCTATTTGATATTAACTCTTGTCCAATTTTTAAATGACCCATACAGTATAAACATATAAAACTCTCCAGAGCTGTGGTCTTTTTTTCTTTTTTTTTTTTAAAGAATTTATTTATTTGAGAGAGAGAGAGAGTGAGAGAGAGAGAGCCCAAGAGGGGGTAGGGTTAGAGGGAGAAGCAGACTCCCTGCTGAGCAGGGAGCCCGATGTGGGACTCGATCCCGGGACTCCGGGATCATGACCTGAGCCGAAGGCAGTCGCTTAACCAACTGAGCCACCCAGGCGCCCCAGAGCTGTGGTCTTAACACTTAGCATGAAAGGATTACAAAAACCCCCTCCTTATTTGACAAGCAAATCCCTACGTGATCTGACCCCTACCTGCCTACACAGTTTTGTCTCCCAAATTGCAAGTCCCCCAGCCCTCCTGAACGTTTTTTGTTCCCACAATATTGAAAGCTTTGGGTCTCATTAACACACTGCATGATTCTGAGCATCCTCATTGTGTGTTACTCTCCATGCTGCAGCCAGTTATCCTTTTAAAACATACAGCAGATCACCTTGCTTCCATGCAAGAAACCCTTCGGAGGTCGTGCCTGCTCTGCTTAGAATAAACTCCAGTTCTGGCCCCCGGCCCAGGGTACCAGCCCCCTCCCCCCCCCCAACCTTCCCTGCACACTCCACCCCAGCGGCCCTGCTTCATTTCTACCCAGGATAATTACACTTCACCTGGAACACCCCTTTTCCTTCAGATCTTGACTAAATAGTTCTTTCAACTGACTTTGCCCCTTTTTGTTTTATTTCTGTATGTACCTTCCCCCAGGCTAACATAGAACTTTGGTTTAAAAGCCTCTTTCAGCAAATGAGACAAATGGTATGTGACTACCGTTGTTAAGAATACATTACCACCAATTCTGTTTAATTGTGGCTCCCCCAAAAACCTTGAAACAAGATTTGTCAGGAATAAATAGTAATTTTTCTAGTTGAGAATGGATTTTCTATAACTCCCTAAATGACAGTTTTTAGCATGACATTTATGGCCTTGCTCTCATTTGTTGTGTATTAACAGTTCATTTGTCGTCTATTAATGTTTCTGAATTCATTGGTACCTAATACGATTCCTGCTTTGAAATTACAAGCCTCGGCTTGTTTTTGCGCAGTGCGCCGATGGAAGATTTAAGTCCAAGTTCTGGACACAACACCAGCTTCACTGTGAGTGGTTGTTGTCACATTGCTGCTTTACTGAAAGAGTCTTCTCAAAGCACATCTGTCAAGGAAACTGTAAGAAAACTGGCGTCTAATTTAAGGTAAAGATATTTGCTAACATATTTCCATGCGTTTTGTTGAACTTTCTAAGCAGTGACGACTCCTGGTCTCTTTTCTTTCCCCCCACCCGTGGAGTGGTAAAGTTATCAAGAAGATTCAATAGAATGACTTTATGACTTGTCTGCTAACTAAACCACTACAGATACCCCACAGGTTAAATGTCTCTTGAAATAGAACTGCAGTCGCTAGCGGCCTGTCCTCAGGCGGTCTGTCACGTGCTCTGGCAGTATGAGGGAATGTTAGTTCTCTCCCGGATGTTGTGAAGAATTCTAACTGAATTTCTTCCTCCCGCCCTCCATTCCTTCCTCTTTCGTTTTTTATTTCTTTGGTTTTTGCCTGGCGAGGACCCTCATGACATTTGTAATGGCCTTCTGAAAAGTCTCCTTTTGTAGCTTTAGATACTAAACTTTTCAAGGGAAATTGAGTTTTACTTTCTGGTTCAGTGTAGAAGGTTAACATTTGTGGGCAGGGTAAATGAGGGATTTAGATGTTTGGATCTCAGTTCTCAAAGGATGCAGATAGAGCTGGAATAAAGTCCAGGATTTAGAATTTTTCCAACTAGGGACCAATGATGGGAGGCTTTACAATCAAGCCAAAGAAGTTAGTATACAGAAGAGTGCTCTAAAATAGGTAACAGAGGGAGAGGGAGGGGGCAGGAGCAGGAACACCACGGAATTAGTGGAGCCAGTTGGTTTGGTTAGGGTTCATAGCCTGTGAGTGTCCTGCATTGTAAAGTAAGAGGCTTTCGGCCAAGGAGAACACACCGCATGCCCTGGTTAGAATCGTATTTTCCATGCGGACTGTGACTTTGACTTTCTAATCAGTGAGTGACTGCAAAAACTTCCTGAAGTAGAGAGTTGGCAAAGAATGGAATTAGAGAGTTGGCAAAGAGAAAGGTAACTACAACTTCTACTCAGGCCCAGGCTTTGGTCTTGTGTGTGAAAGGAGACTGCAAACCACTATAGGACTTGAACTCAATTCTGCAGTTGTCCTGGGCTTTATGGAAATTTCTGCAGCAACATCCAGGTCTGTGGGGCTCTGCATACATGGGCATGAAGGTCCCACCTGTCCCTTAAAAACACACTGCCAGCATCTGTCCTGCCCTGGGAGAAAGGAGGAGGCACTCTTGGTTATATGTAGGTGGATCTCCTTGGACTTTGCATCAGGGCACATCTTCACTAATGATACTAGGGATCCAGAGACAAGTTGTCGACCAAGAAATGAAGCTGGAGTGATACATTTCTTAACACTTAAGTTTTGATCACTAAATCTGCCCTGGTACCTGAGTTGGCAAGCCTCCACTAGCCTGGGAATGGGATGGAAGCAGGTCGGACCTCAGTGTTGTACAGATGTTATGAAGTTGAAAAAGGCCCCTAATCCAGTGATCTGGATGGATAATCAGTCTCATACTGACATGGTCTACGGTATAGTCCCTCAAGAATGGGATTCTCCAGCCAGTTCTGTCAGCATTTGTCCAGAAGTAATATGTAAGCTCCTCAGTTTTGAAGTAGGGTAACCATAGATTTGAATCCTGGTTTGTTCCTTACTGGTTCCAAGATTCAAGCATGTCAATTGAGCACTAAGACCGGGTGGTATGCAATAAATTATATATAGGAATGTGCCCACATGTCCAATGACTGGGATATTGCTTCTTGATAATAATAGCTATCATTTTTGAGCTGTTATTATATTTTAGGCTCACCCAAATGTCACGTATATATTAGCTCCTTACTCCCACAAACTTACGAGGTTGATATTATTCTTTTTTTTTTAATGGATGAGGAAACTGAAGCTTAGAGAAACTAATACACCCAAAGTCACAATTACACAGCTACTAGGACAGGGCTGGGTTTAAGCCGAGGCTCCCTGATTTGTCGTCTCGTGCTCTGAGCCACTGTATACACACACAGACGCAGGTGCATATACATACAGAGACGTATATATGTATGTGTATATATATGTGTGTGTGTGTATGTATATGTGTGTGTGTGTATGTATACATGTACACATTTTATCTCACACACACACACACACACACACCCTTCGCTGTTCTCCACACTGAGATCTGGAGAGCCTTGTCTGGTTGTGTTGCAGCAGAGTTTGGGTGCGCCACTGTGTACCATCATTTTCCTAATTTTTTCCTTGGCTCATCTTTGTTCTGCATTTAAGTGTATCATTACTATTAATTTTAATGTTACGTGTGATCAAAAAGGGGATAATGTGATTGAGTGTACTAAGACATTAAAGTACATTCACTTCTATAATTAGGCATCACTAGAAAATTAAAATTTCCCAGAAACCATCTCCCTAATGAACATGTAGAATTTTTGGTGCTTGAAATCATCACACTATTATCAACTGAACACTCTGAAAGCCAAATGTATTAATAAATCAGCTCTTTTTGGTACCGGCTTGCATTTTTTTGTGGTGATTGTTTTACAAAAATATTAAGTGGAAAAAGAATTGTACAGAACACAAAGCTTAACTGGAACACAGTGAGCTCCTCATTTATCAATCTTCTCTTTCACCTTTAGCAGCATGCAGTATGTTTTCTCACATTTCACAGATGAAACAGATTTCTTGTCTTCTTTGTTATTCTTACCCCCTGTGCTGCACTATTCTGTATCTGGTCCACGTGTCATTCCTTGTGTTAACTAGACTTCACATGTCTCGGGGCATGAGGATTGTGGCTGATTGTGTAGAACGTGGAGGGTTCCATGTGCTTTACACCAACCATCCCTCCCCAGATTTGCCTGGCTTGTCACACGATAAAGAGAGTCGATAGAGCCCTTTCCCTCCACATGGTTCACTCTGGACATGACCTCAGCCTTATCCCTTTCCACACTGCCAGAGTCTGGCCACTTCTGTTTATTTCATGTTAATGGAATAAATTAATAAAAATAGTAGTTTTCATTATTCATTTTCATTACCTGATTATGCTCAGTTTAGTGTTTTCTGACTTATGTTACTTTTTGTTTTATGTGTATTAGTTTATTTAATCCCCAAATATAGTAACATCTTTGAAAACAGATTGGATTTTCCACACCCTGTCTAGCATATATTAGTAGGTATTCAACGAATACCTTTTTTTTGTTTTAGTAGCCTCCATGGCCAGTATGGAGCCCAATGCAGGGCTCGAACTCATGACCCTAAGATCAAGACCTGAACTGAGATCAAGAGTCAGATGCTTAACTGACTGAGCCACCCAAGGGCCCCTCAAAGAGTGCTTTTAATAAAGTTGAGAGGGATTAATGTAAAATGCAGTGAGTAGTATTGCTGGATATTAAAATATTTTCAGATTATGGGGTATGACTGAGTTGTGTTAAGTCAGAGGTAGATGAGCTAAACTCAGATCCACACTGTTAAATTGTATTAGATGATCCTAATATTAGAGTAGTATTAAATCTCAGTTCACTCTCAATAGTAATGATAATAATAATATGTATTTATTATGCACTTCTGGTGTACCAGGCACTGTCTTAAGGGCTTTGCATATGTTAACTCACTTAAACCTTTCAACAGCCCGGTAATTAGATTCTTATTATCCCCATTTTATGGATGAGAAAATTGATGTTGGTAGAGTTTGAGTAATCTGCCCAGCATTACATAACTCTTGGGTGGTAGAGCTGGAATTTCAATCCTGACAGTCTCATAGTCCTTGCTTTGGACTGCTAACCCTCTGACACCTTGTTTCAGTTCATTGTTGTGTGTGTAAACTTGATAATGAGGCAGACTTCATTTATTTCAACTCCGTAAAAGCCCAAACATGCTTTGTGTTAGCTTAAATTTTAAAAGTATCAAAAATAAGTTTTAAAAAGGAAGTCGCTCGTTACAGGTGGCTGCCAGTTACCGAAGCAAGAGAAAAACCCACAAAAGTGAATACATGAGCAGTTGGGGTCTGTCAAAAAATGTGATCTGATTCCAGGTTTTACGAAATGAAGCTATGCCATTTCTGTTCATCCTCATCTTTCTCTTTCACTGGGTTGGAGAAGAGAGTTTCAATCTACCTCAAGTAAGAGGCTTGCTCTTTTTCTTAGCTAAGACCAAGCTTGTGAACTTGGTTACTTTTTAAAAAGAGCAGCCGGGTGACCAGGTACTTCTGTGTTTCACTGCTCATGTCTAGAGGGAATGGAGCTGTATTAATGCAAGTAGGAGATTTTTCTTGAGAAAAAGCTACTCTGTTGGGAAGGGAATAGGACTGGGGAGTGAAAAGGAAATGACCCTCAGCCGTAGCGCTTCCAAGCTTGGCCATCACAGACAGAAACAGCACTGACTCAGGGTTGTAGCTCACCTGGTTGAACTCTTTAAAAACTTCCAGATTGGACTTGCAGATTTGGGTATGGATTTTATAGGAATTCAGCTGAGATGGGCATCCGAGCAGAGGACCTCCTATAATCCTGGATGCTAGTAACAGCTCTGGAAGATCTTTAGGCTATTTCTTAAGGTCTTGAGAAGAGAGACAGTGTTAAACAAAGACATGTTCCTGATTTTATTATCAAGTCTGAGGGCAGAGCTGTGAGTAGATGCTCCAAGTGAAGAAGGGCTGTTCCTGTGGGACAAGAGTCCTGTTGAGGTGGCAGGTGATTCACGAGTCCCCCACAGCACAGTATCCATCTGACTCAGTGGCTACCGGTGAACAGACCCCACTTTATTCCTGCAGTTTGGTGCTGAGCGCCTCCTGGCACTCCTGGCAGTACCTTTCCTGGATTAGAGGATCACTATGTCCTAAGGGAAACCTGAAGTTGGTGAGTGGAGGCAGGTTTGATACCTCCCAGGAACAAAAGAAGACACCGGCAAGGGATACCAGGGAAGAAAGGGACTCAAGATAAAACGTGAAGGAATTTTCTAAGAGTTCTTAACTACATTCAGACCTTGCTTCTGCCATTTTTGGTGTCTTACAGTTTCCTAACAGCATCTAACAGTTTTTCTGAATTAATCTTTCAGGAAAAGGAAGAGGTCTATGTGTTTGTGCTTGGAGACCGCAGGAGCTGTATAATTTGTCCTCTGTCTTGTAGATCTTATGGGACAGAATCCCTGAGGGAAAAGCTAGTTAGCAGCAGCTCTGGGGAAGAGAGAGTCAAAGGCAGAAAGCAGAGACCCTGGAGGGAGAGAGACAAAGGAGAGTGTACCTGCTAGGGCCTGTTGCAGGGGGTGGGGGAGAGGTCCTTAATTATTAGGAAACCAGAGAGGCTCAAAGTAAGAATAAGTCCTCAACCAAAGAGTTTCCATAAAGATGACTTGAAGTTACATATATCAAGCATATAGTAGCACTTAGTACACTTCTAGCACTTTATAAAGAGTGGTTGAATGTGACCAGGGGGCTCACTATTGCCAGAAAACACTTGTCCCCAGCATGTAGTGCAGTGGCCGGGAATGCATGCTTCATGTGCCCCCACCCTCCTGCCCCACAGCTGGCTAACTCCTCCTCCTCCTCCGGGGCTCCCCATGATGGGGAGGGCCCCTCATCTCGGTGCCCATAGCGCTACATTCCCATTCTCATCCCAGCATTTATCACACTGTCCTAGAAAAGCTTGCTTCCCTGTCTGCATTCCCCATGAGGCTGAATTCCATGAAATAAGAACGTATGGGTTCCTAGCATGGGGGCAGATGCCAGGCTCTGGCAGGGGCCACTGGGTAAAAGCTATGTGGTGGTGGGGTTCAGGGAATATCTGGGGGACTACTGAGCTTGAGTGTATTGAGAAAATACAACATGGCAGAAGCTGTAAAACTTTTATATAAAGTTGTGTTTTATTTTAAAATGGTATCTAGCTTTAGAAATATTAGTATGTTTGTGTGAGAAATTATTTAGATGATAGATGATGTGTGGTGTAAATTCTGATGCAGAGATTGCCGAGGTTGAGAATAATTCAGAACTAATCTAGAACTTTTTTCTCCCCTAGCCTCCCCTTCACCCTCTCCCAGTCCCAACCCAGTGCTACCACCACCTGAAATTTGCTTCTCTGGAAGCACCTCCTCAGAAGATGGCTCATATGCTCTAAATCTAAACCCAAAAGCATTTATACCCACCATGACAAGGACTGTTGCTCAGGAGAGGCTCGAACCGTGTGTTGGGGGAAGGGAGGCTGGATTTAGAGAGAGAAGGGGCTGGTTTGTGTAAAAGACCTCCTCGCTTCTGTCCCACCAAACCAGCCCTAGCGGTGACGACAGGTCACCTTTCCTCGGGACTCCACTTGTAGCGTTCTTCTCCATCCCATCTGATTTCTGCTCATCTCAAATGCCCAGAACTCACTCACCTGCTTACTAACTGGGCAAATAATTCTGAGGAGTGTGTGTGTGTGTGTGTGTGTGTGTGTGTGTGTTATATTTGACGTTGTGTAGTGCTGAGGATTTTTAACATTTGGATTGAATTTCCTTAAAACTATAAATGAATATTAGAACATAATATTCTTAAAAAACTCGGAATGTAAATTATGTAAGAAACAGCTATTTTATCTTTTGTGTGCCGTATTATTTTACAGTTGAAAAGTTTTGTAAATCCCTTGGATGATATACATGAGGTTCTTAGAACCCTTCAACACAAAAACACTCCATGCACTTTTAAGATAGAGTAGCTATAAATTTCTAGATTTCATATTCTCCCAGGAATGAGATATGTATCATCTGGGTGACTAATCCCAAAAAAGCTGTCACCCTATAAGGGCGGGGCGCTACTGCCTCTTGGCAAAATGAAGCACCTGTCAGAACAATGGCCAGTCACTGGAAAGAACAGGGTCCACGTATGATTTCTAAGAGTAGCCGCAGAACCCCAGATGAAAGGAATTATTCTGGAGAATTGAATTCTTTGGCTTTCTTAGGGGAAAAAAAAAAGTCAGGAGACAGTGTCTTTCCTTCAGAAATTTTGCGATGCTAAGTTTTCTGCAAGGAGAGCACTCAAGTAGGTGCAGGGCTTTTCTGGGCTGCTTGATTATGGATGGGCATTGTGAGCCCGTGCCTGCTTTCTGCCTGCCCGCCTGCTTCCTTCCTTCCTCTCTCTCACTCTCATTTCTTTTCTTTTTTCTCTTCTCTTCTCTTTTCTTCTTTTTTTTCTTTTCCTTTCCTCTCCTTTCTTTCTCTTCCTCTTTCTCTTTCTTTCTCCCTTCCTTTCCCTTCCTTTCTTTCCACTTTCATTCTTCCTCTTTCTTCCTTTCTTTTTTAAATAAACTTTTAATTTTAAGATAAGTATTGGTTCACAAGCGGTTGTAAGAGATAATATAGAGAGATGCCCTGTACCCTTTCCCTACTCTTCCCCGGTGGTAACGCTATCACAGGATGTTGGCTTGGACACAGTCAAGATACGGAACAGCCGCCTCACCCCGAGGATTCCGCCTGTTGCCTTTTTATAGCCCCGCCCACTTCCCTTTCCCCAGTCTATGCTTCTTGGGGAAGACTTTGATGACGGGTAAAAACAGTTTGGTGGGCATGAGTGTTCATCTTTGCCAAGATGTTTAACCCCCAGCAGTTCTGACAGGTGAGTGCTGCGTCCCTGTTGCCTGTGTATCACCATCTCCGGTCTGTTCATATTCCTAGGGAGATTCTTCAGTACTTTTTCCCTCAATATCAGCTACCATCAGAACTTGGCTACACATCTGTGGAGGAACTTGCAGCAAGTTTTGAGGTAAGCCAGCTTTGTTGGAACTTTGAGGGAATGACAGAATAGCCTGACCTTAATCTTCATTGAAGACACATTGTAAAGTGCTACCGGGAGGAGGACCTAGAATGGTTTAAGTGAATGAAGATGGGGATCTTTATACCACATGGATGACTCAGAATGAAAACTGCATTTAAAACCAGTGTGGCCAAGGTTCAGATAAACTTTGGGAAGATCTTACAGACCGAGAACAGAAAGTTGCAGAGATGAAAAGAAACAGGACATGGTCCCTGACTTCCCTCCATGACACCAAAAATAGAGTTTCTATTGCTTGGATACATGTTCCTCAACCATCCGTTATGGGGGGCTGAGGTGAGGATTGGGTGGGTCAGCCGTGTCAGGTGCCCAGAGCACTAGTCTTACTAAAATCATTAACACATCACAGGGAAAGATGAAGAAAATTCTATTTACCAAACCTCCTTTCAGGGACAGTGCCATATAGGATTAGAAAGAAAACTCTGTTCAGCTACCTGGGCTCCTATGGGTTGTCTGCAGGCTGCTAAGTCACTGCAGCCTGTGGTGAGGCTGAGTGAGCTGTGCAGGCCTGGGGCTGCCAGAAGGTGCTCCCTGGAGCCCAGAAGAACCTTGGGGTACAAGAGGGTGGGAGGATGCTTTCTCTGCCTTCATGCTCAGCATTGCTTGTGGAGAGGATGGATATACATGGAAAGGCTGTTAGTGAAAAGAACACCAAATAATTTATTTGACAGAGGTGACTTATGCTTTAATCTGATCCCGGGGAGAAACCCTTAATTTTCTAATGTATAATTATGGTTTCTGCTCCCTCACCTTCTACCCTCACCTCCTCCTCCTCCCCCTCCCCACCCCCCTGCCAGGGTTCCAACCCTGTTACTTCCCTGGGACTGTCTTGTGAGGCCACCAGTGACCGCTAGGCCGACAAATGCAGTGGTCACTCTTATCTTACCTGACCTCTGAGAGACCGGCCCAGTTTGACCACTTTTTTCTTCTTGAACCACTTTCTTTGTGTCGCTTCCATGACAACGCACTTCCCATTTTCTTGCTTTTCTTCCTCCCGTCTTTTCTGCTGGCAACTCAATTCCTTCTCTCTTTGGTTTCTAAATGTTGGCACGTCTGAGGGCCCATTCCTGGGCCATTTTCTTCTCTCTGTTAAGTGCTGTTTCTAGGTGACCTAGACAAGTCTGTGACTTTAAATACTATCCCATATGCCTGTAACTCCCCAGTCTATTTCTGTGGTGTTCCCATTCCAGAGACCCAGACTCCAGCTACCTTCTTGACATCCTCTTGAATAATCTTTGTCATTTACTTTTCCTTCACTTTTTTTTTCTTCTGCAATTGTTTAACCATGTTGTTTATTATGTAAACTGCCTTAATCTTTTTTTTGGAATGAGGTGAGGTATACTTTAATTAATTTAATTGGACCCAGGCTTAAAAGACCCCAGTACCAATGTTGGCCAGTTCTAGGCTTTGATGGTTTTTTATACTAGATACTTGCACGTTATAACTCCATTGTAGACAGCTCATTTTCTAAAAGCTAATATCCTGTCCTATTATTTACAAAAACAGCTGGAGCAATGCCCAGAGCAGACAAACAAAAAGCTGAGAATGTGCTTCAACCAGGTAAGCTTTTTAATGTTTTTTATAAATGTAGTCATTTATATTCTAAATGATCCCACATTCCAAAGGAGAAATAATATACATTTCCAAATGTTAGGTTTGGAAGGAAATCAAATTTGTATTCTCTTATCAAGACTAAGATTAATGGGTAGCATATCAGATGTCACAAAGCAACATCTTTTTTGAATTTTAAAATGCAAATGTTTCCACAGCAAAAAGCTTATGAAACACTGGGAGTAGGACTATATTTTGAACAGAATATATGATGTTCGGTGTCTTTAAGAAATAGGTTAAGTCCTTGAGACACTGGACTAAACCAGAAATCATTTGCAGATTAGAGTTTTTAATTATTTTGGACAGTTTGAGATCTCAGGGGGGTTTTTTGGTTTCTTTGTTTTTTTTGTTTTTTAGTATCCTGTCAACAGTTTTTTAAGTTTATGATTTTTCCATTATAAAAGTAGTTATAAAAACAATTAATACTACTAAAAGTACTTATGCTTACAGCCATCTTCTGGAAAACTAAAAATAACATACAAACCTATAAAGACTAGGAGGTGCGTGGTGACCCCTGGAATCATGGGAAGCAGAAACAGAAAGAAGGGCACCGCCTCATCTCTTTTGTAGGGAATGGAATAGATTTGGATATTCTTGTTTCATAAGTGAAATAGAACTACGAAGTAAGTTCCCAAAGATATATAACCAGACAAACTTGAGATGAAAATTAGAACCTAAACCAGACTCCTCCTTAGAAAGGCTGCATCACAAAGTATTTGAAGTGTAGGATGTGCCTAAATTTCACAGCCTTGTCGATATATTTGCCTTTGATGTTTCTGAATGAGTGCCTACTGGACTGTGATAAACAGATGGAAATGAAGGTTTCCCATCCCTGTTCAACTGAAGAGTGAGTTTATTTCCTGAATAATGTCCATTGAAAAGGAGTCACTGAACATTTTCAGCCTTGAAGACGTGCTTGTCCACATTTCCTAACTAGATTACAGGACAAAGTTTTCATTCAATATATTTTTGATCCTATTTCTAGCACTATATTATTTTCATCCATGAATGTAAAGCAGGGATTGATCAAGACCCAGTAGAGGTAGACACTAAACTAAACTTTTATATAAGCCAATACCTCATTAACCCTCAAAACATTGGAAGGTGGATGCCACTATCTTATGTTAGTAATGAGGAATGAGAGAGTCAGCAAGGTAATAGTCCAGTGTCGTGATGCAAGTAAGTAACAGTTTCAGGATTGGAACCCAGATGTGTCCTACTCCATGCTCGTTCTCTGCATCACCGTCTTCCATCTTCCCTTTACCCAGACTGTCCTCCTTCATCCTGTGACAGGGTCTGCGTGTGTAACTTGCTGTACGTATACCACAGCTTCTCATCCTTTTGGTGTAAAAGAATTATTGTTTACTTACTAGAGACCTTGATGTGGCATGATGAGATGCGTATGGGGGGCTGCTGACAGTGGAATGGGGGGGTGTGTGGTGGGCAGGTTGTTTAGTGTCCCACCAGGAATTGCCCCAACTGGAAGTCTGTGGCAGCCAGTTCCAAGAATTACTAGTCAGGCTCCTGGATCTTCCCATAGATCTTCATTTACTGGTTAGGGATCTCTGACTTAAATACTTAACACCATGAAACTTAGAAATTTGCGAAGAATTAGGTTGTCACGCACCTTAGTTTATCCAGGCTTATGTGTGTCTTTCACGTCTGTTCCTAAGTGATATTTTTCTAGTATCTGTACGATCAGTAATGGAGCCAGATTGTGGTTGGGTTTTGGAGACCAGACTGAATAAGGGAAGTATTTACGCAAGGTGAACCGTGTTAGCAGAAGTGATGAGTAGAATCCTCTTAGTGTTTAGGGCAAGTGGAATTCAAAGAATCAAAGCAAGATAAACAGTCAGGAGACCATGACTTCCTGTTGAAACAGAGATGTTGTTGCAAGCAAAATACAGAATCATTGTGATCATGACTTCCCCAACATGAAACTGGTCATGAGGACTTTATTATTGATTGGTAATTTTAAGTGGATGGTTATAAAAACTATTAAAATCATTTTTTGAAATCCATGTAGAGGACAGATCTATGCAACTTGATTTAAGCTGCGTACTTTTAATAAAGACGGCTACATCAAAACACAGGAGGATCCTTGATAAGTCACAGATGTCTTTGGTCACCTTGCCCTGGTTTCCATAACTACTATTAATAGTAGATGATTTATGACCACATAGGTGGTCCTATATGACTTTGCCTAAACCACCATCTTTTATTCTTTCCTCTCACAAACCACCTGTCCCATCCGAAATGAAATTGTTCCAGTCTACCAGACTGGCCTGCCTCTGAGCCTTTCCCCATGCTGTCTCCCAGAGCACTCTTGTCTACTCTCCCAGTCTGCAGTTGGGCTCTTGAAATCCTCCCCACCCGATGTTGGGTCTGGTCAATGTCACCTTCCACTTCAAGCCTTCCTCAATCTGTCCGTGTGAACTTAATCTTGACTTTCTGTGTTCTGAGAGAAACTTAAAACTTTTTTAGCATTAATTAAATTTTCTGCCCTGTATTGTAGTTGTTTCTTGTATTTTATTTTCTCCTTAACTAGATCATAGAATCCTTGAAGTTAGCAATTCTTTCTTATCAAACTCTGTATCCTGCCAGCATTCAATCAGTACCTTTGAATGCATCTTGACCCTACCATTTGTACATTGAATCAAGGTTGATTGTTTTTGCTATAGTACCGGCCCACATAAACACTCATGTGTCACATACCTATAAGTAGAGTAAAAAATCTATAGCTCTTGTAGGCCAGACTTCCTTTGTGCTAACTTGTTAGGATTCTGGAGCTCCAGAGCTGCTAGAACTCTGACTTTTTAAATTCAAGGCAGAAAATTAAAATCTCAGTTGAATATCCTTTCTTTCAAATCCTAATTCTGTTCTGAATTAATGGAGTTTGGAAAGAATTCCATTTTTGATCGGCCTCAAATACCTCTACAAGAGTAGGTTTAACCAGCAGAACTAAGCCTCTCATCTTGTTACAATTCTCTACTCCTAATTAAAAGGTTAATACAACCAGAAGTCCTTTTACATTGAACTTTAAAAGTTCTCAAAATTGCTACCTTTTATAGAAACCTCCTGAAAATGTTAGCCTGAGAAAGACAGAAGAATAAATCAGGAAACTGGCTGGTAGTGTTCGAAGGAAATATAGTTTGCTTGGTTACAAAACTGTGAACTTTGAGAGACTAAGGTATGACCTTGAAAATAGTGGGCTATATAAACATTCTTAATGTCATACTGTATGAACACTGTTGCCTTCTGAACTTTTTATTGAGAAGTAATTCTAGGTACACAGGAAATTACAAAACAGTAGAGAGGTCTCATGTACCTTTCCATTTTTCCCAATGCTTATGTCTTAATTATATAATTATAGTAGAATATCAAAACCACAAAATTGAAGTTGGTGAAATATGTGTCTCATTTTATTCATATGTGTGGATTTGTGTAACCACCACCAAAACCAGGATCCAGACTCCCACCACCACAGAGATCTCCCGGTTCTCTCCTTTATAGTCACACTGCACACAAACAAGCACCCCAACTCCAGGCAACCGCTAATCGGTTCTCCATCTCTATCATTTTGTCATTTCAGTCATGCTATAGAAATGGAGTCATATATTATGTGTCAATTTCTGATTGGCTGTATTTACTTAGCATAACACCCTTCACATCCATTCAAGTGTTATCAATAGTACGTTCCTTTTATTGCTGATAAGCAATAATGTTTTTCAGATTTCTTTTTAATTTTACTTGTTTTGGTTTGTTTTCTTGCTACTATTGCTTTTATCAAAATGTGTTCCCTGGCTTTCATTCAGATGGCAAAAGCTGTGAAATTCTAGAGCTTTGAACACTAAGTGTGACTGGTGACGTCTGAGCTATCTATGACTCTGTCCTCCTTGAATTATTTACCCTACTCTATCTTCTGGCCATGGGGGACGGCACTCCCTGGGGTTGACTAAAACCCCCACAGGAAGCATCTCTGAAGCTGAGGAGGTGGTTATTGCCTTAATTGGAAGTCATCAACTTTTTTTTTTTTTTATTTAAAGATTTCATTTACTTGAGAAAGTGAGCATGAGAGGGGGGAGGGTCAGAGGGAGAAGCAGACTCCCCACTGAGCAGGGAGACAGATGCAGGACTCCCCATTAAAGAGTATTAAGCTACTTAAAGTACATGGATTAATATCAGTAACTTATCCTCCAATTATTTATGCTTTTTAAAAAAAGAGTTTTATATATTTATTTATTTGGGGGAGAGAGAGAATGAGCAGGGGAAGGAGCAGAGGGAGAGAGAGAAGCAGACTCTCTGCTGAGCCCGGCCCTCACAGACTCAATCCCAGGGTCCTGGGATCATGACCTGAGCTGAAGGCAGATGCTTAACTGACTGAGCCACCCAGGTGCCCGGAAGTCATCAACTTCTTGTGGGTTGAATTGAGGATGTTCGAAAGTGGGTATCCCTCCAAGATCTCAGAACATAGCCTGGATTTCAGGGCAGGATCGGCCTGTGTGCTTAAAACCCCCTTGCTGTGAACACTGCACATCTGCTCTCCTAATTCTCCGCATTTAGTGCCAATGGTGTGGCACACGTGGGAAATACAGGGGGTGAACAAAACCAGTGCTTTTTTACATTGAGGTTACATTCTAGAGGAAACACAGGTAACAGAGCATAATGTAACATCACATAATGATAGCTACTAAACACGTAAATAAACATAAAATAATTGTGCAGGGCCTGGGGGTAGACTGTGACGGTGTGTGTTGGGGAAGGGGCAGCCTATTTCAGAGCAAAGGGTACCTGAGCCATGTTTTAGCACAGACCTGAGGCAAGCAGTGAGCCTTGTGGAGGTTGGGCTTGAACTCACTGAACAGAGAAAGCAGCAAGGGTGAAGGGCCTGAGGCAGGAATGAGCTTGGTGTTTTCCTGGAAGAATGAAGCCTGCAACTCAGGGAAATAAGGTAAGAACAGGCAGAGGCAGGCCAAGGATTTCAGCATCGCATTAATTTTTGGTGTCCCCACACAAGTGTCCGGGTAGTTTGAGACTCTAAAAATCTAAGATTTCTTTACATGGCAATCCACAAATCTCACAATTAAGTCTCACCTTTAATGGAATACATTGTGTGAGCGTGTGTGTGTATGTGTGTGAATACACACATATTGGCAAGTGTTTGCCACCGTGGAGTGGTATTTGGGTCCCTGCTCCCAAATACTCCTTTTTTTTTTTCTTAATTTTATTATGTCATGTTAATCACCGTACATTACATCATTAGTTTTTGATGTAGTGTTCCATGATTCATTGTTTGAGTATAACACCCAGTGCTCCATTCAATATGTGCCCTCTTTAATACCCATCACCAGGATAACCCATCCCCCCACCCCCTCCCCTCTAGAACCCTCAGTTTGTTTCTCAGAGTCCATAGTCTCTCACGGTTCGTCTCCCCCTCCATTTCCCCCCCTTCATTTTTCCCTTCCTACTCTCTTCTTTTTTTTAACATATAATGTATTATTTGTTTCAGAGTACAGGTCTGTGATTCAACAATCTTACACAGTTCACAGTGCTCACCATAGCACATACCCTCCCCAATGTCTATCACCCAGCTACCCTATCCCTCCCACCCGCCACCACTCCAGCAACCCTCAGTTTGTTTCCTGAGATTAAGAAAGCCTCATATCAGTGAGATCATATGATACATGTCTTTCTCTGATTGACTTATTTCGCTCAGCATAATACCCTCCAGTTCTATCCATGTCGTTGCAAATGGCAAGATTTCATTCCTTTTGATGGCTGCATAATATTCCATTGTATATATATATATATATATATATATATATATATATATATATATACCACATCTTCTTTATCCATTCATCTGTCGATGCACATCTTGGCTCTTTCCATAGTTTGGCTATTGTGGACATTGCTGCTATAAACATCGCGGTACACATACCCCTTTGGATCACTACATTCGTATCTTTGGGGTAAATACCCAGGAGTGAAATTGCTGGGTCGTATGGTAGCTCTGTTTTCAACTTTTTGAGGAACCTCCATACTGTTTTCCAGAGTGGCTGCATCAACTTGCATTTCCACCAACAGTGTAAGAGCGTTCCCCTTTCTCCGCATCCCCGCCAACATCTGTCGTTTCCTGACTTGTTAATTTTAGCCATTCTGACTGGTGTGAGGTGGTATCTCATTGAGGTTTTGATTTGGATTTCCCTGATGCCGAGCGATGTTGAGCACTTTTTCATGTGTCTGTTGGCCATTTGGATGTCTTCTTTGGAAAAATGTCTGTTCCTGTCTTCTGCCCATTTCTTGATTGGATCATTTGTTCTTTGGGTGTTGAGTTTAAGAAGTTCTTTATAGATTTTGGATACTAGCCCTTTATCTGATATGTCATTTGCAAATATCTTCTCCCATTCTGTCGGTTGTCTTCTGGTTTTGTTGACTGTTTCCTTTGCTGTGCAAAAGCTTTTTATCTTGATGAAGTCCCAATAGTTCATTTTTGCCCTTGCTTCCCTTGCCTTTGGCGATGTTTCTAGGAAGAAGTTGCTGCAGCTGAGGTCGAAGAGGTTGCTGCCTGTGTTCTTCTTTAGGATTTTGATGGACTCCTGTCTCATATTTAGGTCTTTCAACCATTTTGAGTCTATTTTTGTGTGTGGTGTAGGAAATGGTCCAGTTTCATTCTTCTGCATGTGGCTGTCCAATTTTCCCAACACCATTTGTTGAAGAGACTGTCTTTTTTCCATTGGACATTCTTTCCTGCTTTGTCGAAGATTAGTTGGCCATAGAGTTGTGGGTCCATTTCTGGGCTCTCTATTCTGTTCCATTGATTTGTGTGTCTGTTTTTGTGCCAGTACCATACTGTCTTGATGATTACAGCTTTGTAATAGAGCTTGAAGTCTGGAATTGTGATGCCACCAGCTTTGCTTTTCTTTTTCAACATTCCTCTGGCTATTCGGGGTCTTTTCTGGTTCCATACAAATTTTAGGATTATTCCATTTCTTTGAAAAAAGTTTATGGTATTTTGATAGGGATTGCTTAAATGTGTACATTGCTCTAGGTAGCATTGACATCTTCACAATATTTGTTCTTCCAATCCATGAGCATGGAATATTTTCCATTTCTTTGTGTCTTTCTCAATTTCTTTCATGAGTATTTTATAGTTTTCTGAGTACATATTCTTTGCCTCTTTGGTTAGATTTATTCCTAGGTATCTTATGGTTTTGGGTGCAGTTGTAAATGGAATCAACTCCTTAATTTCTCTTTCTTCTGTCTTGTTGGTGTATAGAAATGCCACTGATTTCTGTGCATTGATTTTACTTTATTTTTTTTCTTCTTTTTTTCTTTTTAAAGATTTTATTTATTTATCTGAGAGAGAGAATGAGATAGAGAGAGCATGGGGGGGGAGGGTCAGAGGGAGAAGCAGACTCCCCACTGAGCAGGGAGCCCGATGCGGGACTTGATCCCAGGACTCCAGGATCATGACCTGAGCCAAAGGCAGTCGCTTAACCAACTGAGCCACCCAGGCGCCCTCTGTGCATTGATTTTATATCCTGCCACTTTACTGAATTCCTGTATGAGTTCTAGCAGTTTTGGGGTGGAGTCTTTTGGGTTTTCCACATAAAGTACCATATCATCTGCAAAGAGTGAGAGTTTGACTTCTTCTTTGCCGATTCAGATGCCTTTTATTTCTTTTTGTTATCTGATTGCTGAGGCTAGGACTTCTAATATTATGTTGAATAGCAGTGGTGATAGTGGACGTCCCTGCCGTGTTCCTGACCTTAGGGAGAAAGCTCTCAGTTTTTCCCCATTGAGAATGATATTCGCTGTGGGTTTTTCATAGATGGCTTTTATGATATTGAGGTATGTACCCTCTATCCCTATACTCTGAAGAGTTTTGATCAAGAAAGGAAGCTGTACTTTGTCAAATGCTTTTTCTGCATCTATTGAGAGGATCATATGGTTCTTGTTCTTTCTTTTATTAATGTATTGTATCACATTGATTAATTTGTGGATGTTGAACCAACCTTGCAGCCCAGGAATAAATCCCACTTGGTTGTGGTGACTAATCCTTTTAATGTACTGTTGGATCCTATTGGCTAGTATTTTGGTGAGAATTTTTGCATCCATGTTCATCAAAGATACTGGTCTGTAATTCTCCTTTTTGATGGGTTCTTTGTTTGGTTTTGGGATCAAGGTAATGGTGGCCTCATAAAACGAGTTTGGAAGTTTTCCTCCCATTTCTATTTTTTGGGACAGTTTCAGAAGAATAGGTATTAATTCTTCTTTAAATGTTTGGTAGAATTCCCCTGGGAAGCCATCTGGCCCTGGGCTCTTGTTTGTTGGGAGATTTTTGATGACTGCTTCAATTTCCTTAGTGGTTATAGGTCTGTTCAGGTTTTCTATTTCTTCCTGGTTCAGTTTTGGTAGTTGCTACATCTCTAGGAATGCATCCATTTCTTCCAGATTATCTAATTTGCTGGCATATAGTTGCTCATAATATGTTCTTTTTTTTTTTTTCTAAAGATTTTATTTATTTATTTGAGAGAGAGAGAGAGAAACAGCATGAGAGGGGATAGAGTCAGAGGGAGAAGCAGGCTCCCCGCCAAGCCGGGAGCCCGATGTGGGACTCGATCCCAGGACTCTGGGATCATGACCTGAGCCGAAGGCAGTCGCTTAACCAACCGAGCCACCCAGGCGCCCCTCATAATATGTTCTTATAATTGTTTGTATTTCTTTGGTGTTGGTTTTGATCTCTCCTCTTTCATTCATGATTTTATTTGGGTCATTTCTCTTTTCTTTTTGATAAGTCTGGCCAGGGGTTTATCAATCTTATTAATTCTTTCAAAGAACCAGCTCCTAGTTTCGTTGATCTGTTCTACTGTTCTTTTGGTTTCTATTTCATTGATTTCTGCTCTGACCTTTATTATTTCTCTTCTCCTGCTGGGTTTAGGCTTTATTTGCTGTTCTTTCTCCAGCTCCTTTAGGTGTAAGGTTAGGTTGTATATTTGAGACCTTTCTTGTTTCTTGAGAAACGCTTATATTGCTATATACTTTCCTCTTAGGACTGCCTTTGCTGCATCCCAAAGATTTTGAACAGTTGTGTTTTCATTTTCATTTGTTTCCATGAATTTTTTTTAATTCTTCTTTAATTTCCTGGTTGACCCATTCATTCTTTAGGAGGATGCTCTTTAGCCTCCATGTATTTGAGTTCTTTCCCACTTTCCTCTTGTGACTGAGTTCTAGTTTCAAAGCATTGTGGTCCGAAAATACGCAGGGAATGATCCCGTTCTTTTGGTACTGGTTGAGACCTGATTTGTGACCTAGGATGTGATCTATTCTGGAGAATGTTCCATGGGCACTAGAGAAGAATGTGTATTCTGTTGCTTTGGGATGGAATGTTCTGAATATATCTGTGAAGTCCATTTGGTCCAGTGTGTCATTTAAAGTCTTTATTTCCTTGTTGATCCTTTGCTTAGATGATCTGTCCATTTCAGTGAGGGGGTTGTTAAAGTCCCCTACTATCATTGTATTGTCAATGTGTTTCTTTGCTTTTGTTATTAATTGGCTTATATAATTGGCTGCTCCCATGTTAGGGACATAGATATTTACAATTGTTAGATCTTCTTGTTGGATAGACCCTTTAAGTATGATATAGTGTCCTTCCTCATCTCTTATTATAGTCTTTGGTTTAAAATCTAATTTGTCTGATATAAAGATTGCCACCTCAGCTTTCTTTTGGTGTCCATTAGCATGGTAAATGGTTTTCCACCCCCTCACTTTCAGTCTGGAGGTGTCTTGGGTCTAAAATGAGTCTCTTGCAGACAGCATATCGATGGGTCTTGTTTTTTTATCTGATAGCCTGTATCTTTTGATTGGGGCATTTAGCCCATTTACATTCAGGGTCCAATTACTCCTCTTAATTAATAACACATGAAAAGCATAAATAAGGGCTCATAGGTGGCTCATTCGGTTAAGCGTCTGCCCTCAGCTCAGATCATGACCTCAGGGTTCTGGGATCGAGTCCGTGAGGGCTGGGCTCAGCAGGGAGTCTGCTTCTCCCTCTCCCTCTGCTCCTCCCCCTGCTCGTTCTCTCTCTCCCCCAAATAAATAAATATATAAAAATCTTTTTAAAGCATAAATAATTGGAGGATAAGTTACTGATATTAATCCAATAAAGTCAAGTACTTTAAGTAGCTTAATGCTCTTTAATGGGAATTCATACCATCCTCTCAACTCTAATAATATCTGTGCCTTGCTTGGGGGCACCTTGCAGCTTCTCCCATAAGACACAGTATTTGCATACTTACATTATCTCATTCTATAGACTGGAAGCTTCTTGAGACCAAGGACTGGATCTTCTGTGTCTTTGTATCACCTATAACAGAATTCAGTGCCTTGAATTTAGGAGGTGGTTAGTGAATGTTAAATGGAATTCAGTATATTTAGAGGTTTTTGTTTGTTTGTTTAAAGGATTTTACAGAAAGAGGAGAAATGGATGTTTAAAGGGACTGATATGGACAGTGGGAGGGGTCTGTAGGTATTAGTGAATGTGGTGGGGGCAGGGGGCAAGGGTAGACCCAGAAGACAAATGAGACCACCTTACAGTTTTCCTGGCAGCCCAGTCATATCAGAACACAGCAATCTCCTTTTTACAGAAACATTCAAATGTGTATCAAAACAGGATTTGCTCTGTATCTCTTTTCTCAGAATATCCCCCGGCCCTCTCCAAATGTTGACACAAAATGACACATGTCATTTTGAAATTGGAGCGTTTGGCTTCTCCATTCCCTTTTCTACTCTGTGAGTGCCTTGGTCACAACGTGAACTCGTGGGAAACAACCAAGACTCGAATTAGCAAGGGTCACATGTGTACGTCAACAACTATATTCTTAGCCTCAGGACAAGGGACCCGAAGAAAGTGACAGAACAGGAATCACTCTGACTGTAGCTTCTGTGCGTTTCAGATGCTACAGACATGAGTCCTAAATAACACGCCATCATCTGCCAGCAAAGCCCTATGTGGCCTGCCATTCTGCCACTGCCTGTGAGTTCTGGTGCTGTGGAGAGGGGCTCACTACCAGCCACCCCCTTTGTGCCTTGCACACTCCGGTATCACTGGTGGGCAGACAAATCCAACCACGACTGGATTCTTTTTCCATTTCAAAGCGAGGGTGTCCAAGCTCACCTTGGTGTGCTTCTCCCATCCTCATAGTTACTGGAGTATCACGCGTTTTTCCTGGTCTTTCTTCCTCTTCCAACAGATTGCAAGTTCCTTCAGGGTGTCTCCGTGTCTTAAATTTCATACACAGGTGTAGAGTTGACACTTGGTACATACGTGCAGAACTGGAATATGAAATCGCTTTCTGATATTAGGGCGAAAAGTAGTACTTGAAAAATATACTAAAACTGTTTTTAAAAACATTCCCAGATCCAGAATGTTTACATGGCCCAATATGAAAGAGAACTAAAGAGAAAAATGCAGTCCATTATCTCTGATGCAAATCGAAGAGGAGTGGTTAATGAAATATCTCTGGGACAATGTGAAGAGAAAAGAAAAATTACTGAAGATAAACTGAATAATCTTCGGGTAAAACTGGCAGCACTATTGCAGAAACTCCAGCTGGTAAGTAACAAAATTTGGAGTAGTAGGAATGTACTTTGTGGAGAGAGCACTGAGCTAGGTCATCCACCTGCTGGCTCCGGGCAGGTCACTTAACGTAGCCCTACTCTCCCTATAAGGATATTGAAATCGTAAATAAATGAACTTTGAAAGTACACATGAGAACATTTTTAAAAGGTCTGTTATTTTCCTCTCTCACAAAAATCAGAACCTTTGCTTGTGCTGTTGGTAGAGTTTGATCAACCCTGTCTCCTCAACTGTGTATTTCCAGTAGGAAATTTTTTCTAATTTTATCAGACAACAAAGTATTTTAATTTTTATCTCAATACATAATTAAAAATGGCCTCTTCTAATCTTTGAGGAGAGGTTAGAGAGGTCAGGAAACGTTGTGTAAGGATGCTGTTCATCTTGTTTGGATGGACGAATGCGTACAGAACAGGGCTCCTGTGATGGATTGAGCTAATGAGGGAAAGTCCATCTTCTTTCTACAGCATGTAGAAAGGCTGGATATAATCCATAAAAAATTAAAATATGTATAGCCATGGTTGAAGAGTCTTTCCGTAGATGCTAGAAATAAATGGAGAAATCAACAGTTGAGCCTAGGAAGCACGTGGTATTTTGTACTCAGACACAGGCCCTGAGTCTGGGACAGGAGACAGGGCCTTCCTGGGCCATACAAGGTGAGAGGGCAGGAGCTGAGTGCCCCACGGAGAGCCCTGACTGAGTGGAGGGTTACCTTGCCCAGGAAGGGGAGTCAGGGAGAGACCAGGAAACGCGCACACATCAGGATAGTACATGATGAGCATGGGCTTTGAAGCCAGGCCACCTGGGTTCCAGTCCCGGCTGTGAACATTTCAAGGTGAATCCATTCCTCCTTCACAAAATGTACGTCTTTTGGGTTCTTTGGGGTTTCTCTTATATTATTAAGTACAAAATGAAACTCAGAAAATATTTTTGCTTAATTTTTAAGTACACAGCAAAAATGATACCACCCTCCCCCTGCCTTAGGTGGCCTAGGCAACAGCTCTTGTGGTTCTTGTGGCTGTAAAGGGTGGCAAATGTTTTTTATGTGTGAAAGATCTGATACAGAGCTGGCACCAAGGTACAGTTTCAGCGATGATGGTTGTTCTACTAACAAAAACTCGAGAGACCAAAGAAATTCTGTATCATAAAAATCGAATACTACTCTATATCAAAAAAGTTCATAAAAATTATTGGTTTTCGGTATTAAGGAGGGCACGTATTGAATGGAGCACTGGGTGTTATACGCAAACAATGAATCATGGAACACTGCATCAAAAACTAGTGATGTAATGTATGGTGACTAACATAACATAATAAAATTTAAAAAAATTATTGGCTTTCATAATAGCACATCTATGTGTGGCTAGGAGAAAAACATGAAAGAATTATGATTTGCTCTTCCTTCTATGCCAAACCCCTGGTTTTCCCGCACAGTAGCCAGAGGAATTCTACTAATTTGTTTTACTCACGAAGTTTGGTAAGGAGGCGAGGGGGCTTTAGCCCGCAGAGTATATCTAGTATCATTGGAGAGGTACTCAAAGGACTCCTTGCCCAAATAGATTTACTCTCATCCTTGACTTCAAATTTCGATTTCCACTGCCTCTGATTGCCAGAGCTACTGCACTGGTGTAGAACAGAGATGAGAAATGAGGGGGACCCAGAGCAGATGGACCGAGCAGGCCCATGCAGAGGCTGGGGACAGAACCAGCCGGAAGTCCTAGAAGGAAGTCTGGTTTGCCAGGCACAGAGCAGAGCCAAAGGATTAGAGTCAGCCGAACAGACGGAGAGCTGTCAGTGTCAGAAGGGGTCCCACAGGGCATTCATTGCTCAGGGCCAGTGAGTGTTTGAAAATCTAGGTGGACATGACTATCAGGTGAGCTTGTCTGTAGGGACAGGGCCCCAGTCACAAAGCTGGGACTCAGTACAGTCCAGCCTTGTAGGAGGCCTGGGGCAGAGGGAGCCGAGCAGAAGCACCGTTAATGGAACTGGGTGAGCGATGGAGAAGCTAGGATGGTGTTGCCACTGACTGGGAACAATCATAAAACTGGGATTGTTTCTGAAAGGTCCTTTTTCAAAATTCTCTTATCCGTCAGCCCAGGTTGGAGAGCAGGTTAAGCCCATGGCTGGGCTTGAGGGAGTGATATTTAAGTCCGTAAAGAGGGGGCATTTGCCCAGCTGTTCCTGGACTAAGCAGCCCAGGGAAGGAGAGTATGAAATTGCCCAAATAGAGAACTGGGGGAAAGGAGAGAAAAGGAGACAGATGAGGGCGGCAAGCCAAGGGTTAGGGGTAAAGATGCTGCAGAGGAAGAGAACCGGCAGAGAAGTCAAAATCTGCCTACTCATCTGTTTCGCCTAGAAGGCTAAAGATTCATGAACTTTTATTTTAAAGATTTTATTTATTTGAGTGAGAGAGAGAGCACAAGGAGGGGTGGGGAGCAAAGGGAGACAGAGAGGAGACTCCCCACTGAGCAGGGAGCCCGACATGGGGCTCGATCCCAGAACTCTGGGATCCTGACCTGAGCTAAAAGTGGCCATTTAACCTACCGAGCCCCCCCCAGGCACTCCAGATTCATGAACTTTTAAAATGGGAGATGAGTGATGCCTGGGTGGCTCAGTTGGCAAAGCATCTGCCTTCAGCTCAGGTCATGATTCCAGGGTCCTGGGATTGAGCCCCGCATCCTGCTCCCCGCTCAGTGGGGAGCCTGCTTCTCCCTCTGCCTCTGCCCCTCCCCCTGCTTGTGCTCGCTCGCTCTCTCTCTCTGACAAATAAATAAATAAAATCTTTAAAAGAATAAAAAAATAAAATTTAAAAAAAATGGGGAGATGAGAATCTATTACAGAGAAGGACAAGGTGGAGGCAGAGTGGCTTTAGGAATATGACAAGTAATTAAATAGATGGAAACCGGTTGAACCTAACCTCCACTACGGAAGAAAAGGAAATGACCCAAGTTCCTAACTGCTTGTGAGCACAAAATGAGGTTAAAGGTGAAAACATTTTAAAAGATGAAGGGCATTATTCCAGGGCCAGGTGGGTTTTGCTGCTGCAGGAACCCTAAGGAGGACTGTCCCGAGGCCACCCGTATTACAGGGGTGCGGCCTGCCGCTTCTTGGCCTGCTCTGATCGTTGATTCTCTCTTCCAGGGTAGTCCAGCAGGAAACCAGGAGCAGATTGACAGGTATTTAGAAGCTTTGCTTAAAGAAGATAATCCCCTTTTCCGGAACGCTTTCAATAAAGTGACTACAGATGTGGGACACGGTCTCCCTTTAGGAAAGAACGGAAAGTAATTCTCAAAATTAGAAGTCAGAAAAGATATTCCCGTTTACAATGTTGATAAGACAAAGATTCTTTTCAAAACCTATTTCCCCTTGTACTCTGTTATTGTACGGTTTGTCCTGTGTAATCCTAAGAACATTGTGTACTTTAGAAATAGAGACTGATTTACAATGTACACATTTGCAGTCCGGTTCCCTAACTCTTCCTGTTATTTCAGACACTGTTCTAGAGTTCTCCAATTCCCACGTGGGCTACTAAGAAAGACAGAAATGTCAGTTAGGCTTAAATTCTGTTTTCACTTAAAAGACTATAAAAACTAGAAAACAGTGGTTTTCAAAATCAGTGTAGAAAGGACTACAGAATCACCTCCTCTTAAAACTTGTGTTGAAACAGAAAGACCCTATGCCCTTTCTCCACGACAGCCAATACTTGGTAAAGCAGAAAATATAAATCCTCAAAAACTGTAAGATATAATTTATATGATAATCCTATTGTTGAGTTGTAGTACAAGTACATGTCTTCTAAGGACCATGTGAACACATACTACACATATGTAAGAATTGTTTTTATATTTTCCTTGATAACTGATTATTTTTATTTGTTTAGAAATATCTGCCATTTTGGACAAAAGCAATAAAACATTTAATGTTGGTGGAATTGTAGAATTTTAATTTTACGTACATACATACAATACAAAATTCAGAACGTGTGAGATGGGATATGGTGGAGAGTCTGCACCCCATCCTTGTCTTTAGACACTTAATTACTCCTCCCCCGAGGCGTGCTTTTACTAGTTACTTATGAATCCATCCAAAAACAATCAATGTACATAAAACCATATAAGTCATTATACAGGTATAAATACAAATGTAATGGCATCCAAGATTTTGTTGCTTTTTACAGTTAATATACCTTCAAGATCATTCCATGGCAGGCTCAGTACATGGAGAGTCTCTCATTATCTTTCCCTGCTCCTTATTATTTGATTCTGTGGACATACTAGAACTTATTTAATTATTCTCTTACTGATGGTCCCTTAGATTTTTCCCATTCTTTTGGGTTTATATGCGCAGATCTCTGTAAATATGTTTATTTCACACACGTGCAGGTATATGTTAAATAAATCTCAGAAGATGAATTGCTGGGTCGGAGGGCATGTATGTTTTATTATTAATAGATAGTGCCCAGTAGTACTCCATAAAAATTGTATTAATATACATTCCCACAGCAACATGAGTGCCTGTTTCCTCACACCTTCACCTACCCAGTGAATTATCAAACTTTTTTTTATCTTGCTGACCCAAGTAGGTAAAAAGTGGTATATCCTTGTAGCTTTAATGTATATTTCTTATACTATGTGTAAGATTGAGCATCTTTTCATGTTTAAAATTCATTTAAATTTTTAAATTTGGCTTTTTTTCCATTTTTCTATTTGGTGGTTTGTTTTTTTTTTTAAGATTTTATTTATTTGAGAGAGAGAGAAAGTGTGTCCATGAGTGCGGGTGGGGTGCAGAGGGAGAGGGCAGGGTGCTCAATGCAGGGCTTGATCCCAGGACCCTGGGATCATGACCTGAGCTGAAGGCAGACGCTTAACGACTGAGCCACCCAGATGACCCGGTGGTAAGTATTTTCTTACTGATTTATAGGAACTATTTTTATGTTAGGGAAATTATCTTTTTTATATTATATGTGTTACGGCTATTTTCTCCTAATTTTTTTTAAATTTTATTATGTTAATCACCATATATTACATCATTAGTTTTTGATGTAGTGTTCCATGATTCATTGTTTGCATGTAACACCCAGTGCTCCATTCAGTACGTGCCCTCCTTAATACCCATCACCAGGCTAACCCATCCCCCCCACCCCCTCCCCTCTAAAACCCTGTTTGTTTCTCAGAATCCATAGTCTCTCATGGTTCGTCTCCCCCTCCAATTTCCCCCCCTTCATTTTACCCTTCCTACTATCTTCTTCTTTTTTTTAACATATAATGTATTATTTGTTTCAGAGGTACAGGTCTGTGATTCAACAGTCTTACACAATTCACACCATAGCACATACCCTCCCCAATGTCTATCACCCAGCCCCCCATCCCTCCCACCCCCCACCACTCCAGCCACCCTCAGTTTGTTTCCTGAGATTAAGAATTCCTCATATCAGTGAGATCATATGATACTTGTCTTTCTCTGATTGACTTATTTCGCTCAGCATAATACCCTCCAGTTCCATCCACATCGTTGCAAATGGCAAGATTTCATTCCTTTTGATGGCTGCATAATATTCCATTGTATATGTATACCACATCTTCTTTATCCATTCATCTGTCGATGGACATCTTGGCTCTTTCCATGGTTTGGCTATGGTGGACATTGCTGCTATAAACATTGGGGTGCACGTACCCCTTCGGATCCCTACATTTGTATCTTTGGGGTAAATACCCAGTAGTGCAATTGCTGGGTCGTATGGTAGCTCTATTTTCAACTTTTTGAGGGGCAGAAGACATGAACAGACATTTTTCCCAAGAAGGCATCTCCTAATTTTTTATTGAAAAAAATTTTATAGTGTTTTGAGCCATATGGGATTAAAAAATTGAGGGAGTTAATTTCATTTTCTGGTTTTGAGTCATATTTAGAAAGGACATTCTAATGTTAAAAGTATAAGGAAATTTTACTTTGTTATAATGACTTTCATCATTAAATTGTTAAATCTTTGATTCATCTAGAATTTATTTTTGTGAAGGGAGTAAGCTAAAAATCTGTGTTTCCAGATAGATAGAGTATTGTCCCAAAACTATTCATTGAATAACCAGTCTATTCTCCACTGATCTGCAGTGCTATCTTTATGGCATGTTAAATTCCTATTTGCATTTTGGGCCAAGTTAAAAAAAAATTTCCTATTATTTTTCATTGATTGTTCCAACTTTTCTCATGTTGGACCCATGTTGTTTTGGTAGGGGTAGTCAATAATTTTATATTTCAGAATTTTCTTTTGTATCTTTGCATGTTTTATTCTTATCCAGACTTAGAATTAGCATTTTTAGTCAACACCCACCCCTCAAACTTTATTTGCATTTTGTTTGGTGGGTGGTGGTGTAATAGATTAAGGTAGAATTGCCTTTTTTTAATATCAAGTCTTTCTACCGGGACCAAAATATGGTTTTCTGTATGTTCAGGTCTTTATGGGTGCCCTGTATTAGCATTTAAATTTTTTCTTCATATACATCCAGCACATTCTGGTTAAATTTATTGTAATTTAGATATATTCTTTGACCTTTTAGAAATGAAGTCTTTTTCCCATTATCTTATAGCAGGTTAATGTTTTATATACTTTTCTGAGTTTGGGATATCAATATTGTATCCAGATAAGAATCCTTATACTATTTGTAATAGTTTTAAATATTTTTCTGTATCAGCAAGTAATCATTATGCAGATTTTTAAAGAAGCATCATTTATATGAAGAAATACAGTTTCTGGACCTCAGGTCCTCGTATTCTTGATTTATCCAAAAATCTTCCTTCCACAAGAGATTTCCTTGGCTCCTTGAAAACTTTATCTTTCTCTGCCATCATTATCAGCCATTCTTTTCTTAATCTAAAAATTGGTGATTAATAAATGTTAATGGTGATAAGAAGTCAATGCCTCTGAACATCTTCTGGCAGACATTTAGAAAGAATCTGCACAGGAACTTCCCCAGAGAATGGTCTTTGAAGATTCTAACAGGATATTCCTTATATTTCCTATCAGGACTGAATCCTCATCAGCTCATCTTCTTTCTTTGTCCTCCGCATGAAGAATCTCATCTACTCTAATGGTTTCAAGTAATAAACATCGGGGTGCACGTACCCCTTCGGATCACTACATTTGTATCTTTGGAGTAAATACCCATTCCAAATGAATGAGTTCCACATTTCTATAACCTTATTGAATACCTGTTATTCAACTGTCATTGTGGAATCAAAATTTTTCTGTTTTAAAGTCTACATTGGTATGTTTGAAACAAAATCAATCCTATATACCCTAACTACCCCCACCTCCTGTCAAGGCACTTCATTTAGGCCCCAAAGGCTCCAGTTCTTGGGGAACCTCGGGTTTAAAATAGGTAATCAGTTAGGACTAAGGAATAGGGACTAAGGCAGAAACCAGACTTAGGAACTGAGTCAATATGAGAACTGGGGGAAAAATGGAGTAAGGTTAGGAGAGGAGAACCAGGCTTGGGACCAGAGGACCCCCAGGTGGAAATAATGGAAGTCTGTTAATTTCTATGTACAGTTGGCAGCAAGATTGGCTTGAGGACCACACAGGACAATTCAGTTCCATTACTGGACCATGGATATAGTTCTTAGGCTCATTCACTCAATTTTCAAGTCCTTTGCAATTGGGGCTTGACTCAGACAAGATCAGCTTGGGAACTGGAGTGGGACAAAACAAGCAGGCAGAGGGCATGGGTAAAAGACAGGAACAGCAAAAAAAAAAAAAAAAAAGATAAGAACAATGCCTGAAGACACAGCTTAATGTGTCCTTTTATCTGCAAGCTGCACTTTTCTGCCTACCGCACCTACAGCGTTTTTACTACTACTGATATGGTCATTCCTACCCATTTCCCTCTTCTGACGTAGACCTCCTTTACATTTTAATTGTACTCAGAATGTATAATTTTTCTGTGGTTTAAGATTTTTTTTTTCATCTGAATTTATCTTCACAATATTTATGTATGAAAAGGCAAATATTCTTATTATTATTTTACAGCTGGGAACGCTGAGCCTGTAATGTTTCACTGCAGTAAGTGTAAACAAAACCTTGAGCCCAGGCTTCCTGATTGCAACTCAGAGTTCCTTCCATGAGACCCCACTCCACAATGTAGGCATAATTTAGGCTGACAATATGGCAAAGATTACTTGCTTAAAAAATTGCCTCTGCCCTTCACAGAAAACTGTATCTCTGAATGGCAGTAAGTGCAATCCTATCAGTTAGCAATAAATGACCTAGTCTTAAAACTGTACAGATGAGTTAATCTCACTGGCTTTCTATTCTTATTTAGCCTATAACTGTAAGAGGTTTAGAGTAACTCTCTAAAGGCATATGTTAGCCTCCAGTTTTAGTGAAGAGTGAGGAACTAAATCGGTAGGAACCTTACATGAAAACAACCTGAGAAAAAGCTGGAGACCGTGAATCACGATGGGAAATAGCGAATCCATAGCTGGTGGTCAGACAGCAGTTCCTGCTAAAGAGAACTATGTATGGGACAGAAAATTTATGAGGGAATATCCATCCGACCTGCAAACACTGCATGAATTTAAGACACTCTTGGATCTGCAGGGTCTGAATTCAAAGGCCAATCAACATGTTGATCAAGTCTATAATACCTTTGACATGAACAAGGTAAGATCTTTACTTTTTATTTGGCTATGGTTCTGCATTGTCCCCTTTTTGAAAATTTGAAACAGCTTGAGGTAAAATGTGTGCATCTCGCTGAACAGGGAGCTCTTCAGAGAACCCACAGCTTGTAGGTAAGTGAGTCATTAAACACATTTAGCACTGACGGCATGAAAGTAATTGGGAACTAGCCTCTCCGCCCTTGGAAATGTTCCTCATGTAGGGAGTTATTTTAACACCAAATTAAATCTCGGCATGGAATTCTAATGCTATCGTTTAAATAAATCTAATAAGTGCAGATTGATTTACAAAGACTGTTTTCAAAGTATTTAATGCGTTGGTGACATTTTATAGAAAACCAAATTACAGGAATCTGCTTTAAAAAGTGTGATTGCATCTAGATTGGCAGGTAAAATCAATACAAATTCGCCAGCATGTTGTTTGTACTCAGAAGCTGGAATGCTGGAATACTTTTTCATATCTGACCAATTTACTTGGGGGAAAAAAACAAAACAATTTAGTTTTAAATTCAGATAAATTTTAGTTCCTAAAGATTGTCACTCAACTGTTGTCTTGAATTTACTCATTCCTGAGGAGTTGCTGCACATTTAATTTTCAAGACTTGTAAAAATACAAAGATGAGGGGGAAAAAACTGGGAATAGAAAAAAATAAGCCAAAAAAGTAACAATCTGACCTAGCAGGCTCAAATTCTTCCTGCCTAATTTTCCTCGTGCCTTTCAGTTATTTTTTTACCTGTATATTTCAAAATGGGCTGATGCCATCTAGAATGAAAGGGAAAGGGGAAATGCTGCTCATTGAAAAATAGATGACTTTAGAAGGCTGTGTGTGAGAATAGATGAGAAAGAAGTGATAATTCAATACAATTAAAACAATTGGCTGTCCATTGGGACATATGGAATCTAGCACAGCCCTTTGAGCCCTTTTCCAAATCAAAACAAAACCAAAAACAAAACAACAACAAACCAAAACAGCAGATGACTTAAAAGGAGGTAATAGCCGGGAACTGGGGAAAATGAAACCTGTGGTAAATTAACAGCTATTTTGGTTCTAGTAATAATGTTGGGAACAGATTTCTTTCAGGACATGTTCTTTGTTTTTTGTTTTTTTGTTGTTTTTTGTTTGTTTTGGGGGGTTTCCCTTTTTTAAAATTTAAGTTCAATTAATTAACATGTAGTGTATTATTAGTTTCAGAGGTAGAGTTCAGTGATTCATCAGTTGCATACAACACCCAGTGCTCATTCCATTACGTGCCCTCCTTCATGCCCACCACCCAGTTACCCTATCCCCCTCCCTCAACTCCCCTCCAGCAACCCATCTGGAATAAATAGCAAGTAAGAGGAAGTAGAAGAAAGGATCAGCCACCTGGAGGACAGAGTCATGGAAAGTAATCAAGCCAAGCAGATGGGGGGGGGGGCGGAATATGCAAAATGAGAATAGACCCAGGGAGCTCAGCAACACTGTCAAGCATAACAGTTGCATGATAGGGATCCCAGAAGGAGAAGAGCAAGAAAAGGGGGCAGATTTGTCTGAAGAAATAATAGCTGAAAACTTCCTGAATCTGGAGAAGGAAAGAGAAATCCAGATCCAGGAGGCACAGAGAGCCCCCAACACAACCAACCCAAAGAGGTCTGTGCCAAGACACAAAGTAAGTAAGATGGCCAAAAGTAGTGATAAGGAGAGAATTTTAAAAGCAGCAAGAGAAAGGAAAGCAGGTACATACAAGGGAAACCCCATACGGCTATCAATGGGTTTTTCAGCAGAAACTCTGCAGGCCAGAAGAAAGTGTCATGATAAATTCCAACTGCTAAAAGGAAAAAATCTACAGCCAAGAATACTCTATCCAGCAAGGCTTTCATTTAGAATAGAGGGAGAGATCGAGTTTCCCAGAAAAACAAAAATTAAAAGCAAAACCAGCCACATCCCTGTCACACACTATGCCATCAGCCTGTGAGTCCCAAATTCACAGTCCAGCCGCCCTCCTGCCCGAGTCAGCATGCACGGCCTGCTACCTGCTCAATGCCAGGTCCACACGCCTTCACCTCAGATTGCCAAGGGCTCAAATTGACACTCTTTCCCTCAAATTCCACCCCCTGTGCTCAAGTTTGTGCACAAAAGTGGGAATAATTATAACAGCAGAATGAAGCAACCCAAACATCTATTTCTGTGGAATACAGAATGGATAAAAGGAGTGTGCTAGGCTGAGAACATCTCCAACAAGCACATCAAAGAACAATACATACAGCATGATTCTGGTTAGTAAAAAAAAAAAAAAAACCTGGGAAGAATAAAACAAGATGAAACCAGAGAGGGAGACAAACCCTTAATAAGAGACTCGTAAGCATAGGAAGGACATGTTCTTTGTTATCAAGCATGAATGACGTACTGCCTGCTTAGCATGACAGTGTCTCCCTCCTCATAAGTTTTACTTAGTGTAGATGCAAACAAACAACAGTTCTGCCCCCAAGGAGATTACAAATCAGTGGGAAAATGAGACAGGTTCTGCTTTTGTTCTTAACGTTGAACTATGTTCTAGATAGGCTGTAAGCTGAATGCTTGTGTCCCCCCTGTTAACCTTAAAAATAAAACTGCCAGTTATTTTTACCAGCAAAAATGGGATTATTTGGAAATAATAGAGAATTGCAATTTTGGACAAGCAAGCTATGGCAGAACCATAGGCATGTCTGCAGAACAAAGGAGAAGAACACTCCTGTACAGAGGAAAGGGTGAGATTGGGAAGACTTTTATAAACAAAAAGTCGGTTGGAGTAAACTGGGAGTTTGAAGTATAATGGCTTTTCATTGTCTGAATTGTGATGGTATCTCATGGGCTGGACTGCTGCGGAGTGGGGGTGGGGCGCTTCTTTTCCTGCTGCTGGGCTAGTAAAGTATCTACAGGCAAGATCCAGTCTCTTCCGGGTTGGTGTGCAATTGACTAGGAGTGGTAGGGTGTGAGAGCGCTCCCTGCTGGCCGCCTGACTCCATTCTAAATGAGCTTTCCTTCTTTATTCGTCGCACGCCCAAATTCATATGTTGAAATCGAACCCTCCCCACCTTCCCGCGGGACCAATATGATAGTATTTGGAGGTCTTTGGGAGGTGATTAGGTCATGAGGGCAGAACCTTCATGAATGGGCTTAGTGCCCTTATAAAGAGACCCCAGAGTGTCTTCCTCCATGTGAGGACATAGAAGACTGGCTGTCTATGAACCAGTAAGTGGGCTCTCACCAGACAGGGAACCAGGCTGAGCCTTGATCGTGGATTTCCTCGCTTAAAGAACTGTGAGAAATAAATTTCTGAGTGCTTTAAACCACCCAGTCTACGGTATTTTTGTTACAACAGCCCAAAGTGACCCAGACAGGGAACTGTGTGCATGTTGGCATGTGGTCTGTGTGTCTCTGCCTATGTGTGTGTGTCTCAGCTCCTTCTCTCCGCCATCCTACATTTTTTGCTCTTCGTGCAGCGGCTGCTATCCCACTGTGCCCGCTGAAAGCCGCCTCGTTCACAGCGGAGGTCTGTGGTTCTAGAAGGCAGCTTCTCAGACTCCGGCAGTCCTGCTGGGAGGTTAGAAGATGAGCTGTTGTCAGGGTTTCTCAGTTATTCTTCCAAGTAGCTGGTGACCTATCCCAGGCCAGAGATTTTGTTGTTAGCCCAGTGTTTGTGGAAGCACTGCGTGTCGGTGGTTCCTGGGTGAGAACAGGAACATGGGAAAAGGAGCGCTGGGTAGAAACAAGAAGTGCTGTCAAAATGAGGAGGCAGGGGCTGTGGTCAGCCAGGCAGTCTGTGCGTGCGCCATCGGAGTGGCCTCTCCGCGACAGCCCCGGGACGGCCAAGCCCACCTCAGGAGCTTAATTTAAATCACTCGGGAGTTCTGCTGGTGTTCGTGATTTATCGTAGAGATTTTGTGTTTGCTTAGCGAGCAAGTGAACCTAGGCGGTGATGACGGATGCCACACAAAGTGGGATCTCGATATAAAAGCAGGTTGTAAAATGAGAAGAGGGAGGATTGTTCGTTATCAAGTGATAGTAAGAAATGATATGCAGTTATGCACAGGAAAACAAAAAAAGCCATATATTTAATCAGATCGATAAAACTATCAGCTGTCCAGAATCCTGGAGGATTTACTCTATCTGTGGAGCTTCTCTACGGTTTTAACTATTCTGGATGGAAATCATTGTAAAATGCATTTCATACTTTTCCTGACTCCTCAAAGTGCCGGAGAAACGTTTTTTGATATCAGAGTCATTATCATGAACATTGGTTGTTACATTTTTGAAATACCACCAAGCACCCGTGCCTATTGAAGTTGCTGGGGCTAGGTTTCCTGATGCTGAAAATCATGAAAATATATGCTTTCGTTGTGTTTGCCTTTTGTTGTTTTTCTCTTTCCCTGCTGTCAGACACACCTTTCCCAGCTTTCTGATTGTTCTAATAATAATGAGCTTCCAATCTCTTTGTACACTGTCATTTCTAACCTGGCTTTGTTATGTACTCCAGTTACCTAAACCTGTTGGAATCGTGCTTCAAGTAGAAATAAATAGATCCTAAAGTTTAGAGCATAAGGTTTATAACAATTCCTGTGGCTAATCACAGACCCTTGCAGGCATCTCCTTGTCACTCCTCAACAGTAGTTAATTAGCCATAGTTAATGCTTGAAATGTGTCTGATGGTGTTCTGGGGACGGTACATAGACTAACGCATTCAACATCGCAGTGATAATAGAACCTACTTTACAGTAGCGGCCGTGACGTTGGCACCTCAGATCTAACTGGAAGGTAATTGACCAGGACCCCAGGTGCATTGCTTTGAAATCCTTCACTGCATGCACCGAGTCCATGCTTGGTTTTAGATTACCACCAATAATTGAGTGTGGCAGAAATAATAAGGCCAACCCATTTCTAAGACACAGGATTCCTTTGTCAGCAGGCTTTGACTCAAGGATTCCCTGGTGGCTTTGTCAAACCATTGGTTTCAGGAGTGTCTAGGACACTTCCGTCCAAACTTCTTTTATACCCTTCTTCATCTGGGTCAGATTAGCTCATTCAACCTTTCCTGACTTCTTTCCTGTTTCATTCCAAATAGCATTTCTCCAAATAAGATCTTTCAATTAGGATTAATAGGTCTAATATCCAATGAATAAGAGTCACAGGAAAAGAGCCCAGAGAAAATGTAAAGTTATAACAAAACAAACCAGAAAAATTTCCCAGACCTATTAGACACATGTTTCACAAGGGCCCAGCACAATAGATAGACATCAACCTACAGTGTACATGGAGAAATTTTTTTAAACAGGGATAAAAAGAAAATCCTAAAATCTAAGAAGGAAAAAAAAAATATATATATATCACATCTTTATCCATTCATCAATCAGTGGACACTCTTGCTTCCATATCTTGGCTATTGTAAATAATGTTGTTATAAACATAGGGATGCATGTATCTCTTAAGCATATTTTTTATTGTTCCTTGATTTGAGTTTGCATCCAAACAAGGTCCATAGGTGGAAATTGGTGGCTATGACTCTTAAGTCTGTTTTTTTCTGTAATAGTCCCCTAACCACCTCCTCCCCTCCCACCCCCCATTTATGCCATTCATTTGCTGGAGCAAGTGAGTCATTGGTTCTCTAGAATGTTTTGCATTCTGGATTTAGTTGATTGCTTTCTTGTGCTATCTAGCTTTCTAGTGCTCTCGAGCTGTCTATTCTTCATATCTGTAAATCTTGAATAGATTCAGATTCATTTGCTTGGCAAAAAATACTTTGTAAGTGCATAATTATTGGTTGTCACACTTTTCTTGGATTGTCCATTAGTTTCAGGAGGTGTCAGCCTGATGATGATGAGGCAATTATTAACTCCATGTAAAATAAGGAAGTCCATAATTTTGGTACACCAATGGGCTATACAGAGAACAAAATGTACTAGTCATTAAAATTAAACTCTTGACTACAATTGTGAATATGGAGGAAGAGCTGTGGTGTGCTCGGAAATGTTTAACTAGTTCTCTGGGGTGGTGGGGGAAGCCCTGGTAACCTATGCTGATTTCCATGGCGTAAATACTCCCACCATGGCCAATTTCAAGCTACCAACCATTTAATAGTTGGTCTGCAAACTTCCTGAAAATTTAACAATCAGCTCGCACCAGCAGATAGAATAGGCGCCAGGACACTACTTGGATATATATATGGGGTCATGGAACTAAACACCTGTCATTTGCTGTAACAGGAAATTAAACAGATAATGTCTAGAATTGATAAATCTAAAACATCAGTAGAATAACCATCATTACAAAGATGTAAATAAAGGCTAGAAAAAATAACCAGAAAGTTCAAAGTTTTACATTATACGCCTTTTCATTTAATTGATTAAAAAGTACGACACGGTGTAAGTGTGTGGCTCTTGTGGTCTGTGTTAAACCTGCACAGGGTGAGACGGCAGGACTTGAAGTTAGGTGGGCTCCCAGCGCTGACAGTGTCACCGCAACTTTAATAGTCCCCTAACCCTCCCCTCCCCCACCCCGCCATTTGTGCCATTGATTTGCTGGGGACGTGCCTCACTGCCGAAGCGGAAGCGGATGAGCGTCTGGGGAGCATTCCAGCTGGGTCTGGGCCAGCACAGATATTCCACAAACAAGAAACGCTGTGAAAGTGATGATGTTGCTGGCTCTTGGCTCCTACAAGGCACTGTTCTCGCCTCAGCATCCGTGGGCTTCACCTGGAGATGGATGCAAAATGCCCAGTTCCCGGGAAACTGCCTCCCATCCGAGGCACGAACCTATACTCTGGGCTCTATGCATAGACAAAATTGAACTAACTTGTGCTGTGCTGAGATCCAGCCATGAGAGAAGCACCCAGCAGCGCTGTGCATCCGGTACCTTTGCACTCCGGCCGCCCTGCTTTCTTCACACGAGATCTGCCATTTGCTCTGCACCTCTCCTCTCTCTTTTTAAGTACGAGTAGTGCGTGAATTCATCCTTGTGAAACAACAGTGCAAAACATGAACGATAAAAACACATTAATCATCCCCTTCAGATCCTGCATGCTTTCCCAGACCAGGAACCTACCATGGCGCTGTAAAATAGACGTTGAACAAATATTTACTGAGTGATTGAATAAAATAGTGACAAATGGAGTATCCTCACTCTTATGTTTGCACTTTTTTCCCCTTTCCATTCCTTTCTCTCTTTCCCTCCCTTTTCTTTTCATATTTATACCAAGGAGGGCCACTGTGTCTTCCAAAGTATAACCTAGTTCCCAATTTGAGTGATTATCTCAAGGGAAATTTTAAAATTTCTTTTCTACCCCTATAGCTTTTAAGAATTTCAGCTCACACTCTCAGGCATTCGGGAAATGTAACTTTAGTTTTCCATAATGGAGTTAATTTATATTTTGAGCCCCCATTTTACCAAGGAGTGCTCCCCCTTCCCAGGGCTGCAGGTAAAGCCCATGCATAGAAATCGGCATTAACCCGGGGCAGAGGGGCAGCTGTTCACACTGGTATTTGCTGAGACTGCATCTCTCCTCTCACCTCCTGCCCCCACTCGCAAGGCCGCTGTCTGCACGGCGGGCCTCCTGGGTCAGGTTCTTTCTGAGCTTCCTCATACTCCTAGGCACAGAAGCCTCCTCGGCTGGCTCAGGACTGTGTGACCAGATTCTCCATCCAGCCCTTCCTCCCAAGCCCAGTGAGTGAACCACAGGTGCTTCTGTTCTTCTGTCCGCCACACCCACCTGGCGTATTTCCTGTCACCCAGACCTCCAGCCATGCTTGGCCCTCACAGAGCAGTGCCCTCTCCCCATTCCCGTTCCCCAGAGTCTTGCAATTCTCTCTTCTTTCCCGAATCCAGCCTCTGGAATCTTGATCTAGTTTGGAAGGACCCAGGAGAAACTAGAGAAAACTGGCTCTAATTATGTGTTCTTTCCAATCTTTTGTTTATGGCATGAATTTTATGCTCTGAATCCTAAATGGCTTAAACTATTGAGAGTCAAGAGCTAAGAATGAACTTGCTTTCCGCTTTTCTGCTACAGTGACTTAACTCTTAGGCAATGAAAATCTTCACTGACTATGGGAGGGCTAGATGATAGAAGAGATTAGCAGGGGCGTCTGGGTGGCTCAGTCGTTAAGCGTCTGTCTTTGGCTCAGGTCATGATCCCAGGGTCCTGGGATCGAGCCCCGCATCGGGCTCCCTGCTCGGCCGGAAGCCTTCTTCTCCCTCTCCCACCCCCCCGCTTGTGTCCCCTCTCTCGCTGTGTCTCTCTTTGTCAAATAAATAAA
Source organism: Phoca vitulina (assembly GCF_004348235.1). Lineage (NCBI taxonomy): Eukaryota > Metazoa > Chordata > Mammalia > Carnivora > Phocidae > Phoca > Phoca vitulina. The sequence goes on along the minus strand of NW_022589711.1, from coordinate 32,601,484 downwards.
AATTTTTAAAAAATAAAAATAAAATAAAAAAAGATTAGCAGGAGAAGAGTCACATCCTCAATACACCCCATTATTATCCCACTGCATTTGCAAATATTTACTGAGCACCTGCTTGTCCTCAAAGGAGTTTAGAATCTTGTGGGATGGCAAATGCATCCTCAAGTAATAAAAGGTAGTGAAGAATCGAAGACTGAAAGAGGGCAAAGCATACTATTTAGTTGCAAGATTCTAGATGGGTCTCAGGTACTCTAGGCTGGTTTTAAACCCTGCGCGGAGATGTGACCGATGGACCAGCTTCTCCCTAGACAGGCAGGCTGGATGGGGGGCAGGAAACTCTCCAGTGCTATCCCAGCAGGACAGGCATGGTAGAAAAAGCGCACTCGCATTTTGGAGTGGTGTGAGGATGGGGGTGAGTAGGTAGGTAGGTAGTAGACGTGACTTTCTATACCCCCAGAGAGTTTTACAATCTGGTTGAGGATAAAAGTTATGTGGTGACTAAATGCCCAAAGCGTAAAATAAGGCAGCATAACAAACTATAGCAGGACTGAGCTATTCAAGGTACATTTATTGGGATCCAAAGATGAAACAAAAATAAAATGTAGAATTAGGCAAGGCCTTTTGGAGAAGTTGAGGCACTTTGGGCCTCTGGAAGAAGGGAAGAACTTGAATTATTACCCGTAAATGCTAACACTTACTGAATGCTTCTGTACCAGTCACTGTTTTAAGCACTTCACGGTCATTAGATTCCTCACAGCAATATTATATATGTAGCTACTATTTTTCACATTCGCATTTTTCACATTTGCATTCCCATTTTCCCAATGAGGACACTGAGGCACAGAGAGGTTTAGTCACTCACCTGAAACGACACAGCAGAATTGGAATGCTGGCAGTCTGACTCCAAGGGCTGCACCGTAAATTGCTACGGTATTCCACCTTTAACAGAGGAGTTGTGAATTTAAATGAAGAGAACAGCTCTCTACCAGGTAGGAGAGGGGAGGGTACGTGGGGACCTCACCAAGACAGAGGGTCACTGCTAGAGCATCCCTGGCAACCGCACATGTTGGCCGTCTCACCTGTGTCTCTGCCGTGTCCGGACAGCCCATTGTTGCCACTGTGTGACTTCTTACATCACAGCTGAGCAATGAGGCACGCCGAGCACCGAGAAGCCCGTAGTGACTTGCCTGGAGAATCTCAGAGCAGAAAGTGAGCCCTCGGCCCTCTGGCTGCCGGTGACATTCTTTCTCTCTGATAGGCGTGAAGGTGAATGGTCCACATCTAGGCCACATCTAGGCGTCTGGGCTTTATCCAAACAGAGTGCCATTGGGAGCTCCGAGATCAAAAGCGCTCTGCCCCTTGTAAGACTCCGAGGTCTACAAGTGAGAGAAAATGGTTTCTCTGAACTTACGGGTTTGGAACTCAAACCGTAAATGGAGTGATGGTTTAAGCCAGAAAAGCTGTTGTCAGCACTAGGGGACATTTAAAGGCTAGGAGAAAACAAAACAGCAGGGCAAGTTTTCAGGGTATTTAAATTCACCTCCTCGGAAAATCCTGGGAATCAAGGAGGGAAGGCGAATGATTTCTTAGAAACGTGGGTGATAACTGTTACAGAAAGAGAAGTGAGGGTAAGTAGCAAGCTGGGGGATCTAATAGATGATTACTACAATATATGTGCTAGTTTACCTATAAATATGTTCACAAATCAAATCTTAGCTTCGATGTTAGCTCCCTTGCTATTTTTAATGAGCCTTTTTGTGAACCTCTGTACTACGAAGCCCAGGCCACCCCCGGGGCGGTGGAGGCTCTACGGGAGGGGTGAGGCTGCCGGGCCCCCATCCCAGCTCTGACCCTTATCGTGTGTGTAATCTCGGACAAGACTCAGATAGCCTGTGTGTGTCAGGGTCGTCAGTTCTAAAACCGAGACAAGACTTAGCCCGCCTACACTATCCCTGAGCTCATGTGAAATAACGAGGAGAAAACTGGGAAAATGTGCACGATAGCCCACCAAGGGATGGTGCGTTTATCTGTAAAATGCAGATAATTCTGATCTCAGCCCCCACGCGTCTGATAACAGTGAAGATTAACTTTATTCTTTATCAAGCTCAAATTCGATTTCCGAATGAACGGGTGTACCTCCAGGTGCAGAGGCCGCTTGCCCACCATTTCTCCTCTTTAACCGACCCCAGTGCTGTAGATGGTCCTTTGTGCTGTTTGGGGGCACATTGGCCCCTTCAAATGGTTGCCAGTCACAGAATGAAATTAATTAAATGGGAATCATCTTCGAGTTTCAACGGTCTTTTCAACCCGGGATAGCTGCACGGGAGCGCTGGCTCTACTTGAAATTCACAGGTGACCTCTGGTTAGTTGGTTCCTTCGCTTCTCTCTGTGTGAGAACCCTTGAAAAATGGATCAGGCAACCTGGCTTTTAACTTGTGTCGTAATTGCTGCCGCTCATTAACCCCCTGTCTGCCCTGCAGCTTCTGACACTGTATTAGGTTGTCTGGCCTGCAGGGTGACCTCCATTACTGCCGCTCTTCGTAAGACACATTACTGGAAACATGAGCATCTACTCTAGCCCACGAGGCTGCAATCTCTTAAAGGGAGAGACCGAGCCTACTGCTTCTGAACGACCAACTCAGAAGCTCTCAGGAAGCATTCGTTGGTGATAATAAAATACCTCATCTTTGGTCAGCACTTTGTAATTTACAAAGCGTTTCCGTGTATAACATCACTTATCAACATGTTGCTTGAGCTTCTCACAGAATTTTACCCGTTAAAGACATCAACTGTGCCTGCTGACATACATTGAAACGTAAGCTGTTGTAACTCGTGTATTTGAACAAAATCTGTTGGAATTGTCGTTCTCAAATCTGGCTCCATATTAGAAGCACCTGGGGGTGTTATTAAAGTGACCCCTGGCTGGGCCTCCACCTTAGCCCCACCGAATCAAAACAATGTTTTGTTTGTTTTAAACTGCCAGGTGGTTTGACTGTGCATCCAGATAGGAACACCACAGTTATGCCAGAAAGACCACTGTCAAAGTGCTAGAAAGCTGGGCTCTAAGCCCATTTTTGCTACCGAAGAGCTTCGTAGCATGGATACATTTAAAAAAGGGACCTTGGGTCCAAATCTATTAATTCAGAGGCAGTTCCTCTGATTATTCTTTTAGTTACATCATAGTAGAGAAGCACAGCCTTGAAGCAAATAATACAGATCTATATGCTCCACCATCTGGTCCGTCTCTGTTTACCTCTTTTATTCAGTAAAGATAAGGATCCAGGCTCTTCCATGGGAAATAACACTCTTAGGAGACAACAAGCTGTCTGACTTAGGGTGAGACTGGATTTTATCTTATCTGTGACAATATTGCTTAGGGAGACACATTGGCTATCTAAGGAAGTTCTTGCAAAAGGCTGCCATTGCTATAGTCGCTGGTGGGTCTTCCAAAGTTAGCCCATTCAGAAGTGATCCAACTCAGACAATTGTTCTGCCTTCCCCCAAAGCACCTGAGACTGGCTTCTAATCCACAGTGGTCCAGACACCACCGAGCTGGCCGCATGCCGGGCACAGATGCTCAGGGCTTCCTGATTGATACCCAGGAAACCTATTCAGAATTGTGAGCTTGTTTGATAAGTACTGTGAGAAATCCTTTGTCCCAGAACACTTGAATTTTGTACAGTTGTGGTCAAGAACAACTTTGTTTGATCTGCGTAAAGATCATGTTATAGAACCGACCTACCAAGCCAGCAGTATATTTCTCATCTTAAAGAGCTGAGTCTCTTTTCAGGACATTCCAGAAACTCCACGGCTGATGGAGACTATGTTTGTTGTTAATGTAAGTGTCTGTCGGTGAAAATGGGGCTAGGTCATAAATGCTGAACATAACTTTTACAGATTTCAAAAATTCACAAAACTATTATTTTAAAAAGTATTCATAGATGTTTGACAAAATTGAGAGGGTCCTTATATTACCTAGTTTTTTTTGCAGCTCCTAGAATGCAAATTAAATATCACCGACGATTATGGATCAATCATACAATGTGCTTACGCGAACTCTCTCGGTTTCCTTGCCCCGACCGTCTGAGCAACCATTTCCAGGCAGACATTTCAGTTCCTGTGTTGCTGCGGCCTTGCCGCAGCTGGGAAAATACCACTGGGAAGTGTCACATGTGACAGAATGGAAACATCGAAATGTCTTCAGGTGAGGGGCTGCGGAAATCTGTGAATTCTTCCCAGGTAGCGATTCTGTGAAAAGTAGCAGAACATTAATGCTGTGAAAAGGGGTAGTTTTACTCTGGGGGAGGGTTTGGAAGATTTGTGTTGGATTCGGATTATTTGTTTTCCTGAGTGAGAGGGTGCACTAGAACGTATGGGGTCTGACCCCTAGTTGTTGTAATAACAATCCTGTTCCTACGGTCTTGGCGTCAATAGACCCCAGGACGCTGTGCTTATTGGTATATACCGTTTAGGGCCTTTTCCGGGTTAACTGAATTCAGGTGTGAAAAGCACAATGCCTGGCCTGTGTGTGTAGCAACTTTTACATCAGCATCAATAGTTGTCATTGTCCTCGTTTGAGGAGGCTTCCTGGAAGAGAAGCCCTAGAAACTGATGCTGGGCAACTTGAGGTCAGCTTCGGAGAAACTGCTACAAAACTCACGTATAGATGATCTTTGTGCGTATGGTTCTAAGGGCCATTCAAAAGGATCAGCAGAGACATGTGAATTACAAACCAGAAAAACCCATCTGATTCCGGCTGCCTGTTCCCACTCCATCCAAGGATGCTTTAAGCCTGACATCTACAAATCTCACCAGCAGCACTCGAGACTCAAGACACTGGTGTCTCCCCACCTGGTGTCAAGACTCCCTCACTGCCATAACTTCAAGCTGGTGGATGATCCTCTCTGCTCAAGGAAACGCCCATATATTAGCAACTCTAGACCCAGCTGCCTCAGTCTTCCATAACCTCTATTAAATTCCCAACTGACCAATGTTGACCCATAGGTAGGGGCATGTCTACGCCCTTCATTCAGCATGAAGCAGCTACTGAAGACGAGACCTCCACTCAAATGCCAAAGATTTGTCCTTGTTGATCTGTCAGGGGGGAATGTAGAGGCCACTTGTATCCAATCTACTTGGACAATGGAAACCTGAGTAAGGTAGAAGGGCCCACGGTGATCCCCAACCCCCTGGCTGGATACAAACAGGTCCATTAGGTGGGACCCACCTCAAAATATCCATAAGTCATAGCTGATAAATGGGTTACATACACCAGGACACAGGTACCAAAAAAGGAAAATTCCCTCTGTTCCCAGACCTTCTCACCTTCCCTCTTTAAATACAGCCCCCCGTCATTGCCTCATAGCAGACAGCCTCTCCCTTACTGTCCTGCCCCCCTGCTCCTTTGCAGTGTATTCAATAGACTTGTATCTCCTTTAAAAAAAAATAGTTGTCATTGTCATTATGATTATTATGATTGTTATTTTTACTATTATTTGCAAAATGAAGGACTGTTTCTAAAACTGAAATTCTACAATTTGAATCTGTGAAATGAAGCCAAGTTCCCCCAAGGACGTTACCGAGATTATAAATTTGTACCTCCATCCCTGGGACAAAACTCCAAAGCAGATGTCTCGAAATATATTGAGATGACATTTCAATATCTGTTTCTTGGAGTCTCTCAGGCATACAGAGAGTGATGGCAGGACCACACTGGCATATCAGATGATACCTATGGTGATATCTTACCTGGGTGTTTTACCAAGTGGGGAGAATGGAGGGGTTAGTCAGGGCTGCAATGTAGGTGTGAGGCCCTGAAGAGGGGGAAATGCTGAGCCAAAGCAAGTACCAGCCGCAGAGCAAAGGGACACTGTAGAGTCTTAGCCAGGAGCAGAGGGTAAGACACAACAGGGTTAGCTACACCAGTGTGTGGGCTTCTGTTCCTGGAGGGGCACGTGGGGAAATTTCCAGGGAAACATAGGCTGGGAGGGCTATTGTCTCTGGGGTGCTGGAGGCTAAATCCTTGGGTAGGGCGAGGGGGCTAAGGATTCCCAAATGGACAGAAGTGTTCATCAAAGATACCAAGAAGCAGGAGAGGCAAGAGGAGAGAGAACACTTTTTGTCCCGCTGAGCCAGATGGTTCTGCAAGCCAGGTGAGGGAGATCTGGAAGTGGTGGCTCCAAGAGCTCTCTGGGCTCACAGTGTCCCTGAGACGAAGCAGCTCAGACCACACAGGCCAGCTGTCCCTTGGGCAGCACTGGGTATGGAGGAAGCACAGGCGCCAAGGTGTAGTATCTGCAGACATGGGGTCACCTTACTCTATACGACTGTATTGCCAAATAGTCTACACGCGTGAATCCAGAGCAACACGCCGCACTGCATGTGTCCCATCGGTATGGACTCCCCTTTCAGAAGAAGAATTCGGTTGTAATGCGTATTGAGGGCAATAAATACTGGGTGGTACAAAGAACAAAAGCCTTAGAGTAAGGCTAACTGTATTTAAATCCTAGATCCACCTATGTCCTAACTTTGTTATTTAACTCGTCTATTTAGCCTCTCTGAAACTCCGTTTTCTCCTCTGTAAGCTAAGAATAATAAGGCTGCCTATCAGGTTGCTGTTAGAATTAGAGATGATGCTTGGAAAGTGACTAGCACAGTGCTTGAAATATATATACGATAGATTTTATAGCTTTTATACTTAGTAATAAATAATAAAATAATTGATTCATATGCATATACGTTTTATAATTTAACTTTCTATCTGCATTTCAAATTGATCATATCCTGAAAGCAACTGTAATTTATGGCAGGTTGTGAACCCTGCCTGGAGACCACATAATTCCACCTGTGGATTTTCTGCTGAATAGAACAGAATAGATTTTTTTTTAAATTTTTTATTGTTATGTTAATCCCCATACATTACATCATTAGTTTTAGATGTAGTGCTCCATGATTCATTGTTTGTGGAACAGAATAGATTTTGTTTTCCTTATTTTTTATTGTATTAGACTTCTAACGTTTCATCTCTTTAATGGTAGAAAGAAAGAACAGAAAGTCTTACATATTTTTTATCTTTTTATACTTTCTTTATAGATGTAAAAAGTATGCCTTATAGTTCCCATACATTTTAGAGACCACGAGAAAGCTTGGATTTAAAGTCTCCATATATTTTTTCTCTCTCTTGTTTTCACCGCCCTCTACAAAATGATTCATAATGTGTTAATGGACCAAACTCCTTTTGGAGCCCGAGGAACTGTCATGCTTCCATATCTTGGCCCTGTTTAACTCTTCCCTTTAACCCACTCCACCCCAACAACATAATGTATAAATCCATAAACGTGTTGGGATTCAAATGATTTTTGTACACATGCTCCCAAACTCTCCTTCCCTGAGGCTCATGAGAATGGGCCCAATTTCCTCCCTGCCCTCAACCTCAAAGGAGGATCCTGCCATTGCCAAACTAATGTTTTAGGATTTTGGTGCAGAATTATGAGACACATTGGGAGAGTGAAAGGCTGAAGTGTTCTCGTGCTCAGGCTGGCTGTGAAGACACTGGGCAGTGGAGATTGCTGAAGGTTGAGCAGCAGGACGTATGTGCGGGAGCAGATGGGAGAGGAAGGGAGTGTTGTGAAGAAATCCATACATTTCTTGCAACTTGTGTTTGTTCCAGAAATGAAAGTAAAGACTTGCTGTTATTTTGAAATTAATTTTTGATTGCTGGGCTGGATTTGTATGCCTGCGTCATTCTGAGACTGAACCATGTGGGTCATATTTTTTCTAATTAGTCTTAATAAGGTTATATAAATTCAAGTGAGAATAAGTCACAATTACCACAGCCACTTAGATACCTAGATGATAACATTGCCTACAAAAGAAGACATCTAAGACATCTAAGAAAAACAGCTTAGGTCTGTGGTTCCCAAATCTTAGGATACATCAGACTTCCCTGGGGAGCATTTTAAAATGCAGACTCTTGGGCCCCAACCCAAGTAGTTTTGATGGTGTTGTTTGGGGGTCAGGTTCTAGGAATCTGCATATTTCATTGTCCCCTTGTGATTATGATGCAGGGAGTTTATGAACCCTACTCTGGCGCAAGGCCAATCGGTATCAGACATCTCCAGACAGTTCTATGTGCCACAAGGACTCCGGTGGCTCAAATACAGCAATATGAATTTAACAGTGTTCCCTTGGATAGCCTCAAAGAAAAGTCTTTGAACATCCTCTATTGCATTCTTCCTAGTCACATTTGCAGGAACATCTCACCTTCTCTGTGGTTCTTATCCACCTCCCCACCCTGGGCTTGAAAACTAGAGGTTAACCGAAGGCAATAATTACCTTATCTTTTGATTTACAGAATAAGCATTACCTAAAACTCTCTCCAACACTAACACAAGCCATTAAATCACATTCACCAGAGTTGTCTCACTGATGCAAATTTCTACAAAATCTTACCAGAAAGATAATTGGAAAGAAGAGTTGGCTGTAGATTGCTAAGAATTTGTCTAATTACATAACGGAATGCTAAAATGAAGACAGAAAATGTTTTGCTTGCAGGAGATTTTGCCAAAGGCTGCACTTGTCTAAGTAGAAAAGGCTTCCTTCCTTACCCACCATCAACTTTGGTTGTAGATTAGCAGGATTGTCCATTTTAAAGCCATACAATGAAAATATTTGTGCTCATCTCCTGATATAGTTTGCTCAGAGCTTCCACAGCCTGGTTTGGAAGGAGTTAGGGCCACCTGCCCACTGTTGCCTAATCATAAAATACCAAATGTTCTAAAGTCAACATTACTCAATCTAGTCTGTTGCCATTCATCATACAGGTGACGCCAAAAACTGTGATCACTGAAGCAAGACTCGAGAAGTGAAACAAACCCTCACAAAATAAAGGTTTTTATGGAAACTTTATAGCAAGCCAACTCAGCCTTCTCAGGGGGGACGCTTCTGTAACCTTTGGGCAAACACGCATAAGGACTACCCAGGAAACAGTTGTATTGATTGGTCAGCACTAAGAGACGCAGGAGGAAGACATGGGAGCCAATGTGCCCTGATTGGATACTGTCCACCCAACTTCTATCCTCTGCACCTGCCGGTCTCGTCACTGAAAAATAATGGTCATGTCCCGCCAAATCGGAAGATATCTTGATGTCATCTTAAATACATTTCCACTCTATGATAACATATCTCCCTTGCCTCAGCCATAGTAGGCTAGGGATTAATATGGTGAAGTGGTAACGAACAGTAAGAAAGGCTGATGGAGAAAAGGTAAAACCAGCTATGTTTTGTAGACTTGAGTAAATTTCCTTTAGGAGATTCATTCAACCAGACTCCAAACTGTTAGTAGAAGTCTTATCACTTATAAGAAGTATTAAAGTTATTGATAGAGTGAAGATATCTAAGCTGTAAAATGTAAAAATCTAATACATGTAGTAAAATTCTAAAATATTTTATATTTTTATTATATATTGTAGAGAATTTTAAAAAAATAATACATTTTGAAGACAATGCTATAGTTATTAGCACATTGGCTTTTAATAGCCAAGATACTGTAGTAGTCTACCATACAAAACAAGCAAAGTAAAATAAAACAAAAAGCTGTTAACCAGCAAGTAGGCTTTGCTTCACATCCAGAACTACTGGTGATTTTTCATTTGCTTTTCTTATAGGCTAGACACAAAAGCTTGAGCCTCAAAGCAAACACATACCATTTTACAAGCCGATAATTCTCAAGCCCTTTATATCCAAGGGAAAGGGAGTACTTTATGCCACATCCTGTTTTGTAAATAGGACTCTACATTCCAAAGTTCCAAGGAGGATGCAGCTGACAACATGTTTTCCTGGGCTGAATATGCTCCCGCTGGCATCTGAACTCCCACGGGAACACAGCAGAGAGTGGGCTGCACACACCTCCTGGAGCTGGTCACCTTTCTTAAGATGGTTGAGCGTTTGGCCGAGCAAGGTTTGAAGGGTATGAGTCTTAAGAATGATACCCACTATTTCTGTTCCAACTGGGAGTGTTTTACCCATTTAAAACAGGATGAGGGGAACTGCCTAAGCTTGAGAGCCTTAAACAGGCTTTTCTAAGATTGACTAATATGGCAAAATCTTTACAGAAAAGAGGCTCATAAATTTTGATTCATACTGAAAACGACGTACTTAAAAGGAATCGCGGAGTTCAGCATTCCAAAAAGATCAACCGGGCTCTCTAAAAAGGAGTACAGAATTTAGCTCCTTGGTAATTCCTTTCTACTAGAAACTGGTCCCTCATCTTCTCCTGAGTAAGCAACAAAACCTGAAGATATTCAGGAGAAGACAGCCCTTGTAGGATGTCTGGTGGTGAGGACACAGCCTTCCCTCACGGCATTCCAGAACTTTTTCCTTTTTTTTGACATAAGGAGTAGATATTTTCTCTAAAAAAGACACTTACCTATATATAAAGTTACTTGTTTCTATACACATCACCCATGTTTTTGTTTGTTTGTTTGTTTAACAAAGTGCCAGGAATAGTTCTATGCTGAAATCTTGTGGGTTGTTTTAATTTGTGCTAATGGTCCTGCTCATGAACCGTGACTTCTCAAATAAAAAACAATTGTTTTTCTTAGATATTGATTTCCCCTTCCACCTTGCTTTCCATAGGATGGATTTATTGACTTTTTAGAGTTTATTGCTGCTGTAAATTTAGTTATACGAGGAAAAATGGAGCAAAAATTAAAATGGTATTTTAAACTGTATGATGCTGATGGAAACGGTTCTATTGACAAAAAGGAACTACTGAACATCTTCATGGTAAGTGAAGTAGTGAAGGAACTTTGTAGGACATTGTATAGTTAATATAATTTTCTTCCCTGTGGAGCTGGCAACAGCTGTCTATGTGGTTGGTGACTCTTGGGATGTACATTTGGAACCACTGGAGCCATGTAAGTTTCTCTATGCTATTGGTTACTGAGTGTGCACCTGCAAACCAGCATTTTCTTGTTGGTGTTCAAATTCACAGATGTAGCAGAGTACTGAGATGAAAAATGAAATAAACATGATATTCTAAAACAATTTATCTTTTTGTCTGCATCCGTGCAGAAAATTTTGTGAGGAACAGCTGAAATACTAGATGGTTTGTATAGCAAGAGCCATGGACTAAGAACAAAGAAAGCTGGGCATCAATCTTTCTGGGGGTTGGACTAAAGTATTTCTAATAGGTAGCTCAAGGATCCTGGGATCCTTTCCAGCTCTAAAGTTCAATGAGTCCTTTTATAAATCTCAACCCCCCCATCACGGAATTGGGAATAGTTATTATCATGGTATGAGATGAAATGGATCCTAGAGTAAAAGATGATTAAATGGGACACTGTACTTAAGTGAGAATGTGAAGTAAAATAAACATTATGAATGCGATATAGTGAATTTGTAACACAGAGTCAGAATTAGAATCAGAGGTCTTAGAAATGATCTGGTCCAAATTCTTCCATTTATAGATGAAGGAGTTGAGTTACAAACATAATACATAGTATAAATATTAGCAACAATGTAAAGAAAAATAAATGGGTAGGACTACGATTATAATTAAACACCTCAAACCTGTTAAAATTTAAAACTATCAAATGTAGAGTTAACCAACATATGCAAAGAATTCAAGAGTATGATAATATTAATATTGCTTCCACTTTAATCTCACACAAGTAATTCACAAAAAAGTGCTAAGATGCATTTTGTAATTGAATTTTGTAAGCATTAAAATTCTGAAATTCTGTATACATATTACATATTGCAACACAAAATTAGGAATCCAGAATATTCTCTAGAGACTGCCCAACCACATGTAAATTTTAGAATATTCTCTTAAATAAACATACTCAAATTTATTTTAGAAAATTAAATATGTAATATAGCATACAAATATTGGGGGATGCCTCCAAAGCAGTACTCAGAGCAAGGGTTCATATCCTGGGATCTATGGATCTGTGACCTTTGGGAATCCTTGAAGACCATGAAATTGAGTGCAAATTTTTTCTTGTATGTTATCCATTTTTTGGGGGAGAGGTAGAGGGTCATCAAATTCTCAAAAGAATTAGGAGGAACGAAAGGATAAAATGATTTTGTCTAAATCTTACGGAAATTTTTGCACAGGTTTTCATTAGTTAAAATGTGTAACTTCCATTAATGAGTAAAGAAAAGAGAAATATTAAGTAGCTAATTGAGTTTTTTTCTTAAAGTGTTAAAAGGAGAACAAAAAGAAATAAAGAAACAAATAATAAAAGCACAGGGCAGAAATTAATAATTGATACTATTTGTCTCCAATGAAATTAATAAAAATTAACAAGAGTAAGATTTTATTCTGGCAAGGGCACTGTAAGAAGAGCACCCTCACATACTTGTGGAGGGAGTAGAAATGGATAGAACATTCCTGGGAATTTGGTAATCTGCATCAAGAGACTAAAAGTTTATATTTTAGAGCCAACATTTCTGGTCAGAAAAAACAATCATTAACATCATCAAGGATAAAAGTTCTATCATTTACATCACAGAGTCACTTAAGATACTAAAAATAAATGACTTAAAAGAAGAAAAGTTTTAAATAAATTAATGCAATGGAATATGTACTTACAAAAAATGAGTATCAACAAACGTTTGTGGTAGCAAGTGAAAAAATAGGGTAATGAATAATACATGCTGTTTAATAGAAGTTCTCTCAGTACATGATAACAGGATGTTGAAATAAAATACAGCCCAACCATCAAAAGATCCAAAGGAAGTACTAGATTATAGGCAAAATTTACAAAGATGTAGTTACATCTTAATTTCACTTCAAAAACATAAAATGGTCAGGAGAATTTTTGAGAAGAATTATTAGAGAGGATTTCTTGGGTAAGAGACTTCAAGTCCACGGCACGGGAATTTAAGGAGACCATAGAGGTTTGGGGAACACTGTGTTCCAGTGTTTGAATCTGAGAAATCTATATGAAACAGACCATGGCGGTGGAGTGGAGGGATGCCGTTTGGGAAGTATCTCATGCCTAGAATTAGTTGGGACAGAGGTTTATTCATAGATCAGATATGGGGGGTGGGGAAGTTGACATGGAGTTGTCTTGGATCTCGTCCAGCTGAGCCACTTGGAGAAGTGAGGGCACCTCAGAAGAAGAGGGAGCTGGAGGTAGAATTAGAGTGGTTCTCAACCAGGAGCAAGGTTGCACTCTTACTCCCCCAGGGGACATGTGGCCATGTTGGGAGACATTTTGGTTGTCAGCTAGGCGGTGAGTGGAGGAGGGTGTGGTGCAAATGCTATCCATTGTTTAGAGACCAGGGGTGGCTGTTAAACATTCTCCAATGCACAGGACAATCCCGAACAAGAAAGAATTGTCTAGTCTGCAATATCAATTGTGCAGATGTTGAGAAACTCAGACCTAGAACTTGTAGAAGGAGCCTCGAGGGGTCAGCTGGAATCAAAATGCATGATGCACGTCTAGGGAATTGCAGGAGAGTCTCAGTAATGAAGGGGAAACATGGTCTCAGAGAAAGAGGGGATTTCCAACATCTGCCATCCAGAGAGCTCTGACAGTCGGTAGCCATGACAGTGCCTGCCAAGTCAGAGGTGTCCTGCTCCCCCTTCTCTCCTACCTCCTCCTGCTCCCGCTCAGAAGTGGTCCTTATCAAAATGCAGGAGAAAGTGCAGACATGCTAAATGAGGGAGGAAAGAAGGAAACAACCCATGCCTCCTGGCCCATCCCCCAACCATGTTTCTTCTGTAAGAAGAGGGAAAACACAGGAAACACTGACGACTCCCTCCGAAAATACCCCTTCAGGCCTCGTCAACCTTCCATCAATCCTTCAGTCTCACATATATTGCCCAGTGATGGGTGACAGACAAATCCTAGAAAGTGCATAATCTTTTATTATGACGTATTCATGTGGTCTAGTATCCCTTCAGGCTGTGGGAATACTGGATGCCTAGCCAAATTTTCTAGGCTTTTGGGACCTCTGTCAAGACACCGAGAAACCCTAAAAATGTTCATCTAATAGGATACTACATGTATGTAACCATTATTCTAAGTATTCCTGTATATTTAACCGTGAGACCTGGACTTGCTAAGGCCAGGAGTGGTGCATTACCACTGTTCGCTCTGACTGATCCTGGATTCAGCTTCAGTAATGCTTAAGAAGCAGCAGAAGAGATAGTCCTATTGCAGACCATGCCCTCAATTAAAATATGTTGTCAGCGGTTTTTCTGAAGATCCCTTCATGTTCAGTCAAGATAGTTATGTTCAAATTCCCAGATGACTACTCGTTCTCTCTCTCCATCTTTCTTTCATTTTATTATGAATTTTTACATCAAATATTGGTCATTTAATTTAATCACCTGGAGGTGGGGGAGAAGGAGAGCATGGTTAAATTTCCCCTCTAGGAAAGCTGGAAATGTCATTTTCTCTGGGTCCCCTGACAGCCTTTATGATGAAAAGGTGCTGGCAGGATGTGAGAGAAATTCAGTGTCCTTCCAAGGCATACATATCTGTCTTCCCAGTCGATCATTCTACAAAAGGGCAAAAAGGACCAGAGATGCTAGTGTCAGAAGCTGGAGGGGAAGCCTTAGATGCTTACAGAATATCCTTTCATGTTTCTCCATAAGATCAATTATAACTGGTCTGAAGTTGAGATTATTGTTTGTTTTCTAGGTCCAGAATTCTTATGACAGTGGCCGCTACAGTTCTTTTCTGCAGTAGGCTTTTTTGCATCTTTTGTGACCTAATATGTTGAATGGATCCCTTCGTCCCGTATAATATCAAACTTCAGATTGTATTCAGTTAATTAAATTTCTAAACCTCATTACCCTGAACTGACATATAATCTTTTTATTTATTTTTAACAACTAGAACAGGTTGGGCAGCCAAAATGACATGAACATATCCTCAAATTCTGTCACGTTGAGGGTAGAAATGTCACAAAATGTATTTGCTTCCAACAGAGTTGTGCTCCCTGATTTGATTTCCCTTTGCAGCTTGTACAAGCCCTCGGTGGCCAGCGAACTCTGAGTCCTGAAGAATTCACTAACTTGGTGTTTCATGAGATCGATATAAATAACGATGGTAAGGCAATTACTCTCCTTGGGCTCACTTTTTTTTTTTTTTTTAATTTACAAAGTAGGAGATGGTGGGGGTGGGAATGCCATTTAGGCAAAAATATGAACCTTTCAAGAAAATCCTAGTTGTGATATCACTTGGGCTTCATAATTTGGCCAATTCAATGTTCTCCAGTCAGTACAATTCAACGGAATATTTATTGACCATATATATATATATACATGATGCTTGACACTTAGGGATATATGAACAAGAGTAAAGGGAGGTACAAGGAAAGAAAAGTGGAAGAATATGATATGAAGGACTATGCTGTTCGCTCTGGGTTATGTTCTAGTAATTATTCCTTTTTACTGGAAGCGTCTCATCAACTTGCAAATAAACTCAAGTTTTCCATGCTATAAAAATCATTTCTTCAATTGTGTGATTTTCCTCTACTATCAGATTTTTTTCCTTCCCTTTGACTATACAGTTCTGGGAAGAGTTGTACCTGCCTTCATTTCTGTTCTTTGTACCTTTTCTGCATTTCTGCTCTTTCTGCTCATTTCTCCATCTGCTATTGTTACCCTAAAATGTGGGTTCCTCTTTAGTTCAGAGAAGGTAACTTCTTCAGAGGCTGAGTGAAAGGGAAGACACAGACATTCCAGAAGGGGGAGTGCTTACACCAAATGGCTTTGATCTCAGTAAACTGGTAAGGGAGCATATTGATTTGAGATTGAGGCAGCGTATCTAGGAATGTTCCTTGAAAACAGAAAGTTTGACATTGTGGAAAATATGATGTTAATAAGTGATTTAAGGGGGGAAAAGGAATGGATATGAGGCACTGGGACTCCAGCCATGGTTTTCATCAATCCGAGGTAACTTTTTCCACAGAACCAACATGCCCGCCATAGGTCACTTCTTGTAATGGACACTAGAGGGCAGTAGACATCCATGTTGAGTGTGGCAGTTTGCCCAAGTCTTATGTGGCAGCTCAGTCTGGCAGGATGGGATGAGGAGGAGGCTGGGAGGGAGTTCACATGAAATCGCCATTATGAATGAGCCAAAGGACTGGACAAGAGTATAAATCTCAGAATAACACTTGGAAATGTATCAATAGCATCAATCTCCCTCTTAGGACCCAGTTCTCGTTTGCCTCACCTCAATTTCGAATTCAGAATGCTCATTTTCTAATTGACCAAGATCAGAGCCATTTGGTTGTAATCACTTGTATTTGGGTCTATATAGATCGAGGATAAAATAAATCAGTTCACATGAAAGCTTGCAAAACCCAGAATTGACAAGGAAACTAAGTGAAGGTAGACAAGGACTAGAGAAATGGAGAGTGGAAGATCTTAGAAGGTCAATGAAAATTTTATTTGAAATATGCAACTGAAAATTCTGGTCACCAAACAGGACAAATGCTGTAGGTTTTGTTCTGTTTTAATTTTTAATCAGAAGTGCTGGAGTATGGCAGGGATTGGAATAGAGATGATAAAACATTTCAGGCTGGGGCTGAAATCGTTGACCAAAGGATAAGTGTCCTGGAAATAGATGGGATATTGTGAATGTTTAAGACTTAGTAATACAATGAATGTCAAAAGGGCAGGTCAAGAATGTTGAAAATATCTCTGGATCCTGCTTCTAGGGATGGAAGTGGGAGGAAAGGAAAGGTGACCTCTACTGGAGAAGTGTGAGGATTGTGGTATCCTTGAGAAGGGGCTTGATTTCTATTAGTGTGGGGGAACAGATAATGTGTTCCAGAAAACAAGAAAGTGATGCAGGACTCACTATTTATTACCTAAACAGTTTCCTCACAAACAAAGTATAATAGAACCAATAAAATGGGGGAATGTGGTTGGAAGGCCCTAGAAAAAGAAAGAGAGTGTTGCAAAAGGATGCAAATCTAGAAGAGTGAAGGTGTTTTCTTGGGCAATAACTAAGGATACCTGCAGACCAGGAAATGGGCTCTTTGACCTGGAAGAACATGTCAAAAGAGAGAATACATTATGGCTTCTGGAATAGCTTACAGAACTAATCATGCAAATCATTTCCTCTGATGGAAACTTGTATTTAAGAAAAAAGATGTATATCATTGCCTTTACAATGAAGATATCAAATAAACTAGCTGCATTTTGGAACAACAGTGAACCACTGTTTCTTGGCAAATGCATATACACAACTAAACTAATAGAATTTGCTTTTATATGCAAATTATTGGAGACTGTCTTATCATCTCATCAAGAGACAGCTGAGTCATTCTCTATATCAAGAAAAGGACGCTAAAATTCTACTGTTGGACAAAGACAGCCCAGAGCACCAGAAGGCAAGGAAGAGAAAGTAATGAAGACATAGAAGGCTGATATTTGTAGAAGCATAAAAGGATTTTGCCAGTACTTGACACAGGAAAATAAAATGTTTCACTCACACATAAAAGGGGAGCAAGCACCACAGGGGAAAATGTATGTTCATCTTTGTACAAACCTAAGTATATATACCTCGAGTAAGATTTTTTAAATTGTTGATTATCATTGTTATCAAAACATCAGTTTGGTAGAAATAGAGATGTTCAGTCAAGTATAACAGAATAGTGTTGACTATGTGCCAATATTTTTTTCTTATTTTTCAAACTGAAAAGAAAGCTTACTATTGGTATCTGATAATCCAGTGAATATTGAAACCAAAGATGAAGAAGATCACAACACAACAGGATAGAACTTTAGGAACATATATGAACATCCCAATTTAACTGCAAATTGTTTACAAAGGAATGACCAACATCAAATATGTTGGAACAAAAAAATACGCAACAGCTATGAAGTATTCTATACATGATTATCATGATAGTTAGCAAATCAAAGTTAGAAGATTAATCAAAAGAGAGGCATAGGATAAATGCTATGAAAATTAAAAAAATGATTATCTACAAACTCCATGAGGGCAAGAACTATTTCTGTTTTATGTACTTCGGTATTTCTTGCAGGCTCACACTTCCTGACACATAGCACTTACTCTATGAATAGTTGTGAGATGAATGAGTGTCTGGTAAGAAGATGTTATGAAAAGTGAAGGAAGATATAAAAAAGAAACAAGTACAACATACAATGTTTTTTTTTTTAAAGATTTATTTATTTGAGAGTGAGAGAGAGAGAGAGCACACACAATAGTGGTGGAAGGGGCAGAGGGAGAGAGGGACAAGCAGACTCCTCACTGAGCAGGGAGCCCAATGCAGGGCTCGATCCCAGGACACTGAGATCATGACCTGAACCGAAATCAAGAATCGGAAGCTCAACCGACTGAACCACCCAGGCGCCCCACAACATGCAATGTTATCTGTAGGAAGAAAGGTGTTTAGACTATTTTGGAAATTAACATATATGTGCATATGCATTGCCACTTCACAAAATATAAGTGCAATTGATTAGCAGGAGTTAATTACCAATGGAAAGTGAAATGGGGGGACAGAAAGAGGTTACAGGGGACTTCTTTCATTTCATTACACTTTTTTGTAGAGCTTAAGTTTTATATCACGAGCATGTATTATGGTAATAATTCAACAAGCTATTTTTATCCTTATATTATGAACAAAAGCATCAGGAAGAAAAACTTGAAGAGAATCACAAAGACAGAAGATTGAAGTTCAATATTCAATGTTACTGAAGAATGAAAAGAGGCAGGAGAGCAAGACAAGTCAGGATAAATGATTAAGCATGGAATTCTGCAGCCTTTCCTGCAGGAAGAATAGCAACCATGTTCTACCATGCACGGCCTAGGAGTCATTCTTGACCTGATTTAGGAAGATTTATAGAATCTGTTCACAACATCAAGTGCAGAAACTGTCCAGGCAAGTTTAAGCTAGTGCCAAATAGCGCAGGGGCAGGGGAGACTTAAGTAGCTCATAATAATAAACCATGAAAGTGAAGAGGGACAGAACAAGGCCAAAGACGAAATGAAAGATGTGATTATTGGGCAGATATTTTGGGTAAAAGAAAACAGGGACAGGACATGAAGACACTTTATTGAGCAGTTACCCATAAGGAACATTGTGAAAAGCCACGAAAGTCACAGTGACTCAAACTGAGAAGCAGAACTACCAGGGGAGAAGGGGGAATCGGGTTTTCTCGTATAAAAAAGAAACTCCTGCACTTAAAAACTCGGCTATAAAATGCTGCTAAATGCTGCTAGTGCCACCTTGCTTTTGACTACAAAACTGTGTCGTGTAAAATCTTCACTGGCTTCCGCCCTTGAAAATCTGGTCATTCTCATCTCCTGAGACCCACCCCTCATTCCTGTCTCTGCTAATTTCCCAGCGCCGCTACACTGTTTCACCACGTTCTAATTTAGAAGAATTGACAAAAAATCTTTTATGCAGGCTGGTTTCTTTTAAAACCAGGCTGACTTCCTTAGAGCAACAATGATAATGTGAGCATGCACAGTAAATTTTGCCTTTTTTTTTTTTTTTTTGAGGGGGGGTAGGAGGTCATTTTTTGTTTTGTTATGAAAGGTAATATAAGATGTTAATGGGAAGAAATACGGGACCCAGGAATATCAACAAGATAACCAGATTGCAAAAACAAGGCTAAAGAAAATATCCACAGGTAGCCTCTATCATCAATGAAGTTGCTGAAATTGGTAGTGAGTGATGGGAGAGCATTGACCTTCAGGGTCCCCAGGAGGAGAGAAGGTGTCTGCAAACACAACAAAAAACACTAAATCATGTAGATATAAATGGTGAGTATATGTATATTTTAACATATAAAAATAAAATTGTATACTTTCTGAATTATGCCCTACAAATACTGAAATGTATCTTTAAATATACACCAAAATAATACAAACTCAAACCATTGGTTTAGATCCCTCTGAGCCCTGTGATCTCCAGCTCAGTCACCTCTTACTGGCTTTGGCTCTTTGCTGGTAGATTTTTTGAGGGGAAGCTTCTAGACCTGCATAGGCGATTCTTTCTAGACAGATTCAGAAACCATCCTTTTAATTTGTTTGGGCATAAATCCACAGACAAATTAAAAGGGATTAGGAAACAATGTTTAAGAACATCAGATAAAGGGAAGCAATTTGTCAGCACGTTTTCTGAGCACCTGTCACGTTCCAGCACCATAGCGTTGGAGGAAATGGCACTTGTAGCTGGGGCTTAATACATGTTTGATGAATAAATGAATGAATGCTAAGTGCTAGAGGGAAAAGAGGAAAATTTCAAGGTAAGTACTTTAAATAGAAATAGTAAAAGTTATAAGTTGCTATAGGTAGAAGTTGGCTTAATTTCAAAAAGAATTTTTTTTTTATGGTAACTGGTTAGGTAACATAAACAAAACAAATATGCAGAGTTCACACAGGTTTTGAGAAAAGTGAAAAAACAACAGTGAAGAGTTCCATCCTCTAAGTTGCTAAGGGAGTAGAACTTAAAAGTTCTCATCACAAGAAAAAGAAAAAGTGTAAAGTGTATTTATGTGAGGTGATGGATGTTGCAATATATACATGTATCTAATCATTATGTTGTACACCTTAAACTGAAACAATGTTATATGTCAATTCTATCCCAATTAGAAAAAATGTTTTTTAAAGAAATTCCATCTTTTCTCTCTTTGCCACACCAGTAACTGATGTTGCTTTTCACCTGACATGGTGACTCTACCCTCCACACCCTCAGACACAGCTCCTTCTAGCAGTACTGGTGACAACGGACAAGTGTTACACCTGAGCGATCAAAACCCACTTCTGTTCCCACATCTGCACTCTCATTTCTCTTTTGGTCATGCGAAGCCCCTAGAAATTTGAAAAACTTTTGCGTGGGGAATTTAGCAGCTATGATTTCCCTTTGCAAAACATAGGATTGTTTTGTTGTTGTTATTTATGGTTTCTGTGACCCACCACTCTGCACCATGTGCCCGTCCCCAGCCCCACACTTACTACTCCTCATTTGCAGTTTTCTCTCAGTTTTCAGTTTTCTTTTTTTCATTCCATGGTTATACATTCCCTGTGAGACATGGATGACTCCATGCCTACCCTGTGGGTTTTGCACAAACTTTTTTGGCATAAGGAAAACATAAGGAACAAAGATTCAATTTCCCTCTAAAAAACATGTTTTAGAATTTTGC
This sequence comes from Phoca vitulina, assembly GCF_004348235.1. Lineage (NCBI taxonomy): Eukaryota > Metazoa > Chordata > Mammalia > Carnivora > Phocidae > Phoca > Phoca vitulina. The sequence goes on along the minus strand of NW_022589711.1, from coordinate 32,580,333 downwards.
CATTGAAACCAAAGGGAACGTATCTTATGAGAATGTGATGATTCATGCTTGTTTATATTTGAATCACTATCATGGTGTTTTGTGTATTTGACTTTATCCGCTAAAAAGTATTTCAGGTCCTGCTGACTTTCTGCCCCAGATGTACATTCTCTAGTTTCTGAATGTTCTTGACTCGTCTTTGGCTACCCTTCTACCTAGCCACAAAACCTATTTGGTACAGTCGCTTTGAGATCAGGAACTACATCTCTACCCCTTGACTTGAAGACACTCATGTGCAGCCAAGTCCCAGCAGACTCTAAGCCTAGGGTGGGTGGTGGTCCAGTGAGGCCAAAGAAAAGACCCGGAGACAACGATTAAAACATAGGTTATTATTATTATTATTTTTAAGATTTTATTTATTTGAGAGAGAGAAAGTGAGCATGAGCAGGGGGAGGGGCAGAGGGAGAAGGAGAGGGAGAAGCAGACTCCCCATTGAGCAGGGAGCCTGATGTGGGGCAAGACATAGGTTTATCAGAGGAACTTATGTACAGGGAATCTAGCAGTGGCCAACTGGACAGAGCATCTGCTTTTGGCATCTATATGCAGCAAGTTTAGTATTACAGCAATTTAACCTAGCAACTATCTGTGGCCCCTCCCCTCCTTGCATGGACAGCACTTCCAAGGAAACCGAGGTCTGCCACCTGGACACTGTTTTAGGGGAGATACTCCAGGTTGGCCATCCCCAGAGCCCCTGACCTTGAACACTAAACAACACATTCCACTGCACATTCTGCTTGGTGGGAATATAGAGGGAGGATGGGATCTCTACATTTTCAAGATAGCGATTAACAGGGGCATTTGGAGTATGCTTACACAAACTAGCTATCCAGCGTGTACCATAAAGCTCATAACTACAATCCAAATGAGTCAGCAGAGAACCCCCCCATCCCCTCAAAATGTTGAAAAGTTATCTTGTAGGATGATGCTAGTGGCAAAACATAGCAGCCATGGTACATGGGTATAAGGCAATGGTTTTATAGCACTGGACTCACCAGTATGGGCCCATGGCTTAAGTCAAGCTGATGAAACTGGGAATCAAAAATGAGAGGGGAGCCTGAGTGGCTCAGTCAGTTAGCATCCAACCCTTGATCTTGGCTCAGGTCTTGATCTTAATGTCATGAGTTCAAGTCCCACATTGGGCCCCATGCTGGGCATGAAGCCTACTTAAAAAAAAAAAATCAGAAAATGGCTGACCAATAATTATACATGGAATGAATAAATCCTTAACCTTTTTAGGGGTGCCTGGGTAGCTCAGTCGGTTAAGTGTGTGACTCTGAGTTTCGGCTCAGGTCATGATCTCAGGGTCCTGAGGTTGAGCCGCGAGTCAGGCTCCACGCTCAGTGTGGAATCTGCTCGTCCTTCTCCCTCCCGCTGCTCGTGCTCTCTGTCTCTGACTCTCTCAAATAAATAAATAAAATCTTAAAAAAAAAATGTTTAACCTTCCTCACAGCTTTGGACAGTTCCTGAAATTATTTCCTGAGAGAAGAATATTGAAAACAGCCTTGCACATAGTCATTTCCTCCTGATCTTAGAAATCAGCAATATTCATGCTCCTATCACTTGGTCATATCTTCAAGATTAAAGGTCAAATAATCAATACTGTGTAGAGACGTGAATGTGTATGTGAACACAAATGCATTGCTGATGTTCTCAACTTAAAAATAGTTTGTATTTGGGGCACCTGGGTCGTTAAGTTGGTTAAGCGTCTGACTCTTGATTTTGGCTCAGGTCATGATCTCAGCCCCGCATCAGGCTCTGTGCTGGCCATGGAGTCTGCTTGAGATTCTCTCTCTCCCTCTCCCTCTGCCCCTCCCCCCACCCCCACTTGCACTCTCTCCCTCCCTCTCTCTCTATTAAAAAAAAAAATAGTTTGCTTTTGTCATCTACATTTTCATTGGCAACCCTACCATTGAATGCTTTTCTATATAAGGATATTCAAAGAATTTAGAGTCTGGTTGAGGTGAAAAAAATGTCAGAAGAATATCAAGAAAAGTATCAGGGAATATATTGTATACACCAGTGATTGGTATGAACAAAGCCTCTTGTTAATTGTTCATTTATTATTTTCTAGGAGAATTGACTTTAGAAGAATTTATCAATGGCACAGAAAAAGATCAGGATCTTCTGGAGATTGTTTCCAAGGGCTTTGACTTTTCCAATGTACTGAAAGTAATTTATAATGAGAAACAGTCAGACACAGAAGGGAGGCTTCCTTCAAACCATGTGAGAAGACTGATCTAGGGAAGGGGGAAATGAAGCAGCCGTGAGCCGTGAGAATGCCTTTTCCGACTTCCAGTGGATACAAGACTTTCAGTTGAGAAGAAATGAAATTCTCCCACATACATGCTATTGATTTCAGGTTTTTATTATAATTGGTATTGGCTTGTGAATACATCACTTAAGTCCCATGAAGACTTCCATAAAGATCACAGACAAAAGAATTGTTGCTTTTCTTTCTATATATTAGTACTTTCTCTGCAGATTAAAACATGATTAACCTGAAGGACTGTCTCCATATCTGTTCAAAATAGAGCTCACATATATGTTTCCTTGCACACCTAAATTAATCTGAGTCCTGAAATAGAACTGGATGATCTGGGCAGTGTCTCCATACTTTAATATTCTTCTTAACATGGCGTTTGGCAAATGTGTTTGCTGTCTCTTGGCTCCTGTTGTATCTCTGTACTATAAATGACCGAGTTCTGGTCTATGGAGAAACTTTCTTCTTCCTTTTTTTCCCTTATTCTTTACCCTGAATCCTGTCTTGAATCAGTAATAATGTTCTGCTCCAAAGGAAAAGTCTTAAGCTATATAGTAAAAGGAGAAAATTTCAGGCAGGGCAATGAGAACGTTTCTGCTGATTTGTTATAAATCTGGGTCCAGTTGTGCATGAAAATGTGATGCATCATCTATAATTATTATGCCAGTTGGGGGTTTGATCAGAAGAGGAGACAGCCAGGCTATGCAACAACAAGCACTTGACATTTTAAACGGTCCTGACATTATAACTCTGACATTTCATTTTTTATATCCTTTCCAAAAAATGAAATGATGAATGAGATTTCTTGATGGGTTAGAACTTTTTAAGTTTTGGGTTCTATATCACAGGCCCATTAGTACATCTGTCAATGCAAGGCTTTCTCATGGAAACACAGTGGAGGCTGAAGAGCAGATGGGAGCTATCTTCATGTTAAGACCTTCCTAATTATGCTTTCATATTCAGATTTTGGGCTAAACACACACAACTGAAACTACAAAGACAGACTTGGATGGCCCTGTCTCCTTCATGGTTACTGATGCGGATAAAAATCTGGATAGAGGTATAGATGGGACGTATGTGGCAGTAGAAATGAAGTATAAATGGAGGTAGAGAAGTTTTAGATGAATGTATAGATGAAGATGCACATGAAGGTAGTCTAGATGGACGTAGAAATATTCAGTGGTTTTCCAAAAGATTTTGAGGAAATTTGCAAAGAAGTGCACAATATATGTTGAAATAAAAGTATTGCCAATAAAGTAAAAAAAAAAAAAAAAAATCACCGCAACCATAATGACACAAAGTTCTACTCACTTGCTGACAGTGGACTCTGAGCTTCCTAGCAGCAGAAGGGAAAAGGAAAACATCATGACAGCCTTGCCCCAGCAACAGCCCCATCCTGGCAGGTGGCAGTTGATTTCATCCCCCACCCCCCACACTCCTCTGAGGCACCTAGTGTCCTTTCCATAGAAAACTGGGTCCCAGTGCCCCCTTCCAACCTTCTATGTCCTAATAACTCCAACATTTTCCCTTTGTTCTTCCAGCCTAGGAGGGTAGCTGCTTCCAGCCATTTCTGTGTTCCTTCTTCAGTGTCCTCCCTTTGCTTTTTCACTCCTCCAATTTCTTTCTCAAGCCGAGCCGAAATCAAGAGGGAGACTTAACCGACTGAGCCACCCAGGCACCCCCCTCAAGTCTCCATCTCTTAAGGTCAGTCTCCCCAAGGTCATGTTCCTTCTCCATGCTTTCCTCTGCAGCTTAGCACCATGAGCCTGGTCCAGGAAATAGTCCTAATCTACATACGGAGTCATATTACTTGAATGAACTAGAGATTTTAAAATAAATTCCTTCCTCCTTCAGATGATAAGCTTTAAGTAGAGCCTACTGCCCAGTGACTTTTTTTTTAAATTTTTCAGGTAGTTTTTTTTTTTTTTAATTTAAACGGAATTCCATGTGTTTCCTCCCAATGATTTTACAGTAAAATTTCAAGTAAGGAATTTTATGACAAGGAGGGCCTAGTGTGTGAAGAACCTCAACAACCTTAGGTTAATGCCTAGACTATCACTCCCATTTACCAAAAGGCAGCGATCCAACCAAAATTGTAACCATCTAATGAGAACCAACATCCTCCAACACATTTTTCTCTTTGTTCCTACAATGCCTTGATGCTTTGAAGGAAAGACACTATTTTAAAAAGAGATAAGGATGGAAAGTATTAAAAGATTTGATCATCTTAACCTTATAAATATGACACCCCTCCCCCCAAAGAGATTAAAGTCATATTACATCTCTCTACAGATTTGAAGATGCACCAGGAAGATGGCCTGCATCTTTGGTCCAAAGTCTTGAGAAATAGAGGAAGAAAAAGAGGAAAAGAAATGAATGGCAGCTGGTCCAGATAAGAACAAGCTCTAATATGATTTCTTTCTCCTCACATCAGTGGCTGGTGACCAGCTGCTCCTTCAATTAAGCCTTGGCTCTTTCTGGCAGGGACACAGAACATTCCACCTAGAGAAACATCTGCTGGTAGAGAACTGGGTTTAGATCACAAGGGTACGCCGTGGGGGCAGGAGAATGGTTTAACTGGGGCAAATATTTCCTTTATTTTTCTTTCCAAAATGTGTTGGCACAAATGTAATGGGCAAAATGAAGAGACCTAAAGGAAGGATTAGCACATTAAAGAAACAACATGAGGGCTGGAGAGAGCCTGCTGCTCTGCCTACCCTCCAGCCCCCATTTATATTAGAATAACCTTTAAACATGAAAATGAAATACAGACAAGTCTTGACATTTAAAACCAAGCTAGGGTCTTATGCTTGCTGAAGAAATCTAAATCATTAAAACTGTGTGGACAGGGAATAGCTTTTTTAATACTTAGAGTTTTTTCTGGGGACAGCTGTAGGTAAGCAAAATTGGACATTCAAATAAAAGCCAGAGAAAACCAAGTTTTAGGGGTGGGGGGTGGGAGGATGGGTTAGCCTGGTGATGGGTATTGAGGAGGGCACGTTCTGCATGGAGCACTGGGTGTTATGCACAAACAATGAATCATGGAACACTATATATAAAACTAATGATGTAATGTATGGGGATTAACATAACAATAAAAAAATTAAAAAAAAAAAAGAAAACCAAGTTTTATCAGTAGGATGACTGACAACATTGAGAAAGATATTTAGGGAGGCAGAATTGCTTGATGGAGTCAATGCTGGACTGAGACCACGTGTGGATTCTTGGGACCTCCAACAAGACATTTGCCCCTCTGGGTCTTGGCCTCCTCAGCTCTCCAGAGAGGGGACAAATCTCTGAGGTCCCTTCCATCTCCATTTTTTTTTTTTGATTCCATGAAACCTCCATAATGCAGGGAATGACACCTCAGTACCTCAAAAAGATTATTAGTTACTTAGAAACAAAATTTATGGAACAAACTGTATTTGATACAAATTGCATGAAGTCCAGATTTTTTTTTTTTTTTTACTCATGGCCAATGAGTTTCAGGTTGCTACCTATAAGCTCTATGTTGTCTCCAGTTGTTACTTTTTGTCCCTACCCTTCATTCTGGGTGGTTCTTCATCATGCATAGAACAGTGGGCTAATGATAGACTTCCTACTTGGAAGTCACTTGAAAGTCTTTCAGAATAAAAAAATTTATATCCCTGGTAATTCTTTTTTTGTTTGTTTGTTTGTTTATTTATTTGAGAGAGAAAGAGAGCATGAGAGAGAGAGAGAGCATGAGCCGGGGGGTGGGGGAGGGGCAGAGGGAGAAGTAGACTCCCCGCCCAGCAAGGACCCCGGGATCATGACCCGAGCCGAAGGCAGATGCTTAACCATCTGAGCTACCCAGGCGCCCCATCCCTGGTGATTCTAATGCATGGCCAGGTATAAAAACCACAGCCATTCACATGTCTTTTATGAGAGACCCTAGGGTCACCCTGAAAAAGGCCAGTGTCCATCTATACTCTTTCTCCTAGCATTGACCTTTTGAGTTACCTAGAGTTACGCGTGCATACTTCATTCGTGAGATATAGCAAAAAGGTCACAGACTTGTACACATGCACACTATTTTAATTCTTGCCTCCATCACTCACTCAACTGTATTAACCTTGATAAATCATTTACTCCAGTAAGTCTGAGTTTGCACATGACATGACATGAGATAACATATGTAAGCACCTAGCACTGTGCCTGGCATGTTACATACTTAGTACATGTTTGTTCCCTTAACGTTTTGCATTTTTCAAAGCTTAGATACATGGAGCTAAGGTTATTTCTTAAGGATTGGTTTCCATTCTGACCCAGAGGGAGGCTACATTCTTGTCCCAGACACTTTAATCTCTCAGTTCTCAAGTCACGTTTAATTGGCCCTCTAATGAGGTCTGGGAAAACAATTATCTATAAACTATTATCTCTGAATGGGCAAAATCTTTAAAGTGCCCACAGGAAATGGACCCTCAAACTGTCAGTTATATAGACCTTAAGATTTTCTTCATGCTCTTAACATGACAATGAGCCCTCATCCATTTTCAGGCAAAAAAAATCTTCTAATGAGACTGCATACTTGGTTGCTGCTCCAGCATGTATGTTCATTCTTTTTGCTCAGAAACTTTACATTTCTATAACATGTACACTTTTCATGAGCATTTTAAGAAATATATAAAAAACTATACTATAGTACAGATAATATAAAAACTAATAACTCATTAATGTAATTTAGATATTATGATCATCATTTAATCTGTATTATTTAGAACAATATACATGAGAATATTAAGTAAAAATATATCCAGAACTTGACTTCTTTCTCTACCAAACTATCATCCCCCACACTACCAGCCTGCTCTCGGCTGCCATTGTCTCTACCCTGGATTATTATAGCAACCTCCTAACTAGTCTCCCTGCTTCCATGCCTGTCCCTCCACAGTCTGCTCTCAGGAGAGCAACCAGAGGGATCCAACTAATGCATAAGGATAGATCCTGTCATTCCAACCCCCAATGGGATCCTTACCTCATCTGCCCCTCTCCTCTCTCCTCATCTTTCTCACCTCGTCTGCTGCTACTCTTCCCTACTCACACCATTTCAGCCATGATGGCCCCTTTTCTCTTTCTTTCTTTTTCTTTTTTTTTAAAGATTTTATTTATTTATTTGACAGAGAGAGACACAGCGAGAGAGGGAACACAAGCAGGGGGAGTAGGAGAGGGAGAAGCAGGCTTCCCGCCAAGCAGGGAGCCCGATGCGGGGCTCGATCCCAGGACCCCGGGATCATAACCCGAGCTGAAGGCAGACGCTTAACGACTGAGTCACCCAGACGCGCCCCCCCCCCCTTTTCTCTTTCTAAAACACACCAGCCACCAGCCCTCCACTGGGACGTCTTTCTTGCTGTTCTGTCTGCCTGGGAGGCTTTGCCCCAGATGTCAACATGGCTGTTACTTTTACCTCCTTCAAGCTGTTGCTCAATTGTTACCTTCTCAGTGAGGTCTTCCCCACAACCTATTTAACATCAGAAATGTCCCTTCCCTCTGCCCCCACACTCCCAAGGCCCCTTTTCTGCCTAAATTTATCCCATAGTCCTATCATCTTCCAACCTGCTCTGTTACTGCTTGTTTTTTCTTTGCCTCTCCCCATTAGGACACAAATTCCACAAGGCCAAGATTTTTGGCTGCTTGGTGTATTAACATACAACACTGAAGACAGAGCCTGCCACACAGTAAGTGCTCAACAACTATTTCTTGAATGAATAGAGGAACTGTGAAACTTGCCAATGAATATGCTTCTCAATCGTGATGGAGCCAACAGAGCTCTCTTCCGTCTCTTTGCTGTCTTTCCTGAGTCCACGTGTCCCTTTAGTATGTCATAAAGGTTATAAAGGGAAAATAATTTTTATTATCCTTCGAATTAGTTTCCATGGGAACTCATATCATCCAACTGAAGCTGCCATTTTAAAAAAATGCTTTTGAAATTGACTTTTAAGCAGTTTCTTGATCACACAAGGAAATCGTGATGTTATCATCATATTATCATCACAGCTGGCTGATGGTTTTGTTTTGTGGTTTGTCCATTTTTGTAACCTAAATGATATTTTTTTATCTATACTCTGGTTACTTGACTTGACTACAAATGATTTCTGGCTCTTTTCAGAATTCAAAAGATATTCTCAAAGAGTGGAATGATATGCCATCACTGAGAGCAAAATGCTTCTCAAAATATGAGTAGATCTTTAAGTACTTAAAAATCTAAAACAAAAAAACAAAAAAACAAAACACCTAAACTTTTGAATCAAAACTGAAAGGCAAATAATAAGTTGAATTTATTTGTACAAGTGTGACAAAGATCTAAAAGATAAAAGTTCAGACGAATTTACAAAAAACAAAAAACAAAAAACCAAGACTCCAAAAATGGGGGCTTTATCAGGATAGAAAATTTACAAAGGCACAAGTACAACTGATTACTAATTAACAAACACAAAAAAGACTTTTCAAAGTCACAACTAACGGAAAAATAAAAGCCCACCACAAATTAAAACAAAACTTAGAAACAGTTGCACATATCAAATTTAAATTTTCTTTTAAAACTCAATCATAAGATGGTAATATTAGGGGAAATGGGATAACAGATACAAGAGAATTCTTTTATTTTTGTAACTTTTCCGTACATTTAAAATTAGTTCCAAAAGGAAAAAAAAAAAAGATGGATGCTCTGTTGTGTTTCATTGCTCTGTCTATCCCTGCATTGACTCCATACTCCCTTAATGATTACGGTGTTACAATAGTCTTGGTATCTGGCATCTGCCTTCTTTGCAATTGTCTCAGCTATTCTTGACCCTTGGCGTTCCCATACAAAACGTAACAACAGCTTGCCAATTTCTGCAAAATCACCGTTGGGATTTTCCATTAGAATTACAATGAATTTATAGGTCAGCTTGAGGAGAACTAGCTGTGCAAGGTAGGGACTATACCAAGAACATATTGGGTATATATCTGCCTCTGTTTAGGCTCCCTGAGCTCCTCTCCCAGGTCCTGAATATCAGGTAAAGCTGGGCCTGATCAGAGCTTGGATCCCTCCAGATTTACCGTCTTATCTGACGGGTGTACAGCCTATTTTTCCACTTGGAGTATTCACTTCTGATAATATTTTAATCTGGTGTGGAAAATAAAGCTTGTCTTTGTGTCTTCTAAACCAAGTCCCATTTTAGCAGGTGTGTGTATCATGGTGTAGAGTAAATTGATGACTCTGCTTATGCTGACTCTGTTTAGGAGTAGAGGATGTGGATTAATTCCAATGTGGTAGTCAACAGCAGAAACCTAGCTCAAAATAGCTGCAGTCGAAAAGGGAATCTACTCTTCACATAAACATGCAGACAGCTAAATACAGGGCTCAAAGGATGTTATCAGCTCTCTGGATCTCTTATCTCTGCTTGTCTCTGTACATTCCCTATACATTCCCTGAGGCTGGGATAGATGGCCACGAGTGAATTTAACCTAAATTATTCTTACAATTCTCCATTCCAGAGGAAGAGGGTCTCTCTCTCTCTCCCTCCTTGTCTCCCTCCCCTCTCCCCTTAGTAGCCATATATCAAATCTGAGGGAAGACTGACTTTCCTGCTTGGGTCATTTCCTGCACCAATCACTGTGGACACGCAGATGGAGGACTTGACTGACCTTTTTTGAATTGGTATATACTGAAGGGCAGGCAGTGGGGTTGGGGGAGGGACCATCACCAGCCTCATCTGAATCTTAAGAATGGGTTCCCTACAGTGTGATCGCTGAATTGTAGGATAGTTCTATTTTTAATTTTATGAGGAACCTCCATACTCTCTTTCACAGTGGCTGCACCAGTTTGCATTCCCACCAACAGTGCACAAGGGTTCCTTTTCCTCCACATTCTCGCCAACACTTGTTTCTTGAGTTGTTGATTTTATCCATTCTGACAGGTATAAGGTGATATCTCATTGTGGTTTGGGTTTGCATTTTCCTGTTGATGAGTGATATCGAGCATCTTTTCATGTGTCTGTTGCCTGGGTATTTACACAAAGAATATGAAAACACTAATTTGAAGGGATATATGCACCTCTATGTTTATTGCAGCATTATTTACAAAAGCCAAATTATGGAAGCAGCCCAAGTGTCCATTGATAGATGATGGATAAAGAAGATGTGGAATATTATTCGGCCATAAAAAAAGAATGAAATCTCGCCATTTGCAAGATAACATGGATGGATCTAGAGAGCATAATGCTAAGCGAAATAAGCCAGTGGGAGAAAGACAAATACCATGTGATTTCACTCGTATGTGGAATTTAAGAAACAAAATAAATGAACAAAGTAAAAAAAAAAAAAGAGAGAGAGACAAACCAAGAAACTGACTCTTAACTATAGAAAACAGTTACCAGAGGTGGGTGGGGGATGGGTGAAATAGGTGAAGGGGATTAAGAGTACACTTATCTTGATGAGCACTGAATAACGTATGGAACTGTTGAATCACTATATTGTACACCTGAAACTAATATAACACTGTATGTTAACTGTTCTGGAATTAAAAAAAAAAAAAAAGAATGGGTTCCCTTCAGCAGAGAGGAGTTCTGTTTCCAAAAGGGAAGAAAAGCTGGGTAGACGAGAATAGCATAGTGAAGTTACAAAAGTCCTGGCCTTACTCCATATACGCATGGCAGTGTCCAGCTGCCTCTCCTTGAGAGAGCTAAGTGTATGACAAAGTAAGGTAAAACACCTTTTATGAAGTATTATAGAAACAAAAACTTGCAGAATCTATGTAAATCTTAAGCACTGCCTGAAAAATAAGAGAAGTTTATAATCTAAAAACACTGTAGAAATCCTTTTCTATTTAGGATTTTAATCTGTAAGTGCTTAAGACTATTTCCACTGCTGATGTGATTCCCATGAGATGTCAGCACTTTCCCACTGCAGGCTGAAGAATGTACTCCTAGCAGGTGACCAAAAATCACCGCTCTGGGCAAACCCTCAATTTCCCATCACTTTAGTGACCACAACCCAGCTGCATATTAGAATCTCCTGGGAAGCTGTTCAAAGTTCCGCTGCCCAGGCTATAAACTGATTTCGAATCTCTGGGATTGGGACCCAGGGTTCAGTATTTTTAAAGCTCTCCAGGTGATTCCAATGTGTAGCCCAAGGTTGGTGCCGCTGACTCAGTTGATGGGCAGCCTGCATGCTGACTCCTCCTAGACAGGCCTTCTTTCACCATGGGGGGGAGCGGGTCTTAAAACACAAAGAACTAAGATTTAATCATGACCTTATAGAAAATGGTCAAGAAAGGAGCTCTGTATGAGTTGGTAGTAGGCCATGAATTCCAAAGAAGTTCATGGGCTAGATTCAATTATTTATGGTATTCATGGTATATTTTAAAAATCGAAATAAAATCATAAAAATCTGGATTTTTATCTTCTCTTGAAAAGTTGGAAGATTGGGGAAATATTGGGCAGCAATCAATCAGCCACTGTTGAATAGATGCTGTGTGCTCTACAAGAAATGTGCTTTTTGGTTTGTCCTGGTTTTCACCACTCTCTTAATATGTGCAGACAGTTTCACTAATCAAAACCATCTGCCTAGCCTTTCTGCGCATTTGAGTTTACAGCCACTTCTAGGTGCTAAGCCTCCTTGTAACCTGGGCAAAAATAAGTCTCTATAGAACATAGCCTAATTCATTAAAATTGGGTTCCCCACTGGGATAAAGGCCTTGCAGTAAAAAGGTGTTAACAACTTGTTAACAAGTCGTCACCCTGTTTATTATCCTGACCTTTTCCCCTGCATAGAAATCTTTCTTGAGTGACTGTCAGAATAGGTCATAGAGATGCTAGGTTCCATATAGATATAGAGATATGTTGATGCGTATGTACTCATAGATGTAGATAAAGATGTCTATCACACCTTTAACAAGACTTCCCATGACTATCAAAGGGCCATAAAACGGCACACACTGATCTCAGTGCTTCTCTTCTCCATGAAGACAAAATTAATTCCTTGAAAGGGAATTGATTCAATTCAAATCAGCAACAAGTGATAGCATTTGTATAGGGCATTCCAATTAAAAAAAGAACCTTCTCACTTGTCATCTATTTGATCATCACAGATGCTATGTGAAGAAGGCTTTATTATGATTTGCGATAGAATGATTTATAAAAAAATATATATTTGGCCATTCAAATGACCCAAATATATTTCTCAGATATATTTGGTCTTCATTCACAGCTCCTGAAGATGCTTCAGAGCCACAAAGGTGAAATGAATGTCTTGCTATTAATAAAGGCAACTTTTGGATCCCACTCAAGGGTGGGGGGGCTGGTCACCAGGAGGACTAACCACATGATTAAAGGGTTGGAACTTTCAGTCCCCCCCGCCCCCATGCCCCACATCCGGGGAGGGGAGAGGGGCTGAATCAGCCAATGGCCAGTGACTTAGTCAGTCATGACTATTTAATGGAACCTCCATAAAAACCCAAGATCACGGCATTTTGGGCCTTCTACAGAGAGCTACATGCTTGAGGAACCAGAACATTCCAGAGTGCCACCAAGCCGGGCCCCAAACTCCACCAGGACAGAAGCTCCTTTGTGGAACACTTGCCCTACTCCTCTCTTCATCTGGCTGTTGAAACTGGTAAATGTAAGCAAGTGTTTCCTGAGTTCTGTAAGGGACTCTAGCGAATTAATTTAACCTAGGGAGTGGTCATTGAAATCTCCCATGTGTAGGCAGTCAGGTAACAGCCTGGGGTTTGCAACTGGGATCTGAATGGGGGTGAGGGCGGCCTTGTATGACTGAGCCCTTAGCCTGTGGAATCTGATGCTATCTCCAGCTAGATCAAAGCTGCATTGAATTTAAAAATGTATCTATATGAAGGAGGGAGACTGAGGAAAAGGGAAACTAAGTATAAGAATGAACAAACTGGGGGGCCTGAGTGGCTCAGATGGTTAAGCATCTGCCTTCCGCTCAGGTCATGATTTCCACGTCAGGCTCCCAGCCCAGCGGGGAGCCTGCTTCTCCCTCTGCCTCTGCCTCTCCCCCTGCTTGTGCTCTCTCAGTCTCTCTCCCTTTCAAACGAATAAAAAAATCTTAAAAAAAAGAACAAACAATACTTTAGTACAAACTTGGAATTAATAGTTATAACATAATTTTTTTCAAGTTCCTGCCCCTCTTTGGACACTAATCCCTGTAATTAGAATGTCTCTTCTCTGTCCTTTCAGTTATTTGTAGGTTTATTGATTTGCCATCCACTGAGTTAATCTTACCCACTGTCCTTGTGTTCTCAGTTCATTTGGTGAAAAAACATGTACCAGGCAGAGTGAGGTTTCCATTTTATTTGGCTTCCCAAAATAGTTCCAGCATCCCACATTGCACAACATGATTAAAGGCAGTTTGATGGAGTAGCAATTACCTTCATTTGAAGTCAAAAGACTTGGGTTTTATTCCTAGCCCTGCCCCCTACAATGTGGTCTCCAAGGACAAAGTCAATAACTTGAATGTGAAATTAGCAAGACGGAGGAATGCAACTTTCTGTGGCCCCCTCACTACCAACCAGCCTGTACTCCTGAAATACCAACCTCACCAAATGCCTCCTATTTTAACTTTTACAGCTTCTTCTCCTACTTCTTTCCCCAGCACTTAACTGTAAGAGAATAAATATGAAGTACAGTGGAAGCATGCATCAGGGACCAACCAGATGTGGACAAAGACATGTGTGTACCTGCTTCGGTGATGTATTTTAGTTGAAACGGTTCTGACAGCCAGGCTCTGAGGCAGGGCACAACTTGCCAATGTTCAGTGACTTGAAGGGACTCCAGTTGATTTTTAAAAGGATTGCATTTAGGCTGTTCTGCTCTAGTGAGCAGTTCATTAGGCTTGAGATGCCTGTGAGAATTGGGCTGTGACTTTGTGGAAACATTGTATAAAACCAACAACATCCTTGCTGATCCTGACACCCAGATGATATTTATCAGGAGAATTCTTAAGTTGATTGGCCTCAGTGTTTTTTAATTGTCACTTCTCTATATTTATATTATGAATTTATTTTGCTTTCAGTTAAGTAATTTTTCCTCTCCGAAGGGGAAGAGATTTTTGTTTTAGATGAGAAAGTTCTGATTTAGTACTTCCTGTCTCCTATTGACAGGTGTCACAAGAAGTGAATCCACAGAGATGGCCATTACCACACGTTGCTACAGATTCTAGGGTGTGCATATGTGTGTGTGTGTGTACACGTGTATAAAATGTTCATGCATATATATGACTCAGTCCACACCATAAGGTGTGTAGGGAGTGCAACATTATTTTTCTATAACTGAACTTAAATTCCATTTGGGATTGCCATTCTTCTGGTAATGGAAATGCAAACTCAATTTATGAGCGCTATTTCATTCTCTCTTTCACCTGTCTAGAAAACTTATTGAGTGCCACAGTATAGGAAGATGGAATCAGGTGTGTATTGTCATATATCAAGTTGACTTCTGTAGTGATCAGGGATAATCATCAAAATATATTGAAAATATCTAAAAATCAAAATGGCACAGACACAAGAAATCAAAATGGACGTCTGTAGTAACTAATTAATACAAGTGAACAGCACATACCAATGACCTTGCCCTTCTGGTCTTCAACTGTTGCTTCACCCAAACCACTGCTATGGCCTTTTGTCCCGATAGAAAAGCCTCTTCAAGTTTCTGTGCCACATCCAAGTGCTTCCCAGGAGCATTAAATATATTATATTACTTTCATCCCCCTTTGGGCCATGGAAACTATGTTTTCTCTACTGCTCCTTAGCACATGGGGAAATTATGGGCCTTGCATCTTCCTAGATTCTACTCAAGAACTGGATGAGGGAGGGGGGTTGATTTCAGAGGGCTACACTGCTCTTTATTTTCCCTTTATTATCAAGGTTTAAGTTGGGTTTGGGGCGCCTGGGTGGCTCAGTTGGTTGGGCATCTGCCTTCAGCTCAGGTCATGATCCCAGGGTCCTGGGATTGAGCCCCGCATTGGGCTCCTTGCTCAGCAGGGAGCCTGCTTCTCCCTCTCCCTCTCCCTGCTTCTCCCCCTGCTTGTGTTTTATCTCTCCATCAAATAAATCAATAAAATCTTAAAAAAAAAAAAAAGGGGTTTGGTTTGGGTTTGGACCAGGTTACAGGTAGGGATCAGGTACCCGAAATGGTCAGAACACAGACAATTTTCAGAAATCTTAGCTTCTAGTTTTATTTTATATTAAATTTTCTCCTCCTAAAGAATCTAAAGAATATTTAATAGGGGGCACTGTAGCCTGGCTCTTCATATATATTCTCAAATATTCCCCAGATTTTGTTTAGGACAAAATTTTATTGTTTGAGTCCTTCAAGGATCTTTGCCTTGGTTGTTGACAATCAGGGGTCATTTGTCTACTGTTTTGTTGTTTCATACCCACCGAGGCAACAAATGTTGCCCAATATGCAGGAGAATGTTCACAGCATAATAAAGAATATCAAGGATGGATCCTTCTCTTCTGGCCTCTTTGGTCTTGGCCACAGAAATGAGATGACCAAGGGGCCATCATCATTTGTAAAGTGTCACAATAAGACACACATGAAGGCCTACCACCTTTAGAAGTGGACCTGCAGCAAATGTGGAAGCAGAAGAGAAGGTGTCCCTGGGGGGCCAAGGCTAAGAGATGAAATGCCACCAGGACCGGTCTTGTGAGGCATGTAAAAATGGTATGCCATAGATTCCGGCCTGGATTCCGTGAAGGAACCACACCTCAGCCCAAGAGGGCAGCTACTGAGGCATGCAGTTCATCTAAAGGATTTCAATGATGAGTTGCACAATAAGTGTTCTGGTTTAAGAAAATATATATATCAAGAATGGCAAACTTACTGGCTACTGTATATTTCAATATCCACTATCTATGCTTGAGGCTTCTGACCCATCTGTCAAGTCTATACACGGACATCTCAAGCACAAGAACAGTCTTCCTTCTTGAGAACCCCCCAGCTTTGGGCCACACTCTTAGGAAATTCTTTGTTATAATGGTCTGAAATCTGTCTCTGTAAAACTTTCCTAAGAATATTAAAATAAAGAGGAAAGAAAACAACCAGTTACTCCTGCGTTATCACTTCTCTCCAGGCCTCCTTTCAGATACTCTGTTTTGTTCACCCCCTTAGTCACCCAAAGGCAGGACTACATGCCAGTACATAGAAGTTGACTCTCGGGAACCATAGCATGTTGTGTAGCTCTTCTGCTGTCCAAATTCCTGCTGAAATTCCTGATTAGCCGAAATTCCTGGTCTGGGCAACCAGCTTTTGATCAGTATGATTCCTTTGCCCATGAAAGGAGTCCAAGCCCAGTGGCACATGTTGGCGAGAGGTAACACGTTGATCATTGGAATTGGAAACCCTCCACTGGTCATGAACACGAGGCTCTGGGAGCCAGACATGGTCCAGCTCTGCTTGCAGCTCAAGCCTCTTCCACGCTGTTTCCCCTGTGCCCTCACCATCCTGGACACTTTGTGTTTTCGATTTCTCTTCACTCACCATGCTTCCTTGTGACCCAGGCCTTTGCTCTGCTATACCCACTCCTAGAAAAGATTTTTCTTCTCCTCTCTACCCAGAATTACCCTCCTTCAGATTTTAGCTCAAATGCTCTATCCTTGGGAAGCTTCCCCAAGTTCCTTAATGAGAACCTTTATTTCTTGTTTTTTTTTTTTTCTTTTAGAGTCACTGATTTATACTTCTTTGTATGATTATCAATTTCTCTTATTCTATCCTTACGGTTTATCATCCAGCTGACACATGGTAGGTGCAAATATTGTTTTTTTTTAAATTTTTAATTTAAATTCAATTTAGTTAACATTTAGTGTTTTATTAGTTTCAGTCACACACAGTTTCTGGATGAATGAATGGAAAGTCCATACCTGTATGTACGGCCCCACTTACTTAGCAGGTCTTTCTCTGCTCTCTCCTGCCTCTCTTTATCTCCACATTTCCTTTTCCTCTTTAATTGCAGTGTCTGCTTCCAGCAAGCACTGGAATCAAAGAGATGGTGAAATCTGTGTATTTTTTTCTTCCCTAAGGCCAATTACAGGCTGTGGTGATGATTATTCTATGGAGTCAGCCAGACTTTGTTTAATGAGCAACAGGAATCTGCAGGGAAATACTACTTCCCAGGGTTGAGTGAGGGATTGCAGCAGAGGGGTTGCAGAAAAAAAGATGGGGTGGGCTGGGAATGAAAGAAATCCAGTGAAAATTTTTTCCCAAAAGTCATTTATATTGTTTTGTAACATTTACAATGTATCTTGTCATTCATTCCACCAATTAATGGAAGAAAGGTTCTCGACAAGTTTATAATAACAAGGGCGCCTGGGTGGCTCATTAGGTTAAACATTTGCCTTTGGCTCAGGTCATGATCTCAGAGTCCTGCCCCACGTCAGGCTCCCTGCTCAGCAGGCAGTTTGCTTCTTCTCCCTCTGCCCTTCCCTTCCCCGCTTGTGCTCTCTCTTGCACACTTTCTCTTTCTCTCAAATAAATAAAATATTTTTAAAAAAAGTTTATAATAACAAACTCTGCTCTTGTTCATATTCTCTATCTAAAATGTAGCATACTTCAGATTAGATGTCGTTACAGATCCCTTAATTTACAACTTCCCTTCAGATGCAGCCCACTAAGTTACATAAAACATTGCTGAAATATATCTTCATTTTTCATGGAAATCAGATATGGCAATTTGAACATCGAAGGCAGGCTTAAACCAGTTCTTGATTATATATTTATAAGTGGTGGTATTTTTCCAGTATAATTTTTTTTTTCCACAACACATTTAGAAACCCTACCAAGAACTAATATTCAGGAAATATTTATTCTGACCAGTTGTCTCTTTAGGAAGGTATGATTAGACATTCACTTGGCATGATTTTAAATGCTAATTTTGTTATATTGGTCACAAAAATGAAACAAAAGAAAACAAATTTAAGCTTGAAAAATGATGGCAATTTGGATATGAACAGTTTGCTATAATTAAATATGGTAAAGATAAGAAGTAAGAAACATTTATAGGAAGATGACTTCAAGTTTTTGGGTTTTTTTAATATTTATTCATTCGAGATACAGAGATACAGAGAGAGAGAGAGCATGAGCAGGAGGAGAGGCAGAGGGAAAGGGAGAAGCAGGCTCCCTGCCGAGCCAGGAGCCGGATGTGGGGCTCAATCCCAGGACCCTGGGATCATGACCTGAGCCGAAGGCAGACTTCAGTTTTAAAAGCAAGTTTATTTGAAACTGAACAAAAAAAAATAAATGAGGCAGAGATTTATGATACAGGCATTTTATTCATGATAACACAATCCATGTGATCAAGAATCCATATACAAGTGTGGATATGGAACACTGCAAATAATTCAATTACACAAAACAAATTGAAAAGGCATTAAAATCACCATCTGAAGGATTGGTCACTTTAGTCTTTTTCCAATACTGTTTATTTGAAGGAAAGTCTGTTTTGATGGTTTCTATTTTTGTTAAGCAAAAAAAAATATGAAACACAAAGAAGCCATGGCAATTTGTTTAGTGATTTTGTTCAGCACTGATTTGAGAAGGATGCTGTTGAAAGCAAAACAGTTTGACTTTGAAATATTGTTTCTATTACTTGGGTTTCTCTTGAAGTAATCTGTAAAGGTAGTTTGTGATCCAATCATGAATTCTGAGGGCCTAAATGGACTGCATCTCCCCTCCCCCCGCTTTTTTAAAAATCTCTCCTCTAGTTCATTATGAGGTGAGTTAGAACAGGTGATCAAGGTGAAGACCAGAAGTAGGAGAGTGGGCTTTTGGAGGCGGGGCACAGTGGAAAGGTTGGAGGGGACAATGACAATCAAGGTAATTGTGTTAAGAAATGCAATTCCTACATTAAAAACGAAATTGCTGTTGTTTCTCCCTGTTGTTTGCTCCCACATTCCCTGTTTTGAAAAAAAAAAAAAAAGTGAAATTTGTGCCTTAGCCATGAATGCCCAACCTAATGAACATATTTCGGATAGTTCAATGACCTCTCTGTAAAATAATTGGTGTCTATACAAATGACATTAGGTAGCTCTGCACACTGCTCCCTGTTCTGAGTAAAGTCAGGAAATGTATCATTTTTTTCTATATAGGTCAAGATTGCCCATTAAAACACACAGTCTCTGCTTGACTTCTATTTTTGAAAATTATTTAGTATTTCCAACTACATGTTTTAAGGCAGAAATATGTTTCAACAAAGCTAGTGTGGTCATAGCAAGTCCACCTTGTATACTGACTGAATAGCAATTTCAAATGCTAAGGCCCTATCAAGTGAGAACAATGGAATGTGTGACTTGTTTGGGATCATGAAACATTAAAATACAGGTACTAGAGTAGAAGATCAATTGTCTTCTCTGGGATTTGTTAGGCTGACCTTTAGACTGAAGAAGTCCTAAGGAAAACCAGACTAATGGCTTTGCAGGCTCAAAGAAAAGGAAATCTCTAACCAAATCTAAATCACATGAACTAGGGCACAGAGTTATTTTGCACAATTGCATTATTTCCCGCTGAGTAGATACTAAATTTTTTTCCCTTTGTTTCATTTTTTTAAACCAATTCCAGCAGGAATAGAAGACAGTGGTAGCATCCATCACTTCGGGGACAGCTGGATACCCCTTACACTTATGGACCGAAATGAAGTGAGAAAGATGAATCCACCTCTCTCTAACCGTAGCCTGCATTAAGACTACTGCCCAGGGAATTCTCTAGGCGGACAGATGAGTCCATGAGGCTCTGTGCTGCTAGAAAAGTGGAATTGGTGAAGTGGGCAGAGACAGAGTCATTCAGTAATGTATTTTTTAGTTCATTAAGTGTCCATTGTAGACCTGTTATCTGTCAGACTCTGAGACAGACACTAAGGAGGCAAAGTTACTTAGACAGACACAGAGCATGCCCTCTTGGGGTTTACAAGCCCAGTGGGAGTTGTTAACCAAATAAATTACATTATGAGGATAAAATTGCAACTCTTGACAAAGAGTGTGAAAGAGAGGAAGTCCCACTCAGCTCAGGATTTTATAAACAATGGTAATTCCATTACTTGTTTGGTGCCCATGAAGAACATTGGCCGCTTTCAGAATACATTATAAGATCTTGGAAAGGGTACATGTCATTGTCTGTCCTTGTCTGTGTGAAGGCTGCGTGATTGAACTGGTGCAAAAGTACAAGGAAGTGGGATTATGTAAATTTACTACTGTCTGGAATAAAATAAAAATTGGGGGAAGGAAAATATTTGAATGTTAATTTTTAATTGAATAAAAGTATTTGCATTGGGCACAGCACCACTTCTCAAAACCTGGAATCATATTGAATACCACACACCACTTCATTTCTTTTTCCATATTGATATTCACATAGTACTTGTTTTTTACTAATTAAACAGTTTTATTTTGAGATCATGGTAGATTCACATGGAATTGTAAGGAATTGTAAGAAAAAGACCCTTTAGCCAGTTTCCGCAATGGTAACATCTTGAAACCTATAATAGAGTATCACAACCAGGACACTGACACTGATCCAGTCAGGCTATGGATATTTATGCTAACATAGGATCTCTCATCTTGCCAAATTATAGCTCCGCCCACTTTCCACCAACTGCTACCTCTTCCTGAACCCTTGGCAGCCACTAACCTGTTCTCCATTCCCATAATTTTGCCATTACAAGAATGTTATATAAACGGAATCATACAACATGTAACTTTTTGGACTGGCTTTTTAAACTCAGCAAAATTCTCTGGAGATTCATTGAGGTGTAACGTGGTATAGTTACTTTGGAAAACAATATGGCAGATTCTTTAAAAACTGTAATCTCAGTGATGGCATCTATTGCTTGTTTTACTTCATTCAATTGAAATCATCCTGGCTCTTGGTACTATGATTTTTTAATGAAACCTGAACATTTTTGTATCATGGTATGAGATTCTGGATCTTGTTTCAACCTTCTGTTTAGCTGGTTTTCTCTCTCTCTGCTCTGGCAAGGGTTGGGGGAGGGGCATTGTCTGGTTACCACTAGGCAGAGGTAGAAGTCTAGGTTCTCCACTTGGCCTCCATTGACACCTGAGGGTGGGTGGAGAGCCCTTATCGCTTCTGGGTTAGGTGAGAATTCTGGCTCCCCTTGGGGTCTCCACTGATCTAGGGTGAGTTTGGTCTCATTGCTGCTGGGTGATGCTGAATGTCTTGAGTCTCTGCCAAGCCTCCTCAGACACCGACCCTCCCCCAAGTGGTGAGGGGTAGGAATGCCTCATTAGGGCTGGGTGAGAGATGGAAGTCCAGGTTCCCCATGTGATCTTCACTGACACCATGGAATAGGGGGGTGGACCTCATCACCAGCTGGGGTGGTAAGGAGACAAAATCCTAGCTCCCTACTTGGCTTTTTTGGACACCATTTTGATGGGGGTTTGGGGACGTCTCTTACAACCTCATGAGTATAGAAATCTAGACTTCTCACTCCACTTTTGATTGCATGAGTGGAGATGGGCCACAGTTTTCTCTATGGAATTAGACTGGACTTGAGCAGTTACTGTCTAAAAGTTTTCTGTGCCCCAAAGGTGACCCTTCCCTGGTCTTTTGGCTAAAGAAAGCAGACTTTTTTCTTTTCTTTTCTTTTCTCTTTTCTTTCTCTTTCTTTTCTTTCCTTTCCTTTCATTCCTTTTCTTTTCTTTTTTCTTTTCTCTTCTTTTGTTTGTGCTTGTTGGCATTTACAGGTTGCTGGCTTCTGTATGTTCCAAGTATGGGATATATGTGGTAAAAAGAAAACCCAGGGAACTCACTTGGGACTCTCGATCCCTAGCTGGCCTGTTTCTTCTCTCCACCTTTCAGATCTTCTTATGTTTGTCTTATGTATAATGCCTAGAGGTTAACTGTACTTAGTGGAGGAACAGGGAAAGGGATGTCTACTCCATCTTCCTAGAAGCAGATGTCAGTAAATTTTTTTGATTAATGTATTTTCATTCAAATTCTCTCTTCTTGATTTCAGTAAATAAGAGTCTAAATAACTCAGAACAGAACATGGGCACACTCAAAATATATACCCAGAATCCAAACACTTTTCATCTTCATCACTGCTACCATTGTGGTCCAAACTATCACCATCTCCCATATAAATTATTGCAGTAATCTTACGATTGCTTCTCCCCTTGGTCCCTACTATTTATATTCATTACAGTAGTCAGAGTGGCTCTATTAAAACTGTAGTTTGATCACTGTGCTCAAAATCTTCCAAGGGCTCTGCATCACTAGAGCCAAAATTCATATGATGGCCTACAAAACCCTGTACATTCTGCATCCCCTTTACCTCTTCTGACTCATTTCCTCCCCTCACTCTGATGCAGCCACGGTGGCCTCTGTGCTGTTCTCACGTGTTGGGCACATTCCCACTCAGGACTATTGCAGTTGCTGTTTCCTTCATCTGGAACATTCTTGCCCTGGATATCCTCATGGATAGCTTTACACCTTCTGTAAATCTTTTCTCAAATGTTACCTCCTCAGGTCTTCCCTGATTATCATTTTTAAAAACTGCAACTATGGGGAAAAGACAGTTTCTTCAATAAATGGTGCTGGTAAAAGAAGGAAACTGGACCACTTTCTAACATCATATGCAAAAATAAACTCAAAATGGATTAAAGACCTAAATGTGAGACCTGAATTCATAAAAACCCTAGAAGAGAGCACAGGCTGTAATTTCTCTGACATCGGCCATAGCAACACTTTTCTAGATAGGTCTCCTGAGGCAAGGGAAACAAAAGCATAAGTAATCTATTGGGGCTACATCAAAATAAAAACTTTTTATACAGCAAGGGAAACCACCAACAAAACAAAAAGGCAACCTACTGAACAGGAGAAGATATTTGCGAATGACATATCCAATAAAGAGTTAATGTCCAAAATATATAAAGAACTATATATATCAAGACCAAAAAATAATCCAATTAAAAAATGGGCCAAGGACCTAAATAGCCAAGGACCTAAATAGCCATTTTTCCAAGGAAGACATACAGGTGGCCAATAGGCACATGAAAAGATGCTCAACATCACTCATCAACAGGGAAATGGAAATCAAAACCACAATGAAATATCACCTTGCATCAGTTAGAATGGCTAAAATCAAAACGACAAGAAATAACAAGTGTTGGTGAGGATGTCGAGGAAAAGGAATTCTTGTGTACTGCTGGTGGGAATGTAAATTGGCGCAACCACTTTGGAAAACAGTATGGAGGTTCTTCAAAAAATTGAAAAATAGAAATGCCATATGATCCAATAATTCCCCTATTGAGTATTTACCCAAAGAAAATGAAAACACTGATTCAAATAGATATATGCACCTCGATGTTTATTGCAGCATTAGTCAAGATAAGGAAGATGTGGTGTGTATATATCAAATATCACACAGCCGTAAAAAAGATGAGATTGTGCCATTTGAGACAACACAGATGGAACTAGAGGGTATTACGCTAAGTGAAATAAGTCAGACTGAGAAAGGCAAATACAATATGATCCCACTCAGAAATGGAATCTTCAGCAACAACAACAACGAAAACCAGATGTATTAACAAAGAAAAAGCAGAATCATACCTATAAATACAGAGAACAAACTGATGGTTGCCAGAGGGCAGGGGTTGGAGGGTTGGGCAAAATGGGTGAAGGTGAGTGGAAGGTACAGGCTTCTAATTATGGAGTAAATAAGTCACGGGAATAAAAGACACAGCATAAGGAATACAGTGAATGACATGATGGTAGCGATGTAATGGGATAGATGGTAGCTACACTTGTGAACATAGCCTATTGTATAAACTTGTTGAATCACTAAGCTTTACACCTAAAACCAATGTAACATTGTGTGTCATCTATGCTCAAATAAGAAAAATAAAACTGCAACTATCCATCACTCCCTCAACCCCACATGTCCTCCTCTCCTGCTTTATTTTCTCCATAGCAATTTTCCTTCTGCTCTGCCATATAAGTTAGTTATTTATTTGGTTTATGTTCTGTCTCTCTTTATTAAAATGTAGACCCCACAAGGGACAAGGTGTCTCGTTACGCTATCTCACTGCTGTTTCCTACATCATGAATAGTGACTGGCATATACTAACTGCTCCATACATTTCTGTTGAATGAAGAAATGACCTGCATATCCAGGCTTTGTTGAGACAGAAACAGCTTCATGACAGCAATAGCTCTGATGGTCTGAATGACAGCAGCTCTGGTGACACAAGGTAAATTCTAGTAGATGTTCCTCTAGATGCATTTATGCATGGATCTCTGTTCTAGTGTTGTGTCACTATATTTGTTTGAAATTCTTTATCTCTCTGTGTCTTTCTGCCTCTCCCTCTCTAGACTCTCTACCAATTATATGATTTTCTCTATTTCTAAAAAAAATGACAAGATCGAATCCGATTGGTCCAGTGAATTGTCATCATGCCTTGGCAAAATCCTTATAACAGATCACATTGTAGGCCAGCAGGTATGGAATAGCCTTGGGTCAGCCATGGGTCAAGGGGTATAGTACATGACTACTGCTGGATCAATCACCTAAGGCAGTTTTCTCAAAAGCAGCAAGTAGATAAGGCAGAAGCCCAGACAGGAGGAGATTCTTCTCTAATAAGCTAGGCAACTCTGTAGATTTGCAAAAATTTTTATAGATTTAAATATAAAATCCTCCAATTCTTTTTCTGACTATGATATCTGTAGACAAGCTACTCAGCCTACACCTTAGAAAAGTGGAAACAAAATCATGATTCACCGTTTATCAAAGGGATCCCTGACCTTTTTGACTTTCTGTCCAGGAGAG
Source organism: Phoca vitulina (assembly GCF_004348235.1). Classification (NCBI taxonomy): domain Eukaryota; kingdom Metazoa; phylum Chordata; class Mammalia; order Carnivora; family Phocidae; genus Phoca; species Phoca vitulina. The sequence continues at coordinate 32,555,240 of NW_022589711.1, read as the reverse complement.
GATTGAACACCTTGAAGAACATAAGAATCTATGCAAGAAATAGCAAATAGTTTCATTTAACTCAACTTTTATTTTTGAAATGAAATTGAATTTCAATCCAGACAAACAGAAAGGCTTTCCTCTTAGGTTTATACATTGTCAGAAAGGAGATAAAACCCTTTGCTTTGCTGTATATCTTGGAGGGGCCCCACAAAACCCTTGCAAGTTCTTAGGTGCTATGTCTCACGTATTATGACTCTACTACGGTGCTTTTCTTTCTTTCTTTCTTTTTTTTTTTTAAGATATTATTTATTTATTTGACAGAGAGACACAGCGAGAGAGGGAACACAAGCAGGGGGAATGGGAGAGGGAGAAGCAGGCTTCCTGCTGAGCAGGGAGCCCGACACGGGGCTCGATCCCAGGCCCTGGGATCATGACCTGAGCGGAAGGCAGACGCCTAACGACTGAGCCACCCAGGCGCCCCTACTATGGTGCTTTTCTGAGCTGTCTTGAAGAGTACAAAAACAAAGAGAAACATCAGAACCAACTCCTGCCCAGCATGACAGGTAAGGGACGGCAGTTTGGAATCGGTGTGGATTTTGGACTTTTCGTAGGAATTGTTTTCTGGCCCAATTCAGGGAAATACTGTTTCCAACATACAGGGCATAATTGGACTCATTGTATAACCTCTCACCTTTCATATAACATGATAAACACATTGTAAACAAACTGTTCTGTGACAAGCAGCTTTTGAAACACACACACACAAAAAGATGAAAAAAAATTAAGCATATTTTCTTCCCTAGAAAATTCCTATCACATCTAACAGCTGTGGTTACTATGTTGTTTGGGGGGATTGTCCCCCATATCTAGAGCTGAAAGGAAAAAGCTATTATAGATAAACCATGAAAAAATTACTAAAGCCCAAAGAATCAGTGGAATGTTTTAATATGAGTATATTTAATTTTGGAGAAATGGGACCAATTTCAAATTTCAGTAGAAGCTTTTCTTTTCACTTTTCTTCAGAATCTTTCCCTCTTCCTTATTGAACACAAGGTATTGATTATTAAACATTTATTTGCTTTTCATCAAACCCCTCCAAAAGTAGAGTCAAAGAGTTTGCCTTTTGCCAAACATAAGCAGGTGCCGTTAAGCCAAATGCATATAGAGATAGCTCAGCTTTTTCTGTTCTACCTTATGGAACATTCCTTTATAATTGAGTGTGCTTTTAATTCCCCTGATTAGAGTGCAACATTACCCAAATTGAAAGGAGAGAGATTAAATAGCAGCATGTCTGAGCTAGATGAATTATCTGCTGATGAGAATAGAATGACAAGCAATTGCCATGCTTTTCTCATCTTTATTTGTCCAATTATCTTCACTTGTTTAATTATCCTCGCTAGAAAATGAGGCCAATAAAATTTTCAAGGCAGAAATTTGTATTATTTTAGTACAGCTTATATTGATAAACATCAGCCAAATAAAATAATCAGGACACAACAATGTCAACATTTAGAAAGTTTTATAATGTTGCTTTGTTAATACTTAGCACACGGGTTGCCGGAGCCATCTGAGGGATGGTGAATCTGGGGCAATCGTTAAACAAAAGCCTTGAAAGAGGTCGTGCTCCATATTTTTGCCTTTTCCCCTTCCCTCTGGCTCTAATAATACTTCGAGGCTATAAATTCCTGAGAAATGAAACCCCAAGTTGCCCAGCAGACAGAATGAGAGAAGAATGCGACTCTGCCCCCTTCTGCTAACGAAGCACCCGAGGCTTCGATGTAATTCAGCAGTGCAGAGTGGATGGTACTGCACTGCATGGAGCTTCTTGAGGGCAGAGAATGTGTGACTCATCCCTCTTCATAACCCCAGTGCCTAGAATGGTGCCTGTCACATTGTAGGCAAACAATGCAGTTTCGGCGAAAGTGAATACCTGTTGGATGAATTCTGTTTCTTATTCTATATTACAATACTCAGTCTTCTCTTTTGACACCCTTCCTCTGTCAAGGAAGGATTACTTTATGTCAGCTCTCTGGTACAGAATCAGACTGCTGGAAAGTAGGGCAGTTGTAAGAAAGTGCATGGTGTGATGTATTTCTGTGAGAAGCCCGATTCATTAGGGCTGCTGTTTCTGAGTAGATCAGACGGTCTAACTAGGGGTCTCTGCAGGCGGTAGTAATAACTACACGAGATTGGATAAAATATGAACCGCTTTCATTCTTGAGTTTTTTATTGGCATACTCCAAAGGAGGGCTGGTCTTCAAATAAAATGATGCAAAATCAATCAATTATTGAAAACATTAATGTACTGTTGTGGTAGAGAAGGGATGAATTTGTTCTACAACACTCTGGGACCAGAAAAGGTATATTGTTTTATTCAGGTAAATAAAATTAATTCTGGCTTCATGCCGTTGTTTGTCAAGGTTGTGTGAAATTCAATTCTGAGTATGTTCTGGGAGGCCCCTCCACCTCCCTAGAGGGAGTTTTTCATATTCATACTCATGCAAATACAAGTAAATGCAAATATATGTATATTCTTATTTCTTCACCCGGACTGCCTTATGCAAAAGGCAGTATACTTTATGCACACTTATACACCGTGTTTTTAAAAAAAAGTTAACATTTCCACACCAATGTACAGAGCATGTCCTTATTCCTCATTAGAGCCCTCACAGTATTCCATTTGGTGGCAGTCCCAGGGCTCCAGGAACGAGACTCCTCTTGTTTTCAGACGTTCGATGCCACCGTGTCTGCCGCGTGGAAATATCCTTGTGAACATACCAACGTATCCACAGAATCAATTCTTAAAAATCGGAGTCCTGTGTCAAAGAGCAAATGCACTTGTAATTCTTGTAAGTGTTGCCCCCGTGCCCCCCAGCGTGCACTCCCCCACACTCTTCCTCAGCTGTGTAGGAGAGTCTGGCTTTCCCGCAGGGAGACTGGAAACTATGGAGTCAATTTCTTCCACAGTGATATGAAATCTTTTACTTTTCTGTTTTTTGTTTGTTTGTTTTTTTTTCTGTCTGCATATGTTTGTTCTTATCCTTTTAAGTCTCTTTCTGTATTTGTGGTCATGAGAACATCTTTGTGTTCCTGATATTGTTTCCTCATGCCTTCTCTCTATTCTTAATCCATTCAGCGAGATGGGGTTTCTCAACCTTGTCATGTTGGGTCGGATGATTCTTTGCTTTGGGGGTGATCCTGTGCACAGTAGGGTGGTTGGTGGCGTCTCTGGCCTGGACCCAGTACATGCCCATAGCGCCCCCCACCCCAGGTTGTATTTCCAGTTACAGTCTGTCTGCGCACTTTGCCAAATGACCCTTGAGAAAGAAAGGTTGGCGAGCGGGGAGCAAAACTGTTCTCAGTGGCAAACCACTGATCTAGAAGATTGCCAGTATTAGGCCTTCTTGAAGAATGAACTTTGGTTTTGTTAATTCCATTTTTCCTTTCTGTTGCTCTTCTTACCTTTGTGTGTTTTTTTTCTGTTTAGACTGATCGATATTTATTTTCCAACTTTTTACGATTGATATTTTACCCTTCCATTTTCACCCCTTCTTTTTTTTTTCTAACATAAGCATTCAAGGCTCTCCATTTACCTACAGTCGACAAGAAGTAGAATTATAGTTTGGATTTAGCGTTCAGTTTTGACTTTAATTATTTCCTCTTTTATCCATGGGTTACTCAAAAATATGTTTTATCATTTCCAAATTTATGGATTTTTAAACGTATTTTTTATTAAAATTGATTTCTAACTTAGTTTCATTGTCATGGAATATGTCTGTGTAATTCTGATGCTTTGATGTATATTGAGACTTATTTATGGCTTAGGATGTGGTCAATAATTTTCATAAAGGTTCCATGTGTTCTTGAAAGTAACATCCAGTTGCTGAATATAGTCTTCTATACAAGCCCTTTATCCCAGTTCCTCACAAACATTTTCTGATCATGTCTTACCAGGGTAAATGAATGAGGTTGGTTGCGGGGTCGGGTGAGACAGATCTGTCAGGGTGGAGACGCCCAGCCCACTGTCAGCTCTCTCTAGAACAGGGGCAGCGAGGTCTGGTCTGACTTGTAACCCTTTCACAATATAACAGTTTGCCAGAGCATAGTAGCTTACAAGTTTTGCATTAGGTCAATATTGACTATGTTTTCCAAATCTTTCAAAGCCTTACTGATTCTTTTGTGTATTAATCTATTAATTACAGACAAAGTTGTGTTTAAGTCTATTATTTTTGTACTTTCTCTCTGTAGTTCTGTAAATTTTGGCTTTATAAATGGTATTACGTACATACAAACTTGAATTCTTAAATATTCCTAGTTAATGTTAACTTCATTAATTGCAGTGACCCTTTTATCTCTAGTATTGCTTTCTGTTTTCAGGTCCATTTGCCTAACAGTAGTATAACGATGTCAACTTTCTTTTATGTTATTTGCTTATTATATTTTTTCATCCTTTTATTTTCAACTTTTGTATCCTTATATTTTAGATATACTACTGGTAGGCAGCAGGGAGGTGGACTATTCATCCATTTTCATAATATTTGTGAAATATTATTCCTGATAAGTTGATAGACTCATCTCTTATTAAAACAAGAAAGCTGCTGTCATAGGCTTTAACTTTTTCCATCATGCCAGCAATTCTTTTCCAATATGACCTACTAATCTTCCAAGTATTTATGTTGTTTAAAAGCACTGAGATATCAATTATAATAATATTACCAGGTCAAGTAAGATAACCAAGCAGAATTGTAAGTTTCTTTTAGTATTGTTACAGGGTATGGTAACAATCTCTAAAGTCTTCAGCGTGTTACAAGAATCTTTTCTGATACTTCCAAGGACAAATTTATATTAATAGGAAGAACAGTACAAGTTGGTAACAGTTATGAATATTCACACAAGTCTCCTTGTTACAGAGGAAATAAGATTGATATTCTTGTGAGCGTTCTCAATCTAATACCTTATCAGATCAGACTCCTTGAATGTGTTTTATGACACAGAAAGCTCTCCCTGTCTGTAACTTCAGGAGAGAGGGGATATCTCTTCATCTCTTTTAGACTCTTTTTGTTAATTGTGAAGACTTATACTCTTCTTTAGGTGAGGCTCTGCTAACTTCATTACTTAGCCCAGAAAGTCAAAACCAGGCCTAAGATCTCATTTTTATTTGCAGAGGTGGAATAAAGGATGAATAGGATTTTACTTATTTACAGTGAAAAAAGGTGCATCCAGAAGTAACCTTGCACATTCTGATTTTACAGATGAGGAATGTGGGTGCCTGGGTGGCTCAGTCATTTGGGCGTCTGCCTTTGGCTCCGGTCATGATCCCAGGGTCCTGGGATTGAGTACCTCCTCAGGCTCCCTGTTCAGTGGGGAGCCTGCTTCTACACTGCCCTCTGCTCATGATCTCTCTCAAATAAATAAATAAATAAATAATCTTTAAAAAAAATGAGGAATGTGCTGTTTCTCATTGAATGCAATGACTACAAGAATGACAAAATCGGCAGGCAAAGGTATTTTCTTCTTAAGGTAATCCAAGGTTTAAAATTTACAGAGCAGGGAACACTGAAGCACTCCTGGTAAGAGGGGCTCATTTCTTTGTTCACCCAAGTGCCCTACAACAAGAGGCTGCAGACCTGCCGCCTGATTAGGATCTGACTGTCCCCCTTCTTCATGCCTTTCTTCTCACCTGTATTGGAGTTGAACTCTGTAGGCCACTTCATTTATATCATGGCTGGAGACATGTCTTCCAGGGCCTGCTAGGTTGAATGAATTAGGTCAGACTAATATCAACTGGACGGTTGAAACTACAGCCAGTAATATTGTCCTTAACAATTTGATAGTGAGATTTAGAGAGTGAATGAAGTATAAATAACCAAGGGATTAATTGTTGGTCTTTTAAAAATTGGTTGTTTCATATTTATTTAAAGTATCTGTAAACGTCTTGCCAAATATTTTCTTTTAGGGGATCTCCTTAAGGCACAGTTTGATTCTTTTGATTGTATGTCCTCTGAATTGGTGAATATATTAATTAATAATGATGCAAATTTAGTTTCCATCGTCATATATATATTCTAAATTTTAATGGTGAGGAACAAGTTTATGCATTTGTGAGGAATTTTAATACCCATCTTCCTGCAAACTGGCTTTTTAAACATCTCTAAGAATATTCTGAGCAGTGTGGAATAGATTCAGTCTGTGAAGAAAACCACCGTGGACTCCACTCTGCTACCCCCACCGCACACCTCATGACGTCATATTAGCATGTCTTCTTACCTCTTGGGGAAAAGTTAACTAAAAACTGAAACCAAGATATTTGTGGGTATATTAGCTAGATTAGGTCCACCCACAAGTAACAGAAATCTCAAATAACAATGGCTTAAATAACACAGAAACTTCTCTCTCACATTGAAAAAGCTGCAGGTAGTTGGTCCACGGTTGGTGTGTTCCATTTGGGAGGGAGGTAGGCATTTCTTATCTTGTTTCTCTGCCATCCCCAGCCTATGGCTTCTTTCCTGTGATCTAATATTGCTGCTTAAATTCACTCACCATGTCTTTCTTCCAGCTAGAGGAAATGAAGGCCAAAGAAGGCCACACCAAGCGATAGGGGGAACGTTGTTCCTGCAGCTATGCATTCAGCATCCATTGTACTGGACAAAGTTAAACAGGCAATGAAGACTTTATTCAGGACTATTGCAATAAAGGAAGAAAAGTGAACTCCACTCTACTGAACCAAAAAACTGGAGAGATTTTAAAAGCTGGGTGGAGGTAACCTTAGGCCACCTGTGTTTATTAATTGGTCTTATTCAAAGGAAAAGTCAACTTTCTCTTATCTTTGTGGCAGGGGATAGTTTTACAACTTGGAGAAAGGTACCCGCTGAAATTAAGCTTCTACCCTCCCATGGACACTGGGAAATAGTGGCATATTTTCTTTTGATGTTCACATTGCAAAGAGATGGTTCCCAGGTCCCTGGTCATCAAACTGCCAAGAGGCTTTTAAGGAATTTGTATATATTTCAAAGGAGGCAGAGGAATAATTTGCAATTACAACTGTTTTAAAAGAAATACCCTAGGAAAAGGGAGGTTAAGGGTCTATAGTCAGGAAGAAATCTGTCTAAAGCTTGTCAAGCTGAGAAAAATGTTAAGGCCCTCATGGTGACTAGTTAAAAATCAAGATTCTGTACTAAGGAAGAATGGGAGAATGGAAATTGGAGGACAACTGGCAGTTTGCCCCAGTTGGCTTAATACTTTTTTCTCTCAGTTATTTGAAGAAAAATTACAAAACACAATGATGTTTAATTCAATAATTAATTTCATTGGTAGAGTTCAGGTACTACTACGACTTGAGTGGTAAAGATTTTGTGGGTGTGGGGGACCCTACCAGTGTTCTAAAAATTCATTCTGTAAAGTTGACTTGGATTTGTGAAGTAGAACATTTGCTAAGTGATCTCCACGTATGGAGCTACTCTCTCTTCCTTCTGTAAACAGACTGACTTTTGGCCACAGCATCAAAAACACTCAGACCATTAGATATTCTCTTATAACCTGCTGAATTTCCTCCACCCCCAGTGTGGTATGCTTTCCTTTCTAAAGTTGATTGTCCTAGCTATACTTGTTATTGTAGTTATATAAGATAATTTAATTGTTAAACAATTAAGATAATTAATTGTTATGTTTCCTAATGAAATATGGGTGTGGACAGAGCATTTTCTTTGATAATTCAGTTTGGTGCTTTACAAAGAATCAATAAACATGACTTGCTTAAAAATTGTTGCCAATTTAGATGGTAGCAATACTTACAAAATACTTATAAAAGTCTTAGAAAAAAGGCCAAAAATCTGGAGAGATTCTGCACTTAGATTTCATCACAAATGTTTTAAAGTTTTATTCCACTAAAGAAACTAAAACTGGGGCTGTAGACAGTGTTTTACAGTCAGTGAGATATATGGCATGGAAATCCCATCATAGATGTTCTCAAGAAAAAGTCTTGGTCGTATGTCAAAAGGTTAATAAAGAAAAGCTTATACATTTGAGGTTAAAATGTTTATGGTACTTTTTATTATTCAGTACTTAATTTTAAAAATTAATCCACCAATTACTGCTTCAATCAATTGGGATGAAGACAGAACAAAATAAAAGCTCTACTAACTGTCCAGTTTTATGACAAAGAGAGTTGTCCATTGCATCAGAGGTGGCCAATGACACTACTGATTGAAATGCTTATTCACTTTTCATTTTGGTTTAAGTACCAAAGATTTCTCTAATGTTAAATGAGATAAATTTAATCCCCCCCCAGATAAAATGGGACAAAATTGAGCACAAAATAAGGTTTTAGCCTTATTATTGGAATTTTTTTGTGTAGGTTAGTTTTAAGTTTTGTCTTTTATGGGGCCATGAGCATGACTTTTGTATCCCAAATCACCAAAATGATGACTTCTGTCTTTCAAGGTATTTAAAAACAGGTGTCATTGATAAAATACTTGCCTGTAAAAACACTTTGATATGAACATTTTGTGGTGGATGACTTAGTGTTTATTGAGAGCAACAGACTGTCATTTAAGTGGACTTATATTTGGATTTGTCCTAAACTGGAGAGGCTCTTAGTGTGTGAAAGCTACCATAAATGGTCATTATTTTTCAACATTTTAAAGAAATATTTTTAAAATTGGTTTTAATAATAGTTTTGACTTTAAATAATGGAAACCCAGTCTATTTGAAGTAGAGAGAGATTAATTATGACCAAAAAGGTGGGGTATAGGACAGTCAAAAATAGGGCTCAAAGCACTTGGAACCAACTGAAGAGATCATTAAGACATCACTACTCCACAGAGCCAGCTCTGGACTTAGATTGTGTGTTCAAATATTTTTTTTTTCTTTAAAGATTTTTTTTTTTTTAATTCATCTGAGACACAGAGATACAGAGAGAGAGAGCAGAGAGTAGAGGCAGGGGGAGAGGGAGAAGCAGGCTCCCTGCTGAGCCAGGAGCCCGACATGGGGCTCGATCACAGGACCCTGGGATCATGACCTGAGCCGAAGGCAGACGCTTAACCGACTGAGCCACCCAGGCACCCCGTATGTTCAAATCTTGAACCTACAATTTATCTGTGCAATATTAGGCAAGTTAGTCTTCATCAGTCTTGGTTTTCTCATCCATAACATTAGGATTTAATAGCATCCATCTTTTAGGGTTTTATGTGACTAAATTAAGTATGAAAGTAAGCACTTAGCCCAGTGTCTTGCACTTAACAAGTTTTTAATATTAGTTGTAGTTGTGGTGGTGGTTATCTGATTAGTCTGATTGGTTATGGAGTCTTGAACCCCACTCTCTAGCAACTATCATCTTGTTAGTTTCTGTACTTTGTAATTGTGTCTTGCTTCCCAAGGCCCCATTTCCACCTCATGGCATCTTTATGGCTCTGCCTTCAGTAATCACTGTTCAATTTCCTGTATACAGATTGGTTCAGAAGATGAGTTAACTGTCTTGATTCAGGTATCCACCTCTGATCCAGGCAGCCATGACTTCTTAGGTAATAGAAATGCAAGTGGGTAGGCTGTTTTCCCACAGAGCAGGTTAAAGGAATGACAAGCAGCACTAAGAGAGCACCTCTACTGGATATGTATTCTTTCTTGTTCCCTTCTCTAAATTTTGATATTTCCTGTTTTTAGTGTCTTAATGTAAATTATCTGTTCTATTAATCAAGTGAAGGCAAAACCTCAGAGAGAGATTTAAAGCATATTTCAAAACTAATCACCCTACTTTTACTTTGCCAGAAATAAGCCCTTTAATACCAAAGGGAAATGAATTATTGCTCTTATTCTTGAGATTTGAGTTGAACTTTTTGGAGCTTTAACATTCTTAGTGAAAATCTCGAGAGTTTGGAATCTTTTGTTTTCTAGTCACGGATTTTCTCTTTATTCCTGTCTGTACATTTTTTTCTTAGTTGAAATGTGAAAGCTTATAATGAGACTCCTCTGGGACATAAGCCCTGAGAATTGCCACAGGTAAAGTATATATATTCCCTTAATAATTGCATAATGATCAGTAATTCATAGCTTACTAATTAACATTTAAAAGACTACAAGTTCAGTTACAGACTTACACTAAATTACACTAAAAACATATTGTATAATTACACTAAAGTGGAGTTTTGCTTCTGGTCAAGATGAAATTACATGTTGGATTTACCCTCTCACTTGGATACATATACCCTCCCACCTTAAACAACTACAATCCAGACAAAACATATGAAACAATGGCACTCAAGACATTGAACATCAGGCAAAGAAGGACAATGATCTCTGAAAGATGGGAAGTGAGGTGAACTCTACTGTTGCCATATCTTGCCTAGAAAAAGTTTTCAGCCCTATAGCAGGTAGACGGGTTGTGGGTATTGTCCACTGATTGTCAGAACTGAGAAGATGAATCTTCATGTCAAGAGAATCCAAGAAGGTGGAGTACTGGAGGGGAGAGAACTGTACCTAGAACTGTGGAGATGGGCAAAGAGTCCCTCTCGAGTATTTAGCTGAATACGAATCAGTGCATGCATGTAAGAAAGCTACCAAAAGCTTGGGGAAAAGACCCACCTAAAAAAGATGAGAGAAAACAGTCCCCATGGTTCACACAAGATTGGGCAGAATACCTGTTTTCCACAGCCAGAGTGGAACACCTCGTAATTCATGAGGGCCAGAGCAGCTTTTAAACTAACTTAAATTTGGCCTACTGCTGAGGCAAGACCCTCCTCTGGACCTAACAAAGTTTTAAAGCAAGACTCCACAGGGGTGGCTCAGTTAAGTGTCCAACTCTTTCATTTCGGCTCAGATCATGATCTCAGGGTCTTTTGATCAAGCCCAGAATCAGGCCCCACGCTCAGCACAGAGTCTGCTTAAGATTCTCTCTCCTTGTCCCTTTGCCCCTCCCCCACTCACATGCACTCTCTCTCTCTCAAATAAATAAATAAATCTTAAAAAAATAGGTGTAATGAGCACTGGGTGTTATATAAGACTGATGAATCACTGAACTCTACCTCTGAAACTAATAATACATTATATGTTAATTAATTGAATTTAAATCATTTAAAAAATAATATTTAACAAAAAAGAATTTGAGGTCATAATGTTTCCTCTGAATACATCTTTACTATAATGCATAGGTTTTTAGATGTATTCTTTACTTTATTATTTTCTAGAAAATTTGCTATCCTAATTGCAATTTTCTCATTGATCTAGAAGTTATGTTAGAAAAATGTTTCATGGGGCGCCTGGGTGGCTCAGTTGTTAAGCATCTGCCTTCGGCTCAGATCATGATCCCAGTGTCCTAGGATCGAGCCCCGCATCAGGCTCCCTGCTCAGTGGGAAGCCTGCTTCTCCCTCTCCCACTCCCGCTGCTTGTGTTCCCTCTCTCGCTGTGTCTCTCTCTGTCAAATAAATAAAATCTTTAAAAAAATAAAAGAAAAATGTTTCATAAGGGCGCCTACGTGGCTCAGTTGGTTAAGTGTCTGCCTTCAGCTCAGATCATGATCCCAGGGTCCTGGGATCAGGCCCCACATTGGACTCCCTGCTCATTGGGGAGCCTTCTTCTCCCTCTCCCTCTGCCACTCCCCCTGCTTTCGCTTTCTCTCTCTATCACATAAATAAATAAAATCTTTAAAAAATGTTTCATAATTTTCAGATAGTTGAGGGAATTTGGGGATCAATCTTACTGATTTCTAGTTTCATTGACCTATGATGCGCATATGTCGTTTGTAAAATCTCTGCTTTTTATGATTTATGAGTTTCCACTGTGGCTAATACATTTGGTAAACTTTCCAGAGACATGTGGAAAGGATGTATGTTCTTTATTTCTGATGTTAAAAATTCTAAACATACCTATTAAACTGAGGATGTTGACTGTATTACTCAATCCTCTGTATTATGAGATTATTATTTGTTTACTTAACCCATCGAGTTTTTTAAACAGTATATTAAAATGTCCAACTATAACTTTTTATTAAATTTGTGTGTAGGCCTAGAAATTTTTTTTTAAGATTTTATTTATTTATTTGAGAGAGTGAGAGAGAGCATGAGAGGAGAGAAAGTCAGAGGGAGAAGCAAACTCCCTACTGAGCAGGGAGCCTGATGCGGGAATTGATCCTGGGACTCCAGGATCATGACCTGAGCCAAACTGAGTCACCCAGGCGCCCCTGTAGGCCTAGGAATTTTTACCTTAATATTTTATATATATTCTGTATTGTACATACTATAGATGTATAATATTAATTGGTGCATTATTTGTAGCTTTAACACAGACTTTTAAGTTACATACTAACGTACCTCGTCTTAAAAAAATATTAGGAATTCAAAAATGTAGGAAAATATAACCCATAATGGGGAAAATAAGTCAGTTGAAACTCAGAATGACAGAGATGATAGAATTAGTAGATAAAAACATTATAACAGTTGTTAGAGCTACATGCGATATGTTCAAGAAGTGAGAAGAAAGGTTAGACATGTATGACAGAGATGTGAAAATGAAAAAAAATCACTCAAGCTGAATTTATAGAGATAAAAACAAATTGTCTGAGATTAAAAAGTATCTAACTTGGATTACTGGCAGATAAACATTTTAGAAGCAAAGATTAGTGACCTTGAAGACATAGCAAAAGAAACTATCCAAAACGGAACACAGAGAAAAGACTGAAATAAACATATCAGTGAAATGTGGGAGAATTTGAAAGTGATTGAAGAACTTGAAAATGGGTGGGGGGGGGACAGGAAAAATATTTAAAGAAATATTGGTCATTTTTTTCTCCATATTTGATGAAAACTATAAATACACAGATTCAAGATCCTCAACAATCTCCTAACACAAGACACATAAAAACAAACAAACAAAAACTACTCCAAGGCATATTGTTTAAAACCAGTGAGAAGGAAAATCTTAAAACAATCAGAGAAAATAAGAAATAACAGAGGGACAAAGACAAATATGACACTACATTTTTTCTTCAGAAAAATGTAACTGAGAAAGCAGTATCTTTAAATTACTGAAAGAAATATATAGTCAACTCAACCATAAATTTTTTTACCCAGAGAAAATAGCTTTCAAAATGAAAGCAAGTAGAGACTTTTTCAGATATGTAAGAGCTGGAGGCATTCATCACCAGCAGACCTGTTCTAAAAAAGTGTTTAAGAAAGTCCTTTAAGTTGAAGAATAATGATACTAGATAGAAGCCTGTATCTACACAAAGGATTGAAGAGTTCTGGAAATGTTAACTACAGGGACAAACATTACTATATTTATTATTATTTAAATCTTTTAAAAAGAGAATTGGCCTTATTAAAGGAAATAACAAGGATAATTCCTTATTAAGGGAAAAATAGTAACAATGTGTAAAATAAATAAAACCCAGAGCACAAAAGTCAGAAGAAAGAGAAGTACACTGTCTTAAGGTTCTTATACTATACCAAAGTAGTAGTATATCATTTGAATGTAGACTGTGGTAAGTTAAAGATGTTTATTATAGGGGCGCCTGGGTGGCTCAGTCAGATAAGCATCTGCCTTCAGTTCAGGTCATGATCCCAGAGTCCTGGGATGGAGCCCAGCTTGGGGTTCCCTCCTCAGTGGGGAGCCTGCTTCTCCTTCTCCTCCCTGCTCTCTCTTTCTCTCTCCGTAAATAAATAAAATCTTAAAGAAAGATGTTTATTATAAACCCTAAGCAATCACTAAAATGACACAACAGATTTCTAACTAATAATCCATCCATGAAGATAAAAAAGAGTCATAAAATAATACCAATGTACAGTTGGCCCTTGAACAACATGGGTTTGAACTGCATGGGTTTGCTTATATGCAGAGTTTTTTATTTGATAAATAAAGTACAGTATTGTAAATGTATTTTCTCTTCCTTGTGATCTTCTTAATAATATTTTCTCTAGCTTATTTTATTGTAAGAATACAGTATATAATACATAAAACATACAAAATATGTGTTAATCAACTGTTTATGTTTATTGATAAGGCTTTCAGTCCACAGGAGGCTATTAGTGGTTAAGTTTTGGGGGAGTCAAAAGTTTTATGTGGGTTTTTGACTGTGTGGGGGGTTGTTCCTCTAACCCTTGTATTGTCCAAGTGTCAATTGTAATATAGAAGTCATAAAAAGAGGAAAATATGAATGAAGAATAGAGGAGACTAAGAGAAAACAGAGATCAAGAGTATTGCTTTGAACCCAACCATATCAATAACTGCATTAAATGAGAATGGTCTAAATACTTCAATTAAATGACAGAGATTATCAGATTGGATTAAAAAAGCAAAATAAACTATATGCTGCCTATAAAAATGCATTTTAAATAGAGAGGATATAGAAGACTTGAAAAGCTCTATCAACCGAGTTAACCTAATTGGCATTTAGAGAATATTCTATCTAACAAAAATAGACTATGCATTCTTTTCAAGTGCATATCATCATTCACTGAGATAGACTATATTCTGGGCATTAAAGGAAGGCTCAATAAATTTAAAAGGATTCAAATCGTATGTTTTCTTACCACAATGGAGTTAAATTAGAAATCAATAACAAAAAGATATCTGGAAACTCTTCAAATACTTGGAAACTAAATAATACACTTTTTTTTTTTTTAATGGGATAAATGAACTGGATTTTTTTTTATTATGTTATGTTAATCACCATACATTACATCACTAGTTTTTGATGTAGTGTTCCATGATTCATTGTTTGCGTAAATAATACACTTCTAAATAACCAATAGGCCAAAGAAGGAATCAAAGGGAAATTAGAAATATTTGAAATAAAAATAACAACACAATATATCAAAATTTGTGGGAGATTTATGAAAACAAATGTCCATTTTAGACAAGAAGAAAAGTCTCATTACTGACCTCAGCTTCCACCTTGAGAAGCTAAAAAAAGAACAGATGAAAACACAACAAACAGAAGAAATAATATAATATAAATCAGAGGGCAAATTGATGAAACAGAAAATATAAAAACAACAGAAAAATTATGTGAATGGTAACTGGTTCTTTGAGGAAATAAAAAAGTTGATAAATCTCTAACTAGAGAGATGAGGGGGGAAAAGAAGCATCAAAGAGAAGTTAAATTTACTAGATTCTTCAGATATTAAAAGGACAATATTGGAATATTTTGAACAACTTCATGCTAATAAATTAAACAACTTAAATGAGAGGGACACATTCCTCAAAAGACACAAACTACCACATTCACTCAACAGGAAATAGATAACTTGAATAGTCTTTTATTTATTAAGGAAGTTAAATTTGTAGTTAAAACCTTCCAAATTATCAGTCATCAAGTACATTTGATACGTAAAACTCAAAATATTGAGTGGAATTCAAATGATACAAACCAGAGGCAAAAAATGCAAATATCTTTAGGAGCTAGGTCAATAATATAAGTGAATGATGTAGATTAGTTATGGGAAAAAGTAACTGCCAAAAATACAATCAAACTTTATTTTTACTGAACCATGGCATGTATAGAAATGTAACACAAATATATGATAGCAAATATTTTTAAAATTTAAAGTCAATATATATTTATTAATTATTATTTCTTATGTTTTCATGGTTTTTCTCTAAAATCAGAAACCTGATTCTTATTCTTCTGCCCTTAGACATTAATATTTTTTGGATTTTTTTATGACATTGTGGACAACTTGAAATATTTTACTCTAGCATTGACATTTAATTCTATGCCAGTTCATAATGGAAAAAAATTATTGACAGAAGTTGGTACTTCCAGATATGGACAGAGTTCTTCCATACATGCTCTTCCTTCCTCTCTCTTTACATGGGTCACTCCTCATTGTTCAGTTCTCAGAATTAAAATTTTCTCTTCAGAGATGTCCTTCTCTCCATTATTATTTCTCATTCTATTTTCTTAATTATATATTTTTTACTAGTACTGATACTTTATTAACCTGATACTCATCTTTTCTACACATTTATAGTTCCATGGGGACAGGGCCTACCTTGTTTTACCTCTGTTTCCCTTGTTGTACACGAGTGTCTAACTTAGTGCCTACACTACACTAGGAGCTCAACAGAAAACTGAAGAAGAATGAAGGAAATCCACTAAGCTCTGGTTAGAGGGCAGGACTGACAGCTCACATGTACACTTTCCTTGGTCAGTGATGACTTGAGACCCAATTAAACTTCTATTCCAAATGGAGAAAGATAACAGAAAGATTTTTTAAAAAATAACTTTTTGGAGGGCAGGTTAGGAATTTAAGTTGGACACATACCTTGATCAAACTCTTGACCTTTTAGAAATATATTCTATGGATACTCACCATGTACACTTTTTGAAGTAGCAATTCTTTTCCTAGGCATTTAGCCTCGAGAAGTCAGGTAAGTACTTACATCCATGTGGAAATGCATTCTTATTGCAATATTGTTTGTAAAAGTGAAAAACAGAACTTGAAAATGAGCTAAATGTACTTTCAAATTATTTGAATAAATTCTAATGCAGTCATCAGTGAGATGCTATGCAGGCATTGAAATTATAATATGTAACTGTATTTAGTTATAGTTAAAAAAATAAGGAAAATAAATCACCAATATATTAAGTGGAAAAAGTTTAAATAATATGTGTAAAATAATCACTCCCTTTTTTTGGTAAAAGAGAAAAAAAGAAAGAGACAATTGATGTATGTACGTATGGAAAGTTGCTCATAGTAATTATCTCTGGCTAGTGGAATATCCAAATTCTTTTTTATATCTGTTTATTGTTATAAGGAGCATGCATTAACTTTATAACAATTTTAAAAAGCAATAAAGATACTTCCATGTGGGAACAATACTTCTTAAGAAGACTCTTCCACTTCTTGTAGAAATATATTTAATGTCCCATGTCTTTCAATCAGAAATTTCTTTCAACTAAGGGGTGTTCCATGGATGAAAAAGGAAAAATATTTTTTTAAATGGTGGCTTTTATTTTTCTTTCAACATGTTCTAGAGTATACTTATGCTTAAAACATTTTTTTTTTGTTTATTTCACAGGGTATTAAGTATTGTTGGTGAAGTTGTGACTTCGTAATTAGGTTCAATTTGCAAACGATTTTATTTTACATTTTACTACTTAGGCATTTGGTAAGCAAATTCAAATAACTGATTTTCATGGCATTACATTTGGTTTGCAAGAACATAAGCTCTGGATAAGAGGTAAGCCACCATCCCACTAACAAATGATTTAGATCGTCACCCTCCCAAATCTTGTGTCATATAGGGATTTTTTTTTTAAACATCTCCAATAAGAGTGGGATTATTGAGCTAGATCATAGTCCAGCTAGTTTATAGATTCTCTCTTTGCATGAATCAATCCAAACAGTCTGATGGGATCATCATGAACATTTTCCTCTATTTCCTGGCTCTCAAGTGGGAAATTGTCTACTGAAGTGGTTTTAGAAAGGCTGGCATCCACAGCATGTAACTGCTCGTCTTCATCCTTGTCTAACAAACAACTATTCTCTTTCTTGGGCTTCCTGCGCTTCCCCTTACAGTTGTGATCCAGTGAGGCATAGAACATCTGTGGTTCCTCGGTTGCCTAAAAAGAAAGGCATGTTAACTTTTTGTTGTTATCTCCTTCTTTAACTTTGATGACTTCTGGGAATTTCTAAGATCTATGAAAAACAAGCAGCTTGTTTTCTGGGCTTTGGCTACCTTGTTTTGCCAAATTGGCCAGGTAGGATGACAACAAAAAACAATAGTCAACTCAAGACTTTTGAGTAGAAAAATGCTTAGATGAAATTTTTGTGTGTGTATTTTTATTTCTTTTTATACACAAAATATACATGAACATTTTAGATGGACTCTCATGTGCCTCTCCCCCTGCCTTCACCTTAGGTAGCTCTTGCCCTGTGTTGCTTTCACCAAGTGACAATACTCCAATTTGTTAAACTGGGAATAAACATGATAGGAAGGAATTTAATGAATCTCAAAATCTATTTTGCATATGTTTAATAACTGGTCATTTGATGGTACCCACAAAAATCCCCACTTTTTCTACATTTTTGAAGTTCAGAAGTATAAAGTATAAAGATTCAGAAGTATAAAGATGACAGTATCCATTTTTGTGACTGGCATCTGGCAAGAATTATAGTTTTCCATCTTCCCCTTTTATTTCCTTCTTGCCTGCCTGTCCCCAGGTTCCCTTTGAGCTTGTTTCAGGCTGGGTTTGGAGATCTTTATTTCTGTACTTATAACTAAAAGCATTTCAAATAATGTATGTTTGGTCAACAGTTGGTCAACTTTATCAAGTGCTGCAGAATTCAAAGAATGTGAGTCCTGAGAAAGGATCACAGATTGTACATGAAGAGTCACTTGTGACTTCCAGAGAATGGTTTCAGTTGAGTGTATGGGTGGAAAAAATATAGCCAGGAGTAAAAGATTGTGTATCTATGGAAACAGTAGAGGAAAGTGAGAATCAGTTTAAGAATTAAAGAGAAACACAGGCAGAAGGCAAATTTTGTTGTTTTGTTTGTTTTTGTTTTTAAATATTGGGGTGATTTTTGCATATTGATAGGTAAATCGTAATGATTCCTTAAAGAAAAAATCGAAAATGGAGACAAATTAAATAATTGAAGGTGCAAGATCTTGAAAGCAATGGAGGAAATGATCAAGAGCATAAATTGGTATTGGCTTAGGAAAGGAGAGTGGATACTCCTGACATAGGAGGGAAAGGCAAGATCAGCGGGAGACTGGGACATGAAGAGGAGAGGTACAAGCTCACACTTGTATCCTTCACTTTGTTTTATGATATAGGAACTCTGTGGACTCATTTTATTATTAGGTGTCCTGATGAACTCTTCTTAGTTAATGGTAGACATAGATATTGAAATTACAACTACTGAACTGTGCACATCATTTTTAAAGGGCAAGGAGCTTATTTCTTTTCCCAACAAATAGTCACTTTATCCATAAAGCTTTCTGCATAATATTGTAGAGTGCTCTTGTAATTGACCAAAGTAAGTATTTTAGTAGCAAACCGGGTAGTGGTTTTGATGATCATGATCATTCTAATAAAATGGAATTGAGCAAATATAAAGAAATTATGTTTAATTTGTGAAAATAAATTTGTGAGAAGGGGGTAATAGAATAAATACTAATCTCCTTAGAAGTATCTTTAAATACATAATTTATAAAATAGCAGACTTTTAAAGACATTTTAAGCTTTGCACAATTTCCACTTGAGTAAAATCCAGATGTACCACAATTCATATGTACTAAATAGCAACTTTTATTATGAATTTTCAGCTCTTTTACAATTAAGGTGCTGTGAATCTCTACATTTCAGATGGTGTGGTTATATTTTAGCCTTCTCTAAGAGGTTTCTCTTTATTATATTGGATTTAGCAGGTATATTAGAACATGCAGGTTTTCATACCTTTTATCTAAAAAATTTTTTACCATTAATCACACATCAGATGACAGATTTGTGCATCAGAAAGTGACTTCATAATCTGTTTAAACCTTACCACATCTTGGTTTCTTAAAAACTTCAAGAATTCTGATTTCTTGGTGGATTCGTATCGAGGAAAAGAGAAAAATTCTATCTTAATGGGAAGTTTTCAAGATGTGACCCATCTTAGGGAGGAAAATATTTTCTGTTAGACAGGACTAAGTTTAGATTCTCTTTCTGCTTAGTACCTGAGCGCTTTAGGGCAAGTTTTTCATCCTTCTCAAGCCTCTGTCAAATGGGAGAAATAATGCTGTTTCCCTCATAAAACTCTAAAACGATAATACATATAAAGAACATATGACAAGGCCTGACACATAAGGACCACGTAGAAAATGCTGGCTGGCCCTCTCACTATTTGTAGGGAGTAGCAAGAGAACACATAATTGAAGGGACAAGATCTAGGATGGAAAGGAAGAACTCTTTTAACTGAAATTTATAACATTTCAACAGCATGTAGATGAAGAATTGTGAATGGTTTCTGATGAAGTCAGTGCTATGTCTGAGGAGGTCGAACTGATTGTGGTAGGAAAAGGAAAAACTATCTATTTCTTCTTGGGTTTTCATATGTTTCTGCTTGCATTTTTATCTTACCTAACCCTGCACAAGCCATGTGAAAATCTCTTGCCATTAACCCACAGCCATAGAACTTGTGTTAAAATTTACACTCATTTGCCTTATAAAATAGAAGTATGGTCTTTTATATCCAGCTAATTTATCTTTTAACTAAAGCACTGTCTCTCTCTCTCTCTCTCTCCTTCCTTCTCCCCTTCTCCCACTACCCCCATAAATTCCTGACATCTAGGTCTTATGAGCATTATATATGTGTCAACTTTTATGTTTATCTTTGTGATGTACATAATTTTTTTCAATCTGAAAGAAAAAGCTTAATTGTTAAGAAGAGAATCCACTTTTTCCTTCAACCTATTGACTTTGTAATGGTACACAATTTTGACTTTTTGAGTGTGGTTCTGAGTGCCGTTTATTTGCCTTTGAGGTTCCCTTTAGAGCTCAGGTCCCAGAACTTGACACTGATTTGGCCTGTAAAATATCAGACTGCTTCACATGTGAATCAGAATGTGCTGCTCTTATATTCTTGAAACATGCAGCCATGCTGTGATCCAGGCTGAGCTTGACCCTTAATACAGACAACAAAACTCACCTGTGCAGGTGGGGTGGCTTCTTGCAGTTCATTTGTATATCTCTCTGGTCGAGCTTTCATTTGTTCATAGCAATTTTCATCCACTGGTTCTTGAGAATTGAAAAGATCACGATTTACAATGAAAAAATGAAAAAATGCTGGCACAAATAAAAATATATGACCCAAACCACACTTAGCTGTATATGTGAAATCCCCAAGAATCATTTGGCTTGTTTTTTTTGTGGAGATGCAAAAAAGTAAGGAAGCACAAACCATTTTCTGCAGATCAGAATGTGAAGAAGTCTTTTACCCCATAGAGTTAATAATAAGACAAAAGAAGGTCACTTGGGATAAAGACTAGATCATATTAATTTATGCCATTGCAGGACATGACGGGCTCAACTTAAGCTTCCATTTGGATGTTATAGAGATCCCATGTGTTTGCTTCTATTTGGGTGCGATTGCAAATGGTGCATGGCGGTACAGCGCAGTGCACGTGTGCCGATGATTGCAATTTGGTCATTTTACCCACGAGTAAGAAATTTTACTCAGAGGCATTTAAACACCTCTATTTTTGAAAAAGAATGTTTAGGTCATGTTTTTTGTCCCATAAATCAGTGACAGCACATCCAAGATGTTTGGGGGGGTCTGGAGCTCTGTAATGCTGGTCCTAAGTATTTAGGGTTTCTGTGCAGTGTCCAATAGCCAGCAGACCTGCAGTCATTTCATCCTGTGGGGACATGCTTACTTATTAAACCATCCATCCCTTTCTTCCCCCAGATATGCCTGTTTGAAAGGGAGAAGAGAGAAAGTGACTTGTAGGATGGCCAGTTGCCTGGCAGAAATGTGGATGGCATTGATTTGATCCCATAGAAAAAAAGATATATTTACTACAATGCAAGTTATCTTATAATCAATCATTCAACCCTTTCTGAAAAGCAACACAGAAGAATGATGTTTCTCGAAGCATGGTCCATGGAAAACATATATTAGACTTATCTGGAAATTTGTTAAGTAGCAAATTCCTAAACCCTATTCTTAAACATTACTAAATCAGAACATGTGGGTGGCACCTATGCTCCCTTAGATATGGAAATTGCAGATATGGTGGACTTTGTACCACCAGAGTATGGAAGAATTGAAATCTCAAATATTACAGGTAGGCATGATGATTCTGCAAGGTGAAACAGGAGGGCAAATTATTCTTAACAGGATAGTCCTAAAAAATAGTTCTGATTTCTCAGAGTGTAGAGATTAGAAGATACTTTAAAAGGAGGGGAAAGACAAAGATTAAATACATTTTTTTAATTAAATAAAATTTTGAATCCTTTAATATTCTCACATTCCTAACTTTAGGAGAATTGCATATACAGAGATTTAGATAGCTTAGATTTGATATACAGAGATTCAGATAGTTTAGTCCATTTCTGGAAATCTCTGTTAACCCCCAATTCATGAATGAAGTGAAATGCTTGCGGGTGCAAGGATGGGGTTAAATGCTAGCATTTAGCCTCCTGGCTTCTCTCATCAGAACTCTGGGATCAGATCATGATTGTCTGCTTTAAGGAATTTAGTGGCATTTTGTTTTGGGGTGGTTGGGATGTTTCAAGTAATAAGGGATGCTGGGAATTGAAAAGTACTTGTTACCTAAGAACAAAAAATGTATAACCTAGTCAGTGGTAATTTAGTTCTTCTCTTTCCCCACTTGCCATCAATGTGGCCCTAGGTTCTCTGCTTAACATGAGCAGTTAAAACAAGGGAAACCAGAGAACATGCTCCTTGTTTCAGATTATTCACTGTAGATTTGCTTTTGTAGACAGAGTGCAAAGCTCTTTCCCTGAGCCATTTTCTGTTCTAGAAATAGCTTTATTTCATAGAATTGTGTGTGTCAAAATTCATAGTAATAGAGTCTCCTGTATTCACATTTCTACTACAGTAAAATGAAGAAAATATAGAAAAACAGGATGTTGCAATACAATTTATAATATGCAGCTTTGGAATATATACTAAATAATATGCTAAACATTATTGAACCTATGGTTACCATTGGGATATTTAAATGTGATTGCAACCAAAAATAAGCCACCTCAAATGCTATAGAATTAAGGGGATGGATATTAATTTATAGATAAATATAATTTTTGGAAAAATAAAACTTACCTGGGACTATGTCATCTAAGTTACCATAAATTGGTGTGTCTTCAATATAATAGTCATCCTCCCTATAATAATGAAAAATAATTTATCTTATTAGAATCCACTTAACACATAGTTCTTAACTAATTTCTCAGCTAAATTCAATATATGATTACATGTTCTTGTTTATCCTCAGCCAACCAAGGTAGATATGTTTATGTACAAGTGAATGGATGCAAAAGTGCATGAATGCCTACATGCATTGTGTGTGTATATACATTTGAACAGGTGTTTTTGGGCCTTTCAGGAAATAACAATAGCAAATACTTACTTAGCACTTATATTTGTCAGATGCTACTTCAACTGCATTTTCTATATTCCTTTATTCCATTCTAACAAAAATCCGACCAGACAGGCACTATCACATCCCCATTTTATAGATAAGGAATTTGAGGCACAGAGAGGTCATATAATTTGAAGGTCAGAAGAAGAGTAAGTGGCAGAGCTGGGACTAGAACTGAGGTTATCTGTACTCTTACCTGTACATTGTACTGCCAGTTTACTTGCCCAGACTATCACTCTGAATAATCCCCTAAAACTATGTTTACTAAGTAAATACTAACTGAAAATGATGCTTAAAAAATACAAGACCAAAGAGATACTATAGACCCAGCGTGGCAGATGTCCAGATGTCGTAAAATGATTGATCACCTATTATTACATCCAGATGCTGTGTTAAATGTTTTATATACATTATACCAAAGTCCTAGGGAAATTCTGCAAAAATATTATTTCCCACTTTATAGATGGGAGGTCTGAGAGTCAGATAGATAGATTAACACATTTTCCCTAGCCTTATGTGTAATGCCTGCAATAAGTACCAATTCTGAAAGCTTTTCTTTATGCTGGTGCTCACTCAGCCCTCACAACAACTCTGACATACTTATTTTTTTTTTTTTAAATCCCCACTGTGCATATAAGGAATTTGTAACTCCTAGAGTTAAATTGTCCAAAGACAAAGACAGTAACTAGCAGTGCTAGGATTGTAATGCAAGTCTGGTCCAAAAACCCTGAATACTATTTGCTCTTGATGTTTGATTAAATTTCCTTACAGCTTCATCTGAGAAATCCTTTTAGGATTAGACATCCTATCATTGTCACCAGACAACGACAATGGCCCTGGTGACCAGCTTTCACAATGGCAGGCTGGGAACAGAGGAACAGATCAGCAGTGAGACTGGCATTTCATAAAATAGTAGCAACTGCTTTAATTTTGAGATTACGATCACCGAGAACTGGAGGAATTGCCTGAAAAGAAAAAACACTTAGCTCAAGGCATAGCACCTATACTACTCCCTATCCTTCTGAAAGAAGACACAGTATGTGTAAATAGTAAGTAGGTGTCCTTAAAAAAACAGATCAAATGATACTTGTATGAAATGGCTTGAAAAGTCCAGATGCTGGCATGTATTTCTTTTATCTGATAACAAAGGAACTCATCTGTAACCTTTCCTTCCATCAGTAATTCAGTACAGCTTAATATTGGGATGTGGAGTAGTTCTTGTTCATGGTTTTTCTCTGGCTATGCAGAGAATATAATAGCAAAAGGTGAAGAATTTTTAATAAGACAATCCATCCATTTTCCTAGCTCACACAGATAACAGATACAACCTGCAAATGATAAATCATGTCCAAAAAATGAATATCATTTCATTCCCTATGAATGAAAATAAGATGTGATTTATAATGCAGTGCCTTGTGTCTACAGGCAGGTCTCAAATGATTAATCATCCCAAATAAACTATTATAAAGGAACAGTTGCCTAACCAACAAATTAAAAAAATATATTTTTACTTAGCAATGCCAAATAGCTCCAGCCTATTGCAAATATCTAATAAACTTTAAGCACAAATGTCTGGCAGTGTTTTATGTGGAAGATCAATTACCATTAAAAATAGATTAATAAATAAGCCCACATACCAGAGGCGAGCGCATTGCTCTGAACATGTCTGAAATGGCCCTCTGACCAATAAGCACATTTACTGACACTCCAAAATTTAAAATAATATTAATTGTATCTTTTAGTATTTTCTACTTTCACGTATATTTTCCTTAGTCCCTATTTTTAAAGTTTTAATTTCATCGTTATTTTATTGTGAAGTCCTTTTAGAAAAATGCTTAAATACTTCATAATCTAAATAGATTAAGTGAATTTAATTTTTAAAAAATCATTACTTCTATCTGAGTGGCTTTGGACATAAATTCTCTGAGTTTCAATTTCCTTATTTATAAAACAAGTTTATTAAACTATTTAATCGCTATTGTTCTTTTCAACTCTGAAATTCTATGATATAAATGTAGGGCTCCAATATCCAAAGAAAAATGAAAGATATTTCTACAAAACTAAATAAAGCTATTTTAAGCGGCTGGAAAGTTGTCAGATTGAGGAAAGAGCAAGCTTAGGGGTCTGTTAGAAATTGGTTTTGGTGTTACCTTGATTGGCTTAATAGGTTTTTCTTTAAATTGGCAGATATATATGCTTGGGCTCCATTGGGGTATAAATGTTATTTAAAGCCATAAGAAAAGATAAAACTACTTTCTGGAAGAGTATAGATAGGGAAGAGGTTCATTAGATGAGCCCTGGGCACTCTGATGTCAAAGGGTCAGGAGTCAGCAAAGGACAAGGAGCCACTGGCGAGGAGGAGGACTATAGATGAGAGGACCCAGAGCCTGGAGAAGTCACTGTTTCAAGAAGGAGAGAGTGTCAATGTGTCAAATGCTACAAGATGGACCGCATGCGGAGACACTAAGATTTGACCATGTGGATTTCACTGGTGACCTTGACAAGAGCTGAGCTGGCAGATTATTGAAGGCAGAAAATTGAATAGAATAGGTTCAAGAAAAAAGAGAGGAGGAGAAGCCAGCAAATATGGGCAGAATGTAGATGGAAACTTCATGTTTTGCTATAAAGGGTACAGAGCAAAGGAGAGGTAGCTGTAGGCCATCTAGTATCAAGAAAGCTTTCTTTTTCTTTCTTTCTTTCTTTTCTTTCTTTCTTCTTTCTTTCTTTCTTTCTTTCTTTCTTTCTTTCTTTCTTTCTTTCTTTCTTTCTTTCTTCTTTCTTTCTTTCTTTCTTTCTTTCTTCTTTCTTCTTTCTGGTTTGAAACAAAACTGTTTTCTATTGATGAGAATAATACAAAAGGGACAGAAAAAGCAACGATGTAGAAGAAAAGAGAAGGTTGCTGGAGGGATATGTTTCTGAGTACATGCTCACTGACTTTTTGCTTTCTTTGGTAGGGAGCATGCCATGGGTGTAGGTGTCTTGAACTTGGGGTAAGAGGACCAAATATAGACCCCTGGTCCTGGGGAAGAGTACAAACCTCAGTACTAGCTTTATATGGTTGGAGACTAAGAAGTGAATCCATTGGTGTTTCCTGTGAGGAGGTTGCTTAATGGACCTTCAGAGCAATGATATCTAATACTACTTAATACTAAATTTTTATTCTCTTGATCAGTGTTCCAGTTTTCTTCTAGTATATCCACTTCTTTGTAAAGTCTCCTAAACACAAGGAGCTTATATTGCCAGTGCTTTGGAGTACTTAAAATGAAGGGTCTTTTGCCAAAGTTTTTGGGGAAAGGAGACTAGAAATATCTGCCAGCATGAAGAATTCTAAAGACATGGGCAAAGACCCTGAGAGCAGTGACACAGAGCTAGGGGTGACAAAAAG
This sequence comes from Phoca vitulina, assembly GCF_004348235.1. Lineage (NCBI taxonomy): Eukaryota > Metazoa > Chordata > Mammalia > Carnivora > Phocidae > Phoca > Phoca vitulina. The sequence continues at coordinate 32,528,787 of NW_022589711.1, read as the reverse complement.
ACAATTGAGAATAAGGTTTCTGGAACCTATCCATACTTCTCAAGGATTCTTAAGAAACAATACTTAAGAAGGGACTGGCATCTTGCAGTCACACAGGGATGGAGCTTGGCTAACGGTTATTTGTACATTAAAACAAATAAACAGAAGGCTGGAAAACTTGTAGCTATTTTGGTTACAAGTAGGCAGTGATCACAGTGAGGGCTTCATCTGCACATCCACTTGGAAATCTCAGATGTCTGGGGAGGCTACCCAGAGGTTCTCTTGTCAGGGCGCCTGGGTGGCTCAGTCAGTTAAGCGGTTAAGCGTCTGCCTTTGGCTCATGTCATGATCCCACGTCCTGGGACGGAAAGCTCCACATTGAGCTCTGCAGGGAGCCTGCTTCTCCCTCTCCCTCTGCTCCTCCCCCTGCTTGTGCAGTTCTCTCTCTCTCTCTCTCAAATAAATAAATACAATCTTTTTTTTAAAAAAGTTCTCTTGTCATAAACATCTTCAGGTGAGGAGGACAGCTGGGACAAAAAGTGAGGTCCAGGGTTAGTGTATTTAGTAAAGAAGGGAAGTGAAAGGAGCTTGCAGAGCTCTGGAAATCCAAGAAATCATCCTAAGGTAGAAAAATGGCTGAGATGAGTTATGCTTTGTCATAAAAGCACCTTTCAGTGCCACCCAGGAGCAGAGCATGCAAAAACTGCTGGGACTCTGTCCTAAGGTTTTTGAGAGAGACTCTGAAACTGAGGAGTCAGGATAAATTTAAAGTAGTTGTAAACCTGAACTGATTTCCTAAATTAGAGGATAAATATACAGCAAATGGGCAGGAATTTTCTCAGACCTTAATTTTCATCTGATAAAGCATTATCTTTTTTTTAATTGACTATGCTTTGTAAGGGAAGTATTACATTATAATCTGTATTTTTCAGATGATACAACTGAAGTTCACCAATGCTCATTTTGCTAAAACTCCAAGCCTAGTAATTATAAGAGTTTGATTAAAATCCAGAATTGTCCAGATCTCAAATCCATGATATTCCCACTGTCTTATCTTCCTGACACAGAGTAAAAGACCAGCATTGTGTAGAATTATGTTTTAAAGATTTTTTTTCAAGATTTTATTTATTTATTTGACAGAGAGAGAGCACAAGCAGGGGCAGAGGGAGAGGGAGCAGCAGGCTCCCCACTGAGCAGGTAGCTCTATGCAGGGTTTGATCCCAGGACCCTGGGATCATGACCTTAAGGCAGACACTTAACTGACTGAGCCACCCAGGTGCCCCTAGAATTACGTGTTAAAGGAAAAATAAAGTGGCCCATGGGTAACTACCAGGAAGTGTGTACCTGACTTTCTGTTACATATAGATGCTACATTGTCCTTAAAGTGATCACATTTTTGACCTACAGTGCAGGAAGGGCAGGAATTTGGGGAAGCAGGAAGATAAGATCAGAGAAGCATGGCTTCCCACCTAAGCCAATGTTGAGTAAGGGCAGAGAGAGTTCAATGGGGAGCCGTAGCCTCAAACCATCTAAGAACTGAGGGACATCACTAATTTTACTTCTACCTAAGAAAGATAGCCTTTATTTCCACTTGCTGTTTTAATGTTGAAGTTTTAATGACTGGAAATAGTTTCACGTTTGCTTGTTTTTTCCTGGAGCCTCCATGCCCTTCCTACAAAGGTGACTTTGGCTCCCAAACTACATAACCAGAAATAGACAAGCTGTGAAGTACATACATAATTAACATGCCAGCCACTTGTTATAGGTAAATTCTGCATTGTATATTCAAACTATGCCTAAATTGAGATTTATTACAATAGATAATAGATTACTAAATCCAGGAGGGACAATCTGCATCTTCCCATCTTTGCATCTCTTGTCTGACACAACTCCTATTTGTTGAACAAATACTTATTGAATGAATGAATGAATGAATGAATGTTATAAAAGAACCAACTTCTTTTTCACACTTGCCCTATAGGTAAGAGCCCACTTACTATGAGATGGATATTTTACCAATTTTCCCTTCTGACTCTTACCATCCCAATCCAAGAGTACCAACCCAGTCTTTAGCAGAACGATCAAATCACTAGACTTTCTATCACATTGCATCTTAATTGCCTTTCAAATGACAAGTATCAAATCAATTGTCCAAGAGATTAACTTTCACATGGAAAATCCATATAGGATTTTCTTTGTCATGTTGTTTGTTGTAACCAAATCAGCAAATCTCTCTCTATATGAGATAACGCATTGAAAATTATCTCCTGTTATAGAATCCAATGGTAAATCATAAAAATAAAGATTTTCTTCTTTGTGTGAATCTGCCTGCAGCCTACATCCTGAATGTCAGAGATATTTCCACATGGAGAAAAATTTTAAAAAGACCTTTTAGAGGCTAACAGAAAGCTTATAATCTTATCCTACCCAGTGAGAAAGCTCTGTGTTTGTGAAAGACCTTTCTGCCTTTCAGTCTACCATTTCAGAAAGGTCTTGAAGAGTCCTCTAGGAAATTCTCTATATTTAGATGTTTTTTATCCTAAAGGAGAAATCTCCAATCTAATAACACATTTGGGCCAAAATATACTGTGGAAGAAAATGAAAATTCTTTGCTATGATTTATGCTGTAAACCTTCTTTTGTGTAAAAAAAAAAATACAAATTTCTCTACAATTAAGTCAACAGATATTAAAGAGAATACGTTATATCTGTAACCATATATTATTTTAGGGTTGATTTATCACATTTCCCCACTGATTGACATTACTCTCAAAAGCAACACACCACAAAGCATCCTTATCTAAGTATGCATGTATATATATCTTAAATTTTATTTAGGTATTGCCAGATTTCTTTTCCACCCCGGTTTCTTAGGGACCCCACAATTCCATATATAATTAGACTACAATCTTACAATCTGATCTGAACCATAATCTAGGATAGATCCATCTGAAATTGACAAGAATTCTGTAGATACCAGGTTAGAGTCTCATTTTGTTCCTTAACCAGCTCTCTTATTGACTCAGGATAAGTAAATAACTAAGGAAGATAATAACATTATAGCTTTTGATCTTCAGAGAGGAGTAAAAGTAATTAAAACTCACTTTTCATTTTATTTTTACCCAAATGTGACATCCCTGAGCCAAACCTATAAGCAATATAGCATTTGTTATGCCCCCTTATTAGTTGGGAGTCATAATACATAACTTATTTTCTACATACCTGGGAATGTAGTCTTCAGAGTACCTGTACATGGTATCTGAAAGATATTAAAAATAGAAAAATAAAAAGAAATTTTGACATACACGTAAATCTTCTAGAGAATATTGTGAGGGGAGCTTAGCTTCAGTGTCAGTTAACGTCTTAAATCAAGACACTCGGCCACCACCACCAGACATAAAAATCTTCTCTGATTTGGACCAGTCATATATATTCTCTCTTGGTAATTTGAGATGGAAACACAAGCGCAGCTTGGAAGTGATGTAGGGCCCAGATGTGTGGCCATTTTATGGATGGGAAACACCAACCTATGAACGTGGGGACCTCTACTAGTGCGTCTGCTGTGGGGCAGTCCATCGTGGGTGGGGCATACTGTCCTTTTCAGCCTTCACGTTTCATGAAACACCTCTGCCTCCTGTCAAATTTCCCTCTCTGCTCTTGCTGATTTGAATAAGCTTTTCATCCTTACCCAAAACAAACAAATGAAAACAAAAACATAAAACAAAACAAATCCTAGAAGACTTATTTATTTTTGAAGTGTCTGTTAACACTTCATGTCATGTGAACAACATAAAAATTATGTTCAGGAAATTTCTCTGGTTGTGATTCTATCTCATCTACATGGTGCAAATAGAAGTAAGGAGAGATGAGGATTCTAGGGAGAAAAGATCTGGAAAAAGTTGGGAACACAGTCTCAAAATAATCAAAACACAGAGTGGCTTTTCAGAGAAACAGTATACTGGTATGCAGTAACAGTACTGACCAGAGATCTGATATAGGATCATAAAACCATGAAAAAATTCTGTACCAAGTCTCAGAAAGTAATCCACTGTTGAACATTGAAGGTGGTGATTCAAAGGCAAATAAAAGAAAGTATTCTTGCTTCAAATTAAATATATGTGTTCAAACTTGAAAAAAATAGTTTTAAGAATTTTTTTAGTGAATATCAATAGATTCATAATGAATTATTGAGAGAAAATAGGGGAAATTTAGAGCACAGTTTTAATAAGATCAATATTATGAAGTCTGTATTATCTGTTCATCAATAAATTTTCTTAGATATTGAATTGAATGGACGTGTGTATTATGATATTTATTACATCTTGACTGTATTATTCAATGTGGCATTGAATAGCAAAATCTTGCAAAAGCTATTTCTATAAAAATGAAGCCCATATTATCTAAGTCTCTGGCAATAACACAGAGAAAATAGTAACCAAAGGGTGATCTTTCAGTTTTCATATATAAAAAATACTGTGTTGGTAAGGAACTAGCAAAAATATTTCAAATGACTGAATAAGTCACCAATCAACTAGAAAGATTATTTTTAGTAAGATTTATATGTGACAAAGTTGAAGTATTCTCCAGAAGGGTCATTAACTGTTAGAGAAACATATTGGAACAAATTACTAAAATCATCATGTTGGAGGATCAAATGGACATGTCACATGTCAGTGTATTTGGAAGAATTAAAATACATGTACAAGAATTTAGTCAAACCGTAGCCTGATGTATTATGGAAAAGATTCAGGGTGAGAAATCAGAAGACTTTGGATTTGGGTAGCAGCTCTTCGATGCATTTGCCGTGTGACAACATGCAAATCACTTTAAAACTCTGATTCTCACTTTATACATAGAGATAATAATGCCTATAGAATGTGAGTAGCTATGGAAGATAAATGAAATAATTTTTGTTAAAAACATTTTAGAAAATGACAAAGTTGACTTTCAATATTATACATTCTAAATCCAATCATATTGTCAGCCACAATTTAATTGTGCTGATTGGAATAGAGTCTCTTCATTAAATGGATTAGCTGAAAACAAGCTGATATAATTAAAACGCTATTTACAAGATTTATAAGTAAAGCTTGATTTGTCATGAAATAACCAAATCTCACTTTTGGCAAGAGGATTGTCACCGACTGAGTGTTAAAAGATTAAAAAATAAACAAAGAATCTGAAAACAAAAATAACGACATTATTACAGAGAATAAGAAAAAATAGGCATGGGGTCAAATGTTTCTGCACACAGACTAATATTTTTAAAAGATAATGTGGATTTTCCAGTTGGAAGTGCTTGGAGTGTGAATGTTGGTGTCTGGAAGGTACACGAATGTGATGTGTAAAAGGATAGCTCTATGGAAAGAAAATGGTGTTGGATGTATTATCAGTAGAGAGAAGCAAAACAAGGTTTGGACCAAAAAGCTTTGTGGGGAAAAAGGAAGAAGAAGCAACTCTAAGAAGGATACAATATAATGATGTGATGCTTAAGTGGAAGGAAAAGAAACTAAAACAATGTGAGGAAGAAAATAAGTATTGGGAAAAGACATTATACATCAAGACCAATCATATTGAAGAAGCACCCTGAAAGTGTCCTTAAAACGTTCAAGGTTGCCAACTTCCACACTCCTCTTAGAATTTAAATGTATAATCTGAAGTTGGACAATCTGTACTCTATGGTTTTAGTAAGTTCCTTCTTATAGTAAGAAGTGTGATAGCCTATGATTTCTTTAAATAGAGGAGTGGTAATCAAAAGTTTAGAGGTTGGGCCTGAGAAGAAAGGTCAGCAAGCTCAGGCTCCTGTAGAGAGTTGGCTCATTCATGAAGACTTCTAAGTTTTAAAAATAAACGGCATGATTTAGGAGCTACTTAATCATCTCAATGATATTAATAAAACAAAAAGCAGTTTTTATGTTGCTATGAAGCAGTTACATTTGCCAGAGTCTGTGTGAGAAGAGCTGGGTGAGTTTTCACAATCCTCTCTGTGATTCAGATACAGACAACTTGCGGTCAGCTTCATGGTTGAGAGCGTGTAAGCAAACATTTGCTTTTATGTTTTCTCCTTTATAGTGTTTACTCTTCCATGTGCAATATATAACAATAAGAAACAACAGCACATGGCTCAATCTCTATAATAACATTTTTTGATACATTCTTAATGTGAAAATGTGAAAAATGTGCCATAATTTTCTAGTGAGTAGGAGATATACTGATAAGACTTTGATGTATGAGCAAACCATACACTTATTTATCCTTCTTCTCAAAACAGAGAAGAAAGATTGGATAAAGAAATTTGGGGGATTTAAAGGAGGACAAAGCTAATACCTTCCTAGCAGAAAAAGGAATAAATATAATCCTGCTAAAGAACAGACAAAAAATCACCTAAAAATGTACGGTTTATTTTGGGGGGAAGGGAGAACTCCATTACAAAGCTTTTACCTACCACTGCTACAGAAAACATCAAGGAGAGGCTTATCAGGTCTATCTGATTGAATGTGGAGATAGTGTGTTGTTGCTGGGATGGAGATTTTCTTTTGTAAGCCATTTAATATACCAGCACAACTTACTCACCCACTGTTCGCCATAGGTGTAGTCATATCTTGCAAGTTTCTTAGCCACAAAGAATAGCACAAAGATGCAAAAATAAAAAGTTCCTTGAGGCCAGATATGGGAGCATTGTGTTCGCAGACCAAGTGGCAGAAAAGCTGGCTAATATAATTGAATCTCCTCTGGTTTGTCTGTCTAGGAGAAATGAAGCCGGGAGGAGCCTTTAGCAGGACTGGAAAGAAGTCAGCTTGCAGAGCTAATCCCAGAGCCACCTGTAGTCTGTGCGTGAGAAAGACGGACAGTGCTGTATTTGGTCATGTGGACTAGCAAGGGTGGCAGTTACTACGGATGCTTGGGGAAAGATGTCGGGAGAAGCTGGGGCGGTTGGGAGAGGGTTGCAGAGAGAAAATAGGGAGATGGGATGAGAACGAAGGGCATTTTGGCATCAATGAGCACTGCTACAAGGCTAATCTGAGGTTTGCACGCTAATAAAATGCAAGACCCAGGTTGTGTGCTCCACGTAAGGAGGGCATGTTATTGCTCAAATAAAATAGTTTGCAGTGCCTAATGGTTAGAACCGATCCTATGAAAAGCCTACAGAAAACTCTCTAAAATGCACCTGTATATGACTTAAATGGACACAGCAGTTACTGCTAAAGCTCAGGTTATTGCATAGACATGTTAAATGATATCGAGATGGGGCAGGAAGTGACACGGGAGCTGGAGAGGACCTAGAGAATATGGAGATGGTGGGAGCGGTGAGGAGCCAGAGGAACTCCCTGAAATACCTGACACTAAAATTAAATGGAATAAGATGTAGTCATAGCAAGCCCTTCACTAATACTTGTGGAAGGAGAGAAGGAAGCACCAGGGCCACGGAGAGCAGTAATGTGGGCTGTGCCCTGTGCAAGACTGACCTCCTCAGTCCCCAGCACTGTGCTGAGGGATCCATAGAATTCACACAAGAACCCTTGGTCTGGATGATCTTTTCCACATTTTGTAGACAGGGAAACTGAAACTATGAGAAGTTATGTTTCTTGTACAAGAGATCTCCCAGGTAAATATTAAAAGCAGCGTTCTAATTCATGACAGGTTGACTTCAAAAGCCATGATGTTAAAAACAAATTGAGAGAACTGAAATTGATTTTTAAAAATACAACAATGAATGTAATTTACTCTTTCCTGTTTTTTTTTTAAAAATGTTATTTCCCACCATACTGCTTTTAGACAAAGTAATTTGTGGCATGCCTGAGGCATGCCTGAGGGTTTGTACAATTGAAATGAAAAAAAAATCTGTTGGTTTTGTTTTTTTTTTTAAAGAAAAATCTTTTCTCTTTCCCTTCCTCCCTTCCTCCTTCCTTTCTTCCTTTCTTTCTTGCTTAAAAAGTTAGTCTACTATATTTTAGTAGTGGTCAACTAACCATTATAAGAAAACAACTTCCAAAAGGAGTTCATATGGTGGCAAATGATATGACTACGGATAAATAAATTCCAATGTACAAACTACCAAAAATGAGAACTGAAAAGGCTACTTGTTCCCTGGCCTCACACAGATCCCCAGAGAACTGCCACTGGAATCAATAGAGAGAGAAGTACTGGTTCACATCTGGTCCTGGCTTCCATCTTAAATTATTTCAACTTTATAGCCCTCAATTCACCTTTTTCTTTTTTCTTTTTTTAAAGATTTTATTTATTTATTTGAGAGAGAGAGAGAGAGGGAGCACAAGCAGGAGGGAGGGGCTGAGGGTGAAGCAGACTCCCCACTGAGCAGGGAGCTGGATGCGGAACTCGATCCCAGGACCCTGGGATCATGATCTGAGCCGAATGCAGACCCAGGTGCCTCTCAATTCATCTTTTTCTAATACACGTGACAATATTATCTGCATTCATAAAATATCTTAATGGAAAAATTAAAATATAGTCATTTTAAGCTATTATATAAAGAAAAGTGCTACTCTTCGTTCATTTTTTTCTGTGACGGAAGCCTTTTTCAAAGATGTTAGATGATGGGTCATTCATGCATCTGACTTATGAAATTTGTTTCAAAAAACATTTGATTTAAAAAAGAATTACTGATAATGTATGGTGATTAACATAACATAATAAAAAAAATAAAAATTAAAAAATTAAAAAAATAAAAAAGAATTACTGAAATCATTGCTAATGGAAAAGCATTGTCTGCCTGGCATTTCAGGCTTAGAAATGATATAATAGAAATCCTAAGAGAATGTTGGGTTTCTGGCCAAGGACATTTGGTCAACAATGTAAAAGCAACATGTGCTAGTGGAAACCATTTTGGACGGAGAATTAGATGGGGCCCTTGTCCTTTACTTTGCTATTGAGTAGACGTGCAACCTCAACTATGCCACTTCCCTTTCTAGTGCCTCTCATCTTTTGTGAGAGGCGTGACAGTAACACCATCTTCATATTTTATATTTGTGTTGTCCTAAGAGGATTAAGGACTCTCCCCAGAATCTGACAATTGTTCTAAATTAGCTTCATGCAGTTTTTCTTGGTCATGTGTCTAATGCAATTTTATTAACTTTGTTTTATTTCTTTTCATCTGTTAAAATGCATTGACATTTTCTCTTCTATTCATTATTACCACTGAAATGTCCTACTCCCAGAGATAGCTGGACTTTCATATCCATCCATCCATCCATCCATCCACCCAACACACTTGTGTTGAATGCCAGTAGTGTGCAAAGATTGTGCCAATTGCCGGGCATTGCACTATTTCAATCATGTCCATGAGGGTGAAAGCCACATGGTTAAAACTGCTGACTGGCTTGTTGAAAGGAAAAGCTAACCCCAGGAGTGTTAGATAATAAGCCTGTGGGTCAGCCTGTTGCTTTTCCATTTCTCTTCTGATCCAATCCCGCTAACTGTACTTTAGAGGCTGACTGATGCTGAGGGATTTGAGTAAGCTCAAGTGGAAGCTTGAGGAGTTAGGTCTCCACTCTTCCCATCGGGTATCAGTGAGAACCTTTATGGCTGCTGCAGAATAGGCTACAATATCATGAGCTGTTGAGTTGGAGGAGGAAAACTACATTCTACCAAGACAATTCCTTCCTACTCTATATCCTAAGGCAGAGATAAAGCCAAGATTGGGAGTCTGTTTATATTCTAGTATGATTGCATTTTTAAATTAAGAGAAACCTGAGGGTGGAAAAAAAATATCAAACAGGTTTCCTACAGATAAGAATACCCTATTGCATGACATTTCATAAAACTGTCTTCTTCTGTAGGTTTTCCAGTGACTTGTCTCCATTCAAGCTGGTACTATCTGGCTATTTCTCAAAATGTCTTACCTTGTCGCTGCTTTTCCATATAGTGGGAAATATTGAAGATCAGTGATACAACCAGAGCTAACCCCAAAAAGGCTACAATTATCCAGGCATAAAACTGGCATTCAGAATTTCCTGGAAAAAAAACAACAACAGACATACCTGTAATATAATAGCTGCTTACCAATTTGTTTTGAATTGGGTATTCCCACAATTAAAACCATAGTATTTATTCATAATGAAAAACAAATCCTCTGCCAAGAAATTAATTACCATTGACAGACAAAGCCTCCTTACAGATTTCAAATGGGTATTGCTGATAAGTGCCTGTATTCAGCATGGACAAAAGGAAGCAATTTTCCCACGTTCTCCGTGTTGATGAAATGAAAGACATTTTTAGTCTAGCTGCTAAAATTTGACAACTAGTGACTTTGTCATAAAAACTTTGGTTCAAAGTCAAGAACATCCAAATTATACAGAATGATAATTTGCCATACTTTCCCCCTTTCTTTAATCTTCAGATATAGTCATATATACTTTCATTTATGGAAAACCACCTATCCCTTTCTATAAATCCCAGTAGTATAGGATACTCTATGTTGTGATAAAACAGTAATTCTGGCATCATAATAACCTCGTTTTGCCAAGACTGGCCACAAGGTATTTTTCTCATACTGCTTAGAGACCCATGAGTGGATATTGGAGAGCCAATTATGCTTTTCTTAGCCTTGTGAAGAGATTCTTTTTTTCATTCCTGAGCCATAGGGGGTTTTGTGGGATACTGCCTATCAGTTGCCCTTGATTATTTATGGCAATCTTTACATGTATATGAGTGATTTCTAAGATAATTACCCTGATTTTATGTATTTAAATATATTGTATTATATGTATATTTATATATAATGCATATATAAAATCAATATATTTATATATAAATATATATACATATATGATTTATATATAAAATCAATATATTTATATTTATATTTGTATATATTATATTTATATTTATATATAAATATATTGATTTTATATATAATACATATATGATATGCATACATGTATACATATAGTTTATACCATATATCATAAATATACTATATAAACATTACATATTATAATATATATTTATATATAACATATATAAATTATATTTATATATAACATATGTAAATTATACTTATATATTATATTATATATTAATATGTATATAATATAGTATAGAATATAATAATATTAATATTATAATATAGACAAGCAGAAATGCCATGTGACAGTAGCTGCAGCTGAGCTGATATTCCTTCCCGGTCTCAGCTCCCCGTATGACTGCCCCGAATCAGACACCAGGCTCGGCCCTTTCACAGAAATCTAAGTAGCATGATGCTAGGTACAATAAACAGAACAGGCAAATTCTCAATAGGAGGGAAATTAGTCTTACTTCCCTATCCTGTCTTTAAACCAGCAAATAAAGAATCCTTAGCCCAAAATGTCTTTTGTGCTGCTCTCTTTTACTTATTTTCTATATCTCGAATTTGATGTTTGAATTGTTCACTGTTTGTTTGTTTGTTTGTTTTTGAGGACTTATTGACATCACAGTGTGGTTGTTGAATTGCCCTCAGTGGTCCTGTGTATTAGAGGAGGTCTGTTTTCCTTTCCTTCCTTCCTTCCTTCCTTCCTTCCTTCCTTCCTTCCTTCCTTCCTTCCTTTCCTGGCATCATTTATTTTCAAATGAACATAGGCATATAGATAATTAAATATATAAAATCTATATGCATTTGTGATATAGATGTACATCTACATATATTACATATTGCTTATTTATATACACTTTGCTTTTGTTTGAACTAGTCTGTGGCTCTTTAAACACCAACAAATCTGTCTACTAATGTCTGCTACCTCCTCCTTAATTTCATACCACGTTATTTAGATGTTATTTAGATGTTACCATGAACTCCACAGAGAATAAGACCTTTTCTGCCTTCTGCGCTGCAGTGCCAGACATAATGCACATGATTTATAAAGATTTTTAAAGAATTAGTTAATAAATGGGAAAAGTTAACTGATAATCATAGTGAAATGTGTGGTTTTATTATCTTTAAGGGAATTTTTATGTTTCATAAAGTATAAGAAAATTGAGAAGACTTGAATAGTCTTTAATTCCCCAATAGACCTACCAATTAATTTGGTTAAAAACACTAAGGTTTAGAAGGGCCTTATTTATTCATCATGAACATAATCCCATAAATATTTATGAGAATCCTACAACATAGTAATCATTAACTACTTAAAATATACCAGAAATTCTAGGTATTGCATGGTACTGCCTATATTCCTAGAATTGTTTCTTTGATTTTTATTGTTTATGAAAAAAAACAGAAGTGCCTGCTGAGTATGCATTTTAAAAATCCTAGCAATATCAAAAATCCTAGCAAATCCTAGCAAATCCTAGAATAACATTTAAGATTCTCTATTAAAGCATAAATGGGTCACTAATATTATACTAATTAGCCTTTTTAAAAAAAACTTACCAGTGTGTCTAGGGGATTTTTACCATGTTATTATGTTATTTTTAGTGGTGCATAGAATTACATAGTATTGTGGTATACGGGTATGTGGTAAATGTGTATATGTGGCAAATAGGTATAATTCATCTACCCATTTCTCTAAGATGGACATTCTGATTTTTTAAAATGTTTTCTCTTACAAACAGTAATGCAATGAACTTCACTGGGCAGGCATTTTGTGCCTATGTGGACTTATCTGTAGAAAGAGGCTCCTGGGAATACAATTGCTCAATCAAAGGGAATTTTTAAGGGTTTCACTTGCCAGATGGGTCTCAGTTTCCCTCTCTGCTATCATGATACAAAGGTATTAATTTATGCTTTCCATTATCAAGCTAATGGTTAAATCAATGACTTCTGTTATTAAAGACTTCTTTTCTTCTTCTTGTATTTGTCACTTACAGAGCCACAGTCTAGATGCAGTTCTAGGTTCTTCCACATCTTAAGGCAATTTGAGGGCACATATTATATTATCTATCGAGATAGATCACAATTATCAATTCAGGATATTCAGTCTGTCAAGTAGACTCTAATCACTCAGCCTCTACAGTCACTGTATTTGGTGACAAATAAATGAACTTTAGTTGCCACACAGAGGCCAGACTTGTTGTATATATTATCCGTGTTCAATATTAAAAACAATTAGCAAACTCAGACAAGCAAAAACAGAAAGCTAAGAATCAACCGTAATCCTATGATCAAGAGACAATCACTGTGAACACCTTGGTTCATATACTTCCAGTTATTTTTCTCTGTGTAGAAATTGTTATGGACAAAGACATAAGATTCAATTATACTGACTATACTATTATCTACTTTTGCTCCAATAATTTGTAGTGTGTTTCTTTTCCTGTAAATAAAATATGCTTTCATTTCTTTTAGCTGCCCTATATTCCATTGAACGAATTTTCCGTAATTTAAGCAATCCCTTATTGTTAGACATTTAAGTTGCTTGTGATTTTTAGTTATATAAGCAATGTTGTGATGAATATCTGTAGCTAAAACTATATATCCAACCTTAATTTTTTTTTCACGTAAAAATTCTCGATTTGCTAGATCAAAGAATATACACATCTTAAAGGATTTTGATATAACGATGGCTCAGGTTTTAAAACAATATTAAGCAGACCCTTTTCAGGTCGGTCTGGCCTCTGTTGCTATTATTTCAATTGGCCCTGACTTTATGTTTATGGCTCTTTCGGTTCATCAACCACCATTCCCGGTAGCTACTATCTTTCCACACACTGTCTCATATAGTCCCCTCCTTTGTGGTTTTTGGAAAAAGTGGTTCCTTTGTCTTTTTTCTGGAGCCTGTGACATGGGTCCTTCAGGGGAAGGTGCTTGCTCCTATCTCTTCCTTAAGCATAGATAACATCACACTTTTCTTTCCTTACCGTGAACTATTTCCACAAAATGTTAGTTTAGGTTTCCTATCTTTTTGGACTTATCTGCCATGCCTGCCCAATAATATACCATGCTCCAATCATTCTGAAGCACTTAAGATTCTCAATAGACACCATACTTACTATTTAGTGTCCTTATGTCTCTGTATATTTGCCCCTTTGCCTGAAATGCCTTCCCCCTTAGCCATTTGACAAATTCCTAGTCATCCTTCAAGACTACATTTTCTTTGAAGCATTCACTCTTTGCTGCCTGTCCCCCACCAAGTGATATCTTTTATATCTCTCTACATTTCAACAAATGTTGAGGTAATATTTGTTGAGGTAATCATTTATGCATAACATCTCTCTCCACTTGATTATGAACTTCTCGAAGGACAAAAAGAAGGTCCTATTCATCTTGGTCCTCATTCCTCAATTTCCTCATTTTACCTATTTTTGTGGGGATTGAGATTCATAGAAGAGTGTTCCTCACTAATAAGATGCTCAATAAATATTAGCTAATATTATTCTTTTTAAAATATTTTTATTGGACCATGGTTGACACACAATGTTACATTAGTTTCAGATGTACATTTCTATATGTTATGCTGTGGTCACCACAAGTATAGCTACCTTCTGTCCCCATACACTATTACAATACAATTGACTGTATTTTCTATGCTGTACCTTTTATTCCCATGACTTATTCAATATATAACTGGAAATTATTATTATTATTATTATTCTCATCTTACAACTAGTAAGACTCCTATTTTTATTTCTGCAACCTATTCAGCACAAAGAAGGTTTTCACTAAATATGTGTCAAGTGACTAAATAGAAGACAAGTGGAGTAAAGATGGGTAATGTAATGACTAGGGCCAACAGAAAAGTTCTGATCAAGTCCGAGGTCTAAACACACCCACAATCTTGGAAAGACAAGTTGAAGATTCTATTACATTTTCTCTAGTACTATTGAGAAAGGACCTACCTTCCAGTAGCTAGGGAAGAGATCCTTGTGAGAAGGAGAGTAGCACATTAGGCCACTGTAGTCTTGGTGTAAGTGCTCATTGACAACTTCCTAATTCTCTCTGTCCTGAGTCTATATTTACCCAACAACCTACAGATTATTTTATTTTTTTCCTCAGGAAACTTGATACAAGGAAGTTGGTACTAACAGCCAGTCATCTGATTAAATTTATGGGGTGTCCACCACTATAAATATAAAATTTTATTTTCTTGTTTAAAAATCAGTCTTTGGGGAGTTTGGTTAGGGTCAGTGAAATCTCTGGGAAGAGGAATTTAGAAAATACCACTAGCTGAGGTAAGCTGTATGAGCCAGATGCAACCCTAGGAAATCTACGCCTGAGTAAAACTGGGATGTTAATGACAGAAGAGTCAGGGTGAGGAGAAATAATCTCCTCACAGAATGCACAATAACTTTCAAAGGGATGAAGTGGGATGTGCTGTCACTCTCTTCAACTTTTACCTTAAAGACCAATTTCTTTATTTTTACTTATTAAATACACCCACTCCTGCTATGAGAAGAGAAAAATAAGGGTTTTCCTATAGGCTGATAATATGGTTATCATAAATTGAGTGGCCTTATGAATGAGTTGTTCTGTGTGGTTATTGTTAGAGAAAGAATGAACAAAGTGTAACTACTTAAAATTCAAATTATTGTTTTAGGCAAATATCCCCCATTATTTTTTTCAGCCTAGTAATTATATATATCATAATATAGTATAATATAGTATACCTTACCTAAGAACACATATCACAGCTAATTTTTTATAGAGTTGGCCAGAAAGTTGCTTTGTTTTCAATGAAGCATTTGATAGATGTATAAATGATTTACCTTTGGCCAAATTGGGTGACTTGTAATCTTACATTAGAAGTAGTTGAATCTAATTTTTCCAAAGAAGACATCCAGATGGCTAACAGACACATGAAAAGATTTTCAACATCACTCATCATCAGAAAATACAAATCAAAACCACAATGAGATACCACCTCACACCTGTCAGAATAGCTAAAATGAACAACACAGGAAACAAGAGATGCTGGCAAGGCTGTGGAAAAAAGGGAACCATTGTACACTCTTGGTGGGAATGCAAATTGGTTTAGTCACTCTGGAAAATAGTATGGAGGTTCCTCAAAAAGTTAAAAATAGAGCTACCCTATGATCCAGCAATTGTACTACTAGGTATTTACCCAGAGGATACAAAAGTACTAATTCGAAGGGTATATGTACTCCAATGTTTATAGCAGCATCATCAACAATAGCCAAATTATGGAAAGAGCCCAAATGTCCATCAACTGATGAATGGATAAAAAAGAGGTGATACACACGCACATACACACATTGGAATATTTCTCAGCCATCAAAAATAATGAAATCTTGCCATTTGCAATGACATCATTAGAGCTAGAGAGTATTATGCTAAGTGAACTAAGTCAGTCAGAGAAAGACAAATACCATATGATTTCACCCATATGTGGAATTTAAGAACATAGGGGGATTAAAGAGAGAGTCAAGCTATAGAGAATAAACTGAGGGTTGCTGGCGGGGAGGTGGGCAGGGGATGGTCTAAATGGGTGATGGGCATTAAGGAGGGCACTTGTGCTGAGCACTGGGTGTTGCATGTAAGTGAGGAATCACTAAATTCTACTCCTGAAACTAACATTACACTATATGTTAACTAACTGGAATTTAAATAAAAACTTGGAAAAAGAAAAAGAAAAAAGAACATTTACTTTAGAAAATTTGTCATTGGAAAAAAAAAGTAATAGTCAGGTCTAGAATTATTGCATCAAATCCTATGACATATACCCTGGGACCTTGATCATTCACTCATGCACATGCTGAAAGGATGCAAAACTGATTTGGGAAGGAAATTTTCACCCTGCTATAGGTTCTCCCTGGATCTACCTCTGAATGGATGTAGAATGGGCTTTGATGGCTTTCTATTCTGAGACATATCCCAGTTATGTTCCTAAAATTGTTTAAGAGAATATCAAAGCTGTTTCCATTTCAGCTGACAACCTGCCTTAAAAAGACAACAGAATACTAAACTTCAGGTTACAGTCAGGAAATAAAAATTAAAACACTTTGTCGCTCTTTTTGTTTTCCATTTTGTACACTTTCTACCTATGTTATCTTGTTTTAAAAGAACCAGATGGATGAAACTTGCTATTTGAATTCATTAATTAAAAGGAGTCTGTGGACTAGAAGACAGTGTTTAATATATCACTTGGCATCTCTGGTAGAAGAAGCTGGGAATCTTCTCAAGAACAGGCATATTTTCACTCTTATGGTTCATGAGGCCATCTGTCTGCATTTATATATCATTTGATACAAAATCTACCTTAAGCAAATCTCTGGGATTATATAATACTCATTTTTGTGACCTAATCATATCCCTTGCTCCTTATTTTCCTTTGTCTTGATCTATTTGGCTATCCTTTATACTGACTATATGCTTCTATGTACTTCAAATACCTCTCTTTCTGGGGGAAGGGTAAGAAAGCAAATAAATAAATAAAAAAGAATAATAAATCTCTAGAACTTATCCTAGAGAGAACTAATGATTTACTTCATACTTAGTGTTTTTTTTTTCCTTCCCAGTTCTCATAGCATCTAGTATTTAGTATATATTCAATACATAGTTGTGGTTTGGGTAAATAAAATAGAGCACTGTATAAAAAGGCATACTTCAAGGCAAAACCCCTCATCTTATTTTTATAATTACACTGATTCTAGCTATAAAATATCCTATCATTTGCACAAAATTATATTTCAATTAGAAGTTTCCCTTTATCCTTTTTAATTAAAAGGAACACTGAAAAAGTTGTATCAGTCCATTAATTGGGGCAAGAAGATAATTTGCTCTCAACTACAAAGAAACAACCAAATCAATGTCATGAGCCTACATTTTACATAAAGGCCTTAAGGAAAGTCCTAGTAATTTTCATGAAATATGTTAGCAACAGTAAGGCAAGAACTTAGACCACACTGTACATTCTTCTAGGACTCGGTTTTGTCATTTACTGTAACAATAAATTTGTTTCACATAATCAACTGGAGGCCTTTGAAAACACAGGCCAAATTCTAAAGTGTGGGGTTGGTTTAGCATGGTCTCTGGTTTCCTCTGATTTCGAGAGTCTCCAACTCCTATCTAACCTTCTTCTGTTTTCTAAGATTTTTTCCTTGTGTAATGTGATATGAGTTTTAAACAGGAAGATTTTCTTTTAGAAACTTTGTATTTCATGACATTCTTGATAGCTTCCATAATTTTTTAAAGATTTTATTTTTAATAATCTCTACACCCAACGTGGGGCTCAAAGTCACGACCCTGAGATCAAGAGTCACGTGCTACACTGACTGAGCCACCCAGGCGCCCCAGCATTCATAATTTTTTGATCGCCAACAATAAATGCCCCAATTTTGAAAAACAAAAAAACTTACACAGATGAGAAAAACAAAAAACGTACACATTTAGCTATTGAGTAGCTAAATGTTCGAGATTTTCAACTTGAATGACAGATCTATGTAAGTGTTCACATGCACACACACATACTTTCACACCTCTCTTCACCCAGTTATTTCCCATATGCAGTATGAATATCTCCAGACCCATGTGGGTATCTATTCAGCATACATAATGCTTCTTATACTATTAGATGCACAAAGTGCTCAAAAGCTCTTGCTCAACAAATGCAATCTTTAGTATCATTATTTCATAATTGTAATTACTTTCATTTAAAAAGCTTTTATCAAGTTAAAAAGAACTCCCACACAATTTGAATTTAGCTCTTCACACTGTTAAAAAGCCAAAGGCCTCAAGAAGTTATTAACGAAGCAATGACAGCTAGGAAAACCATGATTTAAGTTTCTATCTAGCTTTCTACTGCCAGGGGCTAATTGTGGTAGCTTTAATTATGAGACCTCTGACTCCTTTAATGCCAAAAGTACTTGGCAGGCACTGTATTTGGAATTCATATTTGCATGTGCTCTGGAGGGAAACCCAGCTAAGCAAATGTATCATTTTTCTGCTGGCAGGTTTGATTCATACAGAAGACTTCACTTAACTAACAATAGAAAAGCAATACATATAATGCCTTAATTGTGTTTCCTTCAGGGAGTCTGTAACTGAGACAATTGTATGAGTTTATAGTATACAGGATATGGATTTTCACGGTGGTTTCTCTTCCTTGGCTTGCAAATTCTGTCGGGGCAGTGACCATCTCCTTGTTGCATTCCATGAATATGTATATCTACTTTAGGCACCCCAGAAAGTTCAAAGAAAAAGTTCTGCTATAACAATCCCCATGGATCTCATGCATAAAAAGAGTTTTTCTTACTGTGATGACAGTTTGGTGTGGAACTAGGCATATTCTTGATGACTCTTTGTAGCGCGTGGTCAGTATCCACACAGCCCCCCATCCCACCACTATCCATCCCCATCAGCCCATCAATAAAAGGCATTAGAGTCATTGATAGAAGCACTGGAAGGGATTCTCAAATCTACTCCCAGGCTTTTGAGTAAATAAGATACTGATTTTAATGCAAAATTTGATATCTGTCAAACTTAAGTAAGGGTCTGTTATGAACAGAGGGTTATTTGAGAAATGGATGGTGTATGTTGGGGAAGGACGGAGATGGGGAGAGGGACAATAGCAACACGGGGCATTGGAATGTCTGCTTCAAAGTGCAGAGGAAGATGAGTGTAGGCACTTCCTAGTTGTGTGTCTTTTTGCATCTCACTGAACCTCACTAAGTCAGTTGTAAAGCTGGAGTTCAGATCCCCATCTGTGTGACATAGTACATCATAGTTGCTCTTAACCAACATTTAACTGAATTTGTTAAAGGGAACATACATGTGGAGGGAGGTGGGGGGAGATTTTAAGACAGCATTTTATAATTCCCCCAGTACTGGACTACTTGTCACTTTTATAATTAAACTTTAATTGGGATTGGTCAATTTGAGAAATCCTTTTGGGATTGGAGTGCTGCCCAAATCCCTGCCATTGATGAGTCTTTCTTTATCTGTATTTACTACTCCATTTTATATATGTACTTATTGTTTTCCATTGGAGAAGCACCTTGGCGAGATCCTCTGAAGATGTCATGGGTGTGTGGGAAATCTTCATCCAACAAAATTTTAACTACTATGTTTCTTTATTGTTTTAAGAAGGCCTGTTAATTTTTGTCTCTCCTCTTTCTAGTTCTGTAATACTGAGAGAATTAAATGAAATTCAAAATGCCTGGAAATGTGACCAATAATGATGTTGACAATCTTTCCCGGATTGACTTTCCTTAAAATCACTGCACGCATTACCTAAATTAAATGATGAAACACATTGTCTTTGACCCATCTTTAATTTAAAGAACACGTAAGTTTAAAAGATGATTCATAAATTAGTCCTACCTCATCTCTAAAGGAAAGACTCATTGTTCTCGGAAAGGCGATTGAGGCTCATGGGAAGAGAAAACTGAGTAAAGACAATGAAAATCCGTTTTTTGAAAAACAGCAATGTGTAACTAAGTTGTGGATCACTCGGTAAACTGAATGAATGGTAGCCCACAGGAGTTGTTCTCACCAGTTCATTCTGCTAATATTGATTGTATGTGCATGTAGAAACATGGTAGGAATTAGGATATTGGCCCCTTTATTGAAGCAGTGAGTGCAAGGCATTTAGGCAGGAGAAACGCAAGGAGATTTGGTTTCTTATGTTCCTTTACGTAACTAGGAATAATTTCACTTTTTCACACTAATTTTCTTTTTAACTTCACTTTATCTAAATGTAAAAAATACTATTGTCTGACTCTTCTCTCACATTAAGTTTTTTTCCCCTCCTTTTAAGATCTATGAGTCTTTAACAGCAAATACTTGATATTTTTATCTCTTCCGTGACATTGTGGAAGGTCTCAACTGTCAATGGAGGAACTTCTGTGTTACCTCTAAAGGGAACATCTAAACTACAAAATGATATGGAAGAAATTTTATCATATCCCTCGTAAAATTAGAATTAATGAATCCTGGAAATAGTTGAATGTCATATTCACTGCCTTTGGCCTTCCCACCCTTCCTGAATTCCCCAACACCATCAGCTCATGGCAACTGTTCATAATACTGCCTTGTCTATTTTTTGCAGGGCACTAGCGAAACTGGAACAGTTGTTTTTGTTCTTTGCTAATCTATGAACCTGGAAAAAATAAAGATAGGTGTGCAAATCGTATGTCAGGCTTATGCTCCCTGTGTGATTAATCTAATCAATTGATTTTAAAATTCAGCAAACAAAATACTGGGAAGCAAACTCACAGAAATCATATATAATATCTTTACCCTATCAATGGCTCATACAAATTGATATTAAAAGTATTATAAGTGCAATAATTAAGCAAAAGATATATTCAGGCAAACTGTATGATGATAAACAGTTTAAAAACACATGTAAAAAGGTTCAGCTTCATTATAATCAAAGTAATGCATTATCAACAATGGGTTAGCATATTGTACTTTTATTAGTAAAGATTTTTTTAGGTGATACTGGCCTGTTCAGGAGAAACACGCTAGGACGAGAGTGGATTGGCATCACTCTTGGAAAAGCAACTTGATAATAATGAGACTTACAGTGTTCATTACCTCTTACTCAGTAATGCTAATTCTAGAATTTTTTCCTGAGAAAATAACCCTTAATATAGGAAAAGTATAGAGATGTTCATCTTTCTGTCATTTGAAATGTAATATAACTGGATACAACATAAATGTCCAACAATAAAGAAATAGCTAAGGAAACTATAATTAACCCAATGGATATCATTGTCTACATTCATCTAAAATGATTAGGCAGAAATTATCATAAAAAGGGAAATACTTGTTTTCTAATGTTAGCAAAAAATCTGGATATATGATTTTATGTTCATTATTTTTTCAGGTATGAAAAACAAACCATGTAGAATACATTGAAATAGAAGTAGAAAGGAAATACAACACAATATCTTGTGTTTTTTTTTTTAAGATGATGGGAACTATGTAATTTTTTTCTTTTTTATATATATTTCAGTCCTCCTACTTTGTAGAACATGTGTCTTTTATGACAAAAAGATGTTTATTAAAGACATAAAAAGTACATAAAACATTAAAAAGGTATGAACCATCAACGTGGAACAGACACTCGGCTAATTGATGGGGATTCAAGCCTTGTGATTCATGCCACGGAGATCAAATTTTCACTGGCCTTTGCAGAATGTCATCTCTCTGATATCGACAATTGGATTAATTTCTGGCAAGATAATACATTTCCTAAACTCAAAGGAATTAGAATGTGGTTACTGCTAACCTGCTTTATAATTATATAACTAGACTAAAGAGGAATATGCAGGATCAACAAAAGTTTCTTTAAAAATAACAGATACTGTAAATGGCATAATTATCAGCAAACAATGAATGGCTACAACTAGCTTTATCTTATGAAACTTCCCTTTTTTTTCTTTTAAGAGAAAATAATCAACTTATATTCATTAAAATATTTCCAAGTATGTTCTAAATTATACTAAAGGTTATCTCACATTTTAAAAATAATGTGTAAACTAATTTATTTCCCAAATTTTAAGTGTTTTTTTGGTTGGAGATGTGGAAATTATTTAGTGAATTTTTAGGCATAGGAATAGAAGAAAAGAATTTAAAATGCCACTTACCTGACATGCTTCCCTTGTCAGAGAAATCTTTCTGTAGCCATGAGGCAAATGTGTGGATTAAAAATGCCCCCACAAACTTTTTTTTCTAAGTTGTTCTGGTATTTTAGAAGCAGAGTGCTAGGAAAACGTGTCTTTAACTGTACCTCAGTTTTCTCTCTTCTGTGTCTTAAAATCTTTTGTGTGTACTTTGTTCAGTTACAAACAGGAAATGTGGTGATGGAGGCTTCTAGAGGTTTGATCTGAAACCAGTACGCTCTTAAATTTTTGTATTATGTGAGAAGAAAAATCCCACAAGCCTCTGTATTCTGGTATTTGGATTTTTATCAATACCTTATTCTAAGTTAAAAATGACAACAAAAGCAAAGTATGAATTAGTCCGGGAGGGATCTCCCACCCCTCTGGAGAGAATCCAGGGGTCGCCTCACAAAGTGAGTTCACATGGAAACAAACTAAAATATATCAAACTGGGGAGGAAACAGTGAGAAGCCCCCAGGTCTGCTCAGCTGTTGGTTGTGTTTTCTTTGAGGCACAATGAAGGAAAGGAGACTGATGCTTTTTGAACATTGCTATGTTATCAGGTGCCTTCTTTACCTGGTCCCACTGGGAGATTGGGTGCCTGCCTTCTTTCCCGGCCACTCTCACTCCAGCCAATAGGAGTCCATCTGCCCAATCTAAGGCCACTTGGCAATGAGCTCCAGCTCTCAATGCACACTCCACTGTCTCAGGAATCAGAGGCTCCTAAATGTGAGTGTGCATAAGTATGTTCTGTGGCACTGGTTTAACACGCATATTCCTGAGTCTTACTGAATCTGAACATTTGGAGCAGAGTCCAGGAATCTGCCTTTTTCACAAGTGCCCCCTGATTATTTTAAAATATATGTGTTCTCAATAACGCTCTGAAAAACTCATGTATATGTTAATGGTAGAGTTTATTTTTAGCATTAGTCAGATAGAGATGATCTGGGCGGTATCTGTGTGTACGGTTTGTATGTGTTTGTGTGTACATATATCTGCTGCATATTGTGTGTCTGTGGATATTTGATTATGGATTCTACCAGTTTTCTTTAGTTATAAAAAAATGACAAACCTGAATCCAGTTTACTACAAAAGAGGATGCACATAAACTTTAAGAATTTAAACTCTAAGGAAAACTTAAAGATGAGACTTTTGATGCACAGACTCAGAATAAAAATATTAAATGGATAGCAGGATATCTTACTCTTGCTGATTTCTCTAAGATTCTTGGGGCAGGGAGAGTATTGATCTTATCCATCATGAAAACCCCAGCATCTACAATAATATCTGGCACGCTGTAGGTCTCAATAAATATTCTCACAATGATTGAATAAATAAAAGAATGTTAATCTTCTGCTTTCTCCTTGCTCCGTTATATAAAACAACTTCTTAGTACTCAAAATACAGTGCTTCTTTATTCTTTGAATGAAGTTGACTAAACAGTAACAGATTTTTCCACTTCAATCGCTTTCCTCCCAAATATTTCTTGTGAATCATTGAATCAGAATCTGTAAAACGGAAAGAGACCATGGCTTCCCTAATCCTCTAAAAAAGCATTTTCAAAATACATTTCATAAAACACCAGGCCTTAAAGGAAAATTTGGGGATAAATGCTCCTTCAACAGATATACTTGGAAAAACTATTATTTTCACCTTCATGGATGCATATGAGTATATTAAAAGCTTAGGTAAGTCCTACAAAAAGTACACCCGAATAGCCACTTTAACAGAGTTTTTTCTAAACCTATTTGGCCAGAGAACTTTTTGTTCAGCACCATCCATTAGCAGGGTAACAGGTTGGATGAAACAGGCCTGGATGCCCACAGACCAAGAGCTCAAGGGAATAGAAGTCTCAGGTTCATGTAGGGACCAGAGAACAACAAAGAATTAGAAGGATCCATCCAACAATTAGGTAGGACACAGGAATGGAGATCTATTCAGGAGGAGAGGGCCCAGCTGTGTTACAGTTGTGAGGGGTTGAGCTTTGGACCTAAAAGAGGTCCTGGCAAGGAAAATAGAAGCCCCAGGCTCAAAAGGAAACCACATAGATTGCCTAAGCGGGAGCATGGGACCTTGAAACATGGGCAGAGTAGAAACCCGTTTATATCAGCAGGGGCCTACAGAGGACATGGGAGAGAGAAGTGGTCTCAGGACTGGAGATTTATGTGCAGGCATCCCCTGTTCAAGCAAGACTAGTGCAGAGGATGGGGAAAGAAGGAACGGGGATACCCTGGTTGATCCATAGAACACAAATCCAGAAACAAGGGTGTTCAGTGGTTGGCTTTGGTTATGGAGAAGGTCAGCTTTAGTGAGAATAATTCAGGTGAAAAGGCAGGAATCCTGTGCTTATCCCCGGAGGTGTATGTCTCAGAACAGCCCAACAGGGACATAGTCTCAAACCAAATGAACCAGTTGGGCCAGCACCCAAAGCTACCCGAGGGCTTCCCTGGCCCAAGTCTGTGTGACACGTACTACAGTCTGCAGAAATCTGGGGAAGGCAAGAACAGAGGAGACAGGAAGGGACTGAGAAAGGGTATATCCCAGTCCTTCAGGTCAGTAAGGCAAGCTGTGGTACATGCTGAGTGATTACTTAATGGCCTCACCCAGTTAATGAACACGATGCTTGACTGGCATTTCTAAAGCGGTAAAACTGCGGCTGATAGATCTGAACCACTTCACAGTTTCTAATTATTAGAATACTTTCTAAAAGTGATCTGCATGACAATGTTCCCCATTCTGTAGATTTATAAAATCAGAAGATAGAGTAAGATTGTCCAAGGTCCCACAGAAAGTCTGTACCTTTGTATTAGATAGCTCCACAAATGTTTGAAATTTGCCAGGGCAGAAAAAAGATAGCTTTTCATTAAATATAGGTGGAGCACATGGAGACATTATCAGAATCTAAAAGAGCCTATGGATTTATGTTTGTTATGGAATACACTAGTGAGTGCAATCGGAGATTTGAATGATGGCTTCATGAGTCATGTTCAAATACTAAATAAACATGAGCCTTCTGTAGTACTTTTTAATGAGTTGAGTTATCGAAATGAAGTTTAGCAGATAGCTGGACTAAGCAGATCTGTCCTGACAAGCTTGAGGCAGTTAAAAATATAAGAAATTTTGGGGGAAGGTATGTGGTTCTGATGGGCACCTGTAAAGAAATGAGAACTTTAAGGCCATCAAAATTGCGGTTTTGTTGCCAAAAGAAATGAAAAATATATCAAAATGGCAGCTGACATTCAGAGCTTCCACACTCAGAAAAATGGGTCATAGTTTATAGAAAGAAGCCCAATTTTCAAGTCTCTTTTTTGAGACTTGATGGTCATCTATTATTTTTATTTTAATCCTTATCACCATAGTATATTTATTTATATCTGTATATATCACACAAATATATATACTACACACACACACACATATATATGAATATGTATTTTAAAGTTCAAGGGGTTTCACACCCTTAACATTAGTTACTAACAGGGGACTACCTGGAACTTTGGCTTTACACTTTATAAATTTGTCCATTGTTTAAATTATTTCCAATAATATGCACTAAATAAAATAGTTGGAATAAAAGATGCCTCCTTATTGTATTTATTTATTCCAGAGAGAGAGAGAGTGGGGGGAGGAGCAGACTCCACACTGAGTGTGGAGCCTGATGCGGGGCTTGATCTCATGACCCTGAGATCATGACCTGAGCCGGAACCAAGAGTCAGACACTTAACTGACTGAGTCACCCAGGGGCCCAAGATGCCTCCTTATTTTAAAGGATCTTTGGAGTACCTTTGTTTTATAGAAACAGAACTTCTCTCTGTGTGTGATTTTTCTTTATTCCGGTAAATCATTCTTTAGTAAGACTGAAGCTGGTATGCAAACAACTTTATGAAAGACAGGAGGGGAGGGACACTGTGCTTCCAATTATGTGGTTTTAAAATATGAAATTATTCAAAAGTAATTACTGTGTTACATCTGATTAGACTATATTGATGATTCATATTTCCATTAAGTTTACTCTATAAGTTCCTCCAGAAGACATAATTATTCATGTAGAAAAGAAAAAACAAGTTAAAAGTAATAGAACAATGCATGGATTTGGCATAAGATTCTCAGCCCTTTTTATTATACTTATTGTAACTTTATAGGACCAGAATCCTTGGACAATCAAATACTAAAATAAAAGAGTAGGTAAAATTCAGAAACAAGGGAGAGTAATGGCTAATAGTAGATACAGTCCTTCCTACATGTGAAAGGCTTAAGTAGTCAAATTTTCTAGGAGAAAACAATTTGCCTCCTAATTTCTACATAATGTCCCAGAGAGAGTGTTATTGGTAAAGTCAAAGCATTCTGAAAAATTTTGTTATTTGAAACACAACTGGCTCAAAATAAATCCAGTTTATTTACCATAGAACTTCTTGTAGCTTTAGTAAGCTAATATACAATTTCTCTTTTCGAGAGGAAGATATATTCAGTATTCCCAAAAATTATTTCACAAGAGAAACCTTCTCTTATTTTATTATTTTATTATTTTTTTCAAAGCCTTTTGCAGGACTACCACTCTGATGACAAAACACTGGATCAAGCTACTTTTCTTCCTGTGGAACTGGCTCTTCTGACCTTCTCCCACATTCGGGGCCTGGCTTACCTGAGGGACACCACAGATACTATCAACTTTACTGCCTATATATGGATTTCTGTCTCTAGAAGTGTTTTGCCTGAGATTATAAAGGGATGAGCCCTTAAAATTCAGATGTCTCAGGACAGGTAACACAACCAGCATCCTCAGAATGGCCTTCCCAGTGAGAACTAGTTCTAGTGGATTTTCCATCAAATAAGACATATGGTAGACTAAGTTTTGATCAGAAGAAGAGATTTAGGACTAGGATATTTCTAGAAAGTAAGCTCTAGTTGGAGGTCCCTAGGGACTAGAAACATAGACTGGGAGCAGGGACACCAAGAGGGGATGCACCAGTTGGGGTCCTGGCTGGAAACAGATGCAACAGTCAAAAGTGTTAGTTGAATGAGTTTAAAGAAGGGACTGTTTGCAGAGGTGCAGCCTGGGCTAATGGGAAGAACAAGGGATGGTGAAGCCCTTCCAGGTTAACCACAGAGGGAGCCATGACAACTCCTAGGCTTGAAGGTATTAGAGGAATGTCCGCCACTGGAACCTGGTGAGATAAATAGCTGTGAGAAAGGGTTGCCTGATGACAACTTTGGCTTTCAGTTAAAAACAAAACAAAACAAAAAACACAGCCATTGCCAGTTGTGACCAGGCAAGAAGGGAGTTATGGGAAAACATGCCAGTTTTGTTCTCCTCTGCCCTCCAACCTCTTACCCATTTTCCTCATTAGTCACACCCAACAAAGTCAGAGGGAAATCATGATGCTGTCCATGGAAGTCAGCCTCCCATGGGTCAAAGAGGGGTGGAGAACGGAGAATGGATCTGAGTGATAAATATGCGAATAAGCGGTGCTGAGAATGAACTTAATTTTAGATAGTCCTGCCAGACATGGACTTTATAATTTTGTAAGTCGACTTATTCCCCAGAGCACAGAAGAGTAAGTAAGAGCAGTTAATTTTTAGATTTTTAACTATACTCATCAGGGCAATTTTGTTGACCCTAAAGTAACACTTGAGATATCCTAAATAATATCAAGTTGGTTCTTCCGTAGTAAAACAAAACTAAGGATAAAATTCAACGATAAAAGCAAGTATAAAGGGGGAAAATGCCTAAAACCACCATCTGAAAATTAAGAAATGCCTATTTCTAGAAAATGGCTGCAGTTTGAGATAAGAATGGCAGCAGTCTGTGGTCTTCTGGCTTCGACTGCTCTCATCCTCTGTCTTCTCCTTCACCCTTTGTTGTGTGGTAACTTATTAGCCTAAAAATGGCAGAAAAACCAACAGCTTTAAAACCAGAGGCAGCAGACTTAATTGGGGTGGGAAGGAGAAGAGCAAGGGGGAAAGATAGGTGTGAAAACCCCAACATTGCTGGCTAAAAGTGGAGCGTCATTTCAGAATAAAGGGGGAAAGACCACAACGTTGCTAGTCCAAGGTTGCAGGCCTGGTTTAGGACGATGAGCTTCTAGACAAAATTTAATAGTGAGACTTGTTAATTTTAGCCATTCTGACTGGTGTGAAGTGGTATCTCACTGAGGTTTTGATTTGGATTTCCCTGATGCTAAGCGATGTTGAACACTTTTTCATGTGTCTGTTGGCCATTTGGATGTCTTCTTTGGAAAAATGTCTGTTGATGTCTTCTGCCCATTTCTTGATTGGATCATTTGTTCTTTGGTGTTGAGTTTAATAAGTTCTTTATAGATTTTGGATACTAGTCCTTTATTTGATATGCCATTTGCAAATATCTTCTCCCATTCTGTCGGTTGTCTTTTGGTTTTGTTGACTATTTCTTTTGCTGTGCAAAAGCTTTTTATCTTGATGAAGTCCCAATAGTTCATTTTTGCCCTTGCTTCCCTTGCCTTTGGCGATGTTTCTAGGAAGAAGTTGCTGTGGCTGAGGTCGGAGAGGTTGCTGCCTGTGTTCTCCTTTAGGATTTTGATGGACTCCTGTCTCACGTTTAGGTCTTTCAACCGTTTTGAGTTTATATTTGTGTGTGGTGTGAACTGTGTAAGACTGTTGAATCACAGACCTGTACCTCTGAAACAAATAATACATTATATATTAAAAAAAGAAGAAGAAGAAGAAGAAGATAGCAGGAATGGAAAAATGAAGGGGGGGAATCAGAGGGGGAGACGAACCATGAGAGACTATGGACTCTGAGAAATAAACTGAAGGTTCTAGAGGGAAGGGGGGTGGGGGGATGGGTTAGCCTGGTGATGGGTATTAAAGAGGGCACGTACTGAATGGAGCACTGGGTGTTATATGTAAACAATGAATCATGGAACACTACATCAAAAAAAAAAAGCTCACAGCTTAAAAAAAAAAACTAATGATGTAATGTATGGTGATTAACATAACATAATAAAAAAAAATTTAATAGTGAGAGCCATACCAGAGCTGAGAGAAACTCTCCACTCATCCCTGCCTGCAGCTTAACAATGCATGGTGTTGGGGAAACCTAAGAAGGACCAGGGAAAAATGAACACAAGGTAGCTCTGAGAGATGGGTTGCAACTTTGAGGGTGTTCTTCAACACACACATACCTCAAGCAAAGTAGCCTTAGAAAATTCCGATGTCTGCCCAAATCATTGGTTGACCACTAAACTATGCAGACAGGCCTTGGGGGAGCAGGGTACAAGGAAGGAATGCTAAGAATTAAAAAACAAAACAGCAAAACTGAGCAGACACATTGTCGGCTTCAGAAGAAGAGAGAGTCTGCAAGTTAAGTCCAGGCAAGTTACTCTAACAAAGACAGAAACAACCACAACAACACCCCACAATACAGTGAGCCTCAGAAAAATGACAGAGAATGCACAGGGGCTACAGCATGTTATCTACAAGTTTTATTTTCACATAACCATTACAAGATTGCCAAGAAACAGAAGAGTGCACCCATATTCAAGAAAAACAAAACAAAACAAAAACAAAAGCAATCAATAGAAACTGACTTTGGAAATCCAGATGGAAGAACCAAATGGAAATTCTAAAGTTGAAAAGCATAACAACTGAAATAAAAAATTCACCAGGGGGACTCAACAGCAGATTTAAAATAGCAGAAACCTTAGTGGATTAAAAGATAGATGAATAGAAATTATCTAATCCAAAGAATAAAAATAAAAGAGATTAAAAAAAAAAAGAATAGTCTCAGAGATCTGGAGGACGATTTCAAGAATTTCAGCATCTATTTATTGGGACTCATAAAAGGAGAGGGAAAAAAGGGGCAGAAAATTATTTTAAAATATAATGGCTGAGGGGCACCTGGGTGGCTCAGTTGGTTGAGCGACCGGCTCTTGATTTTGGCTCAAGTCATGATCTCAGGGTCATGAGATTGAGCCCCAGGTCCGGCTCCATGCTGGGCATGTAGCTTGCTTAAGATTCTCTCTTTCTCCCTCTGCCCCTCCTCCTCTAAAATAAATAAATAAACCTTTAAATACATATATATATATGTAATGACTGAAAACTTCCCCCTTTTGATGAAAAACATTTATTTCCAGACTCAAGAAACTCAATGAACACCAAGTAAATACACACATTAAAGAAAATGCAACTAGACACATGATATTCAAATCCCTGAAAGCCAAAGAAAAGAGAAGATCCTGAAAGCAGCAAAAGAAAAACAACTCATTGTATAGAAGGGAACAACAATGTGGTTAATAGTTAGCTTCTCATAAGAAACAGTGGAGGCCACAAGAAAGAGGGATGACATATTTAAAGTGCTGAAAGAAAAAAAGGCAACCAAGAATTCTCTAGCCTAGTGAAATTATTCTTAAAAAAAAAAAAGCAAAATAAAGACATTCCCAGATAAACACAAGTGGATAGAATTAACTGCTGGCAGACCTGACTTAACAGGGAAAAACTAGGGCAGTCTTTAAAGCCAAAGGAAATGACACCAGACAGCAACTCAGATCTGCAGGAAGGAATGGAGGTCACCAGAAATACGTGGGCAAATGAAGACTATGGGTGTGCATGTATGATTTTTTTCTTTTCCTTCCTTAATTTCTTTAATGTCAGAAGATTGTTTAAAGCCATAATTCTAACACAGTATTATTAGGTTTATAATAGGCATGAAGGCTTTATGTGTATGACAGTAACACAAAGGAATGGGGAGAGATGAAACAGAGCTGTGCTGGTATGCCATATTTTACTGAAATCAAGTCTGTGTTAGCTTTAAGTGAATTGTGAGAGTTAGAGATGAATATTTTAACCCCTAGAAGCAACTAACAGCAAAAAAAACTCAAACAATTCATCTAAAGTATTAGGGAATTAAAATTATATCCAAAAAGTTTTGTTTAATACAAAAGACTGTGGAAGAATAGGGGAACAGAAAATAAATGAGATATATAGAAAACAAATAGCAAAATGGCAGATATAAATCAACTATGTCAATAATTACATTAAATGTGAATGAGCTGAGCACTCTACTAAAAAGGCAGAGGTGGAATGGATTAAAAAAACAAAAACTAGAAGCAAGATCTTACTTTCTGTCTACAAAAGAAATACTTAACATTCAAAGATACTAATAAGTGAAAAAATGCCTGCCTACAGTCATCATAACAGAGTGCCTATATGTACATGAGATGAAATAGACTTCAATACAAAGACTATTACTAGAGATGGTTTTGTTCATAACATTTCATAGTGATAAATGGGTTCAACACATCAGAAAGATATACTAAGTATATACGTTAATAACAACAAAGTCCGAAAACAAATGAAGCAAAACCTGACAGAATTAAGGAGAAATAGAAAATACAACAGCCACAGTTGGAGATTTAGCTACTCTTACCTCAGTAATTAATAAAAGCAGAGAGAAAATGAATAAGGATATAGAAGCGTTGAACAACACTATTCACCAAAAGGATCTAATTGACATTTAAAGAACACTCTCCACGTGGCAACAGCCAAATATGTATTTTCAAGCACACACGGAACAATCTTCAGGATAGACTATATGCTATTCCATAAAGCAAGTCTTAAAAAAATTAAAAGGACTGAAATAATACAACGTACTTTTTATCATAACAGAATTAAATTGGAAATATAAAGTAGAAAGGTATTTGAAGATCCCCAAATATTTGGAAAATAAACCACAGACTTCCAAAAAAACTGATGGTTAAAGAAGAACTCACAAGGAAAATTGTACAATACTTTAAACAGAATAAAAATAAAAATACAAATATCAAAATGTATGAGATGTGGCTAAAGCAATGCTTAGGAGGAGATATAGGTCATAAAATGCTTACACAGTTAAAGATGAAAAATCTAAATCAAAACTTATCTTCTACCTTGACAAGCAAGAAGGAAATCAAACTCAAAGTAGAAAGAAGGAAATAATAAAGACCAGAGCAGAAACCAATGGAATAGGAACAGGAAAACATGAGAAAATGTCAGTGGAACCCCAAGCTGGTTCTTTGTAAAGATCCATAAAAATGATATATACAAACCTTACAGGAATTATAAGAACTATAAGGAAATATAAACAACTTTATATGCCTACAAATTTAACACTTAGAAGAAATGGATAAATTCCTAGAATGATACAAATTACCAAAACTGACTTGAGAAGTAATGGAAAATCTGAAGAGACCTCTGCGAAGTAAAGAAGGCAAATTAGTGATTAAAAACAAGAGAGGAGGGAAATTGCAGTGGAGAGTTTACTTTGTAAAATTCTGTATGTTATTTGAAGATTTACAATGAGAATATAGTCCCCAATTGTTTGTGTGGTAATGAAAATGTCTGTTTCTGCTGGCTATAGTTGTTGTACATTTCAGCTTAGCACACATTAGGCTTGACCCAGCACCAAATTTATTTCGTTTTAAAAAAGCAAACAGGATACAATGCAGCCCACAGAACAGCAGAGCCATGGTCTTGTACCTCCCAGGCATGGCTTGCAATGTTCCCGCCACGCTGCTTAGAGAACACACATGGTCATAAGAAACGAAGCTGAAAGGGCGCCTGGGTGGCTCAGTTGGTTAAGCGACTGCCTTCGGCTCAGGTCATGATCCTGGAGTCCCTGGATCGAGTCCCGCATCGGGCTCCCTGCTCGGCAGGGAGCCTGCTTCTCCCTCTGACCCTCCCCCCTCTCATGTGCTCTCTCTCTCTCTCTCATTCTCTCTCTCTCAAATAAATAAAATCTTTAAAAAAAAAAAAAAAAAAAAAAAAGAAACGAAGCTGAAAATGTGCGCACTACCACAGCTCAGGGAATCGTTAGCTCTGGGATCCTTTCTAAGCTTTTATTCCTGGTAAGTCACCCTGCTTTCTCAGGCGGGTGCAACTAGCCCCAGTTCTCTGGGACAGCTCTGCCGCATAAATACCAATGATTCATTACTTGGTCCCAACAAGGAGGGGTGATTGGGTCCTGTACCTAGTCCTTGGCCAGATTCTTTTTTAATACAGATCTGCTTCTAGTTAAATTCCTAAAAATTACTTCAGTTAATATTTCAAGGAGGATTGAACATGGGTCAGATCATCAGATTTTCCTTGAGACTGAAGGAAATGTCAAAGAAACAGCTGTTAACTACTTTTTTTAATGAATTGTTTTTCATTAAATTTAAATTCAATTAATTAACATAGTGTATGATTAGTTTCAGAGGTAGACGTCAGTGATTCATCAGTCTTATATAACACCCAGTGCTCATTACATCACATGCCCTCCTTAATGTCCATCACACAATTAGGTTAACTCCTTTTAAAAGTCTGGACAGATATCACTCAAAGATTAATAACAGATATGTGATAAGATTACAGGTGATTTCTTTTCTTTTTTACTTATATTTTTACTTGTTTTTGTAATTTTACAGTGAGCAGTAATTCATTTTATATTCTGAAAAGTAAAGCTATTTCCAAAAATGCATTTTTTATAAACAAAATCACATGTCTGTTCAATTGGGGAAATGAACAGTCAGTGCAGATGGCCAATATTTTCATATTTGCCATTCATCGCCAAAATGACACAGAATTTCATTGGCACGTGGTCGTCTTACAAATTACATTTTCACTTTAATAACTCTGATTTTTAAAATTACTTCTTTAAAAAATTTCATATAAGCATTAAAACTAAAATAGAGAACATTTTGAATACATTTAATTTCCTCTTTTATTTTTGCAGCAGGTTGGGCTCTGCAGTTAGGAGACTCGGAGACGGTCATGGGCAGGCAGGAGGTTTACTAGTGGTGCACTTGGCATTGGGCGCACCCATGGAAAATAGGCCAGGAAAGCAGGATCGGGTGGAGGGGAGAGTTAAGCTGCAATGCAGTCTCCGCCCAAGCTTCAGCCGACCACCAGCTCCAAAGAGGAGATGGCCTTCCGGTGCTGTTGAGTGTGGGAAGAACAGTGGGAGATAGAGGGAAACGGGGGTGGGGGCGTGAAGGGCAAGAGGAGCGGGTAGAGCTTCTGCAGGCTCGTGTTGATGAAGATGGCCCCGAGAAGGAGGTGAGTCCTTGGGGAGGTGACTCTCTTCCGTTGGGGCGATACCTGAAGGGAGCTGATAGCTTGAGGCCTGTCTTCCTTGGACAACCCTCCTAGCAGCAGGGCGATCAGCGCTTTATTCCTGAGGGGTGATCTGGGCCCTATATTACAGTGTGCGTTACAATTTGAAAACGACAAATGACTTACATGAAGTGTGTCTTATAACCCGGTCTGTAGAACAGACACTTAGTTGCCCAGACGAGATTCAGCTTCTCCTTGTGGTCTACTTTGTTTGAAGCAACAATGGGCCAAGGCCGGGGGAAATGACACGAGTGTCTAAACCAATTCTAAGAATCCCGATCTCTGCTTTCCTAGAGCCTCCACCTGCTTGCCCACCCTCTGCCGCAGTTAGATGTGGTCAAATAGCCTGACGATAATAAGATAATGAGACTCAAGGAAATGTCCGCTACAGGAATTCTGAAAAATATTTGTTTTCCTTGTTAAAAGGAAAGAATGAAGCTGATGTCCCCTTATGACCTCTCAATTCCCTCTTCCTTTTCTCAAACACCCCTGTGGTACTTGTAGCTGTTGAAGGAATCTTGCAACTGAGAGGAAAAGGTCAAGAGAATTTTTATGAGTTTGTTCTGACATTTATGAACCACTGAATAAAACCACAAACCTACCTCTGGGTTTCTTGCTCTTTAATGAAATAACCCCTAATTGTTTAAGTAGCTAAAATTGGATAGTCTGTCACTGGTAGTGAAGCATAATCTGAAATGAGTTGAGCTATAAGATGGGACCACGATTCTATTGAAAATATAGAATTGATATATCTAATGTATGTGTGTGTTTACCAAACTGTGGTGTATTTTCAGTAAGTTTGGAAACACCAAGGACAGTAATTTCCTTCTGGGGTTGCATACTGCATATTAGCATGAATGATATTATTAGTGTTAAACTGTTCTGTCATAAATCTGTTTTTTTTTTATTTTATTATGTTATGTTGATCACCATACATTGCATCATTAGTTTTTGATGTAGTGTTCCATGATTCATTGTTTGCGTATAACACCCAGTGCTCCATGCAGAACGTGCCCTCCTTAATATCCATCACCGGGCTAACCCATCCTCCCCACCCCCACCCCCCAGAACCCTCAGTTTGTTTCTCAGAGTCCATAGTCTCTCATGGTTCATCTCCCCACTGATTTCCCCTTCATTTCTCCCTTCCTACTATCTTCTTTTTTTTAACATATAATCCATAAATCTATTTCAAAGTTTATCCTTCTTACCCATATTTGACCCAAAAATACCTACTAAAATCCCTTCACCTACTTCTGTGGGATGGATTAGGAAACAGGTCATACATGTTCTGACCCATGCATGGTTCACTACCCTGTTCCCTATTTCTTGATTATTTTCTGCAGCAGTATTCCTAGGAGCATCCAGTTCAAGTTGAATTAAGCAAAAGCAGTCAAACATGGTGACTTTTTTTTCCTTATGCCTATGACTGGATTACTCAAAACAAACTAGCTGTGAAATATTGACATGTCTGTGTTTTAGGATGTGGTCAACGCTTAGCAGAGAAACACGTGTAGCAGCACATTTGCAGGTCACAATCAACCTGCAAACTTTGTTTGCTGGTCACAACTAACATCCTGTGTCTCTACGCTAATTATTTTTATCTCGCCTGCAATCAGCCCCCTTTCACTCCTGGGTAGGCTTGCTTAATGCGGAAATAGACTTAATGTGGAGACACCCCGTTCCCTATGCTGAAGAAGGAGGGCGTCCTTTGTTTTGACACAGGAAGTAAGGGTTGTGACCACTTCAACAAATGTCCTGAGTTGCACTTGCTGGGTGTAGTTTCTCACCCCAGCCCCTATAGAAAGTGCTGTGGGACACTCCCCCGAAAAGTCATTCTCGCGTGAATGACTGGGAACTGGCCTTGATTCTCTTCGACCTGCTTCAAAATGGTCCATCTTGTAGTTATTCAGTCAGTCTTCTTCTGAAGGATGACCTAATGTCTCGCAGACATGTCAAACTAAAATTTTCTGTACTCTCTTTTTTTTTTTTTTTAAGTTTTATTTAATTACTTGACAGAGAGATAGCGAGAGCAGGAACACAAGCAGGGGGAGTGGGAGAGGGAGAAGCAGGCTTCCCACTGAGCAGGGAGCCCGATGCAGGGCTCGATCCCAGGATCCTGGGATCATGACCTGAGCCAAAGGCAGACGCTTAATGACCGAGCCACCCAGGCGCCCCTCAAACTAAAATTTTCTGAAACTGAACTTTTGATTCCTTCTCCATCTGCCACATTTTGATAAAAGCACTATCGTCACCCAGAAACCTAGAATTCCTCCTTGCTGCCTTGGCATGCCCCCACCCACCTCACATCCAATCCATTTTCATGTCCTGACTTGAGAAGATGTAGTCATTCATTCACACCATCTTTCTGCTGCCCCCTGTGGGCCAAGCATCATGATCTCTTGCCTCGACCACTGCCTCCCTACTTCTACCCTGATGACATTTTTGATCTATTGCCCACCCATCATCCAGAATAATATTTTAAAAACTGAATTAGACGAAGTCCCTCCCTTGCTTCATGGGAGCTCTCAATGACATTCTATTGCACTAAGAATAAAATTCCAACTCCTTACTATGCCCTCAGGCCCCGCATTGGCCTGTGCATGGTTTTCCAACTTAAACATGTAACATTTTCCCTTTTGCTCTATTGTCTAGAGCAGAGCAAATTACAACCCATGGGGCAAATCCCCCCATCACCTGTTTTTGCAAACTAAGTTTCGTTAGAACACAGCCACACTCAATCATTTATGGACATCTGTGGCTGCTTTTGTGCGGCAAAGCGGAGTTGAGCAGTTTCCCCAGAGAACACATGACCCAAAAAGCCTAAAATAGTCACCATCAGACCTGTTAGAGAAAAAATGTGCCACCCCTTCTCTAGAGCCTCACTAGCCTTTTTTTTTTACCCCCTTGATCAAGATAAGCTCTTTATTACCTTCAGCCTTTGCCCTGCTTGGAGAGGGTAAAATATTTCGTTATAAAGCTTCTTTTATCTCCTCCTCAGTGGCTCAGCTCAAATTTGAATATTCAGAACAGCCTTCCTTTAGAACTCTAACTGAAGTAGGGCACTCATCTCCCCAGGTACACTCTACTCTATTATATCCTATTTCTTGTGTAACACGTTAGAATGGAAATTACTTTGCTTATGTTTTTGTTTGTGGTCTACTTTCCTCCACAAGACTCTAAGCTCCAGGAAGTCAGGGCCCATGTCCATCTCCTTCAGCACTGCTTCCCCAATGTCTAGAAAGTGACTGCACGTAGTAAATGCTCAGCAAATATTTGTCGATTTTAGAAAGTAACTACTATTAACCAATTTTCCTGAATGACAGTCCTCATTTAGTTTGATGTCCAGTATAAATTTCCCACAGGAAATACAGTGCTTTTCCTTTCCTTTCATGAGAGGATAACAACAGATATTATGATTGCTACTCCTAGAGGTAGTCCGGATGCATTTTGTATTAATTAATTCATGCATTTATTCATTCAACAAATAGTTATTGATTGTCATCAGTGGGAAGTGTGGGGCGAGATAGGATTTAATAGGCTTGGCCATTAGGCAGAAGTGTGATTATCACTGTCTTAATTTGACTAAGAGATTTTGAAAGTCAAAGAGACACCATTCTGAGATTTCCCCAACCTGCTACCCTACTCATCCAGGACTGCCACCTCAAAGACTCAGCAAGAATTTTGCTGTTAACCCCAGGGTGAGAGTAGTCAGCATAAGGTCTTACAAGACCCAGTGGAAACTGTTCTGTAGAACTCAGCCTGGATAGATAGATGTGGCTGAAGCATTCTATAAGCTGGGTTGAAGTAACTGATGTTTCTTGTGGTGGTTAGGAGTCTGGTTAGTGATGGAGAGAGAGGAGCAGTTTGAGATGGACTTTTCTGGAGCTCGGTGATATTGGGCTTGGATGTGGCCCTGTAGTAGAGAGCTGTGGGCACTAGGTATTTGTGGAACTAGACAAAATGTCATCTGATAGCTAAGGATAGGGGTGGAGAAAAAAGCAAAAGCATAATTTTTCTGCATTATGACAATTGCCCCATGTCCCACTGCCAATCTCTTCTCTTCAGCCTCGGCCACAGTTTGCAGGTCTTGCCTTATTTGTCTTTGTATCTCTCAAAGTGCCCAACTCAAAGATTTCTCTTACATATTTGCTAAATTGAATAGCAAGTACACTTCGAGAGAAGGGATTTTCCCTCTGATTTCATCTACAATGAATGCACCGAAAGCACTTGCATGGTTTTTCACTAGAGTAAGGCAGGTGTTCCATGCTACTAAACCCATTCAGTTTCTGAAACTCTTTGTAAACTGTGCGTAGAGGTGAATCTGCAATGGCAGTATTGAAAGATAGACCTAAGGGCTTTTGGTGTCAAAAGATAAAGCGGCCATCTTGTTTGGAAATGGCAAAGGATGGGTGCTAGGATGATTAGCAAGCTATAATCTCATTAACCTGCCCTTGAAATCAGTTTTACAACAAGCTGCAAGATGCATTTCCTGTGGAAACCACCACTCTGCCCCTAACCCTCCTCCTCCCACCACTCTTAACTGGCATCATTTCCAAGAAAGCTCAGTAGAGTTAGCAAACAACAACAACAACAATGATGATGATGATTTTTAAGTATCTACATCCCTCGACAAAAAAGGAAAGAAGGAAAGAGCATATTAAGTGTTACGTGTACAGTTGCTATTTGTTTAGTCTTATTGAAATGCTTTGCATACATTGGTACAAAGCCTTTCAACTTTAGACTGTCCTTGCTACAGAGAGGATTACAATTTTAAAAAAAGGTTCTTTTGTCTATTTTCACTTTCATACTTGAGAGCCACTTCTTGCTAATTATTCTAGTAAATATTCATACACATTGTTCCTATTTGCCATCATTCTTCTATCAGTGAAGACGTTGTACTAGAAATAGCAAAACAAATTGCTAGCAATTGATGATTATATGAAAAGCTCAATATTGCCCTGTCATCAATAAAAGCAAAACTATTTGGGTGGAAGAGAGCACAGCATAAGGATATCACTTTGCTCAGAATCCATGTCCTCATTTGATACCAAAAAGCTGCTAGGTTGAAGCATTTAAAACCATCCGGACAAAATAAAAGGCTAATAAATCATTTTGAGAATCGTGGCTAAGGGTAAATATTGGAATTTCACAGCTGTTTCAGAAACTTCCATGTATTTGAATAACATTGAATTAATTATGTCCACAAGAAAAATGAGAAAATAGTTTTAGTCAGGTAAGGAAATGCAGATAAATTTTTAAAAATCAAATAGTACTATTAATAGCTCAATGTCAACTCAACTACCATGTAGTTGAGAAGAAATCAGTACTGTTTCTCTCTTACAGGTGAAACACACAAACTCACTGTCCAGCAAAACCCTATCAGGCCAAGGTCCAACTTATTTAGTGGCTCTATAGTATAAAGAATCTGGATTTGTAGGAAAGGGTAAGTGTTATAGAAGTTGTATATAAAGGCCTTTAAATTGTATTATGTAACCTTCTTAGGGCAGAAACCATTTCTTATACATTTTTGTGATTCTCCATAATGCCTGAAACAGTTCCATGAATATAGGAGCTGTCCAGTGTTTGTTTCCTAACAGAATGGACTTAGTGCTAAATCAAACTAGTAAACCTAGACAATCCTAAATTGTACAGTGACTTATTCATATTTTAGACTTAAAAATTGTAAAGGACTTCATTTTGTTATATACTCTTGTATTTTTATCTCTCCTGAAATTCAAATGTATTTAAATGGGTAAATTAGTATCAGTTCTTGGTGAACAATTGGCAGATTTTATAGAAGACTGGTTTTTGAATTATACATTCTATCAGCCTGATATATGGTTACCATTCATCATGTAGAACAGCATGGCAAGCTAAGAGATGCTGTGATCTTTAAGATGCACATTTCAGAGCAGCTTCTTTTTTTTTTTTTCTAATTCAAAGGTATTTTATTTTTAACTTTAATTTTACATTTAACTGTCTTACCTTGTCTCTTGCTCAAATAACTTAATATACACCTATTTTTTGCAAAGTTTTAATTTTTGAGTACTTTTAGATTTACAGAACTATGACGAAGATAGCACAGAGTTTTCACATGCCTCACACCAAGTTTCCCCTATAATTTTATGTTACATTGGTACATTTGTTACAATTATAAAGGCTAGCATGGTGTATCTTCTCCATCTCTTTACTTTTGACCAATCATTGTCTAAATGATTTCTCCAAGATCACATATAGTTGGGTATTCTTTTTTAATCCACCCTGACTGTCTCTGTCTTTTAATTAGTGCATTTAAACCATTCACACTTAGGGGCACCTGCGTGGCTTAGTCAGTTAGGCATCAGACCCTTGATTTCTGCTCAGGTCATGATCTCAGGGTTGTAAGTCTGAGCCCCACATCCAGCTTCGTGCTGAGCATGGAGCCTACTTAGGATTCTCTCTGTCCCTCTCCCTCTGCCCCTTCCCACCTTCTGCTTGTGTGCATGCTCTCTCTCTCTCTCTCTCTAAAAAAAAAATCATTCACATCACATTTAAAATGATTATTGAGATATATGAATTAAAATCAGCAAATTTTGGAACTGTTTTCTATTGATTGCCAGAGATTTCTTTTTCTGCCTTCTATACTTCAAAACGTGTATTTTATAAGTATTTTCTATTTCACTCCTCTCTTAGAATGTCAGTTATACTTTTTAAAAACATAATGTATCATTTGTCCTAGAGTTTGTAATATACATTTTTAACTAAATCTACCTTCAATAAAACTATTCTACTTCATGTGTAATGTAGGAACCTTCTGACAGAGTTCCCAGTTCTTCCCCCTCACTTCTTGTGACATTGCTGCCATCCATTTATTTATCCGTGATATTATAATTACCCAATACGCTATTATATTACTGCTCTAAATATTTATGTTTTAGGTCAATTAAGAATAAAAAATATTTTATTTTACCTACATTTATTCCTTCTCTAAAACTCTTCCTTTCTTGATGTAAATCCAAGTTTCTGACTTATATGGTGTTCTTTTTTTTTTTTTTTTAAAGATTTTATTTATTTATTTGAGAGAGAGAATGAGAGAGAGAGCACATGAGAGGGGGGAGGGTCAGAGGGAGAAGCAGACTCCCTGCTGAGCAGGGAGCCCGATGCGGGACTTGATCTCGGGACTCCAGGATCATGACCTGAGCCGAAGGCAGTCGCTTAATCAACTGAGCCACCCAGGCGCCCCATGGTGTTCTTTCTTCCTGGAAAAAGTCTTTATTTTTTTATTTTTTATTTTTTTTAAAGATTTTATTTATTTATTTGACAGAGAGAGACACAGCGAGAGAGGGAACACAAGCCGGGGGAGTGGGAGAGGGAGAAGCAGGCTTCCCGCAGAGCAGGGAGCCCGATGTGGGGCTCGATCCCAGGACCCTGGGATCATGACCTGAGCCGAAGGCAGACGCTTAACGACTGAGCCACCCAGGCGTCCCCTGGAAAAAGTCTTTAAACAGTTCTTGCACAGTAAGTGTGCTGGTGATGAATTTAATCCCATTTTTATTGGTCTGAGAAAGTCTTCATTTCTCCTTCACTTGTCAAATATAATTTCACCACATATAGAATTCTAAGTTGATGGATTTTTTTTTCTTTCAACACCTTCAATATTTCATTATACTTTCCTCTGGCTTTCCTCTTTTCTTACAAGCCTGCTGTCATTCTCATCCTTGTTCTTCCATGGGTAAAGTGTTTGTTTGCTTTTTTCCTTCTGGCTCCTTCCAAGATTTTCAAGTTGTCTTTGGTTTTCTGCAGTCTGACTCTGATATAGCTAGGTGTATTTTTTGATGTTTATCCTGCTTTGTGTTCTCTGGGCTTCCTGAATTTGTGGCTTGGTGTCTGTCATGAATTTTGGAAAGTTCTCCATGACATTATTTCACATATTTGATTCCCTTTTCTCTTTCTTTTTGTCTTACAGTTCTTCGACATTCTGTTCCATTTTCTTCATTTTTCATTCACTTTAAATTTCAGCTTGGGGATTTTCTAGTAACCTGTCTTTAGACACACCAGTTCTTTATTCAGCCATCTCAAGTCTTTCTAGCATTTTCTGGTGACTCTTAGAATTTCCATTTCTCTACTTATATTATCCATGTGTTCTTGATGTTGTCTACATTTTCCATTAGAGCCTTTAACATAACCATATTTATTTTATGATGTTCTGATCATTCCAACATCTGTGTCATATTTGAGTCTAGTTCTGATGATTTGTCTTTTTGGACTGTTTTTTCCTTACCTTTTGTTATACCTTTTTGAAAGCCAGATATGTTGTATTGGGAAATAGGAACTCAGCTAAATAGGCCTCAGTGTGAGGATTTATGTTAATTTGGCTAGGAGTTGGGCTTTCTTTAATATTTTCTGTAGCTGATGGAGGCATCAAATTTCTCTAGTGTCCTCATGTTTTGTCTCCCACATTGACTCTGGGCTTGCATAAGTACTCCACTTCAAACAGAATCAGTGTCTTATAGGTCTTTCAGCTGTAATCTACTGCAGTTACACTGGAACCCCATTGGTGTGGTGGTAAGGTGTTGGTGGAGGGGACATTCTGTAATCTTCTAATTTAGTCTCAGCCTTTCAGTGAGCTGCATCTCTGGCTTATGACTTTCACAAGTGATTCTTCTTGTGTAGCTCTCCCCAACCCCGCCACCTTCCTCAGGTGAGGCAGGAGGGCTAGATGAGACTGGAGTGAGAGGAGTGTCCTTCTGCCACAGTTCTGAAACAGGCTGAACAGTTTTTTTGTTTTTGTTTTTGTTTTTTCCTCACGAGAATAGGCCTTTGTTAGGAGGAGGGCTCCAGGCAGGTGAATTTCACAATAATTATTCTTCCACTTTCCTTGCCAAAGCCAAAATGGCTATCTTTCTTAAATCTTTACCATGAGAACTCATTGGGTTTCCTGAACATAAAGTCCATAAAAGTGTGGAGTGCCCCCTAAAACTTTGAACCCCAGGAGTTACTCTCACATTAGTCCGTATTCAACCTTCAGCAATCCATTAAAATTGCCATTTAGGTATTTCTATCAATTTATGCCATCAGTGCTGTCTAGGTAAGCAAATCTTACTGTGATGCTGGATTTCATTGTCTCTCCAAATGTCAGGAAAGGGTTTTGTGCTGCAAACTCATTCTCTGATGGCTCCAAGAAAAGGTGTTGATTTTCTTGGTAGCTCGGAGTGATGGCCTCCAAGCTCTTTAAATGTTGGAGCTGAAACCTGCATTTAACTTTCATTGGCTGTCTTTTGCAGATGAAAGTTTCATACTTAAAGCTTAAAATATTTGTGCTTTTCTTCTTGACAAGACATCAATGGCCATTGATTTAGATTTTTATCACCAGCAGTAAAAAGGCCACTGAGCCATTTTCCATATCATGCTGCCTGTCTTGCATCTATAGTGCTTCCTTTCATTTTGCTGAAAATGCCTGGCTTCATGTTCTTCGGCCACAAATCTTAAATGTACAAATGGACATAAATTACATCAAATAGTCTTTTTAAATGTATGTATATATGGTTTTCTTATGTTACTTTTTTTTACCTTTTTATTGTAAAATGCATATTCATAAAGTGTACAAAGTACACATATACAATTTAGAGAATGATTATAAAATCATTACCCCTGTAGCCACCCACATTAAGAAATATAATATTGCTAGTTAAAAATCTCCAATATAGTGCCAAATAGTAATAGAAATAATGAGCATCCTTGCCTTGTTCCTAACTTTATTGAGAAAGCCTCTAGAGTTTCTCCATTACATAAAATGATTACTTTGAGGGGCGGAGCAAGATGGCGGAGG
Organism: Phoca vitulina; assembly: GCF_004348235.1. NCBI lineage: Eukaryota > Metazoa > Chordata > Mammalia > Carnivora > Phocidae > Phoca > Phoca vitulina. The sequence continues at coordinate 32,484,399 of NW_022589711.1, read as the reverse complement.
AATAGGAGACCTGGATTTCGTCTCCTCTCAGGAATTCAGCTGGATAGGGATCAAACCATTCTGAACACCTACAAACTCAACAGGAGATCGAAGAAAAGAATAACAACAACTCTCTGAACAGAAAAGTGACCACTTTCTGGAAGGTAGGACGTGCGGAGAAGTGAATCCGAGGCGATATTCGGGAGGATAGACGGCGGGGGAGGGGCCTCCGTCGGCCGCTTCTGGCAAGTGATAGAGCCACGGAGCACAAAATCGGAACTTTTAGAAGTCTGCTCCGCTGAGGGACGTCACTCTGGTGGCGAAGTGGGGGGTGGAACCCTCGCGGGACAGTGTGGTCTCAGGACCCTCGGGGTCACAGAAAGACCGGGGGTACCTGAGTGCGGCAGAGCTCCCAGGTATCGGAGCAGGGAAGCCGGCTGCAGAGACGGAGCCCAGGCACGGGCTCTCAGCTCGGGGTTGCCATAAACCGTGATCCGCGGCACAGTCGGGCCACTGCTCCTCCAGCAGGGACCCAACAAGCAGCAGATCCGGGGAGACTCACCTTCTTCCCCCGGGAGGAGAGGTGCGGGAGCGCACCGCGGGGATCTGCTGGGTTTGGAGACTCCACCCGGGGTCGGGTGCCAGATAGAAAGGCGCGGTCACAGGCCGGGTGAGCGCGGAGTGTGGCCGGAGACCGGGGAGACGGGAGTGACTGACTGCTTTTCTCTGGGGGCTCGCTGAGGAGCGGGACCCCGAGTTCTCGGCTCCGCCGGGGCGGAGACTGGGAGGCCGCCATTTTCACTCTCCGCCTCCAAAGCTGTACGGAAAGCTTGCAGGGAACAAAAGCTCCGGAGAGCAAACCCGAGCAGATTACTTAGCCCGGACCGGCAAGGGCGGGGCAATTTTGCCTCCGGCAAAGACATTTGGGAACCACGGCAACAGGCCCCTCCCCCAGAAGATCAGTGAGAACAGCCAGCCAAGACCAAGTTTACCGATCAATGAGAACGGCAGAACTCCAGCGCTAGGGGAATACTGCACATAGAATTCATGGCTTTTTTACCATGATTCTTTAGTCTTTCAAAGTTAATTATTTTTTTTAACTGTCTTTTTTTCTTTTTTCCTTTTTTCTTTTTTTTTGAATTTTTCTTTTTCCCTTTTTCAACCAACATCTTATCAATCCCTTTTTTAAAAAAAAAACATTTTTATTTTTCATTTTTAAAGTCATATTCTATCCCTTCATAGTAGTTACCCGTATTTTTGGCATATATATATAAGTTGTTCTCTCTTTAAAATCTTGAGATAGTTTCTTCTAACAGATCAAAATATACTCTAAATCTCTAGTGTATGGTTTTTTTCTACTCCCCTGCCTGATCACATTCTCTCCCTTTTTTCTTTCTTTTTTTTTTTAATCCTCTTCTTTCTTTTTTCAAACAACTTATCAAATCCTTTTTTAAAATTTTTTATAATTTCCATCTTTACAGTCATATTCCATCCCTTCATCATATCAACCCTTATTTTTGTACATATATAAGTTTTTCTTTCTTTAAAATTTTGGGAGGCACTTTCTTTTAACAGACCAAAATACACCCAAAATCTAGTGTGTGGCACTGATCTATAACCCAGCCTGATCATATTTGATCACATTCTGTTTTTGTTTTGTTTTGTTTTGTTCTGCTTTTGTTTGTTTTTATCTTTATCTTTTTCTTTTTTCTTTTTTTCTTTCCTTTTCTTTTTTCTCTCTTTCCCTTTCTTTTCCCACTGCTTCAGGTCTTTTCTGATTTGTTTAGAGTATATTTTCTGGGGACGTTGTTACGCTGCTAGCATTTTGTTCTCTCATTAATCTATTCTCCTCTGCACAAAATGACAAGATGGAAAAAATCACCTCAACAAAAAGAACAAGAGGTAGTACCGACTGCCAGGGACCTACTCAATACGGACATTAGTACGATGTCAGATCTAGAGTTCAGAATCATCACGTTAAAGATACTAGCTGGGCTTGAAAAAAACATGGAAGTTATTAGAGAAACCCTTTCTGGAGAAGTAAAAGAACTAAAATCGAACCAAGTAGAAATCAAAAAGGCTATTAATGAGGTGCAATCAAATATGGGGGCGCTAACTGCTAGGATAAATGAGGCAGAAGAAAGAATCAGTGAGATAGAAGACCAAATGATGGAAAATAAAGAAGCTGAGAAAAAGAGAGATAAACAACTACTGGATCACGAGGGCAGAATTCGAGAGATAAACGATACCATAAGACGAAACAACATTAGAATAATTGGGATCCCAGAAGAAGAAGAAAGAGAGAGAGGTGCAGAAGGTATAATGGAGCAAATTATAGCAGAGAACTTCCCTAATTTGGGGAAGGAAACAGGCATCAAAATCCAGGAAGCACAGAGAACCCCTCTCAAAATCAATAAAAATAGGTCAACACCCCGACATCTAATAGTAAAACTTACGAGTCTCAGAGACAAAGAGAAAATCCTGAAAGCAGCTCGGGAGAAGAGATATGTAACCTACAATGGTAGAAACATTAGATTGGCAACAGACTTATCCACAGAGACCTGGCAGGCCAGAAAGGACTGGCAGGACATATTCAGAGCACTAAATGAGAAAAATATGCAGCCAAGAATACTATATCCAGCTAGGCTGTCATTGAAAATTGAAGGAGAGATAAAAAGCTTCCAGGACAAACAAAAACTAAAGGAATTTGCAAACACGAAACCAGCCCTACAACAAATATTGAAAGGGGTCCTCTAAGCAAAGAGAGAGCCTAAAAGCAACATAGACCAGAAAGGAACACAAACAATATACAGTAACAGTCACTTTACAGGCAATACAATGGCACTGAATTCCTATCTTTCAATAGTTACCCTGAATGTAAATGGGCTAAATGCCCCAATCAAAAGACACAGGCTATCAGATTGGATTAAAAAACAAGACCCATCGATATGCTGTCTGCAAGAGACTCATTTTAGACCCAAAGACACCCCCAGATTGAAAGTGAGGGGGTGGAAAACCATTTACCATGCTAATGGACACCAAAAGAAAGCTGGGGTGGCAATCCTTATATCAGACAAATTAGATTTTAAACCAAAGACTGTAATAAGAGATGAGGAAGGACACTATATCATACTTAAAGGGTCTATCCAACAAGAAGATCTAACAATTGTAAATATCTATGCCCCTAACATGGGAGCAGCCAATTATATAAGGCAATTAATAACAAAAGCAAAGAAACACATCGACAACAATACAATAATAGTGGGGGACTTTAACACCCCCCTCACTGAAATGGACAGATCATCTAAGCAAAAGATCAACAAGGAAATAAAGACTTTAAATGACACACTGGACCAAATGGACTTCACAGACATATTCAGAACATTCCATCCCAAAGCAACGGAATACACATTCTTCTCTAGTGCCCATGGAACATTCTCCAGAATAGATCACATCCTAGGTCATAAATCAGGTCTCAACCGGTACCAGAAGATTGGGATCATCCCCTGCCTATTTTCAGACCACAATGCTTTGAAACTAGAACTCAATCACAAGAGGAAAGTCAGAAAGAACTCAAATACATGGAGGCTAAAGAGCATCCTACTGAAGAATGAATGGGTCAACCAGGAAATTAAAGAAGAATTAAAAAAATTCATGGAAACCAATGAAAATGAAAACACAACTATTCAAAATCTTTGGGATACAGCAAAGGCAGTCCTAAGAGGAAAGTATATAGCAATACAAGCCTTTCTCAAGAAACAAGAAAGGTCTCAAGTACACAACCTAACCCTACACCTAAAGGAGCTGGAGAAAGAACAGCAAATAAAGCCTAAACCCAGCAGGAGAAGAGAAATAATAAAGATCAGAGCAGAAATCAATGAAATAGAAACCAAAAGAACAGTAGAACAGATCAACGAAACTAGGAGCTGGTTCTTTGAAAGAATTAACAAGATTGATAAGCCCCTGGCCAGACTTATCAAAAAGAAAAGAGAAATGACCCAAATCAACAAAATCATGAATGAAAGAGGAGAAATCACAACCAACCCCGAAGAAATACAAACAATTATAAGAACATATTATGAGCAACTCTATGCCAGCAAATTAGATAACCTGGAAGTAATGGATGCATTCCTAGAGATGTATCAACTACCAAAACTGAACCAGGAAGAAATAGAAAACCTGAACAGACCTATAACCACTAAGGAAATAGAAGCAGTCATCAAAAATCTCCCAAAACACAAAAGCCCAGGGCCAGATGGCTTCCCAGGGGAATTCTACCAAACATTTCAAGAAGAATTAATACCTATCCTTCTGAAACTGTTCCAAAAAATAGAAATGGAAGGAAAACTTCCAAACTCATTTTATGAGGCCAGCATTACCTTGATCCCAAAACCAGACAAAGACCCCATCAAAAAGGAGAATTACAGACCAATATCCCTGATGAACATGGATGCAAAAATTCTCACCAAAATACTAGCCAATAGGATCCAACAGTACATTAAAAGGATTATTCACCACGACCAAGTGGGATTTATCCCTGGGCTGCAAGGTTGGTTCAACATCCGCAAATCAATCAACGTGATACAATACATTAACAAAAGAAAGAACAAGAATCATATGATCCTCTCAATAGATGCAGAAAAAGCATTTGACAAAGTACAGCATCCTTTCTTGATCAAAACTCTTCAGAGTATAGGGATAGAGGGTACACACCTCAATATCATAAAAGCCATCTATGAAAAACCTACAGCGAATATCATTCTCAATGGGGAAAAACTGAGAGCTTTCCCCCTAAGGTCAGGAACGCGGCAGGGATGTCCACTATCACCACTGCTATTCAACATAGTATTGGAAGTCCTAGCCACAGCAATCAGACAACAAAAAGAAATCAAAGGCATCCAAATTGGCAAAGAAGAAGTCAAACTCTCACTCTTTGCAGATGATATGATACTTTATGTGGAAAATCCCAAAGACTCCACCCCAAAACTGCTAGAACTCATACAGGAATTCAGTCAAGCGGCAGGATATAAAATCAATGCACAGAAGTCAGTGGCATTCCTATACACCAACAACAAGTCAGAAGAAAGAGAAATTAAGGAGTCGATCCCATTTACAATTGCACCCAAAACCATAAGATACCTAGGAATAAATCTAACCAAAGAGGCAAAGGATCTGTACTCAGAAAACTATAAAATACTCATGAAAGAAATTGAGGAAGACACAAAGAAATGGAAAAACGTTCCATGCTCATGGATTGGAAGAACAAATATTGTGAAGATGTCAAT